>NC_087274.1:28654697-29305697 GCF_015220805.1 Pogoniulus pusillus | reverse complement strand
GGATTTAATGAGGTAGAAGAAAGGTGATTAGAGACAGAAGAAAAATAGAATTTAGTGATGAGAAAATCCTATTAAATTATCCAATAAATCTTCTTGCCACTCAAGGATTTCCCTTCTTTCTCCTCCTCCTCTCTGGGATGTTTTCCAGGGTAGTTGTGGCAATACCTATCCATACAGGAATGCTTTTTTCCACATGAAGCACTTCACCATCTCCTCATATGACCAGTAAGATGATTGAAGTATAGTCCTGGCATAGTCACAGCCTTCAGGCTTGTAGCCTACAAAGTGCACTTGTGCATTACTAAGAGCCTCTTTAAGAGACTGGGACAGATTTTTTTTAAGGGTTCTTTTGTTTAGGTGTTTTTTAGGGGGATGATATCTGTTTGCTATATCAGATACCAAGCACAAAATAACCATGTTTCCATTTTCCCAGTAATGTCCATTGCATTAGTTTAAATCTCTGGACTTTTTGCCATTTGCCTACTTTTAACATGGGTTCAGTTCCATAGTACATCTTGTTTTTGAAATCTAATCAAAGTAGATAGGAACAGCAATAGACTGCAGAAGCAGATGGCTTTCCATTAGGTAATGATCAGTTTATCTGAGTTAGATTCAAAAGGTAAAGTTCACATTATTTGCGCAGTCTCTTTACCTTTCTTTTTTAAATGAATAAAGAGGAAAATTCAGCACTTCATGCCTAAACAACACCACAGGCAGTCCATCAAAACAACAATTACAATGCAGCTGTTACTGCATTCTCAGTGTGTGACCTTTCTGCCTTGATGCCATGTCATTGAGACCTTGTTTGGCTAGTATTTGCCTGTAGGTTTAAGTTTGCTACGTCTAAACAGTAGGATGGCAATGCCAGCAAAATTACATCTTATCCACTAGAAGTGGTTTGACAAAATGAGCCTAGAAAGACCTCAAGGACTGCTCACAGGGCTCTCTTCAAGTCAGAGTTGGAGGGGTGTGATGGAGAGGTGTTTTGAGAAAGCAGTACAACTAAACTGCAAAGTAATTAAAGTGTGGATTAATTTGCATACAGAAAGCTTTCCTGTGAAGTTGCAGGAGTTCATAGAATCATAGAATCAACCAGGTTGGAAGAGACCTCCAAGATCATCCAGTCCAACCTAGCACACAGTCCTATTCAGTCAGCTAGACCATGGCACTAAGTGCCTCAGCCAGGCTTGGCTTCAACACCTCCAGAGACAGTGACTCCACCACCTCCCTGGCAGCCCATTCCAATGGCAAATCATTCTAAAGCATCAGTCTGTTAAGTGGTGTGTTTGACAGAGTGGAAGGCAACTAACCTGACCAGCATTCTTGGAGGTCTCCTGATCTTTTAGTGCTGATTAGTTGCTAACTTTTAAGGTGTTTGTGTTTTATTCATCTTTTCCCCTTTAGCAATAGTTTTAGATCTTCTGAAGGAATTTTTTTGAACATAATTTCACAGGAGAAAAAAAATAAATCCAGAAACTGAAGTTACTGCACTTGTCATAAATAAGTTGGTTTAGTCAAATCATGAAACTTTTTGAAGTGTGCTGTTAGGCTTATCTTACAGACTGAAATACTGAGCAGAAAGAAATGTGACCTAACCAAGTCTTCTGGCTCTGTGTCCTTCATGGGAAAACATCCTGAATGCTGCAGTTGCATGAGTCTGTTTGTTCAGCTTGGAGTACATTTCAAACTTTTTCTGGTCAATTAGATAAGCCTGGTGTTGGTCAGCAAAGTTCCTAATTTTTTGTGCTGTGAAGTTGTAAGGCAGTTCCCTTAAACAGTAGTCCCCATGACACGGAGGATGCTGAAATCAAACCTGAGCCAGCTGCTTTCCTCTTCCGTAGGCTGATAACTCTGTCCCCATGAATTTGTGTTACTCAGTGTCATGCTGAAAATGCAGTTGGCAGCATTTTAGAGAGGCAGGATTGTTGCCTTATTTTAACAAGAGAACCATAGAATTGTCAGGGTTGGAAGAGACCCCAAGGATCATTTAGATCCAACCCCCCTGCCATCAGACAGACATCTCACACTAGATCAGGTTGCTCACAGCCCCATTCAGCCTGGCCTTAAAAACTTTGAGGCAGTGGGGCTTCCATCACCTCCCTGGGCAACCTGTTCCAGTATCCAAGTGAACCAATATCCAAGTAAATCCTGGCTATCAGTGTTTGAGTGTGCAAAGAGAGCTTCTTAATGACTGTGAAACAGAGAATAATGGTGAAGTAATGGTGCCATAGACAAAGAGAAAGGAATGTGCACTTTTAGCTCTGTGTTGGGACTGTTTCTAAAATACTTGATATGAGCAGTAAGGACTATTTATGTTAATCCCCAAACTTTTCTTTCCTGGGAAGATGTTGCGCTCAGAGGTTGCAATGCCATCTGGGTTTCCAGGGCAGTCTGTTTTCAGCAATGGCTCAAATGCCCATTCTGTAACCAGTAAATCCTCTGCTGGATCCCAGGCAGGTTCCTGACTCAAGTAATTTGTAATGTGAAATTTGAAAAGAAGACAGCAAAAGAGAATTTCTTAAGGAATATAAAATAAAACCTGGTAGCTGTTGAAAGCTAAAGGAAGCTCGAAGTGGCAAGAAGAGAGGAAGTGTTCTAAATTTATAATGAAAATTAATTATGCATTCATTGCATTTGAAGAGGTCAGACATGATGAATTTAAATAGTACATGAGAATGCAGGCCAGCTTTTCTGTTAAAGGCCTTATAAAAGGGTGATGGGAGAAGAAGCAGAGAAGTGGAGGAAGCAAAGGGAGAATTGCAACACCGAGGCACTAAGTAATGTGAACATGAAATCAAACAGAGCTGCCTCATGACTAAATTGATTCATGATTTCCAGGCAATTCAAAATAATGATAATATATTGGCCATAAAATTATGCTGGAAAAACGTTTAAGGATGATGGGAAATTAATGAAAAAAGGAATTTCAAAGGGGATTCTATTCTCACCAGCTTGCAGCAACCTTAACAACCTCTGTACAGGGGGAGAAGTCTTCCTTAGCTTTGTGTCCCTTTGTCACACGTAGCTGCTATATATCCTTCTTGCTTTTATGGGGGTGATTGTAATCTCTTTCTTTCTATTCTTTACTATCTCCTGTCACATCTGCCCTGCTTTCAGGGCCTTGTTCATTTGTGAATGTAGAATATATGAGCAAAGAGATTAAACACAAGCCTGTGCGAATGCCATATGGGACATCTAGCTGCAGGGCTAAAGCAGAGTGTGCTGCTCCACTTTCTGGGTTACTGGAGCAGAGAGTTATTCTTAGCAAGGGTAAACTGTACTGAATGCCACTGCTGGAAGCACAGAGTAACCTGACTGCTTAACACTTCCCTCATACCAGGACTCTGGGATCTGTGAAGAGGTGGCATTACTCTGCCCTCTCCCAACTCAGGTGCCTGCCTTTTGAGCAGAGCACCTTATCTCTTCCTTGTGTAGTCAAGCAATACTTGCACTGAAATCTAGGCACCGCTGTCAGACCAAATAATTTATTTTTACTCAAAGGATTGCTGTGAAGCTCCAGGAGATGCAAATAGTGTTTGTGTAGTAGCATGGCTAAGAAGCCAGAAACTTGCACTGACTTTGCCAGCAAAGGCATGCCTTTAATTGTAGAAATTCCAGGTGAAGGAGGTCCTTCAGGAATTTAATTTCTGTGGCTCTGAGCTAAGCATCGTTGATGGCAAGTGAAATCACGAGAGGCTTCATGGTTAAGTGGTGGGGGTAAGGTAGAACAGCAAATTGTCACCTCAGGCTTATACAAAGTAGCAGAGAAGAGAGATAAAGATGAATCTGCCCAGAGGGTGATTCCTTGTACCTGGCTGGGGGTACAAGGTTACCAGAACAGGGTAGTGTACAAGAGAATTCCCCTGTGGCAGCTGTTAGGTTTCACTGCTTTCAGTATTATCTGCAACTTCAGGGCATTCTGCAGTCATGCTCCTAAAGCACTGCATGTAACCTGAGTGTTACTTGCTTTGTGTTTGTACCCCAGACATGTTTCTCGCTTACTTACAGGCTATACCAAACAGCACAATCACTCCCATGGCCACAGTTGGATACTCATAGTTAGATTGGATCAATACCTTCTGACGAATATTATACTGAAGCATGATTCTCTTTGTCCTGACAAATACAATTACCACTGGAACCCCAGTTTAAAGCCCATCAAATGAATGTAATGAGTTATTTTACAATTAAGTGATCTATTAATAATGCCTGATTTAGTATTTAGTGTATGTGTGCTGTCCTCAGATCTTAGAATCCTAACTAGTCAGTGTTGGTGTTTGTTGATGACTCCTTTCTGCACTGGGTTTGGTGAAATCCAAACGAATTTAACAGCCAGGAATAGCATTGTTGGGCTTTTAGCACTTGGGATTTTTCACCTGTGATATGGAGGGTTGGCTTTTCAAGATTTATTTCCTTCCCCCTTTTATTTTCCTTATTCTTTACTCTAGAAGTAAGAGTAGTTGTTATAATGAGAGTAGGAACTTTGTATGCATCTCCTTGCTCTCGGTGTTGCTTCCCTCCCAAGCTTTGCACTGAGTTTTGAATTGGACTCGTCTTTTTAACCCATGTTAAAAAGGGTTCTGTGGCTGCCATTCTGGGGCATTTGAGCTGAATTTGACTCATTAATGTGTTTTTCTTCATATCTAAGATTTGATTTTGCTGGCTTGCTGCTGCAGTGTACTCCTTTTGTAAGTGCATTTGTTCTTAGAATGTGTACATACAACAATGACTTCGTATCAGGGTAGCCCAGACCCAGAGAGGTGCATGGGACAGTCAAGAGGAGGATCCTGTGGGCTGTGAGAGTGTCCATGGCCCAGGGCACAGCACAGAAATGCATTTCCCATGTGGCACTCTGTATCTTCAAGAACTTGGTTACTCATTTCCCCACTCCATTATGTTTGTTGGACGAGTTCCACATAGCTCATGATCAGCAGAAAGCTGAGGTCATACCATTAACATTTTTTGGCATTTCTAGCTAGGAGCATTTTTCCCCCCTCCTTTTAACAGAATGCAGCTTTGAAGTAAATAAATTTAAAGTCTCTAAAGCCAGTTGTAGTGCCTTGTAGGTCAGTGACTTGGATTTCCAGAATGTGGTGGTGAGTGACAGCACTTGGTGACATTCAGCCACTCTGAAAAGCAGAGTTCAGGTACATGGGGTAATGCCACTGTCTGACTAAAGGATTCTGTATTACTTATTGGGATTTTGTTTGTTTGCTTGGGTTTTTTTCTGACAGGTGTTGCACTGTGGCTTTGATTTATTTCCCTACCACACCCATTATTTCTTTACAGCTTTGAGAGTCTTTAACACCAGCTAACAACCAAAGAAAACGTTCTGGGTACCTAAGTATAAACCACCGATAAAATGAAGGAGTCTCAGATTTGGGGTATTTAATACCTGAGCTGTTCATCTTTGACCATCTGTGGAGTTGCTGCTTTGACCCAAAAGTCAGTGGGATCAATTGAAAAGCTGATATTTAGGTTACAGTTCTAAAAAAAGGTTCTGAATGCTTTGTGCAACCTCTCATGATCTCTGGATACTGATACTAAGCTTCCAGAGGACCAGGTGGGAGTAGAGGATTCATGCAGTGAGTTTGAGGCTACCTGGACTTTGTGATTTCAGTTCTGGTTTATCTGTGACCATTCTTGACCATATTAACAAAGCAGGTTTGAGTTCTACATCGGTCCTTGGTGTTGTAAGACACAAATAGAAGAACAGAGAGCATAGCTGCAAACTTATCTGCTTCCACTTGAAAAGCTTCCCCAAATCAGTGGAGCTGTTTTCTTTCTCAAAAAAAAACACCTTTTAATCTCAGGTAGTCAGACAGTTAATGTCCTGCTGGGGCTTGTATTGTCTTTTAAAGGTACCTGTAGTATTAAGATGCTAACGTCTGAAGAAAGAGATGTTTTAGGCATTTGGAGATTGATTTGGTGTTCAGAAGGTTCATCCTTTATCTCACAGCTACATGCTCTGCCTCAGGGTTGCCCTCACTCTGCAGTCCTCTGCTTGCTGCCATTGTTCTCAGTGACTCTGTCCAACCCTGGCTTTCTCTGGTGGCCTCTTCTTGCTCGCCCAATCACTTGTAAATTCTTGAGTCAGGAAGGCGAATGTGCTGTGTTTATCTGATTATAGCTTTCATTGTGGGTATCAGACCAAGCATGATGGTTCCCAGTTGTGGATCATTTTGCCCTCTGTCACTCACCCATGCATGGTCTGAGCTGCAGGATGGCTGCTTGCTTTGTCCCAGGAGCTGCTCTCTTCCATTACCTTTTCTCTGGTTTTGCCTTGAAACCACAAAGGCTACTGGCTGCTTCTGGGGTTCAGGCAGTATAGAAGCAGGAATGTTTGACAGGACTCGTGTGGAAATCAGCATTTAAAAATGCTCATCTGTGGATTTTGGAAGGTCCTGTAGTAGAAGTTCTCATGGTTCAATCTTTACAAACACTTCTGTGAACATAATCATAGCCATACCCAAGCTGCCCTCCATGTTTTGTGCAGACAAGAAGAGGTGATTTGAAAGGAAACATTCTGTGCCTTTCTGAATGACGTTCTGCTGCTTCCTGGGCATTTTTTGTTTGGTTGCCTTTTTGTTTGTTTGTTGGTGTATTTTTCTTTGGTTTGTCCTTTGGGTTTTGTTTGTTTGTGGGATTTTGTTGGGTTTTTTTCCTCCTCCATCATCAATAAATTCCATCTCTTCCTCCTTCTGAGACAGATGGCAAGCTGGTGATACTAATGAGCTCCCTGCTGCCCAGGGAAGGCAGACTGAAGTGCTTTGTGTTCTGAGAACTAACGGGCCCTGAGCACCCTCACTGAGGATGTAACACATGCAGTGAAAGGTTTGATGCACAAATAGTGCAGCAGACTTTCTTCACATGCACCTATGAACCGCTTCCCTCCAAGAGAACAACTTCCCCAAAGTGCCTACCTCGTAGTCTGGTCCTTGCTGTTAGGGATCTCTCCAAATGCTGGGGTAGTGTCTGTCCTTTATGGAGATGGAGAGAGCATCAGCTTGTGGACACATGGCGATTGAATGCCCTGCTTCCCTGGCATTAGCACACTGAGAAATGAAAACAAAGAGCACCTGCTGTCTCTCAGAGAGAGCCTTTGAACATTAGAAAAACTTCCTTGGCAGAAAGCCACTCTGTTCTGGGCTGACTTGAAAAAGAATGCAATTAATTATAGGAGCTACAGACCTTTAAAGGTAAAAAAAATGCAATTATCCAGGGGTTCACCGTGGATTCAGTTACGTCTTGTTCAAAATGTAACAGGATTGTCAAGACTGTCTTGTACTAAGTATGCAATTAAAGACAGATCCACTTGGCCTGGAAGTCAGATGGCTGTGGTCGTGTGGTCAGTTCAAGGCAGCCTACAAAGTCCCCAAGTGGTGGTAGTTACGTAGGTTGAACATGATCCTGAGGAGTTTTTCCAAACCTAATGAATTAGTTACGAGTCTGAGAACCTCTGTAATGGATTCATTTAATGTTCTCTCTCCAGCAGAGATCACAGAGAGAGATGTGTCCCTTTCTTCACATTCAGCAGAAAAACTGCAGTGACATAAGATTCCTAATTGAGTGAATGTGAAACACAAAGGGTTTTGTATGTTTAAAACCAAATAAACACTAGCATCAGAATATCTTTCTTTTAATGTGAGACCTCTCTTGTCACTGGAATGAAGAACATTAAAAAACTTGACTTTGGTTTCGGTTACTACATAGAGATGCATCACAGAAACTTAGGGGATGGAGAGAAAATCCAACTCTAGCCTGCTCAACTATTATAGCTGATGAAGATGTGTTGGACACTTGTCCAGGCAGGTACTTTGATGTCTGTTGATGCAGAATAGCATCCAGTCCACGTTGGAGTTAATCACTGTGTACTAGGAAGGAACAGATGTGCTGCAGATGGCTGGAGTGAACACCATAAAAAAAAAGTTCACAAATGAAGATTTTACAGGTTTGGAAGCAGACAATAAATAAATGGGTTAAAAAGCACCGTCTGAAACCTCACGTGGAGAGTAACTGAACTAGCACTGTATTTGTTTCCCTCTTATCAGCCAGGTGCTGTGATTAGGTTTAAAACAAAATAATGAGTTACAGACTTGAACAGTGAAGGGTTTTTTTTCCATTTGAGTTTAGCAGTACCATGCCAGCAGTTACTCTGGGAAATGCATCTGTACTTTCTTCTTGGTTCTATGCCTTCACCAGCTTTCAGGAGGAACGTAAAAGGAGATTCAGTCTGCCAGTAGCTGACAGTCTTTTGTCTTTTCCCTCTTTTTAGTGTACATTACCATTTACTGAAATGAAAGCTTTTTACAGGAATGTGCTGGTTTCACCAAGAATGCTTTTACAACCACTTATGACTGGAAATTCCTCCCTGAAAAGAGAGAGAGCCACGCAGAGGCAGGCAAATGACTAAGAAAAAGCAAGGTGGTCCTTTAGGCAGTGTAGGATCAGGAAGTTGAATCAGAGATTCCCACAGGACTAATGAGTGTCTTCACCATAAAGCTTTGTTCTCTTCTGGAGTGCTGCTCCATCTCTGGCTTTTGTTGTATTTTGTGCTGTTTTTCTTTTAAAGAAAACCCTTGGCAAGTCTTACTTCATCATTATTTTCATCCTGATTCAAACCATGGCAATTTACAGTGTCTCAAAACTTTTATATGACAAGAAAATGGTTTCCTGCCTGGCTGTGAGAAGTGTCACTCTAAGGTGAGAAAGACTAAGGAATGTTAAAGGAAATTATTAGAGTCTCCATAATCAAGAGGGTGAGGGAGCCCTGGAACAGTCTGCCCAGAGAGGTTGTGGAGTCTCTGTTCTGGAGACTTTCAAGATCCACCTGGATGCATTCCTGTGCAGATTACCCTGGGTGATCCTGCCTTGGCAAGGGGGTTGGACCCAATGATCTCTGGAGGTCCCTTCCAACCTCTAAGGTTCTGTGATTCTGTAATCTAATCCTATATGGGTAGGTTGACCCAGTTTCTAAATTAATTATAAAAATGGAGCCCACTTTGCTGTGAGAGCTGATCAAGAAGAAACACCTGGACACAAAACATAACACTGAATTAGCTTAGAGATGAGTATCTTCAGTGTAGTACACAGTAACATGTACACAGAATCCTAGGATCAGCCAGGGTGGAAGAGACCTCCAAGATCATCCATTCCAACCTATCACCCAGTCCTGTCCAATCAACCAGATCACATAACACCTCTCATGCTGTGGCACTTGGGACTAGATTAAGGAAAGAAGATAAAATTAACCTCTTAGTAATTGTTCACATGTGAGGTTTTGTTCTTTGCAGTGGTTTTGCTGGTTGTGGTTATTGTGAGATTGCATGTGGTGCTTCATCAGTGTGTTTTGGTTTAAGAGAGTATTTGAAAAATTAGGAGGAAAGGATTCTTTTTGGAAGAGGCAGCTAGACACAGGTGCCAGTGCTTATTTCTGTGTTTTGATATTCAGGCAGGTGTTAGAGCTGTGTCGTCAGAGATACTCCCTTAAAGAGTTAGACAGGAAAAAGAATGCTGCCCTTGGCTGAATTTGCATCATGAGGCACCTTCTTAGAAATCACTTACCTATTGCCAATGTGTCATGTGAAAAACTCCTTCCTTTCCCTTTGGTTGTGAGACAGAAAGATGTGAGCTGAAGAAGCAGTTAGGATTGCTTAAGCTTTCCAGTTTGAGCATATCGTGATGGCTCTGTGGAAGCCTGGGAAGCTCTCCCAGAAAAGATAAAGTGAGAGAAGATGCCTTTTCAGTACTGAATAAACCACCTCTGCTTTAAATATGGAGAAGCTTTGGTATTTTGGATTTAATGAGGCCTAAATATGTCAACATTGGAGGCTGTTTGCTTTTGTTAAATAGCTGGCACAATATCCTGGCTGGCATTGTTGTATTTGCTCTGTCAAAATCCCCTGCAACTCATTGCTTCCCAAGATAGCTGGGTTCAGCTCTGCCTTCTTATTAGGATGCTGTGTTCAGTTTTAGGATAAAGACATCTACTCTCTTTTTTTGTGTGTGGGGTTTTTTTGGTGGTTGTTATTTTGTTGGTGTTTTTCCTTTCCCAAATGTTTTGCTGTTCTTCTGTTGCACATCCTGGAAGTGTCATATAGACTGATGTAAAGGAAGATGATGCATTTGAAATGTGAGCTCTGGAAGTTTCTCTCATGTAGATGCCCTGGTGCAGTCTGGTTGCTTTGAATGTCTGCGACTATAGTACTTTTGGCCAGGGGCACAAAGCTCTCATGCATATGGAGCTGGATTGCTCTGCTGTCCCAAATCTGAAATCCCCTGAGCTCACACTACAAGGGATTATACTTGTTACAAGTGACAACTCCATAATCCCTTATCAGATTTCTGCACCAAAACCATGTTCCTATCGCAAGACCTACTTCACTTAGTGTGTAGAAAAAGCATTTTCTCCACAGATACTGCAGTTTTAAATTTCCCTTTCTGTGGTTATCATGCACAGACTGTAGTAAGTCATCTCCTTTGCTGTTGTGTACCACATCTCTAAGTATAATCCAGAATTACAGTGTGAATTGTTACTATTGCAGCCCTAAGCACTGCAGTCAGTGGAAACTTGGTGTTTGGGGTGCTCAGATTATCATTAGGAGTTCAGCAGAAGACATGTTCAGTTTGCTGCTTTACTCAGTCATTTTCTATGAAGAATTCTGGAGTACGCAGATCTTTATTTTGGTTCAAAGATTTTGATGGCCTCCTGACCCCCTCCCCAACTTCTAGGAGATGATATTCAAATGAAGCTACTGCAGAGGAGGTGGAGAGATGATTTGAAGACTCTGAGAGCCATTGATGCTTCATTGGGAAAAGAGAGAAGTGAAATAAATGGGATTCTCTAAAGAATCTGTGGTTTAGGTTGATCAGTTTTTGTTAGTGATCCACCTGGTGGCATAGGTAGTGTCTGTGTTACATTTGTAGATGTCACAGAGTCTGAAAGGGTTGTAAGCACATTGGAAGGCAAAAGTGGAATTGAAACCAACCTTGGCAAACTGAGGAAATGATGGGAAAAAGAGGAGATTGATTAGTGGCTTTAAGTGAAGCTACTGTGCTTCAACAGGAATTGGCAGCTTCCCAGCACTGTTGAAGTGGAGAATTTACAGAAGTAAAATCTGGGAATTAAAGTGGACCCCAAACTGAACTTCAGTCCTCTGTTGGTCATGCAGAAAACCCAAACCTCCCACTGGAATATATCTGAGCTTACATGCAAAATATACAAACGAATCCTTCTACTTAATTCACCTTTGGGAGTAAGCCTAGAGAACAGCATCAGACATGAAGCAGGGTCTGAAATGTGACCTATGGCAAAGACCAGAAGAATGTGAATTATTTATTGAAGAGAAGTCAGTGTGCAGTGTTTTAACAGTCAAATGCATTAAAAAAGTGTCAGCAAGGAGGATACAATCTTCAAAGGATAGTGCTAGTATTGAATAACAGACTTACAAGTTAGCAAAAACCCCAGGAGTTAGGAAACGTTCATTCAATGATTTGCCATTCAAGATATCCACCTGAGGAGGTTATAAAGTCTTCCATTTCTGGAGGTTAGTAAATACACTAAAAAACATCTATTAGGCAGTACAGAGGTGTAATTCACCTGCCTTGCCTGTGGTGGAAATGAGATTGGCTTCTTTCTAAGAAACTTGCAGCTCTGTTGTCTTGAGTTCTGCGTGGTTCTCTTTATTTGTTTGTTGTGATTCTAATAGGAAATTGATGTTATCAGGAAATAGAGTTTGGGGTTTAGAACAACAAACTGCTTTGGGTACTTAAAGCTGGAAAAATGTGCACTTACAGGTAGTATGGCTTGTATTTAAGTAATAAGAGGTTTTCTCCAATAAGGCAGATCACTAATGCTATGCTAATTGATAATTATTTCATGTATCTGCAGTATTATCAGGCACTGTTACCCATTCAGTATGTAGCAAATTGGATCTTCCTTCTGGAGAACTTCCTTTTATGACCGTGCCTAAAATAAACACTTTTATCTGTTCTGACATCTTAATGCTAAATAAAATATCTTGTTAGTGTTATGGCTCTTTTTTAGTGTCAGGTTTATTCTGATTACTGTTCTGACCTCCTGAAAGTGGTGATCTGGAAAACACGGTAAGAATGTTAATGAGCTCCACAGGCACACTGTGTGCTGCTGCCTTAAAGCCAATTGCTAACTTAAGGAGAAGTTTGTGCAGTAAAGCAGAATTTGCTTCTCTGCCTTAAGTCTCATTCACACTGATGTGCTGCTTTGTGTGGCATGATAATTCCGTGTAAAAACGTATCCACTCTGATTGTCAAGTAACGTGAGGAATAACCTACAGCAGGATAGGAACTTGGGAGGATTTGGGGAGGATGGGGGGTTGTGCCTTAGCCATGGCAGAGCAGGCAGGGTGTCCCGAGGTGTTTGAGTTGAATGGGGCACCTGAGTTACTTCCTCTGTAGTTGAGGAGTTCAGCAGTAATCCAGTGGCCAGCAGCTGCTCTGCCTGCCCCCAAGACCTTTCATTTTTCCTTGAGAAAGCAAGTTTTTGGTCCTGAGAGTTGCTTCCCTCATTGCGGGTTAGTTATGCTGGAAACGTGTGTTTAGATCTGCGGTTCAGTAACGGCAGGATCAAGGACTGAAACACTTCTAAGAAGAAAGATATTTTTACAGTAGTTGGATACAAGAGATAAATATTTATAGGCACTGTGACAGGAAATTTGAATCCTGACTGCTAATTGTGATTTATGCCCAAATCAAGAAGCTTCTTTTAGTTTCTTCATGCTTTGCATACATTCATGTTTCTGCCCTAATGCATTTCCAATTGCTTTTATTTTATCTTTCAATATTCTACATCTTTCAGATTTGGGAGAATGGAGAGTTTCCACCAGACTCTTTGGCTGTGAGTTGCAGCATTAGCTCATGGTTTTATTTCATCAAGTATAGTAAGCACTTGGTTTAGCTCTGTTAGCTCTGCTGGATCCGCACGCAAAGTCATAAATGAATTTGGTATTGTATGCAGATGCCAGCTCCATTTTAAAGGCAGAAGACTGAAATCAGATCCTCTTATCACTGAGCTTAACACTCACTGTCCTTTGGAAAAAAGGAAAAGCTGTCAGAAGCTTTAGTATTCACAAGTGGCCCACTGCAGTTCCTGGAGGCTGAGGGCACCATGTAGCGCAGTGCTTGCAGTACTGGCGTTGGAGCCTGGTTTATCTGACTGTTAGTCAAATAGTCTCCACCATTCCCACTTGAAAATGTTTTTAGGCAAATATGAACACCCCCAAATGCATGTGAAGAAGAGGAGCCAAGAATTAGTTGTGGTACTGACTGGTGACATTTGTAATTTTCTGTAGTGGAATCAAATTCGTATGATAGATGGAGTGTTCCAAAATACATTGGAAGAAGTCATCCCGAGGCTAAGATTGGATTCAGGTTGTTTCCAAGAGGCAGAATGTTGCCAAAAAAGCCCAGGTGTGGACCAGATGAAGAAGCAGCCTTTTGTGTGGTTAGGATTGTTGGGGCAGGTACGGTGACGGTTTTACATCTCTGATCAATGCAGCACAGATCGCTCAAGTTCCTCACAGCGCTGTTCAGTCTGTGTCAGAGAGAGAAGCAGTGTGTTTGGGGAGTGCTTAGGCAAAAGGACATGCATTATTCAGTGTATATGCAGTGCATGAGGATTAATTGAGAGACCTCGTTACAGCATAGAAAGCTCTGTGGCAAGTGCTTCATCAGCTGAACTAAGAAACCTTTTGAACTGTTCCCCCAGCACACTTCTGTTGAGTTGGACTCAGGCTGTTAAGGAGAAGAAACAATGATTTTTGATTATGGAAATAACCTTTTTTTTGCTTTGAATGGGAATGTGTTCTCAACTGAAATGATTCCTAACCACTTGGATAAGCAGATTTCAGGATGAGATCTTACACTTCTAAATGTCTCTATACATAGAATGACAATGGGAAAATAGCACTGACCTCTTAAGCACACTTGAGAGAATCAGTTAAAAAGTGTTGTTTAAAAGTATTGGTAGCTGGTAGAGATGTGGAAGGATAACACTGGAATGGCTCTGGAGGAGCAAGTAGCTTTCTTTTGGAACACAAAGTGACCAGAAGCTCTGACTGCTATGGTAAATCTCAGTGACTAAGAAGGGCTGCTGTCAGTAGAGCATGTCTCCTGCAGGGTCCACCAAGCTCCTGTGTGTATTTAGGATCTGCAGTGTGGCATGCAAACAGAATCAGCCCTGCCAATAGTTGTCACAACACACTTTATGTCATGCACAGCCAACTCCACTTTCCATATCAGTGTTTCTCAGACCTAAGTGTTTCCTAGCAGCAGCCAGAGCAAGTGCTGGGGCCTTGCTGCTGTCTGCAGGTGCTTGCTCTACGGTTAGGAACTGGCATCATTGTGCTCCGTGGCTGAGGTGATTTGGTGGATGATGCTCCCTGAAACACATAACCTCTTGGCAAAACCAGTGGTAAGAATGACAGCATTCCTCATGCTGAGGATTAATTGACAAGCCAAACTGCTGTGGAATTGCTGTGGGCCATTCATTTTCCCTTGGAAGTCTTCCCTATATCTGAGTGTGTTTGAGGTTGTGACTGAGGTTGGTTTGAGATTGGGACCACAGGGAAGTGCACTGGGAAACTAAGACTTTGCTTGGACTCAGAACACCTAAAGAAGTCATGTGAGTAATTGAATCACTTGTTCTGCTTGAGTCAACAGAATGTTGCAAGTTTTCCATGACTATTAGCTCATATTTGAGAATTCATATATTTCAATCCTGTCTAGACCTGTCCTGTGTTCATTTTCTACAAAGAGGCTTCAGCAAAGGCCAGGATTTGCCAAATCAATACATTTTAACTATACATTACAGAGTACTTGAGGAGGATGGCAACTGGAATTTGTGATCACAAATGCTGAGGACAGCAGTCTGGTGGTGTAAGTCACAAGATGATCAGGTAAAAGACAGCCATAATAGATGATCCTATTCCCTATCAGAGCTCAGTGTTTTATAGCTAACAAGCTACAGGTCAAGAATTTACAAATAATCTGAGACAACTGTTGTTGATTCCTCAAAATAATATATAAGCAGAAAACTAAATCATGTTCTGTGACTTTCCTGTGTACTGAGATGCATTTAGTGCTCATATGCATAGAAAACACAGGGCTTGATTCCAGGTGATTTACTTAAGTGCCTTTTTATTTAGAACTTAGAGAATGGACTGTTCTCTGCCTCTTCTCTGACTCTCAGCATCTTTTCCATTCCCATATAAACCTCTGCAGAATAGTAACCATTCTGAGGAAAAGCAATTTGTTTCTGCATTCTCAGAACTTCACCTCTTCTTTGTTTTGGTTTGCATTTTTTTGCTTTGTTGTAATGGAGACTGAGATGGTGAGGGTGGCAAATGAATTCAGAGAGGGAAGTCTACACACAGAATAAGGACATGGAGATGATGCAGCTAACTAAGCAGACTGCTCTAGGTTTAGATGAACAAATGTCCAGCCATCTGTCCTGGTTTTCTCTCCATAATTGATGGTGGAGTGTCAAAACCGTTGAGCTGTTAGAGGTGTCTGTATGCTGCCTGTATAGTGGTTCACAAATAGTGAGCATGGACCACTGGTGGTCACTCCACAGACCAATGCTTCCCAGCTGAGCTGTGGATCTTCATTACAGGAATGTTGTTTCCAGTTGAAAGCTCAGAGTGATTTTGTAAAATATTCCAACAGGGTCCTCTTAGCCAAAACTTTTGGAGCCAGTTGCCTGCAGACAGCATGTTCAAGTCATTTGTTTTCTCTGAGGTGGGACAGTAAATTGACGCTTGTGTGCTAAAAGATAATGTAAAAGATAATTCCAAACCAAATTTAAACAGTCCTTGTCTATGTGTTGAGGATGCCTGGCACTGCTATCAGTGCTGCTAGTGGTGTTTTACCTGCAGTGTGGATGAAATCTGTGCCTAGCACGTCCAGCTTTCAAAATCAGGCAAAGTGCATTTCTCCATGCTGATGGAGAGTCCTGTGTAAGCACTGCCGAAAGATAGGAATGAAGTAGCAAAAAAAAAGCAACAAAACCCCTCAATGCTGTTGTGATGGGGAAGGCAAAGGAAAGACAGATATAAAGAAAGATTGTGTGTGCAGTTGGTGCTCTGATAATAATTTGAAATGCAATTACTAAAGGTCAGCCATTTCCAAAGGCAGGTTCTGCTCTGCTGCTCCTGGACTTGCAAGCTGAGGGGGGAGAGGCTTACAAGAAGTAACAAATAGGGATGGGGTGAGCAGCAGAGAACAGCAGATCATCTTTTCCTCCTCAGAACTTACAGACTTCAAATGATGAAATCAAGCATAGCTCTAGATATCATATACCTGACAGAATTGTTTATTCACTACAGCTTCCAGGCATGGATGACCCTGCTTCCTCCCTGCTTCATTATGCTTTTGCGTGTCTGCTGCTTGAGGGATAGCACAGCAGAGCTAACTCCCTCCCACATTCTTCTATGCCATTTAACACATTTACTAGCAGAGACAACTTTTTTTTTTCCACAAAAAAAAAAAAAAAAAAAAAAAAAAAAAAAAAAGAAAGATAAGAACAGTGTGGCCAGTAGGACAGGGGAGGTTATTCTTCACTTGTACTCAACACTGATCAGGCCACACACTGAGTACTGTGTCCAGTTCTGGGCTCCTCAATTCAAGAGAGATGTTGAGGTATTGGAACATGTCCAGAGAAGGGCAACAAAGCTGGTGAGGGGCCTGGAGCGTAGACGTGTGAGGAGAGGCTGAGGGAGCTGGGGGTGTGCAGCCTGCAGAAAAGGAGGCTCAGGGCAGACTTCATTGGTGTCTGCAATTACCTGAAGGGAGGCTGTAGTCAGGTGGGGTTGGTCTCTTGTGCCAGGCAACTGGCAACAGAACAAGGGGACACAGTCTCAAGCTGTGCCAGGGGAGGTCTAGGCTGGCTGTTAGGAGGAAGTTGTTGTCAGAGAGAGTGATTGGCATTGGAATGGGCTGCCCAGGGAGGTGGTGGAGTCACCGTGCCTGGAGGTGTTGAAGCAAAGCCTGGCTGAGGCACTTAGTGCCATGGTCTCGTTGGCTGGCTAGGGCTGGGTGCTAGGTTGGACTGGATGATCTTGGAGATCTCTTCCAACCTGGTTGATTCTGTGATTAAAATCCTTACCCGATGATTTGAAGAGATTTCTGCAAAGCAGAAATTTGAAGCCTGAGAATCTGTCTGGGGTATGCATAGCCCAAGCTGTATTTTCTTTAAGATAATCTGCTCTTCTTTCTTGAAAGCATAAGCGTAATCACAGGAGAGCCTGAATGTTGTGCTGTTTGTTGTTAGCTAGTAAAGCCACCAATACCTCATCATAATAATGACTCATGAGTTGCTCATAAAGTATTTGTTCCATTAATCCAACTCTGTTGTGTGGTTTGAAAGTAATTACATTTTGAATATCAATGTGAATAACTTAATGGCTTGGAATCACTTGAAGTTTCTTGCCAATCCATCAACTAATATCCCTTTCTAATAAATTGGCATTTTTAACAGAATAGGTGACTCAAAGCTACTTCTTATTTTTCTCCTTTTTATAGTCATTTTCAGCTTCCTTCAATCTCTTCTAAATCCTTCAGTGTCTTTGAGGCAACAGGTATCAGTTTTCTTTTGGATTCAGGCACTAGTAAGGCAAAACTGGAAGTTTCCTTCACCTCCTGTGATTTGAGAAATCTGAAGCTCATCTGTATTGAATGCACATTTATGTACTGGTGCAGAATATGTGAAATGTTAACAGAATCTGAGACAGATCCAAGAGCTACAAAGAAAAAGCTGGGATGCTGATCAGAATGCTGAGCAGGCCATGTGTGGCCAATGCAAATAGTGGCGTGACGTGACTGTTCATTGTTCTGCTAGATTAGTGCCTGAAGACACAGCAGTGCTGCTGGAGGACACCTTCTCTGGGATCTGATGGGTCATCTGATTATCATAGCTTTGTTACTCTCAATAATCACATCCTGTAGAATAGATGAATTTGTAAGCAGGTAAATGAGGAGTGCAGCTATGCTGGAAAAGAGCTGGAACAGAGTATCATTTTTCCTCCTAAGACAGTTAGGTGGCAAAGCAAAGGCTCTTTAGCAAACAAGGAAGAATTATTGCCATATGGAGTTGTTTAGGTAATATTGCTAATGAAGGAAGGAAAGTTCTGCCTCCAAAAATTTCCATCCTCTGTCTCTTTCCTTATATCTAAATGTCTCATTTCCATAGACCTGAAATGCAGGACTGCAGGCCCCGTGCTTGTGACAGAGGGACAAATAGCTTATTCCTGTATATTGCACATAATGATGAAAGAGTAAACCAGCTTTTTCTCTTCTAGGCTGCTTCTCAAACCTGCACAGAGCTTGCCCATAGGCGATAGGCAAGCTTCTTGGAATCATAAAATCGTAGAATCAGTTAGGGTTGGTAGGGACCACAAGGATCATCCAGTTCCAAACCCCTGCCATAGGCAGGGACACCCTACCCTAGATCAGGCTGCCCACAGCCTTGTCCAGCCTGGCCTTAAACACCTCCAGGGATGGGGCCTCAACCACCTCCCTGGGCAACTCATTCCAGGCTCTCACCACTCTCATGCTCAACAAATTCCTCCTCCTCACATCCAGTCTTAATCTCCCCACCTCCAGCTTCACTCCATTCCCCCTAGTCCTGTCACTCCTGGGAACCTGAAAAGTCTCACCCCAGCTTTTTTATAGCCCCCTTCAGATCTTGGAAGGCCACAAGAAGGTCACCTCAAAGCCTCCTTTTCTCCAGACTGAACAGCTCCAACTCTTTCAGTCTGTCTTCATACTGCCCATAGGAGATAGCCAAGCTCCTTAGGCTCTGGATTCGCCATCCTTGGAGGTGTTCAAGAAAAGCCTGGATGAGACACTTAGTGCCATGGTCTAGATGACTGGATAGGGCTGGGTGCTAGGTTGGAGTGGATGAGCTTGGAGGTCTCTTCCAACCTGGTTGATTCTATGATTCTATGATTCTAAGTTAAGTCCTTTACTTGACAAGATAGCTTCTTTCTTATTTTCGTGTAATGTAGCCTCCAAAAAAATAGTGTTCTTCAATAAGAAAAAAGCAACTAAAGAATGAGAAGAGGCTCAAAAATTGTTTGATCTTTAATCATAAGGTAGAATAATGAAATTTGCCTGTCTTTCTTAAAGTACATTACAGATGACCCTACTGTCCAGACCCATTTACTATAATTAGATCTTTTCAAACCTAAGAAGTGCTGACATCCTGTCATTAATACTCTTGTAAATTCTGAAGTAAACAGATTTCAAAGACACTCAGCTGTCAGTGTGAAGACAAGGTCAAAGAGCTGAATGACAAGTCCTCCTGGTACAATAAGGCGACCCATCAATCAGTTTTACTAGCAACTTCTTAATAATGGAGAAAAGAGATCAGAACATGACAAAAGAGTACCTTGGAAAATGTATGTGCTGACATCCCTTTTGGTATCCTTGGACAAGTGGTTAATGATGAACAACTTTTATATATGGTCTGGCAGTCTCCTGTAGGAGAACCTCTTCTGCAGTTTAAAGTGTTCAATGGAGGTTCTCCTTCCCCTCAACTCTGCCCTGGTGAGACCTCACCTGGAATATAGCATCCAGTTCTGGGCTTCTCAGTTCAGGAGGGACAGGGATCTACTGGAGAGAGTCCAAGAGGGTTACAAAGATGATGAAGGGGCTGGAGCACTGCCCTGTGAGGAGTTGCTGAGAGACCTGAGGCTTTTTGGTGTGGTGAAGAGAAGATTTAGAAGGATCTAATCAATGCTTATAAATGTCTGAGGGCTGAGAGTCAAGAGGGAGGGGACAGGCTCTGCTCAATTGTGCCATATCATAGGACAAAGGGTAAGGGGTATAAACTAGAGCACAAGAAGTTCCACCTCAACATGAGGAAGAACTTCTTTACTGTAAGGGTCACAGAGCACTGGAACAGGCTCCCCAGAGATCTTGTGGAGTCTCCTCTGGAGACCTTCAATCCCTGTCTGGATGTGTTCCTGTGCACTAAATTCTGTGGTCCTGCTTTGGCAGGGAGGTTGGACTTGATGATTTTTGGAGTTCCCTTTGAAGCTCTAACATCCTGGGATCCTGTCTGAAATTCAGGAATTGAAAATATCTATTGCACCCAAACTTTTGGAACAAGATACATTAAAGTGACTAAAAGGAGCAAGGTGGTTAAGTTTCATTTAAGAATGATCAGGTTTTAGTGTGGCTAATTCAAGGATGATGATTTACAGCCATTAAAAGTAATTTTAGTTTATTTGTGATGTTCTCTGCAAGCTTCACTGTCAGTGCATTCACCAAACACCCAGCTCAGAAGTTAAGTCACTTTCTTCTGACTTGCTGATGAAGCCTTTGGAACATTTTAATCTTTGCCTGTCATGTGTCGTGGAGGGGATTTCTCTATGCCTCCTCTGTTAGGGGGAGGTGAGAAATTAATTTGAGGCAGTATTAATTTTTTATAAAATTATTTATTAAAATTAATATTTACAAATCTGTACCACCCCCAACCACTAGGTAATTAAGTTCTTATGTGCAAGATTATGAAAACAGTTGGGATATATTTACAGGAATTGGATTATTAAATGGAAGTATCAAATTATCAACAACTATAGACAGAGAGAAAGATTCCCTTAGGCTTAATGCCTCTTAACAACTATACTGTCTGCCCAGCAAGGGCTGAAACTACTGTCTACTCTTAAGACAGAGGTAACTTATATTACAAATGAATTAAAGCTTGCTTAAATGTGTTGCTCTTAAGTATTAATCATTAATCACCCTCCCGGGATTGTGTCACAGCGTGTGCCCAGCATTTGGGTCTTGGTGAAGCTGGAATCTGTCCTGGCTTGCAGGAGAATGATAAGTGTTCTCAGTCTCTGGGGTAAACAGGATTTCTCTAACCTTCTCTCCTGGAGTGAAGTGGTCTCTGCCTCGGTGCTGCTGCTTCTGGATGCCGTGTCCAGGGATGATCAGCTGGCAGGATTTCCAGGTGCAGGAGAAGGATTTGTCCGTGTAGCTTCTGACAGTCAGTCTCACAGCTAGCAAGCTGTGTTTGTAGGTTAGCAGACAGTCTGAAAGGGTCTGCTGGGCCTAGAATTTTCCAGGCTTACAGGACAGCTGGCAAGCAGTGTGCCGGGCTGCAGGGAGACTTGAGCTCCGTAGATAAATGCAGGATAGCAGCCAGTGTGTACGGCTGCTCTAGGCTTAGGCAGGGGGCTCTCAGCTCCCCATGTATGTATGAAATGCAGGCGTGCAGGCACTCTGCTTCTCAAAGGGTTCGCAGACAGCTTAACTGCACCCTGAGATCAATGCAAGAGGGCTGAGCCTCAGTAATGTTTGCAAGAGAGTGAGGCCTGACTCTGTGTCTAGGCCATGCAAGCAGGTCTGGGCAGCAGGGTGCTGCTATGTGGATCAGAGAGCTGAGCTTGATCCTCTGAATGCTCTGAACGCTCTGAACGCTCTGAATGCTCTGAACTCATGGTGCTCCTTTGCACCCCTCTTTATAGACTCTGAACCGAGATTCATGGCTCATTTGGACATCTAAAGTGACCAATCAGGCTGGCAGTAAGCCAAACCTTACCTTAATAGGCAGTAGCTGTTTGCCTGGACCCTCCCAATAGGGGATTACCTGGGCGGACCCCAGGGGTACATGACTGGGTGTGTGTGTGTTATACAACCTGTTTACTGCCATAGGTCCTTGGCAGAAAAACATGTCCAGGCATGTAGAGGCATAGAGAGGCCTCAGTTTTGGGGCTGCTGCCCCTCCACCACATCATGCCACTGAGTTTCATCTCCTTAGAACTTCTGTGGCATTTATTCTACAGGGTTAGATGTCACAGACAGGTTAATCAGTGGTAATGTAAAGCACAGCCAGTCAAGCAGTTTAAAAATAGGACACAGTCTAAAGTTAGATGTCTCTGATGAAAGAATTCCCTTAGTCTATGAAGTAAATTTATAGGAACAACAAGATTATGACTCAGGTCTCTCATTTTTTTATTAGCACAGGATATTACTACTTGTATGTCTACAACTACCTGATGGGAGGTTGTAGCCAGGTGAGACTGGTCTCTTCTCCCAGGCAATCAGCAAGAGAAGAAGGGGATGCAGTCTGTGCCAGGGGAGGTCTAGGCTGGGTGTTAGGAGGAAGTTCTTGCCAGAGAGAGTGACTGACATTGGAATGGGCTGCCCAGGGAGGTGGTGGAGTTGCTGTCCCTGGAGGTGTTCAAGAAAAGCCTGTCTGAGCACTTAGTGCCATGGTCTGGTTGACTGTCTAGGGCTGGGTGCTAGGTTGGACTGGATGATCTTGGAGGTCTATTCCAACCTGGTTGATTCTATGACTACAAATTAGAGAAAATACAATATGCCTGCACATGAAAGACCTTCCGAGGCATTCAATGGCCAAGGTATTAATTACATGTCTTGAAGGCACATTATAAGGCTTTTCAGGTGGTCATTATCTCATGATAATAATTAGAGTTTGTCTCAGTGAAGAGAAAATCTAATCTCCAGTTTACATCTGGAGATCCAGTCTGAACACAAGATAAGTTCACATGTAAATGTACTGTACTATATGAATCTTAGGGAAGGAAGTCAGACTGCAGCATGCTTTGTTCCCTGGGATTACCCAAAGCCAAGGGCATGGGCATGGCACTGAGTGACTCCTAACCACTCTCCTTTTGCACTCTCCAGTGATAGCAGGAGTCATAATATCTTTTAACAACACTGCCTTGAGGTTTTTAGAAGTGAGAACAGCAAACGTATCTCAGCCTCTCCCTGAACACTGGCATGTTGGTTTTCCTTTTATTGGTGTAAGATCAAGCTGGTTTCTGGGCTGTGTCTAGATGGTGCTTAATAAAATATGCCTGGTGGGAGTAGTGGCTAGCATTTGGGATCTGTATGTTTATTTGCAGAGCAGTGGTGGTGTGCTGAACTTTCACTGTGATCCTGAGGCTTGACCGCATGTACCAGAAGGTTTGCCAAAGCCTCATAGGTTAAAGTCGCCAAAGTGGTGGTTTTTGAGTGGAATCAACAACATCAGAAGAGGAGGAAAAAAATGAAGTTTTCATTGGACAAAACCACATTCTACTTCTGTTTCTTTTTTTCCCATGTAATCTTTCCAGCTGTAGAAGACTTTATTACATGACTGCCTCTTCTCTTGTCATAGGGCACTGCAGAGGAGAGTCTGGCTCCATCTTTACTCTCTCTCATCCACTTTTTATAGACGTTGTTAAGGTCTCATCTGAGCCTTCTCCTCATCAGGCTGAACATTCACATCTCTCTCAGCCCTTGCCCCATATTGTTCTAATCATCTTTGCTGGGCTTACTCCTGTATGTCCAGTACTATACAGGGAGTATAGTACTGCAGATGTCTTACCAGTTGTCATCCCGTGGATCTCTTTTTCTGTCATCTCAGAAGCTATGAAGTCTGCTGACCTCCATCTGCAGGTCTTCACTTAGCCAGATCTTCCACCACCACAAGCCTTCTGCAAGGAAGGAGCTTTCTTCTGCTGTCCTGGCCTCAGTGAGGAGTCCCAGCAGACCCAGACCTGCATCCTGTGCTGGCAGCTCTGTCTGAGCTTGACTGGTAGATGCTAAGGGAAGCAGGAGAACATGTAATAACCTTCACTCCTACAGAAAGAACTCCTTTTTAGGTGGCAGGTAATTTTTTTCCCTCTTTCTAATCTCTTTTACTGTCAGACAAAAATGTGGTTGAAGTTTTTTGCTCCTTGAGTGCTTTATATTATTTTGAATATAAAGAACTATTCTAATCTCACTTGCATTTGAAATTCCATGGCAGCAGTCTATAGTGGACCGAGCTTCCATTTGGAGCAGTGAGACATCATCAAGTTGACAAATATATTAGCACATAACCTTGGTATACATCAACTGCCTTTGGTGCAAAGTCTAGTGTCAGCTGTGGGCACGTTCTTGGTGGTGCTTCATTTTTGCAGAACAGATCTAGCATGGCTGGTGTTCAGGAGGCTTCTGGCAAGGATCACTCCTGACTGTGTTTAGAGCTTTCATTGCCGTGGCGTGGAAGCAGCATAGGTCTTTGCGGAAGCATGGCCATACTGGTGGCTGTGAAGGGTGGTCTCAGCTTGGAAGCTCCCCTGTGAACGTGCCTGTTGTAGGATTCTGTTTCCTAGCAAGCTGTGAGGCAGCACACAAGGTGCTGCATCTCTGTGGCTGCCCCTCCTCATCTGTCAGGATAATTTATGGGAACACTTCACGGCACCTTCTGTTGCTAATGGTCTCTCGGAGTCCTGCAGAAAAGACTGGTTCTGCTTCCTAATTTTAAGAGCCATGATGGTGGCACTGTTTGTCTCTTTCCTGGATCTATTTTGGATTTATGTCTGGCCAAGGGTTTGGAAGTGCTGCTATAAAAGCAGAAACATCTGCTGGGGCTTTATGTGCCGGTGGCTTGCCAAGTTCAACAGTAGGCCAAGCTACAGCTGATGGGCTCAGCCCTCCCCAGGTGTCACTGCAGTTAGAGAAGGACTGCAAGGGAAATGCGGCTGCTAATAGCCCTAAACAAAACAAATTGAAAGAGCAAGCTTCAGCAATTGTAGAAGGCTGAGAGGAGGCTACTAAAAGGCCCATTAACAAGTAACCCACAAATGCTGCTGCTGCGAGCTGCTGCATTCCCCCAGCCACCCTGGTGGCTGCAGCTCCCTCAGGTTTGCCACATCCTGTGGTTTACTGCAGCCCTCCCTCTGTGCTCTGTAAAAATGCCAGTTCGGGTGGCACAAACACACCTTAACTTTAAAAGCTGCTAGGAAAATCTGCTCTTGTTTAGCTGTCTGAACATTTTCGTGACACATCATGGCAACCTCAGTCCCAGGCAGACTGAGGTGAGGTAGGTGATGTTTGCAACACAGACAGTGAACTTCTGTTGCAGGAGAGGGATTCAAAATGATGCCTCAAAGTTCCTTGTGAAGGAATTACACAACTGTAATTGGTCATGTTGCAATTGCCATAACTTAGAATCATCACTCCTTTGACACTGCAGATGTGGGAGCTGATACCCTGAATGAAGTTGGGCCGTGTCTGAGCACTGCCCAGCCCTCCATCCATCCAGAGTATTTGCAGAATGCACAGAAGCATGGTAGAAAATCCACAACCAGACAACTGTGGGACAGTTGATGGATAGAATCATAGAATGACTCAGAGGTCACAGGATCACAGCATGTCAGGGGTTGGAAGGGAATCAGAGATCATTGAGTCCAACCCGTCTGCCAGAGCAGGACCATAATCTAGCTCTGGTCTCAGAGGAACACATCCAGATAGGCATTGACAGTCTCCAGAGAAAGAGATTCCACAACCTCTCTGGGCAGCCTGTTCCATTGCGCTTTGACCCTTGCTGTAAAGAAGTTCCTCCTTGTGTTGGACCCTCCTGTTCTGCAGCTTCCATCCATTGCTCCTTGTCCTATCACAGGGAACATCTTCTCCAACCCCTTGCTTTGGGCAGGGACACCTCTTCTCCACTAGACTTTGGGTGCTCTAGATTTGAATCTCTAATGCACTTCCACAGTCTGTGTATCTATATTTACTTACTAGTAAGGACATTGTTCTTTACAAAATGTTCATTACTCCCTTGGTTCTGCCAAGCCCATTCATTTCATTTACTTTTTCATAAAGTGCTACAGCCTGGTCACACTGTCCCTCCCACCTCCCCAGAAAAATCATAAAGTTGAGGCCAGAACTTCAGCAGCAGAGGCAGAAACCTCTACAAATGGAAGAAGAAGAGTTCCATTTGCTGAAGCAGTTGGTTTATGGCTGGCAGAGCCCATTACTTGGGAAATACATGATGGTATGTGATGTGTACATTCAAATTGTGAAGTTACAAGAAAACTCACTGGCCTGGTCAGAAAACACAAGGCCAAATTCTCTCTTCTCATACATCCTAGCATCCTCTTTGCCTTCTGAGGAACTGCCTGACTGAGAATAAAGTTGTTTCAGAAATATATCAGCTGTGTGCAGTGACTTAAGTAAAAATCCTGTGCTGTGGGAAATACCTAGCATTTCTTCATGGTGAAGAATTGTAATGTTCCTTGCATAACCTCAAGCAAATGCTCTTAACCCATCCCTTTCCCCAAAGAGACAAGTATGTGAGATGGAAATTTTCCCTTTGTAATTACTCCTTTCTGATCACAGCACTGATAGAAGAGCAATTGTACTGGAAGTGATGTAAGGATGTTTCCAATTCTGGCAGTGCAATTAGTACACAGTTTGGGAAAACTGTTTTTAGCACCAAAGGCTCTTATCATAGAATCAAGAAGATTGGAAGAGGCCTCCAAGATCATCCAGTCCAACCTACCACCCAGCTCCATCCAGTCAACTAGACCATGGCACTAAGTGCCTCATCCAGGCTTCGCTTGAACTCCCTCTGGGATGGCAACTCCACCACCTCCCTGGGCAGCCCATTCCAATGCCAATCACTCTCTCTGCCAACAACTTCCTCCTAACATCCAGCCTTGATCTCCTCTGGCACAACTTGAGACTCTGTCCCTTTGTTCTCTTGCTGGTTGCTTGGCAAAAGAGACCAACTCCCTTCAGGTAGTTGTAGCCAGCAACGAGGTCTGCCCTGAGCCTCCTCTTCTCCAGGCTGCACACTCCCAGCTCCCTCAGCCTCTCCTCATAGGGCTGTGCTCCAGGCCTCTCACCAGCTTCTTTCTGTTTTTCCTTCCTCCTCCCCGCCCCTAAATTTTCAACCAGCAAACCTCTCTTTTCAGAGCTTTTTGTTTGTTCAAGTTGAAGGATGTTTACAATATATAGCAAGTATTAATTTCTTGTGTAATTAAATAGTTAAGTGAAGTCCCTGGGTGTTGTTTTCCATAGCACAGTACTCAATTAATTGAGCTTGTGAGGGAAAGCCTTTTTATTCAAAGTATGCACCTGATGGTTAAATTCTTCCAGATAGCATTTTTATGGGACAACCCCCCCCCTGCAAATTAATGTTGATAACTTTTGTAGTGCTGTCATTTGCTCCAGTGTTTTATTTATGTTTCTAGTATGCCAGAGCTGTCTCTCAGTAGCAAGCCCCTCAAACACTGCCTGATTTACTCCATTCCTTACTAAGACCTGCTAAGGCAATGCTGGATTTGCAGCTGATTCGCAGTTTTAACTGGGGACTAAATCTGCACAGGTCTGTTTCTTAGGAGAAATGCTTGCACACTAATGGCTAGTTACATGCTCAGTTGAATTCAGTGAAGAAAGTATGGTAAGAAATTGATCTTCCCTTTCTTCTTGCCATTTCATTCTCATTTTCTCCTCCCTTATTTATGTCACTACAACAATTTGTGGGACTGAGGTGAAAACAGGATTACTGAAATGATACTGGTTGAAAGCAAACCTTCAAGACCTTAATTTGAAGGTGAATCATTCTAGCTGGTTTGTTTTTAACAAGAGGAGATGGCTAGAGTAGAAGAGTGATGGGGAATTTTTAAGGAGCTGCTGTGCCTGGCGACTGTGCATGGAGGGCTCTGTGCCCTCCTGCCTGCCCCAGCCCCACCTGAGCTGCAAAGCTGAGAAGGAAGAAATAACACAGAGCCTTTACTTTCATAAAAAGTAAGACCCTGTCTCCCTGGCAGTGTCTTGTCTGCTTTGTCACTGTGACACTGCTTGTTTCATGGCTGAATGGATTCATCACAAATCTCTGTGTACTGCAAGCCTGGCTGCAGGCTGTACCTTCCCAGACGTGCTGTCAGCGAGTGCTGTGTGTTGATGATGAAATTAATGCACCAAGGCAGTAGTTCCAGGATAGGTGTCTTGCCTAAACTAACAGTTTCTGGGAGAAAAGGTGATGGCTGCAGCTAATAGAAGCTAATGTGATGTAAAACACTAAGTCTCATTATTGCAGCTGTGCAGGAAAGTAGCTTGAAAATGTGGCTGATAAGCAACGTGATTATAGGCTAATGAGCAGGATGTTTGTGAAGGTCTAATGAAGGGCTGCAGAAGATAACTGTGGTGATCTGCGGCGAGACTGTGGAGTGGGAATGTTTTGATACAGCAGTGAAAGATAGGTGGTACATACTAAAGGCACAGAGCAGCCAGCTAGCAGAGTTTGTGTGCATCTGTATTGTACACTCTAAGTAACTGTTTATCGTCAGTGTGTCACAATAAACGTGTGACAAGATTCCAGTAAGAGAAAACATCAGCATGTTTTATATACCTTGAGCTCCTGGGCCAAGCAGCATCTCCATTTGTACACAGAGCTCTGTTTATGACCTTCCTTGGTCCCTCATAAGAAAACTTAGAATCATAGAATGGTTTGGGTTGGAAGTGACCTCCAAAGGTCATCTAGCTCAAACCTCTTGTAGGGACATCCTCCACTAGATCAGGTTGCTCAGAGCCTTGTCGAGCCTAACCTTGATTATCTCCCGGGATGAGGCCTCAACTTACCTGTTCCAGTGTTCTGCCACCCTCATGGTTCTTGTGTCAGATGACTTTGAGATTGGATGATTCCTGGAAAATGTGGGCTTTGAAACACTTTCTGCAAAGGTAATTGCATCATCACAGTGGAAAGTTGTAGCCTGGTATGCCAGTGTCTATTGGGCACGGTCAGCCCAGGTACCATGTAGTGCCAGGGGAGCCAGGTGTCAAACTCTCAGGAGAGCAGCCAATACATAGCAGCTTTACATTTGTCTTCTGTCATGTCTAAGTACATTGCAAAACAAGGCTGTGGCTTATCCTCCCTGTGGAGTTAGAAACCACAGCTCCTGAGGGCAGACCTGACTTCTAAAGCCATCTAGCAGGGTAATCTCTGCTTTGCCTATCAGCTGCAGTTTTTCCCTCTCAGAGCAGCCAGCTGAATTTGGACTCTTTATGTAGCGTTGATTGGAAGTCCAGATCATGTTTTGATCTTCCTTGAACTCTCACTTAGTAAGAGTGTGGCTCTTGAGTGTTTTGATTTCAGTTTTGTTTGTTTGTGTGTTTTTTCTGTGGGCTCTTTACTTTCTCCTAATGCCTGCAAAAAAGGGAAGGGCTCTCTGTAACTGTGTTAAGTGTAGAGTTGCACCATGGTCTGTCCTCAGGAGAGCATTACAGAGCAACACCCTTCAGCTGAAAGGGTTGTGATAATGCACAGCTCTAAAAAATATCTAGGTTGTCAGCATGTGAGATCAATATATGTTACCAGGAATAGTTGGGTAAATGAAACCAGGACATTTCACTTCTTTATTGCTTTAGGACCCAAAAAAGTGAACTCTGTATCACCTGAAAGTGAAGTTGCTAAGCTTTCTATTAGCTCTTGTCTGTGCCATTGGTTCTTTAGTGTAAAACTGGATAAAGGTGGAAGCATTTATGTGTTTCTGGATTGGAGAGGGAAAATATTTAACTTCAAAAAAGGCTTAACTTGTGTGGAAAGCAGAGTGAGATTGCAGAAAATATTCCAGCAGAGCTGACAGCTGGGGGGGTACCCTGTAGTAGGATTGCTAGGACTGATGTTCTTCTAGAGCCTTTGAAGAAGAAACTTTCATGTGCACAAATTCCTCAAGACATGAGTCAGGTATTGGAACCCAACGTTACAATGTGCTTCTGCTCTGAAGAAAGGCTTTGGAGCATTGTAGGGTGGTTTTCTGTTGCTGTCTACAACTACCTGAAGGGTGGTTGTGGCCAGGAGGAGGTTGCTCTCTTCTCTCAGGTGGCCAGCACCAGAACGAGAGGACACAGCCTCAAGCTGCACCAGGGGAAATTTAGGCTGGAGGTGAGGAGAAAGTTCTTCACTGAGAGAGTCACTGGACACTGGAATGGGCTGCCTGGGGAGGTGGTGGAGTCGCTGTCCCTGGAGCTTTTCAAGGCAAGGTTGGATGTGGCACTTGGTGCCATGGTCTAGCCTTGAGCTCTGTGGTAAAGGGTTGGACTTGATGATCTGTGAGGTCTCTTCCAACCCTGATGATACTGTGATACTGTGATTTTATGAGGCTAAGCAAAATCTCTACAATTGCCACATATGGGTGAGAAGTCTCCAAGTCCTCCAGGCTGTTTCACTAAAGGAGCTGCATTAGGGTAGCACATCTTTAGTGATAGTCCTCTGGGTGCTTCCCTTTCAATAGTTTTACCCTAGATTTTGTTGCTGGAAGCTCTGATGTATCTGGTTTAGATACTCCAGCAGCCAGGCCTTTGTTACTGCGCTATAGCTACCTGTTTTCCTTCTGAGGTATTGGACGTAGAGTTGTTTCTGTTTATAAGGTGAGTGATCAGAACTCAAAGGAAGTCTTGGTGTTAGTTTAAGTCTGTGACTGAGCAAGAGCCTGAGTTAATTTCTCTTGCACTTGGAAGTTCATGGTATAAATATGGCATTTTTGTGGCCAAAAGGAAGAGGAGGTGTGAAGATGATAGTCTGGAGAAAAGTAAATGGGGAGAGGTCCAGTGAGTGTAATACACTGATCCACTCTGGCTTGAAGCTGTAATGTGCATCTCAGTTGAGTCTGTGAGGTGTTTAAAGCATTTACCAGTAATCTAAACTGGATTAAACTAAAGCAGATCTTTCAGATGGCTTTTATTTTTTCTAGAGGTTTTCTTTTTGTTTCACTGGGTGAGCAATCCCCAAGTCATTGGAAGCCTCTTCATCGTTGTCTTTACCATTTCCAGCTATCAGGGCTTGAATGATATGGCTCATTGGGCTAGAAGAGAGCTGGAGTTAATCTCCAAGAACAAAACATAGAGGAAATGTCATCAACATCTGTGTTAACTGTTTCAACCACTTCATTTCCAGTGCATCTCTTCAGTTTGTTAACTTTCCTCTGTCATCATCTGCTCCCAAGGCATCAGATCCCCCCTGTAGTAACAGAATCCTAGAGTGGCTCAGGTTGTAGGGGACCTTGGAGCTGATCTACTCCAACCCTTTGTGGTGGGCAAGGACACCTCTCAACTAGACTTGGTTGCCCAAGGCCTCATCCAACCTGGCCTTGAGCACCCCCAGGGAGGAGAGTTGTTTATTTTATGTCATTTACTCCTCCTTGTGGACAGCAGTGAGCTTCCTGAGCGGTGGTGGAGCTCAGGGGGACAGCTGACAGGGGAAGAGTTCCGGTCCCATCACTGAGCAGCTACATTTCAAGGGACATAAGCAGGGGTGGCCAAAGCCCAAAGGGCTTCCTCTCAGGGATGCTGGCTGGGGGAGCAGTGGGCAGGGCTCCATCACTGTGACATCACAGGGCCACAGCCTGGCAACAGCAGCCACCTCCCTCAGGGCACTATAAAAGGGAGCATTGTCCTGTGCCCGCTGCCAGACCTGGCCCAGGGGCAGCCCAAAGGCATCCCAGAGGAGACAGCTGAGGAGCAGGTGGAGTTCCTTGGTGAAGGCAGAGAGTGTAAGACCAGAGGCTAGAGCAGGCGGCTGGAGATGAGCGCAACCACCGGTTCTTGGAGGTGCCTGAGGCTCTTAGAGCTGCATGGCCTTGGCAAGATCAAGGGAAGGTGTTCTTCAGGGGCACGGCAGAGCTCCCCCTCTTCATCCACTGTGCAGGCAGTGGCAGCAGAAGCGTAAGAGATGGGAGGCAGAGAGGTCGCCAGGGGTCCCGGTGCTCTGCAGCAGCCGCTGCTGTGCTGCTGGGCACGGGAAAGGCTCTTGCCCTCGAGCCCTATCAGGACAGAGGAATTCAGCTCCTCTGGGAAGCCCCTGAGATAGTAGCTCCAGGCCGAGGGGGAGCAGGGCTAGGGCAGCCTCAGGAGGCATGGCCAGCCGGTGGAGGGAGGCAGAGGGCCTGTTCCATGCTCAGGGAGTAGCCGATCGCCATGGTTGGGGTCAGGAAGGAATTTTTTCCCCCGGGGCAGATTGGCAGCAGCTCCTGGGGGTTTTTTGCCTTCCTCTGCAGCATGGAGCATGGCATAGAAAAGGGCAGAGAGTTAAAAAAAAAAGCATAGAGTACAAAGAGAGGATAGATTAAAAGAGCATAGAGTAAGAAAAGAGAATATATGTAGAGCACAGAGTGAAAAAGAGAAAAGATTGGAAAGGGCATAGAGTGAGAAAGACTATAAAGTAAGAAACAGCACAGATGTAAAAAAGAGCATCGATTTCAAAGAGCATAGAGTCAGAGTGAGCAAAGATGTAAAAGAGCATAGAGTAAGAAAGAGCATAGACCAAGTGCATAGAAGTAAAAAATAGCATAGTGTACAAAAGAGAATGTGGTATTAAAAAGAGCATAGAGTAAGAAATGTTATTAATGTAAAACAGAGTATAGATATAAAAGAGGATAGAAAAAAAAAATAAAGTAAGAAAGCATACAGTGAAAAAGAGCATAGATGTAAAATAGCATACAGTGAAAAAAAGCATAGATGTAAAACACCGTAGAGTAAGACACCAAAGATGTAAAACAGCATTGAGTAAGAAAGAGCATAGATGTAAAAGAAAATAGAGTGAAAAAGAGCATAGATTTTAAACAGCATAGAGTGAAAAAGAACATAGATATAAAAGAGCATAGATGCAAATGAGCATAGATGTAAAACAGCAGAGTAAGAAAGAGCATAGATGTAAAAGAAAATAGAGTGAAAAAGAGCATAGATGTAAAAGAGCATAAAGTGAAAAAGAGCATTGATGTAAAACAGCATAAAATGAAAAAGAACATAGATGTAAAACAGTGTAGAGTGAAAAAGAGCATAGAAATAAGAGATAGAGTGAAAAACAGCATAAATGTAAAATAGCCGAGTAAGAAAGAGCATAGATGTAAAAGAACATAGAGTGAAAAAGAGCATAGCTGTAAAACAGCATAGAATGAAAAATAGCATGGATATAAAAGAGCTTGAAGTGAAAAAGCATAGATGTAAACAGCAGAGTATAAAAGAGAACATAGATGTAAAAGAGCATAGAGTGAAAAAGAGCATAGATGTAAATGAGCATAGAGTGAAAAAGAGCATAGATATAAAAGAAAATAGAGTGAAAAAGAGAATAGATGTAAAAGAGCATAGAATGAAAAAGAGCATAGATGTAAATGAGAATAGAGTGAAAAAGAGCATAGATGTAAAACAGCATAGAGTGAAAAAGAGCATAGATGTAAAATAGCAGAGTAAGAAAAAGCATAGATGTAAAGGATAATAGAGTGAAAAATTGAATAGATGTAAAAGAACATTGAATGAAAAAGAGCATAAATGTAAAATAGCAGAGTAAGAAAGAGCATAGATGTAAAAGAAAATAGAGTGAAAAAGAGAATAGGTGTAAAAGAGCATAGAGTGAAAAAGAGCATAGATGTAAAAGAGCAGAGCAAGAGAGAACATAGATATAAAAGAACATAGATATCAAAGAACATAGAGTGAAAAATATCATAGATGTAAAAGAGCATAGAGTGAAAAAGAACATACATGTAAAAGAGCATAGAATGAAAAAGAGCATTGATGTAAAATAGCAGAGTAAGAAAGAGCATAGACGTAAAAGAAAATAGAGTGAAAAAGAGAATAGATGTAAAAGAGTAAAAGAGCATAGAATGAAAAGGAACATATATGTAAAAGAGCATAGAGTGAAAAAGAACATAGATGTAAATTATCATAGAGTGAAAAAGAACATAGATGCAAAAGAGCATTAAGTGAAAAAGAGCATAGATGTAAAAGAAAATAGAGTGAAAAAGAGAATAGGTGTAAAAGAGCATAGAATGAAAAGGAACATAGATGTAAAACAGCATAGAGTGAAAAAGAACATAGATGTAAAAGAGCAGAGCAAGAGAGAACATAGATTTAAAAGAACATAGATATCAAAGAACATAGAGTGAAAAAGGGCATAGATGTAAAAGAGCATAGAGTGAGAAAGAGCATAGATGTAAAACAGTAGAGTAAGAAAGAGCATAGATGTAAAAGAAAATAGAGTGAAAGAGAGCATAGATGTAAAAGAGCATAGAATGAAAAAGAAAAGACATGTAAATGAGCATAGAGTGAAAAAGAACACAGATGTAAAAGAAATTTGAGTGAAAAAGATCATAGATGTAAAAGAGCATAGAGTGAAAAAGAGAATAGATGTAAATGAGCATAGAATGAAAAAGAACATAGATGTAAAACAGCATAAAGTGAAAAAGAGCATAGAATGAGAAATAGCATGGATATAAAAGAGATTGAAGTGAAAAAGCATATATGTAAACAGCAGAGTAAGAAAGAGAACATAGATGTAAAAGAAAAGAGTGAAAAACAGCATAGATTTAAAAGAGCACAGAATAAAAAAAAGAGCATAGATGTAAAACAGCATAGAGTAAAAAAGAGAATAGATATAAAAGAAAATAGAGTGAAAAAGAGCATAGATTTAAAAGAGCATAGAATGAAAAAGAGCATAGATGTAAAACAGCATAGAATGAAAAAGAGCACAGATGTTAAAGAGCATAGAATGAAAAAGAACATAGATGTAAAACAGCATAGAATGAAAAAGAACATAGATGTAAAAGAGCATAGATGTAAATGAGCATAGTGAAAAAAGAGCATAGATATAAAAGAAAATAGAGTGAAAAAAAGAATAGATGTAAAAGAGCATAGAATGAAGAGCATAGATGTTAATGAGCATAGAGTGAAAAAGAGCATTGACGTAAAATAGCAGAGTAAGAAAGAGCATTGATGTAAAAGAAAATAGAGTGAAAAAGAGCATAGATGTAAAAGAGCATAGAATGAAAAAGAGCATAGATGTAAAAGAGCATTAAATGAAAAAGAGCATAGATGTAAAAGAAAATAGAGAGAAAAAGAGAATAGATGTAAAAGAGCATAGAATGAAAAAGAGCATAGATGTAAAAGAGCATTAAGTGAAAAAGAGCATAGATGTAAAAGAAAATAGAGTGAAAAAGAGCATAGATGTAAAAGAGCATAGAATGAAAAAGAGCATAGATGTAAATGAGCATAGAGTGAAAAAGAGCATAGATGTAAAACAGCATAGAGTGAAAAAGAGCATAGATATAAAAGAACATAGAGTGAAAAAGAGCATAGATTTAAAAGAGCATAGAATGAAAAAGAGCATAGATGTAAAACAGCATAGAATGAAAAAACATAGATGTAAAAGAGCATAGATGTAAATGAGCATAGAGTAAAAAAGAGCATAGATATAAAAGAAAATAGAGTGAAAAAGAGAATAGATGTAAAAGAGCATAGAATGAAAAAGAGCATAGATGTAAATGAGCATAGAGTGAAAAAGAGCATAGATATAATATAGCAGAGTAAGAAAGAGCATAGATGTAAAGGATAATAGAGTGAAAAATTGAATAGATGTAAAAGAACATTGAATGAAAAAGAGCATAAATGTAAAATAGCAGAGTAAGAAAGAGCATAGATGTAAAAGAAAATAGAGTGAAAAAGAGCATAGATGTAAAAGAGCATAGAGTGAAAAAGAGCATTGATGTAAATCAGCATAAAATGAAAAAGAACATAGATGTAAAACAGTGTAGAGTGAAAAAGAGCATAGATGTAAAAGAACGTAGAGTGAAAAAGAGCATAGAAATAAGAGATAGAGTGAAAAACAGCATAAATGTAAAATAGCCGAGTAAGAAAGAGCATAGATGTAAAAGAACATAGAGTGAAAAAGAGCATAGCTGTAAAACAGCATAGAATGAAAAATAGCATGGATATAAAAGAGCTTGAAGTGAAAAAGCATAGATGTAAACAGCAGAGTATAAAAGAGAACATAGATGTAAAAGAGCATAGAGTGAAAAAGAGCATAGATGTAAATGAGCATAGAGTGAAAAAGAGCATAGATATAAAAGAAAATAGAGTGAAAAAGAGAATAGATGTAAAAGAGCATAGAATGAAAAAGAGCATAGATGTAAATGAGAATAGAGTGAAAAAGAGCATAGATGTAAAACAGCATAGAGTGAAAAAGAGCATAGATGTAAAATAGCAGAGTAAGAAAAAGCATAGATGTAAAGGATAATAGAGTGAAAAATTGAATAGATGTAAAAGAACATTGAATGAAAAAGAGCATAAATGTAAAATAGCAGAGTAAGAAAGAGCATAGATGTAAAAGAAAATAGAGTGAAAAAGAGAATAGGTGTAAAAGAGCATAGAGTGAAAAAGAGCATAGATGTAAAAGAGCAGAGCAAGAGAGAACATAGATATAAAAGAACATAGATATCAAAGAACATAGAGTGAAAAATATCATAGATGTAAAAGAGCATAGAGTGAAAAAGAACATACATGTAAAAGAGCATAGAATGAAAAAGAGCATTGATGTAAAATAGCAGAGTAAGAAAGAGCATAGACGTAAAAGAAAATAGAGTGAAAAAGAGAATAGATGTAAAAGAGTAAAAGAGCATAGAATGAAAAGGAACATATATGTAAAAGAGCATAGAGTGAAAAAGAACATAGATGTAAATTATCATAGAGTGAAAAAGAACATAGATGCAAAAGAGCATTAAGTGAAAAAGAGCATAGATGTAAAAGAAAATAGAGTGAAAAAGAGAATAGGTGTAAAAGAGCATAGAATGAAAAGGAACATAGATGTAAAACAGCATAGAGTGAAAAAGAACATAGATGTAAAAGAGCAGAGCAAGAGAGAACATAGATTTAAAAGAACATAGATATCAAAGAACATAGAGTGAAAAAGGGCATAGATGTAAAAGAGCATAGAGTGAGAAAGAGCATAGATGTAAAACAGTAGAGTAAGAAAGAGCATAGATGTAAAAGAAAATAGAGTGAAAGAGAGCATAGATGTAAAAGAGCATAGAATGAAAAAGAAAAGACATGTAAATGAGCATAGAGTGAAAAAGAACACAGATGTAAAAGAAATTTGAGTGAAAAAGATCATAGATGTAAAAGAGCATAGAGTGAAAAAGAGAATAGATGTAAATGAGCATAGAATGAAAAAGAACATAGATGTAAAACAGCATAAAGTGAAAAAGAGCATAGAATGAGAAATAGCATGGATATAAAAGAGATTGAAGTGAAAAAGCATATATGTAAACAGCAGAGTAAGAAAGAGAACATAGATGTAAAAGAAAAGAGTGAAAAACAGCATAGATTTAAAAGAGCACAGAATAAAAAAAAGAGCATAGATGTAAAACAGCATAGAGTAAAAAAGAGAATAGATATAAAAGAAAATAGAGTGAAAAAGAGCATAGATTTAAAAGAGCATAGAATGAAAAAGAGCATAGATGTAAAACAGCATAGAATGAAAAAGAGCACAGATGTTAAAGAGCATAGAATGAAAAAGAACATAGATGTAAAACAGCATAGAATGAAAAAGAACATAGATGTAAAAGAGCATAGATGTAAATGAGCATAGTGAAAAAAGAGCATAGATATAAAAGAAAATAGAGTGAAAAAAAGAATAGATGTAAAAGAGCATAGAATGAAGAGCATAGATGTTAATGAGCATAGAGTGAAAAAGAGCATTGACGTAAAATAGCAGAGTAAGAAAGAGCATTGATGTAAAAGAAAATAGAGTGAAAAAGAGCATAGATGTAAAAGAGCATAGAATGAAAAAGAGCATAGATGTAAAAGAGCATTAAATGAAAAAGAGCATAGATGTAAAAGAAAATAGAGAGAAAAAGAGAACAGATGTAAAAGAGCATAGAATGAAAAAGAGCATAGATGTAAAAGAGCATTAAGTGAAAAAGAGCATAGATGTAAAAGAAAATAGAGTGAAAAAGAGCATAGATGTAAAAGAGCATAGAATGAAAAAGAGCATAGATGTAAATGAGCATAGAGTGAAAAAGAGCATAGATGTAAAACAGCATAGAGTGAAAAAGAGCATAGATATAAAAGAACATAGAGTGAAAAAGAGCATAGATTTAAAAGAGCATAGAATGAAAAAGAGCATAGATGTAAAACAGCATAGAATGAAAAAACATAGATGTAAAAGAGCATAGATGTAAATGAGCATAGAGTAAAAAAGAGCATAGATATAAAAGAAAATAGAGTGAAAAAGAGAATAGATGTAAAAGAGCATAGAATGAAAAAGAGCATAGATGTAAATGAGCATAGAGTGAAAAAGAGCATAGATATAATATAGCAGAGTAAGAAAGAGCATAGATGTAAAGGATAATAGAGTGAAAAATTGAATAGATGTAAAAGAACATTGAATGAAAAAGAGCATAAATGTAAAATAGCAGAGTAAGAAAGAGCATAGATGTAAAAGAAAATAGAGTGAAAAAGAGCATAGATGTAAAAGAGCATAGAGTGAAAAAGAGCATTGATGTAAATCAGCATAAAATGAAAAAGAACATAGATGTAAAACAGTGTAGAGTGAAAAAGAGCATAGATGTAAAAGAACGTAGAGTGAAAAAGAGCATAGAAATAAGAGATAGAGTGAAAAACAGCATAAATGTAAAATAGCCGAGTAAGAAAGAGCATAGATGTAAAAGAACATAGAGTGAAAAAGAGCATAGCTGTAAAACAGCATAGAATGAAAAATAGCATGGATATAAAAGAGCTTGAAGTGAAAAAGCATAGATGTAAACAGCAGAGTATAAAAGAGAACATAGATGTAAAAGAGCATAGAGTGAAAAAGAGCATAGATGTAAATGAGCATAGAGTGAAAAAGAGCATAGATATAAAAGAAAATAGAGTGAAAAAGAGAATAGATGTAAAAGAGCATAGAATGAAAAAGAGCATAGATGTAAATGAGAATAGAGTGAAAAAGAGCATAGATGTAAAACAGCATAGAGTGAAAAAGAGCATAGATGTAAAATAGCAGAGTAAGAAAAAGCATAGATGTAAAGGATAATAGAGTGAAAAATTGAATAGATGTAAAAGAACATTGAATGAAAAAGAGCATAAATGTAAAATAGCAGAGTAAGAAAGAGCATAGATGTAAAAGAAAATAGAGTGAAAAAGAGAATAGGTGTAAAAGAGCATAGAGTGAAAAAGAGCATAGATGTAAAAGAGCAGAGCAAGAGAGAACATAGATATAAAAGAACATAGATATCAAAGAACATAGAGTGAAAAATATCATAGATGTAAAAGAGCATAGAGTGAAAAAGAACATACATGTAAAAGAGCATAGAATGAAAAAGAGCATTGATGTAAAATAGCAGAGTAAGAAAGAGCATAGACGTAAAAGAAAATAGAGTGAAAAAGAGAATAGATGTAAAAGAGTAAAAGAGCATAGAATGAAAAGGAACATATATGTAAAAGAGCATAGAGTGAAAAAGAACATAGATGTAAATTATCATAGAGTGAAAAAGAACATAGATGCAAAAGAGCATTAAGTGAAAAAGAGCATAGATGTAAAAGAAAATAGAGTGAAAAAGAGAATAGGTGTAAAAGAGCATAGAATGAAAAGGAACATAGATGTAAAACAGCATAGAGTGAAAAAGAACATAGATGTAAAAGAGCAGAGCAAGAGAGAACATAGATTTAAAAGAACATAGATATCAAAGAACATAGAGTGAAAAAGGGCATAGATGTAAAAGAGCATAGAGTGAGAAAGAGCATAGATGTAAAACAGTAGAGTAAGAAAGAGCATAGATGTAAAAGAAAATAGAGTGAAAGAGAGCATAGATGTAAAAGAGCATAGAATGAAAAAGAAAAGACATGTAAATGAGCATAGAGTGAAAAAGAACACAGATGTAAAAGAAATTTGAGTGAAAAAGATCATAGATGTAAAAGAGCATAGAGTGAAAAAGAGAATAGATGTAAATGAGCATAGAATGAAAAAGAACATAGATGTAAAACAGCATAAAGTGAAAAAGAGCATAGAATGAGAAATAGCATGGATATAAAAGAGATTGAAGTGAAAAAGCATATATGTAAACAGCAGAGTAAGAAAGAGAACATAGATGTAAAAGAAAAGAGTGAAAAACAGCATAGATTTAAAAGAGCACAGAATAAAAAAAAGAGCATAGATGTAAAACAGCATAGAGTAAAAAAGAACATAGATATAAAAGAAAATAGAGTGAAAAAGAGCATAGATGTAAAAGAAAATAGAGTGAAAAAGAGCACAGATGTAAAACAGCATAGAATGAAAAAGAGCATAGATGTAAAAAAGTATAGAGTGAAAAAGAACATAGATGTAAAAGAGCATAGAGTGAAAAAGAGCATAGATGTAAAACGGCATAGAGTGAAAAAGAGCATAGATGTAAAATAGCAGAGTAAGAAAAAGCATAGATATAAAAGAAAATAGAGTGAAAAAGATAATAGATGTAAAAGAGCATAGAATGAAAAAGAGCATTGATGTAAATGAGAATAGAGTGAAAAAGAGCATAGATGTAAAACAGCATAGAGTGAAAAAGAGCATAGATGTAAAATAGCAGAGTAAGAAAAAGCATAGATGTAAAGGATAATAGAGTGAAAAATTGAATAGATGTAAAAGAGCATAGAATGAAAAAGAGCATAAATGTGAATTAGCAGAGTAAGAAAGAGCATAGATGTAAAAGAAAATAGAGTGAATAAGAGAATAGATGTAAAAGAGCATAGAGTGAAAAAGAACATAGATGTAAAAGAGCAGAGCAAGAGAGAACATAGATATAAAAGAACATAGATATCAAAGAACATAGAGTGAAAAATATCATAGATGTAAAAGAGCATAGAATGAAAAAGAGCATAGATGTAAAAGAAAATAGAGTGAAAAGGAGAATAGATGTAAAAGAGCATAGAATTAAAAAGAGCATAGATGTAAATGAGCATAGAGTGAAAAAGAGTATAGATGTAGGAGCATAGAATCAAAAAGAACATAGATGTAAATGAGCATAGAGTGAAAAAGAGCATAGATGTAAAACAGCATAGAGTGAAAAAGAACATAGATGTAAAAGAGCATAGAATGAAAAAGAGCATTGACGTAAAATAGAGTAAGAAAGCATTGATGTAAAAGAAAATAGAGTGAAAAAGAGCATAGATGTAAAAGAGCATAGAATGAAAAAGAGCATAGATGTAAATGAACATAGAGTGAAAAAGAGTATAGATGTAGGAGCATATAATGAAAAAGAGCATAGATGTAAATGAGCATAGAGTGAAAAAGAGCATAGATGTAAAAGAGCATAGAGTGAAAAAGAGAATAGATATAAAAGAATATAGAGTGAAAAAGAGCATAGATTTAAAAGAGCATAGAATGAAAAAGAGCATAGATGTAAAACAGCATAGAATGAAAAAGAGCACAGATGTTAAAGAGCATAGAATGAAAAAGAACATAGATGTAAAACAGCATAGAATGAAAAAGAACATAGATGTAAAAGAGCATAGATGTAAATGAGCATAGTGAAAAAAGAGCATAGATATAAAAGAAAATAGAGTGAAAAAAAGAATAGATGTAAAAGAGCATAGAATGAAGAGCATAGATGTTAATGAGCATAGAGTGAAAAAGAGCATTGACGTAAAATAGCAGAGTAAGAAAGAGCATTGATGTAAAAGAAAATAGAGTGAAAAAGAGCATAGATGTAAAAGAGCATAGAATGAAAAAGAGCATAGATGTAAAAGAGCATTAAGTGAAAAAGAGCATAGATGTAAAAGAAAATAGAGAGAAAAAGAGAATAGATGTAAAAGAGCATAGAATGAAAAAGAGCATAGATGTAAAAGAGCATTAAGTGAAAAAGAGCATAGATGTAAAAGAAAATAGAGTGAAAAAGAGCATAGATGTAAAAGAGCATAGAATGAAAAAGAGCATAGATGTAAATGAGCATAGAGTGAAAAAGAGCATAGATGTAAAACAGCATAGAGTGAAAAAGAGCATAGATATAAAAGAACATAGAGTGAAAAAGAGCATAGATTTAAAAGAGCATAGAATGAAAAAGAGCATAGATGTAAAACAGCATAGAATGAAAAAGAGCACAGATGTTAAAGATCATAGAATGAAAAAGAACATAGATGTAAAACAGCATAGAATGAAAAAACATAGATGTAAAAGAGCATAGATGTAAATGAGCATAGAGTAAAAAAGAGCATAGATATAAAAGAAAATAGAGTGAAAAAGAGAATAGATGTAAAAGAGCATAGAATGAAAAAGAGCATAGATGTAAATGAGCATAGAGTGAAAAAGAGCATAGATATAATATAGCAGAGTAAGAAAGAGCATAGATGTAAAGGATAATAGAGTGAAAAATTGAATAGATGTAAAAGAACATTGAATGAAAAAGAGCATAAATGTAAAATAGCAGAGTAAGAAAGAGCATAGATGTAAAAGAAATTAGAGTGAAAAAGAGCATAGATGTAAAAGAGCATAGAGTGAAAAAGAGCATTGATGTAAATCAGCATAGAGTGAAAAAGAACATAGATGTAAAGGAGCATAGAATGAAAAAGAGCATTGATGTAAAATAGCAGAGTGAGAAAGAGCATAGATGTAAAAGAAAATAGAGTTAAAAAGAGCACAGATGTAAAAGAGCATAGAGTGAAAAAGAGCATTGATGTAAATCAGCATAGAGTGAAAAAGAACATAGATGTAAAGGAGCATAGAATGAAAAAGAAAATAGATGTAAAACAGCATAGAATGAAAACGAACATAGATGTAAAAGAGCATAGAGTGAAAAACAGCATAAATAGAGTAAAAAAGAGCATAGATGTAAAAGAGCATAGAATGAAAAAGAACATAGATGTAAAACAGCATAGAGTGAAAAAGAGCATAGATGTAAAACAGTGTAGAGTGAAAAAGAACATAGATGTAAATGAACATAGAGTGAAAAAGAGCACAGATGTAAAAGAGCATAGAGTGAAAAGGATAATAGATGTAAAACAGCAGAGTAAGAATAAGAGCATAGATGTAAAAGAAAATAGAGTGAAAAAGAGCATAGATGTAAAAGAGCATAGAATGAAAAAGAGCATAGATGTAAGAGCATAGAATGAAAAAGATCATAGATTTAAAAGAGCATAGAACGAAAAAGGACATAGATGTAAAACAGCATAGAATGAAAAAGGGCATAGATGTAAAACAGCATAGAATGAAAAGGAGCACAGATGTTAAAGAGCATAGAATGAAAAAGAGCATAGATGTAAATGATCATAGAGTGAAAAAGAGCATAGATGTAGGAGCATAGAATGAAAAAGAACATAGATGTAAATGAGCATAGAGTGAAAAAGAGCATAGATGTAAAATAGCAGAGTAAGAAAGAGCATAGATGTAAAGGAAAATAGAGTGAAAAAGAGAATTGATGTAAAAGAACATAGATTGAAAAAGAGCATAAATGTGAATTAGCAGAGTAAGAAAGAGCATAGATGTAAAAGAAAATGGAGTGAAAAAGAGAATAGATGTAAATGAGCATAGAATGAAAAAGAACATAGATGTAAAACAGCATAGAGTGAAAAAGAACATAGATGTAAAAGAGCAGAGCAAGAGAGAATATAGATATAAAAGAACATAGATGTCAAAGAACATAGAGTGAAAAAGATCATAGATGTAAAAGAGCATAGAGTGAAAAAGAGCATAGATGTAAATGAGCATAGAGTGAAAAAGAACATAGATGTAAAGGAGCATAGAACAAAAAAGAAAATAGATGTAAAACAGCATAGAATGAAAATGAACATAGATGTAAAAGAGCATAGAGTGAAAAACAGCATAAATGTAAAATAGAAGAGTAAGAAAGAGCACAGATGTAAAAGAAAATAGAGTGAAAAAAAGCATAGATGTGAAAGAGCTTAGAGTGAAAAGGAGAATAGATGTAAAACAGCAGAGTAAGAAAAAGAGCATAGATGTAAAAGGAAATAGAGTGAAAAAGAGAATAGATGTAAGAGCATAGAGTGAAAAAGAGCATAGATTGAATAGAGCATAGAATGAAAAAGAACATAGATGTAAAACAGCATAGAGTGAAAAAGAACATAGATGTAAAAGAGCATTGAGTGAAAAAGAGAGCATGAATATAAAAGAACATAGAGTGAAATAATGCAGAGATGTAAAAGAGCATAGAATGAAAAAGAGCATAGATGTAAATGATCATAGAGTGAAAAAGAGCATAGATGTAGGAGCATAGAGTGAAAAAGAACATAGATGTAAATGAGCATAGAGTGAAAAAGAGCATAGATGTAAAACGGCAGAGCAATAAAGAGCATAGATGTAAAACAGCATAGAATGAAAAACAGCATAGATTTAAAACAGCATAGAGTGAAAAAGAACATAGATGTAGAAGAGCATAGAGTGAAAAAGGGCATAGATGTATATGAGCATAGAGTTAAAAAGAGCACAGATGTAAAACCGCTTAGGGTAAAAAAGAGCATATATGTAAAAGAGCATAGAATAAGACAGCAAAAATGTATAGAGCATACAGTAACAAAGAGCAAGATGTAAATGAGCATAGAGTAAAAACGATGAAACATGTAAAAGAGCATTGAGTAAGAATGATAAAAGATATAAGAGCATCGAGACAGAAAGAGCAGAGATGTAAAAGATCATAGAGTAAGAGAGAGAAAGGAAGTAATGGAGGAAACAATAAGTCAGAGCAAAGATATCAAGTAGAAGAGAGTAAGACAGAGTAAAGATGTAAAGGAGCAGAGAGTAAGACAGAGCAAAAGTGTAAAAGAGCAGAGTTTGATGAAAGATGTAAAAGAGCGTTGAGTCAGAGAGAGTGAAGCTGTAAAAGAGCATAGAATCAGATAGAAAAAAATTTAAAGAGCATAGAGTAAGAGAAAGCAAATCTCAAAAAGACCATAGAATAAGAAAGAGCAAAGATGTATAAAAAGCATAGAGAAAGACAGAGCAAAGGCGTATAATAAGCATAGAGTCAGATCAAAGATGTAAAAGAGCATAGAGTAAGAGAGAGAAAAGATGTATAAAGAGCATAGAGTCAGAGAAAAAAAATTATGAAGATCATAGAGTCAGAAAGAGCAAAGATGTAAAAGATCATAGAGTCAGAAAGAGCAAAGATGTAAAAGAGCATAGAGTCGGACAGTTCGGTGCTGTGACAAAGCTTAGGCTCAGACAGAGCAATGCTGTGAAAGCACATAGAGTCCAAGAGAGCAAAGATGTCAGAAAGAGGAAAGATGTAAAAGAGACTAGAACAAGTGAGAGCAAAGATATAAAAGATCACCGAGTCAGATAGAGGAAAGATGTAAGAGCTTAGAGTCAGACAGACCAATGCTGTGAAAGAGCACAGAGTCAGAGAGAGTAAAGATTTAAAAGATCATAGAGTCAGACATGGCAAAGATGTAAAAGAGCATAGAGTCAGAGAGAGCAAAGATGCATAAAGAGAACTGGACAAGAGACAGCAAAGATGTGAAAAGAGCGAAGAGATCAGAAAGAGGAAGGATGTAAAAGAGAATAGAACAAGAGAGAGCAAAGACGTTAAAGAGCATAGAGTCAGACACAGCAAAGCTGTGAAAGAGCATAGAGTCAGAGCAAAGATGTAAAAGAGTTTAGAGTCAGAAAGAGGAAAGATTTAAAATATGATAGAACAAGAGAGAGCAAAGGTGGAAAAGAGCAAAAAGTCTGACAGAGCATAGCTATGAAAGAGCATTGCATGAGAGCAAGATGGTAAAGAGCATAGAGTGAGAGAGGGCAATGCTATGAAAGAGCATAGAGTCAGAGAGAGCAAAGATGTATAATGAGAATAGAACAAGAGAGAGCAGAGATGGAAAACAGCATAGAGTCAGAGAAAGGAATGCTGTAAAAGAGCATAGAGTCAGAGAGAGCAGAGCTGTGAAAGAGCATAGCGTCAGAGAGAGCAGTGCTGTGGAAGAGCAGAGTCAGAGAGAGCAAAGATGAATAAAGAGCAATGTGTCAGAATGAGCAATTACGTAAAAGAGCATAGAGTCAGAGCAAAGATGCATGAAGAGAATAGAACAAGGGAGAGCAAAGATGTATAAAGAGTGAAGAGTCAGAAAGAGGAATGATGTAAAAGAGAATCAATAGAGAGTGAGAGCAAAGATGTAAAAGAGCATAGAGTCAGAGAGAGCAAAGATGTATAAAGATCCAAGAGTCAGTAAGAGTAAAGAGGTAAAAGAGCATAGAGCAAGAGCGAGCAAATATGGAAAAGAGCATAGAGTCACACTGAGCAAAGATGGAAAATCGCACAGACTCAGAGAGAGCAAAGCTGTATAAACAACACAGAGTAACAAAGAACGAAGATGTGTAAAAAGCATGGTGTTAGACAGACCAAAGCTGTGAAAGAGTAAAGTCAGAGAGCACAAAGACGTAAAAGAGAATAGGAGAAGAGAGAGCAAAGATGGAAAAGAGCATGGAGTCAGAGAGAGCAAAGATATATAAACAGCAAAGAGTCAGAATGAGGAAAGATGTAAAAGAATAGAGCAAGAGAGAGCAAAGATATAAAAGAGCATGGAGTCAGAGAGAGCAAAGATATATAAAGAGCAAAGAGTCAGAATGAGGAAAGATGTAAAAGACGATTGATAGAGAGAGAGCAAAGATGGAAAAGAGCATAGAGTCAGAGTGATGATGTATAAACAGCAAAGACTCAGAATGAGCAAAGATGTGAAAGAGAACAGAGCACGAGAGATGAAAGATGGAAAGGAGCACAGATTGAGAGAAAGCAAAGATATGTAAAGAGCATAGAGTCTGACGGAGCAAAGATGTAAAATATCATAGAGAACAAAGATGTATAAAATGCAAAGAGTCAGAAAGTGGAAAGATATGAGAGTAGAACAAGAGAGAGCAAAGTTGGAAAAGAGCATAGAGTCTGACAGATCAAAGATATTAAAGAGCCTAGAGTCAGAGAGAGAAATGGTGTGTAAAGAGCAAAGAGTCAGAATGAGCAAAGATGTAAGAGAATAGAACAAGAGAGACCAAAGATGTTAAAGAGTATAGAGTCAGATAAAGAAAAGATGTAACAGAGAATAGAGCAAGAGACAGCAAAGATTGAAAAGAGCATAGAGTCGGTCAAGTCTAAGATTGAAAAGAGCATAGAGTCAGAGAGAGCAAAGATGTGTAAAGAGTAGAGTCAGAAAGAGGAAAGATGTAAAAGAGAATTGATAGAGAGCAAAGATGGAAAAGAGCATAGAGTCTGACAGAGCAAAGATATATAAAGAGCATAGAGTCACTGAGAGCGAAGTTGTATAAAAAGCAAAGACTCAGAATGGGTGAAGATGTGCAAGGGAATAGAACAAGAGAGAGTAAAGATGGAAAAGAGCATAGTCAGACAGAGCAAAGATGGAAAAGAGCATAGAGTCAGACAGCAAAGTTGTTAGAAGAGCATAGATTACTATAGAGCAAAGATGTAAAGAAGCAAAGAATCAGACATTGCAAAGATGTAAAAGAGCTTAGAGTCAGAGCGAGCAAAGATGTGTACAGAGCATAGAGTCAGAAAGAGTAAAGATGAAAAATAGAATAGATCAAGAGAGAGCAAAGCTGGAAAATAGCATAGATTCAGAGAGAGCAAAGATGGAAAAGAGCATAGAGTCACAGAGAGTAAAGGCAGAAAAGAGCTCAGAGTCTGAGAAAGCAAAGGTGGAAAAGAGGAAAGATTAAGACAGAGCTAAGATGTAAAAGAGGAAAGAGGAAGACCAAAGATGTATAAGAAGCCTAGAGTCAGAGAGTGCAATGATGTATGAAGAGTAAAGAGTAAGAAAGAGGAAAGATGTAAAAGACCACAGAGTAATATAGAGCAAAGATATAAATGAGCAAAGAATGAGACAGAGCAAAGCTGTATAAAGAGCATAGAGTCAGACAGAGCAAAGATGTAAAAGAGCCTAGAGTAAGAAAGAGCAAAGATGTGAAAGATCATAGAATCAGAAAGAGCAAGGATGTAAAAGAGCATAGAGGAAAGAAAGAGAATTGGGTAAGAATATAAGAAAGGGCATAGATGTAAATATACAGAGTAGGAGAAGAGCCTATAGTAGATAAAGAGCATGGAGTAAAAAGAGAGAAAAGACTAGAAATGAACATAGAGTGATAAAAAAGAGTAAGAAACAGGATAGGTGAAAAAGAGCATAGATGTAAAAGAGCATAGAGTAAGGAAGGTTATGCAGTAAGAGCACACAGTAAGGAAGAGCATAGGTGTAGAAAATTGCATGTAATAAAAAAGAGCCTAAAGAAAGAACATAGATATTAAAAAGTGCATAGATGTAGAAAATATTGTATAGGAGAGAAGAGCACAGAGTAAGAAAGGTCATAGATGTAAAAAAGAGCATCAAATAAGGAATATAGTGTTAAAAAGAGCATAAAGTAAGAAAGAGCAAAGTTGTAAAAGAGCACAGAGAAAAAAACATAGAGTAAGGGCATAGATGTAAGAAAGAGCAGAGATCTATGGAAGAGCATAGATGTAAAAGAGAGCAGACATGTAAGGAATATCATAGGTGTAAGAAAGAGCAGAGATGTAAGAAAAGGCAGATAATAAAAAAAGAGCAGATTCTAAAGAGAGAGAAGCCTGAAATGGGCATAGAGTAAGAAAGATGATAGTGTAAAATGTGTAAAAGAGCATGAAGTAATGGAAGATCATTGAGTAAGAAACTGCACAGATATAAAAAAGAGCATAGAGCAGAAAAAGAGTCTAGGGTAGGAAAGAGCATAGAGTAGAATAGGGCATAGACTGAAAAAGGGCATAGACTGAAAAAGAGCATAGACTAAACAACATGGAATAAATACCATAGAATAAATGCTTGTTTCCACTCCTACTCTTTGTGTTTTGTGTCCTTCCAAGTGGTTTTGGAGCTGGGAACCCCTGGCATCTCAGCCAGGGACAGGCTCCTGGTTCCTGGCCTCATGGTGAGTGCAGAGGACAGAACAGCTGAGCTCTGCCCCACTTGCTCTGACAGGGCTGAGGGCTCCATCCAGGAGAGCAGCTCTCTGCAGGGCATCTCCCAGCCCCATCCAGCAGACAGGGCCCCAGGATGAGCTGAGACATGTCCCCTGGACCTTTGGCAGGAGACGGTGGGAGTGGGAGTCCCGAGGTGGCTGGTACCAGACATTGAGACCAATGAGAACCCCCGGGAGCCTGACAGAAGGAGACTTGCACTGCTCATAGGCTCTTCTTTGAGGACAGAGTGCCAGGCCAGATGGACCTTCTCTGTGATGGAGTACTGTTGTTCTCAGGCTTCCAAGTCTCTACAACCCTGTGCACACCTGAGCAGTTTCTTCAGCATCCTAACCAACAAACCATTGCTGACTGAATGCTGAGCTCTGTGCTGAGATGCTCTCAGGCCAAGGGGGTTTAGCTGCTTTTTCCAACCATTTGCTTTAGATTTTAGGGATGGGCTTTTGAAGTGCCCACAGCCCCCCAGGGGCTGCATTCCAGCACAGGTCAATGTGTTCTGTTATTGCAGGGTTTGCAGCAGCACTTCTTAAAGCTGTGTGCAGGGAGCTGGGGTCATAAATCCTCCTGCTCTGTGTCCACAAGGTGGAGGACATTAGTGCTTGTTGGATGTGCTGCAAATTGAGGGCACATTCTCACATGGGAAGCAGGAATAGTCTCACACAGACTCACAGAGTGGCAGGGGTCAGAAGGGACCTCCAAAGCTCATACAGGCCAACTCCTCTGCCAGAGCTGGATCACCTAGGGCAGAGGGACATAGAACTGCTTGATAGTCCAGCACAGAGGCACAAAGATGATAAAGGGAATGGAACATCTCTTACAAGGAGAGACTGAGGGAGCTGGGGCTCTGCTGCTGCTGGAAAAGAGAAGACTGAGAGGTGACCTCATCAGTGTTTATAAAGATGTAAAGGGAGAGTGCCAGGAGGCTGGAGCCAGGCTCTGCTGGGTGGTGCCCTGTGACAGGACAAGGGGCAATGGGTGGAAGCTGAGGCATAGGAAGTTTCATTTAAAGATGAGGAGGATTTTTTTCACTGCGAGGGTGACAGAACCCTGGAACAGGCTGCCCAGGGGGGTTGTGGGGTCTCCCTCTCTGGAAATATTCAAAACCTGCCTGGATGCTTTTCTGTATGATCTGCTGTGGGAGATCCTGCTCTGGCAGGGGGGTTGGACTGGATGAGCTTTGGAGGTCTCTTCCAGCCCCTGACATTCTGTGATTCTGTGAAGTCATGCAGCAAGGCATCCCAACAGCTTTTGAATGTCTCCAGAGAAGGAGAACCCTCAATCTCTCTGAGCAGCCCACACCAAGACTCCAGCACTCTCACAGGGTAAAAGTTCCCTTCTGTTCATGTGGAACCTCCTCTGCCGCAGCTTGCACCCATTGTCCCTTATCCTGTCACCATACATTACTGAGCAGAGCCTGGCCCTGTCCTCCTGACAGTGCCCTGCACATCTTTATCAGCATGAATGAGGACACCTGGACTGGGGCAACCCCAAGCACAGGTCCAGGCTGGGTGAGGAGTGGCTTAAGAGCAGCCTGGAGAAGAGGGCTTTAGAGATGTCAGTTGGTGACAACCTCCCTACGAGCCAGCAATGATCACTGGCAGCCCAGGAGGCAGCTGTGTGCTGGGCTGTGTCCAAAGCAGGGAGAAGAGCAGCACAGGGAGGGGATTCTGCCCCTCTGCTGAGACTCCACCTGCAGCACTGCCTCCATTTCTGGTGCTCCCAGCATAAGAGGGACACGGAGCTGCTGGAGATGGTCCACAGGAGGCCACAAATGTGATAAAGAACCTGATCCCTGTGTCATGTGGGGACAGGCCAAGAGAGTGGGGGCTATTCAGCCTGGGGAAGGCTCGAGGGAGATATTAAAGCAGCCTTTCTGTGCCTGAAGGGCTTTACAGGAGAGTCAGGGAGGGACTTTGACGAGGGCTTGTAGTGATAGGATGAGGGGCAATGGCTTTGATCTGAAAGAGGGGAGACTGAGACTGAAGACTGGGAAGAAATTATTGACAGTGAGGGTGGAGAGACAGTGGAACAGATTGCTCAGGGAGGTTGTGGATGCCCCCTCCCTGGAGGTGTTCAGGGATAGGTTGGATGAGACCTTGGGCAGCCTGGGCTAGTGGAAAATGTCCCTGTCCATTGCAGGGGTTTGGAATCTTTAAGCACCCCCAGGTCCCTCTCCTCAGAGCTGCTCTCCAGCCACTCACTGCCCAGCCTGGACTTGTGCTTGGCATTGCCCCGACCCACATGCAGGACCTTGCACTTGGTCTTGTTGAACCTCATGAGATTGGTTTGTGCCCACCTCTCCAGCTTGTCTGCTGCACCACACAGCTTGGTGTCATCAGCAGACTTGCTGAGGCTGCACTCAATGCCTCTGTCCGTGAGTCATTAATGAAGAGCTGTATAAAAAGAGTGAAGTTTAGACAGGCAAACATTTGGTTCATGTCTCTTCTGGTAGCTGTTACCTTTCTCCTTTTCTTCTCAGTATTTCTGTTGGATGATGTCCAGACCCAGCATTTAGGTACAGTTCCAAATTATGTTAGGCACAGATTTATATCGAGAAGTTACATTTTTTTATGGACAAGACCCAGATTTCCTCAGAGTTTAGGGGCTTGGAAAGTTTTGTTTCATCAGGGTACATTCCAGTACCACTTGGAACTTTTCCCAACTCTGCTTTGAGCTCACAGTGTTGAAACAAGGTAAGAAGACATAATTCTGTCTGTGCTGTAATTGTATCATTCTGAACAAACCATTCTTGCAGGAGAAGTGATTTTATTCTATCCTCAAAAGCAAACAGGTTGACATGTGTTTCTGCAGATGTAAACTCCTCCCACGACCTTACTCCAAGAACTTATTATCCAGCCACAAACCCTGTCAGACACAGGTTGTGTGGTGCCTGCCTCAGTAGGTGACTGATCAGATTGTTCCAGCATCCCATGCTCCTACTGCTCTGCAGTGCTGTGGCACATGGATGCCTTTGTGGCTGTGCATTAGGCTGTTGTCTCAGGTTGGGACTGGGTTTCTTTTTTTGTCCCTAGAGGTAGCTAATTTGTGCCAGAAACTAGAAGATTTTTGACTACATGAGGTTTTCTGCCTTTGTCTGAAAACACTTAGCATGCTCTTTTTTGTTACAGCTGTAGCCTTTTCTTGTGCTTTTTGTAAGCCATGAGAATTACAAGAGGAAGTTTTAGACTGGAACATTTTATCTATGAAATAGCTTTTCCTCTTTGGGTTTCCTGCCTGTACTCCTTTCATACCTCAATATAGTTGTTGCCACCGTCTCTCCTGCAGTGTCACTCTCCAGTGGTCCCATTGTATTAATCCTGAAGTAGCCTCTTCAAAGGGAATTGGATCATCTTTAAGGTTCAGATAATTATTTCAGAGTAATATTACTGGGCAAGCCCCTGCCCTCAAAGAGAAAAGACTATGCTCTGTTCCCATCATACACACTTTTTGTGCAGGATTTCAGCACACCTGGATGAAGTCAGGATTTTAAGTCTTTGCTTTAATTTCTGTCCTGTCACACACCTCCAGCGAATCATAGAATCAGTCAGGGTTGGAAGGGACCACAAGAATCATCTAGTCCCAACCTCCCTGCCATGCCCAGGGACACCCTACCCTAGATCAGCCTGGCCACAGCCTCATCCAGCCTGGCCTTAAACACCTGTAGGGATGGGGCCTCAACTGCCTCTCTGGGCAACCCATTCCAGGCTCTCACCACTCTCATGCTGAACAACTTCCCCCTCACATCCAGCCTGAACCTACTCATCTCCAGCTTTGCTCCATTCCCCCTAGTCCTGTCACTTTCTGATATCCTAAAAAGTCCTTCCCCAGCTTGTTTGTAGGCCTCCTTCTGACACTGGAAAGCCACAAAAAGGCTTTTCAGAATCAAATTTAACACTGTCCATCCTATTCCCCTTGGAATTTTAAGCAGCTTGGTGTGGAACACCCAACACGGTGTGGTTGGCTGCATTTGATTTCTACATCAGTATTTGTTGAAACTGAATTGCTCAGATTCTATTAACTTCTGTAATACATTGCTGCATATCTTCAGGTGAAGCAGCACTGTGGAGGAAAAAGCCCAGATCCAATCCATTCAGAGGTAACTATGAAGTAGCTGAACTCCCAGAGTCAGGCTCTCTGTGTGTCATAGGCTGTGCCCAGTCAGTTTCTGGCTTGTAGAAGGGGAAGGAAAGCAAGGTATATATGAACCCTTCTTTACTTGGTGTCCCTCAGGACTTGATCCAGGTCCTGATCATTATCTACCAAATAGATTTGGTGATGCCAAGGACTTTGAAAGCAGGAACACAGCTTAAGATTTTTACATCATGTGAAATGCTGGATGTGTGAAAGCAAAGTGTTCTTTCACACCCCTGGCCTCACTGGGACATGGGTGGGCAGAGAGTGTGCACATAGTGCTCATAGCAACCTCCTACAGGCTCAAAGCCCTTGGGGATCCTTCTGCCTTACATGGCTTTGAGGAGAACTCAGGCTGTGGGCCACTTATCAAGGTGTACACACATGGCCAGGAGTTTGGTTTCTCTCTTTTCTCTCTCTTGCTGCACTCAGTCCCATTCCTATGATTCTCAGCAGTAACTTTCCTGAGTGAGAAGTATGAGACAACAGAGACCACCAGGGAGCAATGAACGTGGTGGGGCTACAAGGCAGAAATCACTGCTAGGTGGTCCTCAGTGTCACACAGGGAGGAACAGAGGTCTCATCCTATTTCTTTTGCACGTGAGAGCTGTTGTGTGTTCCCAATTGTTTGAATAATTCAGGGGTACTGGGCAGGATCCTTTCAGACCTGTATGTCACAGGAGGAAAAAAAAAACGAATGTAGAATGGAAGTCCTCCCACCAATCATCTGTCCTAGGGAGGGCTTCTTGGTGAAGAAGGGGTGGGAACCTTAAATGTATCTGAGTTCCCTTCCAAATGCAAAAAGGACAGTCTGTGACTATTGAGAGGCTATATGGTGCAGTTTGATTGTGGGTGGAACAAATGAGGCTTCATCCAAAGGCTGTGTTTCACTGGCCTTTTCCTTTACTGACATTCCACTTGTGTATTCTGTTTATACCAGGCATTGCTGATGTGAGTGCCTGGCACAGATGCCACATTTCACTGCAGCTTTTTCTGCAGAGTGCCCACACTTGACATAGTTGTGGGTTTACGTGTAGGGCATACTGATGGCCAAGTAATGAATTTGGCTTTATTCAGACAAAATTGAATCATCCTCTGAAAAAGATGCAGAGGAGGGGATGGATGTCTTTACCACGTATGAATTCTGGTAGAGGTCCCTTGCAAGTCCTCCAGATCTCAGGGCAAATTGTTCTCTTACGCAGCACGAGGCTCTGGGGTCAGTGCTTCCTGTGTAGCCGAGGTGATGTTCATAGCTGCTGCGGAGCCTTTGCTCTGCTGAGCTCTTTACTCCCACTTTGTGGGTGGTGATGCAAGGGTGTATGTATGGGGGCTTCCGTCAGTGCATGAGATGAAAGCCAGCACCACACCCTGCTGCAAAACACAGACAGAACTAGGCATGCACTCTCAAACCTAGAAAAAATGTTCTTTGGCCACAACAATCCCAAGCAGCGCTACAGGCTGGAGACAGAGTGGCTGGAGAGCAGCCAGGCAGAAAGGGACCTGGAGGTACTGGTAGATAGTAGCTGAACAGGAGCCAGCAGTGTGCCCAGGTGGGCAGCAGAGCCAATGCATCCTGGCCTGCATCAGGAGCAGTGTGGCCAGCAGGACAAGGGAGGTTATTCTGCTGCTGCACTCAGCACTGGTCAGGCCACACCTTGAGTGCTGTGTCCAGTTCTGGGCTCCTCAATTCAAGAGAGATTATGAGATACTGGGACATGTTCAGAGAAGGGCAACGAATCTGGTGAGCACCGCCCTGTGAGAGGAGGCTGAGGGAGCTGGGGTTGTTTAGCCTAGAAAAGAGGAGGCTCAGGGCAGACCTCATTGCTGTCTGCAACTACCTGAAGAGAGGTTGTAGCCAGGTGGGGTTGCTTTCTTCTCCCAGGCAACTGGAAACAGCACAAAGAGAAGCAGTCTCAAGTTGTGCCAGGGGAGGTAAGGCTGGATGTGAGGAGGAAGTTGTTGGCAGAGAGAGTGGCATTGGAATGGGATGCCCAAGGAGGTGGTGGAGTCATTGTCCCTGGAGGTGCTGAAGAAAAGCCTGGCTGAGGCACTTAGTGCCATGGTCTGGTTGATTGGCTAGGGCTGGGTGCTAGATTGGACTGGATGATCTTGGAGGTCTCTTCCAACCTGTTTGATTCTATGATCCTATGAATAGGTGCAGGCTTCTTTTAGTAGCTAGAAAGTACTGAGAAGAACAGCAGGATGGCAGAGAAGCACTGCACATGGATAGGCAACGCTACCAAATGGGAGGGCTCTGCAGGGTGTTGATTGCCAATGTCTTTAGAAGAGAGCATTTACAGATGTTTGATCTCTTTCAGGTCCTCAGATTTTGGGACATTGTACACAAAGCTGAATCTACAGTCTGGGATTGTTATTGACAACTTCTACATTTGTCCAACCAACAAAAAAAAGGTATGTGGCAAAAAAAACCCTCAAACAACTAATTTTTATAGTGCAGCTAAGATTCTGAGATGCAAAGTGTGTTCTGCAGCTTTTCTAAATATGGAGGAGTGGTTTTCACAAAGGTGCAGGTCACCTGAGCTGTGTTTGTGGGAATTGAGAGGGAATTGGGATATTTATTCTTCAGAAAGGATATTGAAACATTATATGTATGTATATGTAAGTGTAGAATATATAACAGAGAGAAGTGCCTCAACGGACTCTGAGCACTTGAGGTCATTGATTCCTGGCAGTTGAGCTTCCACAGAGTTCCACACAGGAATGGGAGAGGAACTCTTGTAGGTTTTCACAGGTCCACACAAATCCTGGGACTAATGTTCCACTTCTTGATCCTTCGTGCACAGTTACAGAGTCTTTGCACATTCCTTAGTAGAAAGCATAGGAACTGGGCAGGCTGTCATTGGAAATGATACCTGCCCTGTGTATAACCTTAATTAACTACTACTACTAATAGTAATAACAGTAAAAATCCCTCTTTAAAGTTCTTAAAAAAGCTCCTGCATCATTGCTGAACCAAAAGTCTTTCATGGAACCTAGGAAGATTAAGTGGACTTTATAAGTGAGAGGGAAATCGACCTGTTGTGTTTGCAGTGGGTGTTCTATTGAAAGCACCAGGAAGAGCGATTATCAGGAAAAAAACAACCACTATAACAACACTTCTGTGACTTCAAATCACCTGCAACTTAACCAGCAGCACTTGAGGAATACATTGTGGATAACACAAGCACAGGGGGCCTTTCGTGACATCAGAATTGTCTCTTGATGAGGGCCTTTAACTGCAGTGCAGTACAGCAGCAGGGGCTTCCTGCAGAGCCTCCAACTGGGAGGATGATGTTGGTTGTGTTTATCTGTGCCTCTTAATCAAAAATCAGTGGAGCTCAGCAAGGATACCTGTGTGATTAAGTACGTATTCTATTTCTCTTGCACTTGTCACTGGAGTTTTTGTGCCCAAGCTATGCTATGCCTGAGCTTGGTAACACATTTTTAACCTGCTGCAAAGTCAGGGGTTGGTTTGTTTGTTTCTTGAAGTGGAACAACCACCAAGCACAGAGGTTCTGTGCAGGTTACATTTCTTGGATGGAGGAGCTACTGGCAGATGTGCTGCTGGATGTAGGAATTGATATTTCACAGTATCACAATATCACAATATCTCCAAGGTTGGAAGAGACCTCATAGATCAAGTCCAACCCTTTACCACAGAGCTCAAGGCCAGACCATGGCAGCAAGTGCCATGTCCAATTCTGCCTTGAACAGCTCCAGGGACGGCGACTCCACCACCTCCCCGGGCAGCCCATTCCAGTATTTCCTCTGATTCTGCTTTTGTAATGTTGCTAGGGGGGAGATGAATGACCACTGATTATTTTCCCTCGTTCAGTGCATCTTTTAATTTCCATTGGTGCTAATGCTGTTGGTGCATCCATCCTTCTGTTTGTCTGCTTCTGGAAAAGGGGGCAGCTAAGCAGTGCACATTCAGGCTTCTCATATTCAGAGAAAATAAATATTGATTCTACACACATTGACTTATTAGTTAAATGGGTTGAACATTACATTTGCCAGCTGTCACAACAACCCAGAGCTGCCTGGTTTGTCCAAACTAAAAGGCAAGGCGACAAATGTACTCTTGCTTGACACACCATGCAGAACGCTTAAGAGAGTAATAAGGATATGGGCTGCTGTACAATGTTTTACCTTCTGATACTTTTAAGTGGTATAAATTACACATGGTTTGGTGCAGCTGTGAATGCATATCCCAAGATGCAGCTGGCTTGAGCGATGTTTGCAGGCACTTAGAGGGAAATGCAGCATTTTGACATCTGTCTTTCAGAGCAAAACAATTGTTGTCAAAAGCTGTCAGAACTCGGTGTGCCTGCATCTGCTTGTAAGGAGTAATTCTCTTCAGCTATCATTTTCCTTAGGGACCATACCAGAATGTCTGAAAACATAGAGGGTAGAATTATCTTATGCTTCTATCAGAAGAAGTTGTTGACTATGGAAAATTCCTGTCAAGAACCTGAGCAGTTACTCCAGGGAGGTTTCACTGTGGAATTGCATGATATGGGCCTGTATGTTGTGAATGCATCATCACTCTGGAGGGGTGCATCCTCTGCTTACAATCTCAGCACTGGTCAGGCCACAGCTTGAGTGCTGTGTCCAGTTCTGGGCTCCTCAATTCAAGAGAGATGTTAAGGTGCTGGAAGGTGTCCAGAGAAGGGCAACAAAGCTGGTGAGGGGCCTGGAGCACAAACCCTGTGAGGAGAGGCTGAGGTAGCTGGGGGTGTGCAGCCTGCAGAAGAGGAGGCTCAGGGCAGAGCTCATTGCTGTCTACAACTACCTGAAGGGAGGTTGTAGCCAGGTGGGGTTGGTCTCTTCTGCCAGGCAACCAGCAACAGAAGAAGGGGACACAGCCTCAAATTGTGCCAAAGGAGGTCTAGGCTGGATGTTAGGAGGAAGTTGTTGTCAGAGAGAGTGATTGGCATTGGAATGGGCTGCCCAGGGAGGTAGCAGAGCCATCGTCCCTGGAGGTGTTCAGGAAAAGCCTGGCTGAGGCACTTAGTGCCATGGTCTGGTTGACTCAATAGGGCTGGGTGCTAGGTTGGACTGGCTGATCTTGGAGGTCTCTTCCAACCTGGTTGATTCTATGAAACAGTGTCACCATTCACTTTTATTTTAGTGATGCACCACCATAGTGCTAATTCAATGTGACAGCATCACTTTGCTCAAAACTTCTGTCCAGGACTGTCCAGGACTGTCTTCAGGCTTTTCCAAATGCTTCCAGAAGTACACTCAATAATCACGTGGATTTTTTCCATCCATAGTTTTCTAGTAAGTGGATTGCTGTGAGAGGCCACTCTAAGCAGAACTCCCAGGTTTTATTCACACACAGCTGATGAGCAGTTGCCCAGTTGATAACCTGGAAGCTATGAAGTGTAAGTGGAACTCAGTAGATTAAAGCAGTCAGAGCTTTCACTGAGCTTTGAGCTGGAAGTCACCATCTGTGGCAGAGGTTCATGCAGCCCCACCAAAATCAAGCCATGCAAGGGAGAGATTCCATGGCTGCCCCTGGGTGGGGTGTGAGTATGGGTATGTGGAAAAGGTGAAAGAGAGCCTTGAGAAACAGAGTGTGGAGCAGCTGAAAATGAAAATGTACCTGGAACAATGGCTGGGAATGTGACTGTTAGAAACGTGAGCTGTTTACTGCCTCAACAGCAGCTAAGAGCTGCAGCTTTCCCTGTCTGGGTCCTGCTGTGTTTGAGAAACCAGGGCTTTTACTCCCACTTTGTGTGTAAACAGGGCTGCATTGGAAGTGGGCAACTTTTACATGGTTTTCATATTCTTACTTCTTGTACCAGCTGCAGTACATCAAAGGCAGTAGTGTTGTTACTTTCTTGAGGTGTATGCTCTCTTAAACAGGAGGATGGGAATGCATTTTCTGTTTAATGTGATGGACAAAGGTTTGGATTGGTTTCCATAAAAAATTTCCAGACACTTTCTGTACATTTCTCCATCCTGGTCTTCTATGTGTAGAGCTAGAAAGGAATCTTTAGCCCTTTTTGGTCAGATGTGTCAGTCTGCATTTAATACTATCTTGCGTGCCTGTCTACCAAAACATTGAACCATGGAGTCTGAAGCTGCCTCTAAATGCTTTTCTCTATTTCAGTTCAGCTCCTTTTGACCTATACATGTTTTCTAGTCCAGCACCTAGAGCAGACTCTGGTTGAAGACTGCATCTCATTTGAAAACCAACCAAACAACAACCCCACAGAAAGCCCCAATCCAACAAACCTGGATAAGAGCACAAGTGAGCAATAGGCTATCGTGGCTGGTGCGTAGGTTCACCATAGGATGTAGGATAACTCATCAAGGTAGAAGGTGTGTGGGCTAAATGGGTGCACACTTCAACAGATACTCTATCCTGTGGCTTATTTGATGCTTGAAGCAGAGATCTCAAAATGGAAGTTTTTGAGATTAACCTTCCGCTGCGATTTTGCAGCCTAATGTGAGACCTTAGCATTCCTTTGTGCTCAGGCATGCAATTACTCTGTGGAAAAATAGTCCTGTCTTTACTGCATGCTTATTATAGATTCTTTTGTTCTGTTTTTATGAATCTCCTTTCTAAAACTCATTAATCATAAAAGTAGACCAATAACTACCAAAAAGCCATAATGTTAAATTAAGTTTACTGTAGTGAAGCCAAAAATAAAATGACTGCTTGGTGGGAGTACAGCATAAAAAAGATTTATGTGATAAAGGCAAGGACCCATGAGCAAGTGTTAAGAGACCACTGTGCATATGATCCTGCACTTGAGAGACATCCATTTCCCTCCCAGTAATTCTGGGTAGAGAGAAGGAATCCAAGCATCATATTTTCAGCAAGGTTTTATTTCCTATTATGATGAGCAGGGGTCATTGCTTGGAGAAATAGGAGTAGTCAATCAAGAGCACATAGTAGAAAGCAGGTCTGAAGCTTTCCCTCAGCACCTGTGGCAATGTGTGCTGCTGAGTGGCAGCTCAGAAGAGCCAGAAATAGGGAAGCATAATGTTTCACACCAGAGGAAGGTTAAACCCCTGGGATTTTGATTTGGTGTGTCTGAAAATAAGGGCAGTTTTGCAAAATATAGACCAGTCACAGAATCATAGAATCATAGAATCAACCAGGTTGGAAGAGACCTCCAAGATCATCTAGTCCAACCTAGCACCCTGCCCTATCCAATCAACTAGACCAGTCTGTCATTTCTGAGCTGTTGCTTATAAAGTGTAGGTTCTTAGGCTCAAATCTAAATCCAAGCCATGCACACAGAGAAGAATTTAGTAGGGTGATGGTAGATTTGCTGGACAGGACATAAGGCAAGCCATGTCCTTCCCTTCTCCAGCCTTCTCAACTTGGCATAACTGCCAGGAGGGGAAACCCAATACTAGCTGATCAACCTGAATTATTCCAGAAAGGAAGAAGTGGTTGTGTTAGTGGTGCTGAATCTTTGGAAGAGAAAGAAGAGAAAAGAGCTCAGAGAAGCTGATTGTGAAGAAGCAGTGGTAAAAAAAAAGAGTAATAAGCATTTTAGAGTACTTAATAAGTATTTAATTGGTTGCCCAGTATGCTAAGATGAAATGGGTACAGGTGAGTTCATAAAACAGAGTCAGGTTTCTGCTAAGGTGGCAAACAGCAGATGAGATTTGCCTGTGATTAATTTAGATTATTTGTATCTATTGTAATTATCCTGTGTGCAGAGCTTACTTTCATCAGATTATTTACTGAGCATCACAACATGCCTAGAGGAATGTGTCAAGGCTCTTGTGTAACAGGATGCAGGAAATGTTGAAGTCTCTCATCTTAACTCAGTCTAAACGCAGCAACATCTGATCAGTAGGACAAGGCTAGGGAGATTAAGTGAGAACTTCTGAAGAGTATTTGGAGGAAGACAAGTGTTCATAGGATCAACCAGGTTGGAAGAGACCTCCAAGATCATCCAGTCCACCCCCATCCAGTCAACCAGACCATGGCACTAAGTGCTTTATCTAGTCTTTTCTTGAACACCTCCAGGGATGGTGACTCCACCATCTCCCTGGGCAGCTCATTCCAATGGCAAATCACTCTGTGAAGAGCTTCCTCCTAATAGTGAGCCCATACCTCCCCAAGCACAACTTGAGACTGTGTCCACTTGCTCTGTTGCTGCTTGCCTGGCAGAAGAGACCAACCCCCACCTAGCTACAGCCTCTCTTCAGGTAGTTGTAGACAGCAATGAGGTCACCTCTGAGCCTTCTCTCCACCAGGCTGCACACCCCCAGCTCCCTCAGCCTCTCCTCATAGGCACTGCTCAGGATTCTGCAAGAACAGCCTATGGTGGGTATACTGCCCAGACAGCCCCAAAATAATGGTGTGTGTTTGAAACATATTCATCATGCTTGCTGATGGATCTTGTGCAGCTCCTGGAGACCCCTGTATTTCCTCCTCATTTCCCCACTGATGGAGCAGCAGCAGCACGAGTCCCAGCTTCCACGCTTCACGCTCCGCTGGCGTTTTCTAATCTACTGATGTGTCACATTCTGCTGCTCTTCACTGCAGCTGTTCAGCTTCCCTCCACGTCTGCTCACCACACACACTCTTGTGGCTCTCTCAGCAGCAGAGGTGCAGCAGGATTTTTTTTCCCTGGGGCTGGCATGGAAGCATATTGGAAATGAGCAGGGTTCAGATTGCTGCCATGGCCACTGTGCAGGGCCATGGAGCATGCTCACCCCATGGAGAATTCCCATGGCTGCTGCCCCTTCACTGCCAGAAGTAAAGCTCCTTCTCAGGCCAGGTAATGACTGCAAGTTTGCTCTCCTGGCTCAGGCATTTGCCCAGGACTGCTAAACTACTGTAGAAGTTACTATTACAATGGCTTTGTTTAGTTCCACTCTGTGTGGCATTTCCTATAATGGATGATTGGAACTGCTTCCCCATTTCTGGTTCTGAAATTAGCCCTGATTCCCAGTAGCCCCAAGACTCCTGCTGCAAGGGCAGGACCTCTATCACAGATATGTTTTAGTCATGTCCTTCTCATGTACCCATCTATTCAAATATAATCATCAAAAATCCATGCAAAATAAAGCAGGAATTTTTGTCTATATTTTTTTCCTACTGTTTTCTTGAGCAGAAGAGGAGTCTTGCTCCTGGAAATTGAAATCTTTTATGTTAAACTAAGCCACCTCTGAAGCCTTCTTGATGATGACCTCTTTCAGGCTCGTGTTAGGGGGATTTTTCCCATCTGTGGGGGTGATGCTCTAGGTTGCTGTTATCCCTTCATTGCAGAACTGTTGGAGCAGTGGGGGGTTCTTCATAGTTCCTGATTTGATTTCAGTGAGGGATCTTTTACAAGCTTGTTTGCTTTTGTGTCTAATCAACCTTTATCTCTTGCATCTTTCTCCTCAATGTTTATTGTGTGGCTTCTCACCACCTCAACCTGACCTTGTTTTCCCACTTTTATGTCTTCCATTTCTGACCATCACTCCCTTTTACACCTCTCATCTAGATTCTGAAGTGAAGTGACCATTTTTCTTTCACTGCTTTAATAGCTAAAGAAAATTATTATTTAGAAGAAAGTAGCTAATGGTCTGTGCTTCAATTCCAAACCCACTGTTTTCTTGGGATGACAATCAAACTGCTGACACATTTCTGAGTGCAGTTCATAAAATGAATCACTCCAGCAGCAACCGTTGGATGATCCAATCAGGGAGCTGTTAGCCAGGAGGCTATGAGGAGAGGCTGAGGGAGCTGGGGGTGTGCAGCCTGCAGAAGAGGAGGCTCAGGGCAGAGCTCATTGCTGTCTACAACTACCTGAAGGGAGGCTGTAGCCAGGTGGGGTTGGTCTCTTCTGCCAGGCAAGCAGCAATAGAACAAGGGGACACAGTCTCAATTTGTGCCAGAGGAGGTCTAGGCTGCATGTTAGGAGGAAGTTGTTGGCAGAGAGAGTGATTGGCATTGGAATGGGCTGCCCAGGGAGGTGGTGGTGTGACCGTCGCTGGAGGTGTTGAAGCAAAGCCTGGCTGAGGCACTTAGTGCCATGGTCTAGTTGACTGGCTAGGGCTGGGTGCTAGGTTGGACTGGATGATCTTGGAGGTCTCTTCCAACCTGGTTGATTCTATGATAAAAGAGACCTGACATCAGTTTCTGTGATCTTGAGTGAGCCTGAGCCTCCCTGAAGCCTGGCTTCTCATTGCCTCACACCTTGTGGTGCCATTTGCCTTGTGCCAAAATGCTGTGACGTGACCTGATTTGACAGTCTACCTGGAGGTCACATTTACAAGGCTTTGAAAGGAAGTGTAGAATTAGTCTGGTTTACTTTCCTTGTGTATGAATTTAAGACAGTAACACTGAAGTAGCAGAGCAGCTGTGACCCCCTAAACAAAGGCTAAGTATTTCTATGATCCCATTTCAAGAGGAATGCATATTTTTAGTTGTTGTGTCACCATCCCTGGAGGTGTTCAAGCAAAGCCTGGATGAGGCACTTAGTGCCATGGTCTGGTTGACTGGATAGGGCTGGGGGATGGATTGGACTGGAGGATCTTGGAGGTCTCTTCCAACCTGCTTGATTCTATAATTCTATGATTCTATGATCCCTGCAGTACTGAATAGCATTATAAGATTTGCAGCATGCTGAAAATAATTGTTAGAAATATGTTCCTGTGTTGCTCAAGACTGTTTAGCATTTATCAGGCATGGCTGGTTCAGGATGCAGGTAATAATTTGAATGAGATGGTAGTACTTCTGTTCTCACATAAGTCAGGAGATTAAGCTGCTTGACTCAAATGAAACAGGATTAATTTCTGCTGCAGTTGCTGGATCTACAAATTACAGGTTTGCAGCCTTATTCTCAGTCCTCTAAACAAACAACATTATGGGGCTGGGCGTTGGAGGGGCTTTCAGATTTGACTTTAAAATGTTCTGTTCTAGAAGATACTAAGTCTAAGCAAGGAGATCTGGTGGAAAAGGCTGGTGAGAGCAGTGCCTCAGGTAGTGCTGAGGGACTGTGGAGAGTCTTGTAAAGCTTGGTGCCAAAACTGGATGGCTGCTAGTTGCATAAAGAGCTGTGCTTCCAGTGTAACTATGGCTACAGGAATTGCTTGAGATCCATGGGAATAAACAAGCATCTCCTGTCGTTTTAAGATATTAAATGTGCTGGAGTCATTCTTTAGTGTTAATACAGCTCCTGTTTGTTTCATTCAGCCATACCCATGAACTGATTTTCTTACACTTTGCATCACTCATAGAATTTCATAGAATCAGCCAGGTTGGAAGAGGCCTCCAAGATCATCCAGTCCAACCTAGCACCCAGCCCTATTGAGTCAACCAGACCATGGCACTAAGTGCCTCAGACAGGCTTTTCTTGAAGACCTCCAGGGATGGCAACTCCACCACCTCCCTGGGCAGCCCATTCCAATGCCAATCACTCTCTCTGACAACAACTTCCTCCTAATATCCAGCCTAGACCTACCCCAGCACAACTTGAGACTGTGTCCCCTTGTTCTGTTGCTGCTTGCCTGGCAGAAGAGACCAACCCCACCTGGCCACACCGTCCTTTCAGGGAGTTGTAGACAGCAGTGAGATCTGCCCTGAGCCTCCTTTTCTGCAGGCTGCACACCCCCAGCTCCCTCAGCCTCTCCTCATAGGGTTTGTGTTCCAGGCCCCTCACCAGCTTCATTGCCCTTCTCTGGACACTTTCCAGCACCTCAACATCTCCTTGAATTGAGGAGCCCACAACTGGACACAGCACTCAAGGTGTGGCCTGACCAGTGCTGAGTACAGGGGCAGAATAACCTCCCTCGTCCTACTGGCCACACTGCTCCTGATGCAGGCCAGGATGCCATTGGCTCTCTCTAAGATTCTCTGTGTCCGAGTGCTTTTGTAGTTAGTTTGGGATGCAGTGCAGGCAGGTGTAAATTAGAGAGGTTTGGCTAAAGGTTCAGTCTGATCATTGCAATAGTACTGTCTTGCACTTTCTTCTTTTTGTGGGCCCCAGCAAAGGCAAGGTTCTGTCACTTGCTCCAGCTGAAGGTTTGAGAAATGTTTATCTCCTCTGCAAGGTGCTGTAACAGGAGCAGGAACTGTGGGCCTCCATGTTTTATATCTTTGCTGTGCAGAGCTCAGGGACAGAGTTGCTGATAGACTTAGGAACTGCAAAGCCCAAGGGCTCCTTTGAAACTTTCCCACACTGTATATTATTGCAAGGTCCAGCCCATAAGGTTTCACTTCACCTCAGCAGACAATGTCTATAAAGTGTCTTTTCCAGAAGAAAAGGTCCTTCAGGAGGTGGCAATGTTCCCTTCCAGTACTGCTTGGTGACTTGTAGGACTATATTAAAACCCCTTGTGAGTTGTGCTTTGCCATCAGATCTCAGCATTCTATATGCTGGTAGATGATTTGGTGCCTGCTGTTAATAGCTTTGGGAATTCTGAAGAGGTTTTGGGATTTCCCTTGCACAGTTGTGGAAGCAGAAAGATGTAAATGACTTGCCCAGGAAAGAAAGGAGAGACACTTAATAATGTGCCGTGCATCTAAACCAACTTCTCAGATTGAAGCACAAAATTGTCCTTTTGCCACTCAGTAACCTTATAGAGTAATTAAATTAAATGAATTTTTGCCAGGCCAAGGAAGAGGAAGGGCTTGTGGAAGGTCTGTCAGTACCATAAATACCATGTCATATAATTTGGAGGGCAGGAGAGCCCTGCAGAGGGACCTTGCCAGGCCGGATGGGTGGGCAGAGGCCAATGGGATGAGATTTAAGAAGGCCAAGTGCAGGGTTCTGCACTTTGGCCACAACAACCCCAAGCAGCACTACAGGCTGGGGCCAGAGTGACTGGAGAGCAGCCAAGGATAAAGGCACCTGGGGTTACTGGTACATAGTAGCTGAACAGGAGCCAGAAGTGTGCCCAGGTGGCCAAGAGAGCCAGTGGCATCCTGGCCTGGATCAGGAGCAGTGTGGCCCACAGGACAGGGGAGATTATTCTGCCCCTGTACTCAGCACTGGTCAGGCCACACCTTGAGTACTTTGTCCAGTTCTGGGCTCCTCAATTCAAGAGAGATGTTGAGGTGCTGGAAGGTGTCCAGAGGAGGGCAACAAAGCTGGTGAGGGGCCTGGAACACAAACCCTGTGAGGAGAAGCAGAGGGAGCTGGGGGTGTGCACCCTGGAGAAGAGGAGGCTCAGGGGGGACCTCATTGCTGTATACAGCTACCTGAAAGGAGGCTGTAGCCAGGTGGGGTTTGTCTCTTCTGCCAGGCAAGCAGCAACAGAACAAGGGGACACAGTCTCAAGTTGTGGCAGGGGAGGTCTATGCTGGATGTGAGGAGGAAGTTGTTGGCAGAGAGAGTGATTGGCATTGGAATGGGCTGCCCAGGGAGGTGGTGGAGTCACCATCCCTGGAGGTGTTGAAGCAAAGCCTGGCTGAGGCACTTAGTGCCATGGTCTGGTTGACTGGCTAGGGCTGGGTGCTAATTTGGACTGGCTGATCTTGGAGGTCTCTTCCAACCTATTTGATTCTGTGGTTCTGTGATTTGACCAGTAGTCCTATGTATGGAAGAGTGGTTGACATTTCCAGACTGAAGGACTGAAGTCTGGGCAGTGTTTTCAGTGTTAAGATCAGAATTAGCTCTAAGTAAGGCCCAGTTAGATTTTGACAGGTTTTTGTGTTATCTTTTTGGATGATTAAACAGATGAATCAATGGAACTTGATAAAATATTCATCAGTACCTCTTTTAATACTGAAGAGGTGACTTCTGAGCCAAATTTCTCAGGAGCTTTGTAGAAAGCTAATCTGTGATGATAATGGAACATGTTTTAAGGCTTTTGTTTTCAGTGTTAAAGGCAATTGGAACTTCATCTTTGATATGTCATGTTTAGGAACAAAGAAAGGAGATGAATTTACATCTAGGACCTTAAATTTACATCCTCTGTTGGAAAACATTGGCCCTGTGCTTCTGCACAATTCATAGAATTCACTTCCTGTTAACATTTACCTACTACAAAAGAGTTAACACATAAAACATGGCTGGGGTAGCATAAGGTCAGAAAAGCTTATCTGAAAGTTTCTGGGGGAAAAAAATACAGCCTGACTCACAAGTGAAAATGAAAAACTTGGAAAAGAGTTCATGGAGCAAAGATAAGGAAGAAGGAAGAAAAAAAAGAGATCAAGTGCAGTATTGACTGCATGGGGCTGGGTGCTAGGTTGGACTGGATGATCTTGGAGGTCTCTTCCAACCTGGTTGATTCTATGATTCTATGATTTGTTGAAATTGTGGGCCCTCTTAAAGGCTGTGTTTTGAAAGGATGTTGAGGTTCACTTATAAAATAGAAATGCTCCTAATTAAAAGCCATATTTGAGTTAGGAGACCTGTCAGAATTGCAGTGTGCATCGGGGAACATTGACACTTCAGCATTTTCTTGCCAAAGCATACTCCTGAAAGAACCCTGGCATTTTGGCCACAACAACCCCAAGCAGCGCTATAGGCTGGGGACTGAGTGGCTGGAGAGTAGCCAGGAGGAAAGGGACCTGGGGGTACTGATAGATAGTAGCTGAAGATGAGCCAGCAGTGTGCCCAGGTGGCCAAGAGAGCCAATGGCATCCTGGCCTGCATCAGGAACAGTGTGGCCAGCAGGACAAGGGAGGTTATTCTGCCCCTGTACTCAGCACTGCTCAGGCCACACCTTGAGTGCTGTGTCCAGTTCTGGGCTCCTCAATTCAAGAAGGATGTTGAGGTGCTGGAACATGTCCAGAGAAGGGCAACAAAGCTGGTGAGGGGCCTGGAGCACAAATCCTATGAGGAAAGGTTGAGGGAGCTGGGCCTGTTTATCCTGGAGAAGAGGAGGCTCAGGGGTGATCTTATTACTGTCTACAACTACCTGAAGGGGCATTGTAGCCAGGTGGGGGGTGGCCTCTTCTCCCAGGCAACCAGCAATAGAACAAGGGGACACAGTCTCAAGTTGTGCCAGGGTAGGTCTAGGCTGGATATTAGGAGGAAGTTCTTCACAGAGAGAGTGATTGGCATTGGAATGGGCTGCCCAGGGAGGTGGTGGAGGCACCGTCCCTGGGGGTCTTCCAGAAAAGCCTGGCTGAGGCACTTAGTGCCATGGTCTGGTTGATTGGCTAGGGCTGGGTGCTAGGTTGGACTGGATGATCTTGGAGGTCTCTTCCAACCTGGTTGATTCTATAATTTATGATTCTATGATTCTATGATTTTAGCAGCTAGTGAACTGCCAGAATATTACATGTTTTGTTCTCTGATAGCTGGTAAATTTTTGACCTACTTAATATTTATACCTCCTGAGTTTATCTCAAAGCTCTTATGTATTCTGCTTTACTTATTTGTTTTTCTCTCTGTGGGATTCTTGGATTTGTTATTAAAGGGATTATCCTCTTCCCCCTTTTCTTTAAACTAAGATGTTAAGAGGCAAATTCATGAAGCTGTTGCTCACAGTCTGCTGCATTTTTCTTTCTTCCTGTATTCAGTGGTCCATTATTTAGATAATTGCCAGTTACTTATCTTCTGTCAACATTTTGATAGCATGGTGGGTTTTGCCTGTGGTAGTATTTTTACCCTCTCTTGTCTGCTTTCCCTGACTGGAGAACCTCTGGCAGCTTGTCTGTGGCTGAGATTGGACACTTCACTGTGCCTTGGCACTGCTGTCTCACCTGAGTTTAAGCCATCTTCGCAAATACAAGCTAAGTATCATCCAAGTTAAAAAACCAAGACTAAAAGTCCAGCTTCTCCTGCTACCAATGAAGTTTATTATTTGTAAATGACCAAGTGATGTGCTGGCAGAACCCAAGTCCCCCTTTCTGCTTTTTCTGTGGGTCAGTCTATGACCTTCAGCAAATAAAATCATCCTTATGCCATGGTTGTAAACAGGCAACAATATCTGCTGTGGTTGAGGCTTTTACCTGAAATCTCAGAACAAAAGCTCTGTTCTCAAGGCTGTAGCCATTTGGGGTGGATCTGAGACACGTGAAGAGTAACATAAGAATTCACAGTAAATTTTCAGTCCACTTTTTAATCCAGTAAATCATAGAATCAAGCAGGTTGGAAGAGACCTCCAAGATCATCCAGTCCAACCTAGCACCCAGCCCTGTCCAATCAACTAGACCATGGCACTAAATGCCTCAGCCAGGCTTTGCTTGAACTCCTCCAGGGATGACAACTCCACCACCTCCCTGGGCAACCTATCCCAATGCCAATCACTCTCTGTGAAGAACTTCCCACTAACATCCAGCCTATACCTCCCTTGGCACAACTTGAGACTGTGTCCCCTTGTTCTGTTGTTGGCTGCCTGGGGGAAGAGACCAACCCAAACATATGTTTATGGCTGCATAGTAAAGTGTTATTGTGCTTTACTCCAAGGAGTTTGATTTTCCAGCTTGTTTTGATTCCTTAAGGAACCACAAAAAACAGAAGGAAACCTCCAATTCCAGCTTGCCTGGCTCTGCTGTGTTGCACTGTGTGGTAAGCAGGGCTACTCCTGTTTGCTGACCTTTCCTCTGGGGCTGCTGCTGAACAGCACACTGTGCTGCGGTATTGATTTTCCACATAGGGAGGGGCTGGGTTAATAACCTGGGGAGGTCTGGCATCACTTTGTCCTGGTTTGCTTTTATTCCTTAGGGCTCTAGGCAAAGTAGTCAATCCGAGGGAGTGGAGGGCTCCTGCAGATAACATCTCTCCTCACTTTGCACATGTAAAGGTCATGAGAAAGTGCTTCCCTGGTGCAATTGTCTCTTCTTCCAGCTTTCCTTTCCAGATTGTTTCCATTCCTCTTTTTCTCCTCCCACCCTCCAGCTGCAGATTGGCCTGGAAGGGTCTTTTCCCAGCACCCTGACTCCAGAAGCAGCAGCGTTCAGCTCAGCTTGTATTGCTGGGCAGTCTTGAAGCAGTACTGCTAATAGCTACAGTTTTGGAAGCCGAGGAGTTGCACTATCAGGGCATATTAGGTGCAGTTTGGGCCAAGAATTGCCTCAAAGGGGTGCTCTGCTTTCATGATGTATTGGTTTTTTCCCAATGGACAAAGACATGTGCCAGTGTTGTCTTCTTCAGATCTCTGTCGATTCACTTGCTCCCTTTCTGAGACTCTAAGGTGAGAATCCTCCTCATAGAATCAACCAGACTGGAAGAGACCTCCAGGATCATCCAGTCCAACCTAGCACCCAGCCCTAGCTGGTCATACTCAGGTACCATAACGTCATAGGATCATTTGGGTTGGAAATGACCTTTAAAGGTCATCAGGTCCAAACATCAGTGTAATATTACCAACTCCACACTAAACTGTGTGCCTGAGCAGCACACCTGCAGGTTTTTAAATGCCTCCAGGGATGGTGACTCCACAACTTGAGTCACCATCCAGTGCCTCACCAACCTATTGGTGAAGAAATTGTTCCTCATATCCGGTGTAAAGCTCCCCTGATGCAACCTGAGGCTGTTTGCTCTTATCCTACCTATCACTATTACTGGGAGAAGAGGCTGGCAACTACCTAGGTCCAACCTCCCTTCAGGTTTCTGAAGCTGTGTCACCAGATTTCTGTAATCTCAGAGGTGTTTATTCAACCTAAAAACTCTCAGTAAATGAGTCTCTCTCACAGCTGAAATCACTGGCTGGCTCTTTCAGGATGCAGTGTGCTGTCAATATTTGTTCATCACATGGGATGCTGGGTGTGCAATATTTATAGTCTTTACAGAAGAATTACCCCTGGGAACAGTGGAGCCACAACCAACTGCCACAGCTGCTACTTAGAAAAGGCAGCTCAGTTACCAGAGCTTGGTTAGAATCACCTAGCCCTGTGCTAGAGGTGTATTACCCAGGACCACAAAGCAGTTGGTGCCTATATATGAAGAGACTTCAGTCATTTCAAGAGTCTCAGGAGACAAAGAGAGTTGTTTATGTGGCTGAGGAGAGGATGTGTGTTATCTGAAGGAACAGGACAGCATATGTTTGACTGCAGTGTGGCTGGCAGCCTAGAGCCTTGAAAAATGTGTTCTTGTCTTCAGGGGAGCAGACATCAACTCTGTGCATCTCCAGAGGTGTTAAAACAACATCTGATGAGTCAAGTTGCAGTCAAATGAGCCTTGCTAGGGAAGAGCAAGAAACATATTCAAGATTTTGGCAATTGCCATTTTTGCTGTTTTTAATCAGAGAAAACCTACTGTGATTTCTCACAAGTTTTCTTGAGCTTTGCAATAAAGAAAGATGCCTTGAGCTATTCTCTCTCTCTCTCACCCAACCATCTTGAAATTTTAACCTTAGAAGGGAAAAGAAAACACAAAGTTCAAATGCAGTTTGTGCTTTAGCTTCTGTTCTTTTCCCTATTAAAAATTACTGAATTTGTCATCTAAGACTTCCTGAGTAGTCACTGGAGAGGAGACCTGTGGAACCTGTCTTTATTCTGGAAAAAATGAATTGTCAGGTTTGATTTCTGTCATTTTGCAGGACACTTTGAATGCCAAACAAATATCCCAGAGAGTCAGTTTTGCAGATGCATGGAGTCATCCTGTTTGTGTTCAGTGTGCCCTGCCATCTCTTTCAGAGTTACAAGCCACCTGTCAGGTGTAGCCCTTTGGGTAGTTTCAGAGTTTGTGTTTGGTGGTAGAAGATGTCAGTGCTGCCTACATTTTTAGCACCCTCTCACTAGTGAAGGAGAAAAGATGGTAATCACCAGAGGCTTTTTATGTCCAGCAGCTGTCAGACACTGTGGAATGTAGTCCTTGTGCAAGATAAAGACAAAGTGGTTTTCAAAGTCTGTATGTTTCTAGGAGGTTGAGCAATCTCATCACCAGTGCTAGGCAAGGATGAGACAGGAATGCTGCTGCTGAAACAGCCTGGTGAAAAGAGGTACCAGTCAAGCATGTGCACTGGTTGTGTACTTTGATCTAGTCTGCCCAGTTTTGGTTGGCTGAGATTGGAAGCAGAGATTGGTTCCACAACACCTAACTGTGGATGACTCACTGGAAGAGCCTTATCTGGGCTTAGGACACACTGATTAATGAAATCCATGACCATGGTGATATCAGAGGCTCACACTTATGGTCCTCAGGAATAGTCATGGAATCACAGAATACATCTGGTTGGAAGAGGCCTTCCAGATCATCCAGTCCAGCCTTCAACTCAACACTAAGTACCAGGTCCTCCCACTGTGTGTTTCTCCCAATACTGCTTTATGAGCTGACCTAAGCAGAGTGATAACTTTCTAAAAGCCATGGATTTACTCTTCAGTATGTGGGTAAAGGGGCATTTACCCAAACGTGCTGTGTTTGTGCTTCTGCTGTGTTTACCTGTGTCACTTCAGATGGCATCACTCCTCAGAGTCTAAACCTTTTCCCTGCTGCTGGAACTTGAGTATTGAAAGCAGTTTCTTGGTTGTTCTGTGCACTATGAGCACCTTTATTAGCAGACCATATCCTTATGACACAGGGTACAGCTAGAGCTGTATGATATGCAAAGTAAATATGGTAAGAGGTGTCACTAGAGCTCATCCTTGCTTAAGAATTTATTTTGCTCTCCTCTTAACAAGGATTGACTGGATCACAGGCCATTTCATTTAGGAGGCTGGATGTGAGAGCTTTGTTGATTTTTAATTTTCCTCCATTGATTTTCAGCATCCAGAGAGCACTTGTTCTGTAATGGCTCTGTGTTGGTGTTTGCTTGCAAATTGAAGTCAAAGATAAATGGCTTTCAGAGTAACACCTCTCCAAGGGCTTCCACTTGAGGGCTGGTGGCTGTTAGCAGAGCTGCAGTGTGTTCAGGAGAGTTCTGCACTCAAACAAAACCGTGCCTGAGCCTCTGAGTGTGGTTGAATTGTTGAGGCTGGATGCAACAACAGTCTCTGGTTGATCCTTGCAGGGAAGAGCCCAATTTGGCCACGTTTATCTGTGATGAGGAAATGCTCAGCTCTTCCCTTAACAGAGATTCAGATGTTTTTCTTGCAGATATTTTCCTAGCAAACAATAGATTTTGCTGTAAAAGAAGAGGAGAAGAGCTGCAGGTATTTGTCCAGTTATGAAGAAGTACTGGCACTAAAATGTAGTAATTCTGTGCTAAGGTTGAAAACATTATTGGAAAGCAATATTCTGAAATGGCTATAAATTCAATGCTATGAATCTTTGTTTGCTTGGGAATATTAAGCTTACCTGTGGTGTGAATTCGCTGCTCACTGACTCAGAAAGTTGTATTTGTGTGTCAGGGGCTTTATGCAGGCTCTTCACAGCCTGTCCTATACCTCTCCCTGCATTCAAACAGTAACTTTGTGCTAATACAAATATTTAGGAGAGTTGTTACTAAATATTTACTGCTTCTATAGCATCACCGAATCAGGGCTGGCAGGGACCTCAAGGATGAGGCACTTAGTGCCATGGTCTAGTTGATTGGTTAGGGCTGGGTGATAGGTTGGACTGGATGATCTTGGAGGTCTCTTCCAACCTGGTTGATTCTATGATTCTATGATTGTCTAGTTCCAACTCCCCTGTCCTGGGCAGGGATGCCTCACACTAGATTAGGTTGCTCAGATCCCCATCCAGCCTGGTCTTATAATCCTTCAGAGATGGAGCTTCCACCATCTCCCTGTAACTACTTACAAAGCATCTCTCTAATCTTTTATTAATTAGAATTTTAGCTTTTTATTAACTAGATTTTTAGCTTTTCAGCTGCCCTTTAAAATCTTAAGAATGTGGTGGTTTAGGGAACCTGTGATATTTTATAGTTTTAGTATGCTCCTTATGTCACTTAAGTTGTTTAGGACCCAAACTTAATTCAAGCAGCTTCAGCAGAGATCTAGAGTAAGATCACATTGACAAGTCTGGATCAGGACTCCATTAGGATATAGATCTGAGAATTTAAAGGCTCAGTCTGAAATGAAGAGGAGTTACAACTCCTGGGCTCCTTTCTCTGTTCTGCTGCTGTGCCATTTTGTGTCTCCAATAACAGTCCCATAAGAGTCTCCTCATCCTGCTGTGGCCAGCACTGGTCTGAGCTTGATCTAAACTGAAGAATGGAGCCCTGAATTTCAGGATGGTTTCTATGTTCTGCTTCAGCAGAAGTTTGAACTGTTCATGTTTGGCATTAAGTGCATGGATGATGCCATTGACTTCAGTTCATTGCATGAGGTTAAGCATTTGCACGACTGCATTGTGAGCTGGGGAATAAAATGCCTAAGACTTATTCTTTACCAGGGGTGTGGGACAGTGAACTCTCCAAAACTGAATTTATAAATGAGAAGAGTAGCTTTTTACCAAGTGAAATGTGCCATATTGGAAGCCTTCCCTTAGCTCTTTTCTTAAAGTGGGAAGTTGCTGATGGCTGTGTGTGCCACAGGGCACGCAAAAATGTTTTGCTGGAGGTTTTGTTTCAAGCTTGTGGAGCTTTTCCCTCTCAGTAGCCAGGTTTATTACATCAGATGTGGTTTTGTTTTGTTCCTTCAGTGCAGCTTTCAGGGTGACCTCTGCTGAGATAAAAGACTAAACCCACTGTGAATTTTCCTGAAGCAGTATCTTCAGCAGCTCTGAAAGCAACTGTTCACTCCAGGAAGGAGCCCGAGCTAGAGCAGAGTGGGTCTGACAGACCCCTTGCTTCTCTCTGTCTCTCCTTTATTGCTTGTGAACCAGGGCAATGTTAAACCTTAATATACAGTAGTGTACACAGGGGCCATAGTGATGGTTCAGAAAAAGTATTTTATTTCCCTTGGAGGAAGTTAAGGAGCATTGAAATGTCCTTACATCCCCTGTTGGCTGTTCACTGGGGGCTCTCCTGGAAAAGCTCAGATTTTGGGCTGTACCCCCACTGAATAGCTCTGTACTCTTCCAACTTGGTCAAGTCTAACGTGAAAGGGCTTGAAATGCTGCCAGCAGTGAGGGCTGCCTTTAAGCTACTGCTGCCAGAAGCACCATCAAGACTGTGAAGACAACTGGGCTTGTACCATGCAGGACTTCCATAGCTTCTCTGTTATCAAGGGACATGTATACACTGCATGTACATGTGTACACTGAGTCATCTCAGGGCCTCATTTCCCAACTGGTGACATTAACATAGGTTTAGGCCAGCACACAGATTCAGAAAAAAGCTCTTCCTCATTTCCTTCCTCACTATAAAGGGGGAGCAGCAGCCTGAGCTTGAAGAAGCTCTTCTCATAAAGAGAAAGGTATTGAAAGTGCAAAACTGCAGGGCCAAGGGATTTTAGCTAGAGCAAGTCCTGGTGTTTCTTCTGCTGGCTTTAGAATAGAGCCTGATGCTGCAGCCTTCATGCAGGAGAGGTGGAGGGGCTTGTTGCTTGGGATGGTGTGAACAGGGCTGGCTGCTCTGCTGGTGCTGTAGGAGCTCGGTAGGGATGCAGCATTGTTTGGTGAGAGGGTAGGGTGGTTTATATTTACTTTTGTGCAGCTGGGAATGGGTTAATTGAAAGGGTGTAGGAAAATGAAGCCTCCATCTCTTGTGGAAGTGGCAAAGAATAGTCATAGAATCATAGAATCAGGGTTTGAAGGGACCACATTGATCATCTAGTTCCAACACCCCTGCCATGGGCAGGGACACCCTACCCTATAGCAGACTGGCCACAGCCTCATCCAGCCTGGCCTTCAACACCTCCAGGGATGGGGCCTCAACCACCTCGCTGGGCAACCCAGTCCAGGCTCTCACCACTCTCATGCCAAAAAACTTACTCATCACATGCAGCCTGAACCTGCCCATCTCCAGCTTTGCTCCATTCCCCCTAGTCCTGGCACTCCCTGATATCCTGACAAGTCCCTCCCCAGCTTTTTTGTAGGCCCCCTTCAGATCCTGGAAGGCCACAAGAAGGTCACCTGGGAACCTCCTCTTCTGCAGACTGAACAGCCCCAACTCTTTCAGTCTGTGCTCACAGCAGAGCTGCTGCAGCCCTCTCAGCATCCTCCTGGCCCTTCTTTGGACACACTCCAGCACCTCCACATCCTCCTTGTAATGGGGGTTCCAGAACTGGATGCAGTACTCCAGGTGGGGTCTCAGCAGAGCAGAGTAGAAGGGGAGAATTGTCTCCCTCAACCTGCTGGCCACAATTCCCTGATGCAGGCTGGGATCTGGTTGGCTTTCTGGGCTGCAAGTGCACACTGCTGGCTCATCCTCTTGAGCCAGCTCATCCAGCACTGTTGAGCTTCTCATCCAGCAGCACTCTCAAGTCCTTCTCCTCAGGGCTGCTCTCCAGCCACTCACTGCCCAGCCTTTATTTGTGCTTGGGATGCCTCGACCCTGATGCAGGACCTTGCACTCAGTCTCTGCTGTGAAGGTGACTTTATTTGCTTTCACTTCAATTGAAGGTAGGAGATTTTGTAAGCAAAACGAGACCATTCTCAATCCATAAATCAACCCATGTGCCTTGAAATGGAGGTGGATGGAGGCTGCATGTGTCTGTCAGCAAGAGATGCCCTAGAGTATTTCCTGGGAAACAGGTAAGGCTGATATCAGAGAACAGCCCTGGAATAAGGCTCAAATTAATAAAACAGTGAATAATTTTCCATAAAACTTCTTAATAAGATTCCTAACAAGGGAGTTGAGGGAGGGCACCAGAGTGGTTGGAAGCTGAGAATCAAGCCTTTTTATGGAAATAGGCTCATTAAAGCTGCCTGTTAGAGAAGTGCAACTGTTTTCCTATGAACCTGCTACTTGTTCAGTAATTGAACTGTGCTTCTTAAAAACAAATCCACTCTCAGGATTCTTTTTATGGTTGTGTAATCCATAAATGCCATCGATAAGTAGACTAGAGACCTCTTCCCAGAAAGCCTGGTGCACACCATCCTGCTTTTTATTGGTCACATAATGTAACCAACCTGCAAAGTAAAGCTTTCTTTTACTACCTCTGAGTAAATTCCTAATGTGAGTCAGTAAGTAGATGTGGTTCCGCGCCGCAGAAGGTGATGCTGATGAGCCAGACTCAGGTTGATTTAAGTGCTTTGCACAGTTTGAAGTATATTCTAGGAACTGGTAATTTATTTTGCAGTTGTGATGGTTTGTTTGTTACCTGCCCCCCACCCCACTTTGGAAATCATAGAATCATAGAATCAAGCAGGTTGGAAGAGAGTTCCAAGCTCATCCAGTCCAACCTAGCACCCAGCCCTAGCCAGTCAACCAGACCATGGCACTAAATGTCTCATCCAGGCTTTTCTTGAAGACCCCCAGGGACGGTGCCTCCACCACCTCCCTGGGCAGCCCATTCCAATGCCAATCACTCTCTCTGTGAACAACTTCTTCCTAACATCCAGCCTATACCTACCCTGGCACAACTTGAGACTGTGTCCCCTTGTTCTATTGCTGGTTGCCTGGGAGAAGAGGCCACCCCCCACCTGGCTGCAATGCCCCTTCAGGTAGTTGTAGACAGTAATAAGATCACCCCTGAGCCTCCTCTTCTCCAGGCTAAACAGGCCCAGCTCCCTCAACCTCTCCTCATAGGATTTGTGCTCCAGGCCCCTCACCAGCTTTGTTGCCCTTCTCTGGACATGTTCCAGCACCTCAACATCTTTCTTGAATTGAGGGGCCCAGAACTGGACACAGTACTCAAGGTGTGGCCTGACCAGACTAGACTCAGCCAGCTCTGGAAATTTGACTGAAGCTTATATTTACAGTTTAGCTCAGTGTACGAGCAGATATTTACAGTATGTGCAGTTATAGACAGAAATAGACAAGGGAAAAGGTAACACAGAAACACAACAGCCCTCCCAGAAACCTGAGTCCCCAGGAGGAGCTCCCAACCACCTTTCCACCTTCTCCCACCCCTCTCAACCTTAGCCCAGTCCCAAGGAAGAATGGAGGTTCATCCAGGAGTTAGGAAGCAAAGTGGATTAATCACAGAGATGGCAGAGAGGCAAAAATGCAGCTCAGAGCTCCCAGGCAGAAGCAGTGCCTTACCTGTGTTTGGATTCTTGTTCTTACACATCTCAGCAAGCCTATGAGTGAAGTAGACATCAGCACTCTTTCTCCTCCACAGCCTGTGATCTAAGCCTTCTCACCAAACCATTCTAGCTAGCTTCAAACTAGCACAGCAATGTATTCTAATTTTTTTTTAAAGCAATTATTTCAGTGTGAAACTTCTCCTAGATGTAGAATAGACCTGGCTAGCATGTTTGCAAACAGGGTTAGGAAAGCTGCTTAATACTGCCTCTAGTTATGCTGTCTTTTGAAGCCTCCTATTAATTCTGACATTCCACAGAGTACTACTTGGTTTTTATTTCCACCATACAAAGTGACAGTGTTGGCTTAAGGTTTGCTGGCCTTGTGGGGTTAGTGAGGGCCAGACATGCTCAGAATTCAGGTTCTTGGCTCCTGCAGTCAGTTGTTATCATTTTCTCAATATATATTCATTTTACATGTCCAATTGTTTAATTTAACTCAAGAATGCTTAAGATTCTTTTATGGCTAAGATCATAGAATCAATCATGTTGGAAGAGACCTCCAAGATCATCCAATCCAACCTAGCACCCAGCCCTAGCCAGTCAACCAGACCATGGCACCAAGTGCCTCAGCCAGGCTTTTCTTGAACACCTCCAGGGACAGTGACTCCATCACCTCCCTGGGCAGCCCATTCCAATGCCAATCACCCTCTCTGCCAACAACTTCCTTCTAACATCCAGCCTATTTGGGCTGTTTCTGGACACATCTGTTTGCATATTGTACAGTTAAAGACACCATGAGAACAGAAAATGTTAAAAAGCTAGCAGCATAAGTCCTTGAAATAGATCCCCAGAGTCTTGAAATCACCAATTTTTCACTGTTCACTGTTCAAAATTTTGTTGGTTCAATCCCCCAGTTGTCCACAGACCTCATTTCAAACATGTGTTCCTCTTTTCCCTGATATCCTTTCTCTTTTGTAAGTATCTCAGCTAGACTTTTCAAGGTTGGGACATTTCCTTCCTCCCCTTCCTGTAATGGGACAAAAGATTGCTCCTGTCATGTCCCATGGAGACTCAGTGAGACAAGGATCAGTGCCTTGCTAGGCTGGGAGCATCTCAAATTCTTCAGAGGTGGAAAGTCTTGCTGCTGTAAGCAAGATGACCCAAGTTCCTTGGTTTGGTTGTGTTATCTATATTGAGACTGGTTCTTTTGTCGCTTGTACTTAACAGCCTTCCTGTTTCCAAGTCTAGTGCCACACTGGAGACCAGCTGAACCCCAGAGGCACTGATGTTCTATTGTGTGGGAGCTAAGGGTGTCTGAAGCTGTGGTTTGCAGTTGAGTGAATGCTGATCAGTTCCTGTGGCAGATACCATTAGTTATGGTTTCTCTTTAAGCACAAGGTTTGCAAGTGCCATTGTACCAAGCTCTTTGCTGAAAGAAAAGGATGTGAGGTGCACGTGGAGCATTCACCCCCTTCCAGAGCAGTCCACTCCTCAGCAAATGTTGTTCTTTTTCTATACATTACAGACTTTGCTATTCACTGGGTTTGTTTTTCATCCTTTTCATCTAATTTTGTTCAGAATATGGCTATCTGGGTAAACTGGGTTATACTTTTGAATTCAGGATGTTCATTCAGAAACATCAAAGGACACTACAAACACGTCTAACCCATGGCAGAACTGAGTACAAGGTGCTGAAATGCAATTTTTCTCGGGAAAAGAGACGAAGTAGAGTCCATGGAGGTAGGTCACACCCAGCATCAGAGGTTGCCTGCAGAGTGCTAATTGCACGCTCATTAATAGCCCTTGTTCTTCAGTGCACATCTCACTGCTAGCACAGGAGCTGTTGAGGCTTTGGCTGATCACACAAGGTACAGAAGGCAGACCTGCATGGGACTTTTTTTTTCTGATGTCTAGACAAAGTGTGTCCTGTACAGCACCTTTGGTGACCCTTTTCAACTGTCCCCATAAACAGTAGAGCCCCTACTGATGGGCTTCATATTGGCATTTTCATCATGGTTCTGAAGGGGCAGCATTGCTGGGTCAATCGATAAGAGTCAGATTTACTGATTACACAATTCTCCTTCCCTGTGACAAACAGGGAACTGCTCAGCATACTGTATTTTCTAGCAGCTGTATCCAGCCACACCTGCCAGTTTGCATGTGTCACAGGCAGGATTCAGATGGCTTCACATCTCTCTTCTCCCATGCTGCTGTGAGCTGGTTGGCTTTTCTCAGCAGAGCAGGAGAAACAGCCTTCTTTTGATCTAGGCTTGTCACTGCAGCCTTCAGAATGGTGACCATAATGTGAAACAAATGGTTTGGCATGTTAAAAGGGTGAATTGTGACAGCTGAGTGTGCTACCTGGACAAAGAAACAGACTGAGCTGAGTGTGCTACCTGGAAAAGGGGACAGATTGAACTGAGTGTGCTACCTGGGAGAAGAGAGACTCAGCTGAGTGTGCTACCTGGACAAAGAAACAGACTGAGCTGAGTGTGCTACCTGGACGAAGAAACAGGCTGAGCTGAGTGTGCTACCTGAATAAAGAAACAGACTGAGCTGAGTGTGCTACCTGGATGAAGAAACAGGCTAAGCTGAGTGTGCTACCTGAACAAAGAAACAGACTGAGCTGAGTGTGCTACCTGGATGAAGAAACAGACTGAGCTGAGTGTGCTACCTGAATAAAGAAACAGACTGAGCTGAGTGTGCTACCTGGATGAAGAAACAGACTGAGCTGAGTGTGCTACCTGGATGAAGAAACAGGCTAAGCTGAGTGTGCTACCTGAACAAAGAAACAGACTGAGCTGAGTGTGCTACCTGGATGAAGAAACAGACTGAGCTGAGTGTGCTACCTGAATAAAGAAACAGGCTGAGCTGAGTGTGCTACCTGGACAAAGAAACAGGCTAAGCTGAGTGTGCTACCTGAACAAAGAAACAGACTGAGCTGAGTGTGCTACCTGGACAAAGAAACAGACTGAGCTGAGTGTGCTACCTGGATGAAGAAACAGACTGAGCTGAGTGTGCTACCTGGACAAAAGCAGACTGAGCTGAGTGTGCTACCTGGACAAAGAAACAGGCTGAGCTGAGTGTGCTACCTGGACAAAGAAACAGACTGAGATGAGTGTGCTACCTGGATGAAGAAACAGACTGAGCTGAGTGTGCTACCTGAACAAAGAAACAGACTGAGCTGAGTGTGCTACCTGGATGAAGAAACAGACTGAGCTGAGTGTGCTACCTGGATGAAGAAACAGACTGAGCTGAGTGTGCTACCTGGATGAAGAAACAGGCTAAGCTGAGTGTGCTACCTGGATGAAGAAACAGGCTAAGCTGAGTGTGCTACCTGGGAAAAGAGAGACTAAGCTAAGTGTGCTACCTGGACAAGAGATTGTCTCAGCATACAGATCCCACAAGCAAACAAACCCAAATAAAGTTAGTAGCATAACCCAAATCCAGCTGACCCACTGTCACTGGTTTTGATGTTTTTTTCTGAGCAGAAATCCATTTTTTCTTGTTTTCAAGGCTGTGCTAGGAGCTATGAGATCCACAATGTGTTGGTAGCCCTATGACTTCATACCTGCTCTTCTCTTTCACATTGGCAGACATACCAGTCATAACTTTTGGGAATCTTAAGTCTCCAGTACACATAAAATCTCTGGGCTTAGTGTAAGTCTTGGACCTCTTGGGCAAACTAAATGCCAGTCAAGAAAAACTGATAGTTGAAATATTGGAGCTGAGGCTAATGAATTCATTTAATCAAGCCCATCTGGGTATCTGCAGACCACTCTGCTACATGTTAATGGGCAATTCTCTCCAGCTGCTGTTTTCTCTCTGGGCTTGATAAAGCAGTTATTCTCCTTTCTGAAAATGCAGGTCATGTACAACATAGAGAACACACATTAAATATCACAGAGCAGTCAGATGAAAACTTCCCATTCCCAAAATCACCTTTTCCCTAAAATAGCTGTTTCTTTTTACCTATTTAAGGGTGCTGCAGTTTGTGGACTAATGCATGCTTACTGAAGTACTTCCTAAGTTGCTCCATTAGAGGCTTGCTTTTTAATTTGGTTGCCTGCTGGGAAATTACAGCATTCCCTCTCGTCTTCTGGAGCACAGGATCTCTATTGCCATGAACAGACAAGGTTTTCTTGATAACAACACCTGGTTTGGAGCTCTGTCTTTGCTGCTCCTTCTTCTGCACTTGGCTTGTTACTGCTGCAAGAAACTCTCCTCGTCAACTTGCTTAATTTTAGTAAATGTAGTATCTTGGCAACCCCTCTTGCTGAGTCTTCAAACCTGATATCCCTGGAAAATCCATGGAAAAGATGGGAAAGGTTCAATGATGGCAAACAGCTGGAATTAAAAGAAAGATCTGAATGTGATGGGATGTATCCAGAGAAGGGCCATGAGGATGATCAGAGGGCTGGAGCTCCTCTCCTGTGAGGACAGGCTGAGAGAGTTGGGGTTGTTCAGTTTGGAGAAGGGAAGGCTCCAAGAAGATCTTATTGTGGCCTTCCAGTATCTGAAGAGAGTCTACAAGAAAGCTGGGGAGGGGCTTTTTAGAATGTCAGGAGGGGGGAATGGATCCAACCTAGAGGAAGGGAGATTTATATTAGATGTTAGGAAGAAGTTCTTCACTTGAGGGTGATGAAACACTGGACAAGGTTGCCCAGGGAGGTGCTGGAAGCCTGGAAGCCTTGTCCCTGGATGTTATTAAGGCCAGGCTGGATGTGGCTCTGAGCAATCTGATCTAGTGTTAGACATCCCTGCCCATGGCAGGGGGGTTGGAACTAGATGACCCTTGAGGTCCCTTCCAGCCCTGACAAATTTGTGATTCTGTGGATTGCCTTCTCTTAGAGGTTGTCTTCTTTTTCTAAATAATTGTTTGGTTTGGGTTTTTTTTTTTTCCCTAAATGAATTTCATTTGACTCAAAGATCTCCAGAGATCACATCCAATCTCTGACATCCTGTGATTCTCACAGGTCTTGATTCTCTGCTGGCCTGAGACCTGCTGAGTGACTACTAAAACTGTGAGGTACAGCTTCAAGCACAGAAGTGCTCCATCAGCTGTGGCAGTGCAAAGTGGAGACAGCAGAGAAACAGAGGCTGGTTTTACATAGCAGACAGAAAGGATTTGAGGCTCCTGCTTCAAGGTTTAATAAACGTTCTCTAGGGTAGAAACAGCCTGAGATTCATAATGAGTATTTGATTGCATTTCAGGCAACCATTTCACCAAAATGATCATCTTTGCTTTCTTTGAAGCAGACTGACCTGCAGCTGAACTGTGCTTTGACAGAATTACACCAGCTGCTAATAGGGAGTTAGAAAAAAACAGGGGCAAGAGCTCAGCTGCTACAAATTAATGCTCCACTTCTTATATGAACCTGGAGATGTGGGCTTCTTCTGGGGCTGATATAGCTGCCTTTTTTCTTGTGTGCTGAGCTGTTTTGCTTGCTGTGAGGTGGTGCCAGTATCTAGATTTAAAAGTCCTGTGAGTGTGGCCTTCTTCCACCTTTGATGCTTCCCAGGTCTTGAGGAGCACAGCATGCCAACTGTTTGCCAGGCTGGAAGGGCACCAGCCAGCTGCAGGGATGGAAGCTCTCTGAGGTAGGCACAAATAGATATGATAGGTCATTTTACTTCTCAGTGTACAGGTGCTTGAAAGGAAGTCTTGTTTTCAAGGACAAACTGTACTGTAATGTGTTGAAGATGATTTACATGTGAGCAGTATCTGCACTGTGGTCTTAGGCACTGGTTTGCAGGTGGGTGGAAATAAGGGAAAGAAAGTGATCTGTTGATCCTTCCCAGGTTGTCTGCTCCTTAGGAAAACTATAGGACTTTCTCCTTTGGATGAGTTCTTCTCCTCCAGAAATCAGTTGTTTGGTTGGGTTTTAATATCAGATAAAGTTTTTTAATGAATAGCTTCATCTGTTTAGGTAGTTTTCTGGTAGTGCTTTATTTGTGCTCATAGGAGCACAAACCCTATGAGGAGAGGTTGAGGGAGCTGGGATTGTTTAGCCTGGAGAAGAGGAGGCTCAGGGGTGATCTTATTACTGCCTACAACTACCTGAAGGGGCATTGTAGCCAGGTGGGGGGTGGCCTCTTCTGCCTGGCAACCAGCAATAGAACAAGGGGACACAGTCTCAAGTTGTGCCAGGGTAGGTATAGGCTGGATATTAGGAGGAAGTTCTTCACAGAGAGAGTGATTGGCATTGGAATGGGCTGCCCAGGGAGGTGGTGGAGGCACCGTCCCTGGGGGTGTTCAAGCAAAGCCTGGCTGAGGCACTTAGTGCCATGGTCTGGTTGACTGGACAGGACTGGGGGATAGGTTGGACTGGATGATCTTGGAGGTCTCTTCCAACCTGGTTGATTCTATGTCTAGGAGCTGGATGTTAGTGAAGCACAGAGCTACTTGACAAAAGGCTGCTAAGCTGCTTTGTCCAAACTGGCACTTTTCAGTGTCTGCCTCCAGTAGTGCAGAGTCTGTGATAAATGAAGTTTTTCCCTGGTCTTTTGGTACTGTGAAGTAACAGCCCTGATACAGGTGCTGTTTAATGGTCCTCAATTAGTCCTGTATGTGTAAGTTAGAGTTTTGGGGAGAAATCAAGATAAAGAAGTATGTGCTAAAAACATTTTGAACATCTTTATGTTTTTTGGGATGTCTCAATCAAGACTCTTTTTTTCAGATGATTGCTGCTTGCCATGTTCTAAAGTGGGGCTTGTCTCCAAGTGGATGTGCTGGGATGGTGTATCAAATCCATTTTCTTTTGCTTCTTAGGCACCTGTTGCAGCTAGAGGGAAGGGCAGTCAAATGTTAAATGTTCAGGCCATTGATAACCACTGTCAGAGGCAGCATCCAAATGCAAGAAAAATTAGTAGCCTTTCTTGGACTAAAAGCTTGCAGAGAGAAAATAAACCCAAACACACCTGGAATGTTTTTCATCCCTCGTTGCAATACTTTAATCTTTCTTTTTTAATGTACCTGTGTGCGTGTCTGTGCCTCCTTGACATCTGTGACTGCCTGCGTTTCTTCTCTCTGCCAAAAGACAGCATCCATGACCAAGGGGAGGCAGCAGTGTGTGTGTGCGGTCCGCCCTGGTGGCCAGGACTCCTTGGGGCAGCGGCAGCAGGTGAGCTGCTGGCCTCTAGTGGTTAGCACTGAGCAATCCAGGGCCGGAGATGCTCGGGGGCTGACTCCTGCTGCCGCTTCGTGAAAGCTAGAAACTAGAGTTTGAAGCAGGGCTGCTCCCGTGTCTGTGCTATATTCGTGTTTTGCAGAGTGATTCAGGCAGCCATGGGGCGAATCTCTTCATTTGCAGCGCTGTAAGTGACGCTCAGGCTGTGTGAGCACTGGAAGAATGAGATTCTTATAGTGAGAGCCAAAGCCAGAGTCATTTTAAATCATAGAATCAGGCAGGGTTGGAAGGGACCACATCATCATGGAGTTCCAACCCCCCTGCCATGCCCAGGGACACCCTACCCTAGAGCAGCCTGGCCACAGCCTCATCCAGCCTGGCCTTAAACACCTGCAGGGATGGGGCCTCAGCCACCTCCCTGGGCAACCCATTCCAGCCTCTCACCACCCTTACGCTGAAGAACTTCCACCTCATGTGCAGGCTGAATCCAGTCTGTGCCATAAAATGTGCAGTCCTTTGACAAGGCTTATTTTCTCCTTTCCCAGCCAGGTTCTAAAGAGATATGGCTGTCTTTGGGCTTTATGAGGAGCTTTCTCTTCCTGCAGTTAATGAGAAGTACAATATAAAGGCCAGTTCAGTGGCCTACAGGTTCATGCTGTGTGACAGTGCTGGTCTCTGCTCTCCTGAGACAGCACAAGCTACAGAGGGGCGAGCTGCAACGTTCCCATTTGTCAACAGAGCACTCAAGAGTGGTCCGGTCCAGCAAGTGATGCTCACATCAGCTCACCTGGTGAAGTTTGGTTGTTGGCACATGGAAATGCTAGCTAAAACGTGCAGAATCTGTCCAGTCTCCAGTTCTGGAGCTCCCAGGACGAGAAGGACATGGAACTGTCAGAGCGAATCCAGAGGAGGGCCCTGAAAATGATCTGAGGGCTGCTGCAGCTCTGCTATGAGGACAGGCTGCAAGCCTGGAGAGGAAAAGCCTTTGAGGAGACCTTATAGTGGCCTTCCAGTATCTGAACTACAGGGGCTACAGGCAAGCTGAGGAGGGACTATTGACAAGGTGTTGTAATGACAGGACAAGGAGGAATGGGTTTGAACTGGCAGAGAGGAGATTCAAATTGGATGTTAGGAGGAAGTTGTTTGCAGTGAGGGTGGTGAGACACTGGCACAGGTTGCCCAGGGAGGCTGTGGCTGCTCCCTCCCTGGAGGTGTTCAAGGCCAGGTTGAATGAGGCCTTGAGTGACCTGTTCTAGTGGGAGGTGTCCCTGCCTGTGGTGGGGGTTTGGAACTGGATGGTCCTTGAGGTGTCTTCCAACCTAACCCATTCTATGATTACAACAATACCTTAGTGGAAGGGAGGAAAATGCAAACCTTTCAGGAGGGCTGAGAGGAGAGAAATTTCCTTCATTAACCCCAAGGCAACTAGTGTGAGAAGTGAGACAGTTTCAAAAGTCAGTGTATTGTCAGATGTCTTCACTGTAATTTTCTTCAATACATATCTCCATTGCCCAACCTGTATTAATACTAGATAAAGTTACTCCCAGCTTAGTTCACTCTCTTTTTAAAGGACAGGAATAGTAGCCCTGAGTCCTAGTCACAGCAACTGCTGTAGTTCAGAAGTTGCACCAAAGGATCTGTGCCAAGGCAAAACCAGAATGGAATGCAGTTCCTTGCTCTGAATGGTGAGTTAGACTTTGGCTTTGAGGCTGAGCTTCTCTTTTCTGCTTAGCCCAAACTACCATTTTTGCAAGGATATTCCCTTCTGTAAGGCTTCCTTCATCCCTTTCTGCCTCTCTCTCCTCAGTCACTGAAGTGACAGAAAGGATCTGCTTACGCTTACATGCACCTCAATAACAGTGTTTGCCAAATGTTTCCTGGCAGGACATTTTGTGGTGACTAAAAGTTTCTCTTTGTGTATCTATTTACTCCCTTTATTTCCACCCCCCCCACCCCCCCCCCTCCACTCTTTGGAGACCTGTAAGGCAGCTGCTGGGTTTCTGGCTGTGTTCTCTCCAGCAGAAGAAGGTGTTGCAGCTAGAGAAATGCCAGGAACACAATTCATATTTGTCTATTAAAGTTCAGGTGCAGTGGAGAAGGATCAGCTGCAGACCAAGGGCTGCGAAGCCCAGCCTCTCCCTGCTTGGCCACAGGCTGGCTGTTAGGAGCTGAAGGAAGGAGACAGCTGAAACAAATTTAACAAAAGCAAAACACTGCCAGCAGCTTGAGTGGCCTGGTGGTTTTTACCCTGTGTAGGCTCTGTGAAGCCTCTCTTACTGTGGAAAGTGTAATGTTTAAAATGTGCCTCTCGGTGTTTCAGCAGATCCTAGGTCTTTGGAAGCTTTTCCCTGGATATCTCCACTTTGGAAGAATGTGTGGTAGCTGCTGGAGATCAGGCTTTGTGCTTGGTTCTTAGAGCTGTTCCCCTCATTCATAGGGAGCAGTGGCTTGGAAGAAAAGACTGATGCCCCTCCTGGCAATCATAATAGGATTTCCTTCCATTTACAGGGCCTTTACATTACTTACTCAGCTGTGTGGGGGTTGATGTCAGTGAATAGCTGCCTGAGTAACTTTTGAGTTATTTAACACGTTGAAAATAAGCCTGAAGCTGCCAGACCATTAACATCTACGTGGGCTTTTTCTGGCTGCAGCCATTTGTAATGCCTGTGCTATATTAAAGCTAAACTGATAGTAATAGTTTGGGTGATCCTTTGATGGGAAGGATCATTAATGCATTAGTGAGGACTGCAGAAGGCAGTTAATTCAGTGCTAGAGATGTTAGAGAGGCAACAATACTAAACTACAGATGGAATGAATAGATGGAGCTGGTTGTTGTGCTCAAGAAGATAAAACATCTGCGTGTAGGTCTTGGCAGCACACTTGAGTGGTGAATAGGCACAATAGCTGCTTTGTCACCCTGGGAGCTGCCTCTTTGCTTTAAGAATGGGTGCTGAGTGTTTCAAGTGGCGACTGATTGTTAAAACTGAGGCTAATTTTTACACTATGGTTGCAGATACTCAGTACCTCGTTAGGTATTAGTAGTCATTCCCACACTGGCCCTTTTTGTCCAGAAGTAGTCTATCGTTTAGCCCAAGTTAATTAGAAAGAGGGAGAGTGGCTCATTTCTCAGCTGCCAGCAGATGATGTACCCAAGGCACCTGGGTCTGCACCACTCTGTGGCAAAATTAATTAGGTTGTCTCCAAGCTGATTGGGTGACTTGAGAAGCTCGAGAGGGGAGCGGTAGCAGTGAGACCTGCACCTGAGAAGAGCAGGTGATGCTCGTGAGGCCCTAATGGAGAGCAGAGTAGGGCCACTGTTAGCTACAGCTGTGTTCTCTTCCGGGGGCATTGCTGGAGTCAGTGGAGCTGTGGTGAGTTGCCACGCTGGAGAGCTGAGACTTTCGGGGGGCTCAGAGCTCGAACATCCACTGCTGATGAGTCTGAGAGAGACATCGTGGTTTGGAAAGGAAAGTTGAGGTATGTAATAACAAATGCAGCTGTCACTGCAGGACTGCAATCCACTAGAAACCTTTGGGTTTTCTGTTACAGTTATGTTCAGTTAGATGTTAGGCAGTCATAGAGGCAAACCTTACAGGTATTTTCTTTGTCAAAAATAGCTTTCTAAGCTGATTTCTGTGGTTGTGAGGGGTTTTTCTGAGAGGGAGGAGTTGGAGGGTGAGGTGTAAGTGTATCCTGCCATGGTTAGTTGTCTATTTTTGCTTTTCCTTTCTGTTTTGTGTCTGTGAAGTAATTGTCCTGCATTAATGAGTTCTGTTCCTCATACAGAGTTATATAGATAAGCTTGTAAACCATTTTGAAAGAGAATACTAAATGATGTGGATTGGGGTTTATTACCTTTGATCAGACCCAGCAGGGCTGTAGAGGAGGAATTATATGGTATGTTTATATTGTGTATTAGTAATAGTGCCTTGGTTAAGTCCACAAAGGAGCTGCCCAGAGTGAAAAACAGAGACACATATGCTAGAGAAGGTGGTAAAAATTGAACATGGTGCAAAGAGACTAAGCTTGAGACAGACTCTTGTTGCTCTCTCTAGAAATCCCAGCTAGACTGGTAGCTGGTAGGAAAGTCAATGCATTTTGTTCTTGTTGCTGGCTGCCACCCTGAGACTGTCTGTGGCACTCCCCATTTAAGCATTCTGGTACAGTTTTTAGGTGTTAAAATGGAGAAACTAACACCCAGGCAGGTTGAAAGGCTTGTCCAGGGCTGTGCACAGGTGCAAGGCAAATATGAGCTGTGCACAGGTGCAAGGCAAATGCAGCCTGTGAGAGGATTTCTTCTGTGGCAGCCTTGTGGAGGCAACCACAGCAGCTTTGCCTTTGGGTTACACATACTCTCTTGATTGCAGACAATTGGTCAGCATAGAGGAACAAAATGTGTCCTGTAAGGTACCCCAAGAAGAGTCGTGGAGGCTGCCAATGCATGTTGCTCTGTGAGAGATCTTGTCTGTGGTCTACATACAACCTACAGAGGCAGCAGAGCCAGATCTTCAGCCCCTAGCAGTGGCAGTTTTCTGTCCAGACTGGCTTCTGCTTTATGTGAGGAAGGTGATGGGGTCCATATCCCCCTTTGCTTTCAGTTTGCTCACAGCTTACATGAGCAGACAGGCTCCTGTCTTGTATTCCCTTTGTGATTTCCTTACATGTTTTGCCTCTCTTCCCTTTTTATACATGGACCGAGCGATAAACTCTGAAAGCAAATGTGCAGGAGTAAACAGATTGTCCACTCTCTGTATCACTTACAGACAATACAGACTGGGAAATGTTGTGGGTTTTGTTCTTTCAGCTAGAAATGTCAAAGCAGTCAGTGACTGGAAAGCTTCTGCAGGAAACATTGGCAGAATATTCACTGACATAAGGCTCTTAATGAGCAACTGTTAAGGAAGAGAGGACCAGCACAAGTAACTCTCTTACTCATTGGGATTGCCCTGTCAGCTCTAGTTCTCTTTTTGGAGGAGAAAGCAGAATAATGTTTTTATTATAATTGAAGTGTGGGATTTACTGAGGTCTTTTTACACCTGGAATATGGAGCTTTCAATCACCCTGAAAACTTGACTAACCATTTCTGCTGCTGCATGTGAGAGCAGACTTGCAGGGCCATTAATGAGGCAATGGTAGATCACTGTCCTAACCCTCTCTTGGCTTCCATGTTGCTCCCAGGTAAAGCAGGAACATCTTTGGATGGTGTAGCTGAGCAGGGTGCCTCTTCCTGAGATCTGTGCAACTCGAATAGCCTCTTGCCTGGTGCAGTGTTCTTGCAGGGACAATGAAAGAGAGACCATCTTAGCAGTTAGAAGTGTTGAGTAATGGAAGCTCAGGGTGGTAGTCCCAATTCTCTTGGTGAGATTTCTCTCTGGGATGATCAGAGGGCTGGAGCACCTCTCCTTTGAGGACAGGCTAAAAGAACTAAGGCTGCTCAGTGTGGAGGAGGCTCCCAGGTGACCTCCTTGTGGCCTTCCAGGATCTGAAGGAAGCGTACAAAAAAATGGGGAGGGACTTTTTGGGATCTCAGGGAGTGACAGGACTAGGGGGAAGGGAGTGAAGCTGGAGATGGATTGGTTCAGACTGGGTGTGAGGAGGAAGTTGTTCAGTGTGAGTGGTGAGAGGCTGGAATGGGTTGCCCAGGGAGGTGGCTGAGGCCCCATGGCTGGAAGTGTTTGAGGCCAGGTTGGATGAGGCTGTGGCCAGGCTGATCTAGGGTAGGGTGTGCCTGGGCATGGAAGGGGGGTTAGAACTAGATAATCCTTCTGGTCCCTTCCAAACCTGGCTGATTGTATGACTTAGGCATGCAAAGTTTATTTCTACTGCTGGCGCTGATGCTTTTGAAGTCTCCTAGGTACCAAATCCGAAAATACAGAAGCTGATATGAAGTATTTATCTTCTTAGCCAGGATTATCTGAAAACTGAAGTATTGCTGTTCCAGAATTTACCAAAATGGCTTTTGGTTTTTGTGAAAAAAACAGAGCATTCACAGATTTTACAGAGCAAATGGGCATCACCACTCACTTCTTTGTGTGCAGCATAGCTAGGATGCTTTGTGCTTTCTCTACCACTTGCACTGGCACAGTCTCGGGTATAAAAGCTCTTCATGCAAGATCTGTACACAGTGTGAGGTTTTTTTGATGCACAGAGATCTATAAGATTGCTCTGTGCAAGGATTGGTTTAATACTGGGACAGAGGCAGAAGAGAATGTCAGAGTGATGGAAAAACTTGGTGAGTGAACTAACTTCCTGTTAGTTGTCCTGTTTCCCTGAAACAAAGGAAAAAAACCCAAAACCCTGATATTTATAAGTAACTTTTATTGTTGTTTTGGTGTTTATTCTGTTGTTAGAGAAGCAGATTTGTGTGTTGCTGCTGGCATGGATAATGTTTCAAGTAGCCTACATTGAACAATACCATGCCAAGGTGCTGAGTCAAAACCTGAAACATTACTTTTCTGCACTCTTATTTCTCTCCTGCTTCCTGAAGGATGCTTCCTACTGAATTTGCTGATCATGTGGTGATTAAAAGAACTTGGCAGAGCTTGGCATTGGATTTGCTTGGACATGTTCACAATAGTTGGATTTTTTTGTTAAAGCTTTTGTATTTATACTGTATTGATATTACTGCTTAAAGCCTAATTGTAGCAGCTGCTATTTTTATTGGGTTTGTATTTTTGTTGGAGCCTCACCTGTAGAAATGAGCTTTAAACCTCATAGCAGTAATGAGAGCTGGCTGGTTTGTTGCTGAATGTCTTCATCATGTTCCAGCTGTCCCTCAGGTTTGGAACAGAACGAGGTCCTTTAGATGCATTTTGCATTTCAGCCTAACAAATAATATTTGGTTATGTACTTAATGAAAAAGATTGATGGTGAATAATCTCGTTCCACTTTGAGTTCTTAACTGTGCCTATTGATCCATGACAGCTGTTTAATTACACTAAAAATTAATGTCAGTGGGTGTAGAAAGAAAGAAATCTTTTCAATCTGTAGGGCATGCTTCATTGAAATAACTGAGTTTACTGCCCTTCCTAAGATTACCTTTAAGAGAGGTTAAAGTGGAGCTGTAATGTGCTGTGTGTCTGCATTCTTCAGCACTCACATTTAACCTGCCTGTCACTACTTGGAGACTCAAGGGCTGGGCCAATGAGTTGATTTGTAGAGGAGAGCTTCGCAGACCTCAGGTGATCCATCTTTATTATGTGATATCTCATGTTTATATTGGATCAATTTGCTGTGGATTTGTTTTAGCCATGCTCAGAATGGCAAGAATTAGCTATGAAAGGGTAGGAAGTGGCCTTAACTGTTACCCAGATAGCATATCAAAAAGAATTATTGGCTAGGCTTAGCTCTGTCTCTTAGCTTTCAGAGTGGCAATGCTTTGGTTGAGTGGGAACTGGAGACTTTGTTCTGTTTTGCTGCAAGGAAGTGCATTCTGCTGGGTTTTCTTGCACATAACCTATTGTTCAGTCATCAGGATCACCAGCTGTGTTTTCCAAACTCTGAGATTCAAGACAGTTATTTGTATGCATGTGAGGCAGGAGGGTAATTGATGTTTAGGTCAGTACCTTGAATGGTGTCTGAAAATAACATAGTAGTTGTGTGATCTGATTGTCACTAATCTCATTTCCTGGTCTAAAAAGTGTTTTGAGATTTTTTTGGCTGTGTTCTCTGGCAGTCTGCTGAATTGCTGGGTGAAAATACAGTAATTTAGAACAACTCATGTTTCTTTAACTCTATTTGTAACTGAATTTCTCAAAGGGCTTGATAAAGCCTTTAATTACAGAGTAGCTGTGGTGTAAGTATCCCTAGGACAATGCAGGTATCACTTAAAGCTCAGCTACATCACCTTCGTGGCACTCACGCCTGATAGCTAATGAGCATGGTGTCCATGGGAGGGCAGGTATTGGCAGGATAGCAGAGCTGTTGTGTAGCTAGTAAAGGTCATTGGATTTTTAAGCTTTCAGATAGCAAACAGCTACTGAAACAGGCAGGAACCAGGGCTGATGTTTCAGCCCTATCACTGTAGAGTCGCTTAAAATACATCTGTACAGCCAGTGCAAATCTTGACAGCTCCATGGTGGTCAGGGGAAAGCAGACCTGACCTTGGTAGCTCTTCCCTGCACTGCATGAACTATAAGGCAAGCACTACTCAAAGTGGTTCCTGTTTGTCACCCTCCCATGCACTCCATGTCAGATGTTGACTCACAGGTTCAGTTGTCTCTTCATTGAGAACAAACCCCCAAATCTTTCTCTAAGGTGATTTGATTACTGTGTGATAGATGAGGTTTGCACACCTCACTCCCCTCCTTCTCTAAATGTTGTGGCATTTACTCTTGAGGTTGAGACTGAAGTGATCTTCCTGAGGTCAGACAGGAGCTGACTTGAAACAGAAATCCCAACTCGTGTGTCCTTGCTCTGTTTTTTAAGTCTGGGATGTGCTTCCCACACCAGTAGTGTGCATCCAGTGCTTGCTCCTGTGCTTGTTGTTACAGTCCCAGTGACTAATGTTGTTCATCTTGCTTCCTGCTAGGCCATTTGTTAATATCTGTGTGCTGTGTTATCTTCAAGTTGAACTCAATGTTGTGGTAGGCTTGATAGGCCCAAAATAGGCTTATACATATCCTTCCTTGCCTAGGCAGGTTTTTCTGCTCCACCAGAGAGGCAAGCATGGGAAACAGACACAGGAGAACCTGTAGCCACTGAGTCTGGCCTGCCCAGGGTCCTGTGGTGTAAGGCACACACACTGAGCTTGTGCCTGCCCAGTGCAAGGCCTGTGCTCTTCCCAAATTAGGGAAAAGTGAGCCTGTGGCTTTGCCTAATACAGTATGGTTTGGCTAACTGCCATCCTGATTGGCTACTCTTGTGTCCAAAGGGCAATTAATCTTGGCCCATATTGATAAAAGGAGTTAGGCAGGTGACCAACCTGCTTTGCTCCCCTGCTCCTTGCTTGCTTTCTCTGCTGTGCCCAGCCCTGCTGCTCTTGCACACTGCCTTATTGCTTGCCTGCTAAACTTCACTGCTGCCAGTTACCAGGAGCAGACCCTGGATGTCTGCACACACCCAGCACGCATGGCCAGCGTGACATGGTACTGAGACTGCACCACATCTGCCTTCTGCATCTGAAGGTCCTGCCTAGAATCCCTGGACATATACACAAATTATCCAGAAGGAGCCAGGAGACAAGGGCAGAGATTGTCTGCATCCTGTCCCCAGAAGCTGGGGAGATTCAATACTCAACAGTCCAACAAGACAGAGTCCTCTGAAAGCATTTGGGCACTGTTTGGACTGTGGCTAAGACCCATGAGTGGGTAATAATAATTTTGTGAGTAAATGCTTAAATGCCTCTTGGTAATTCTCCATTGCCTTCTGCCATAGAGCAGAAAGAGCTTGAGCCCATCCACTGGGCAAGCAGTGTATTGACCACAAGCAGTGTTTGACCACAGGAACCTTCTCTTCCAGTTCAATGATTGTTCATATAGTTTGCTGGCTATTCCTAGATCTAGATATGATCCATAGAATGTTTCCATGACCATGTAAGAGCCCAAATATTATTGAAATGAGTGGTCAGGGGAGGCAGAGCTCTGAACAGCAACAGTAATAAACAATAGTCATTTTGGGAAATATCATCTCACATCAATGCATTTCCCCTCCCCAACACTTGAGCTTTGGTACACAGCAATCCAGTGTTTATGGCTCATTTAATTTTGCAGGTTTCAGATTTGGTTATCCCCTGTCCTTTATTTGCAATCACTGCAAGGACTCAGTGATCCTGACTGAGTGCATTGGACAGAGGAGGAGCGTGTAAAATGTGAGAGGAAAAAATAAATGGGGGAAAAAGGAAAAGTTGCTTGTTAAAGTGCACCTCTGATTCCTCATCAGTTAGAAGTTCTACTGCATGTGAATTTTATTTTTTTTTTAAGGCTGACATTTCCCCCATAATTCTTTGGCTCAGAAAAATAAAACCACTAAAAATATTGCTTCTGTAGTCTTGTACACAGTAGGTCAGATCCAGAAGTTAGTATTAATTATGTAGTAGTAATTTAGGGGAGAAGAAGTGGCTTACTTGAGCCACAGCAATCGAGCAAGTCAGGCATTAGTACGTTTTAGTTGTCAAAGCTGCTGAAAAGGCAATGGCATCTCTGCCTGAGATCACAGGACCAGAGTGAGAGGCTGCTGAAATGCAGAATTAGCTATGGAAAGCATGGAGGTGAGCAGCCTTGTCTGCAGACTGAGATCTTCTCTCAGAGGCAGCCTTTCAGAAATAAGCAGTGAAGAAGATTTAGGAATTGGCCTTTCTTTGTCATTATTGACTGCCTCTTTGTGTGTGTTCGCTGTTAAACCCTTAAGCAGCTAATCCTGTGTTAAGTTTGCGTTTCTAAATCAATAGTACCAGAGTAGAATTTTGCTTGTAGAGTTTGTTCTCTGTCTGACAAATGAAGCTATTAATGAGGAGTTCTTAATTTCCACCTGCATTTCTGCTGTGCATCGTGAATTGACTTTCAGTGGTAGATCAATGGTCTTGGTTACTCAATCAGGTATAAATTGCTGCTGTTGTTACTCTTAGAATCATAGAATCAAGCAGGTAGGAAGAGACCTCCAAGATCATCCAGTCCAACCTAGCACCCAGCCCTAGCCAGTCAACTAGACCATGGCACTAAGTGCCTCATCCAGGCTTTGCTTGAAGACCTCCAGGCAGGGTGACTCCACCACCTCCCTGGGCAGCCTATTCCAATGCCAATCACTCTCTCTGCCAACAACTTCCTCCTAACATCCAGCCTATACTTCCCCCGGGATGTTATGTGGATGTTTGAGTGCCTGCTGCAGCTGGTGATTCTCCTTGCACTGAGAGGCAAGTTGAACACCTCCTGGAGCAGTAAAGTAAGGCTTGTCAACCTGGGGAACCATGATGCAGATTACAGATTAGTGTAGTGAGAATGCAGCAAGTACAGAAAAAACAGCAAAGCTGGAAGGATCCCTTTATTCTGCAAGATCACAGCATGCCTGGAGATGGACAAAGGGAACCAGGGATAGCTGGTCTAACTTTTAGTTTGTTAGTAGCCCTTTGCCTTTGGAAGAGCTGTGTCCTTTCTCACTTGTATCTGCATTGTTAGCCTGCAGGAAGAAATGAACTGAAAGAAATCAGAGCTGTGTGCACGCATGGCGTGTTAGTCTTGAGCTCCATCTCTACTGATGAATTGACATTTCACTCCTGCTAACAGTCATTTGGTTAATTTGAGAAAAAAGAAGAAGGCAAAGTAATAGAAGATATGCATCTAGGTGATGTGAGACCATAAAGTCTTCATTGTCTGTGGCCATTCACGTTAATTACAAGGCATAAAAATGTTTGCTGGCTGTTCCCCCCAGAAAGGCTTGACCTAAGTACAATTCCTCTCTCTTTGAAGACCACAGTGGTATTACTATTAATCAGATTTTCTTGCAGATGTGGCAGTTAGAGGGCGGGGATGGCTTTGTGCCTGATGTTAATCGAGGTGTTAAAAAGGAGTGGGCAGATGGTCAGTGTTTTTGTGTCTCCAGACCTCTTGCAGGTCACTTTGAGCTAGGGAGGAAATTGCAGTGGGCACTGGTTTAATGCTGTATAATGGTGCATTGCCTGAGAAAGGTGGTAACTCTGGTCAGTAAGGTGTGATTGCAGTAATGAAATTCCTTTAGAATTAAGCTTTAATGGAAGTCTCAATGTGATTAATGAGAAATGAGGGTTTTTCATAAAGGTTATATGTTAATGATGTTAACAATTAAGATATACTGAAAATCACTGTGATGGCTTTGTAGAACCTCAGTGTGTGTCTCTCAGCTGCATGCCATGACATGCTGGCTAAGCTGTCAGCCCATGGCTTGGATGTCAACATTCTGTGCTGGGTTAGGAACTGGCTGAAGGGCCGAGCCCAGAGAGTGGTGGTGAATGATGCCACATCCAGCTGGCAGCTGTCACTAGTGGTGTCCCTCAGGGATCAGTGCTGGGCCCCATCCTCTTTAACATCTTCATAGATGATCTGGATGAGGGCATGGAGTCAGTCATCAGCAAGTTTGCAAATGACACCAAGCTGAGGGCAGATGTGGCTGGGTTGGAGGGCAGAAGGGCTCTGCAGCAGGACCTTGACCACCTGGACAGATGGGCAGAGTCCAATGGGATGGTGTTCAATAGCTCGAAGTGCAGGGTGCTGCACTTTGGCCACAGCAACCCCATGCAGAGATACAGGCTGGGGTGGGAGTGGCTGGAGAGCAGCCAGACAGAGAGGGATCTGGGGGTGCTGATTGATACCCACCTGAACATGAGCCAGCAGTGTGCCCAGGTAGCCAAGAGAGCCAGTGGCATCCTGGCCTGCCCCTGTACTCTGCACTGGTTAGACCACACCTTGAGTCCTGTGTTCAGTTCTGGGCCCCACAATTTAGGAAGGACATTGAGATGCTTGAGTGTGTCCAGAGAAGGGCAACGAGGCTGGGGAGAGGCCTTGAGCACAGCCCTACGAGGAGAGGCTGAGGGAGCTGGGATTGGTTAGCCTGGAGAAGAGGAGGCTCAGGGCAGACCTCATTGCTGTCTACAACTACCTGAGGGGTGGTTGTGGCCAGGAGGAGGTTGCTCTCTTCTCTCAGGTGGCCAGCACCAGAACAAGAGGACACAGCCTCAGGCTGTGCCAGGGGAGATTTAGGCTGGAGGTGAGGAGAAAGTTCTTCCCTGAGAGAGTCATTGGACACTGGAATGGGCTGCCCGGGGAGGTGGTGGAGTCGCCGTCCCTGGAGCTGTTCAAGGCAGGACTGGACGTGGCACTTGGTGCCATGGTCTGGCCTTGAGCTCTGTGGTAAAGGGTTGGACTTGATGATCTATGAGGTCTCTTCCAACCTTGATGATACTGTGAAATACACCATCAGTGGACTGCCTTAGTGTGGTGCACATCAGGTGTGGCAGCAGGTGTCATCAGCATCTCCTTTCGGAAGCAAGCTAATGATCAGTTCAGTTTAACATGTGGGTATGTTCCATGGGAAGGTGAAATACCAAAGTGCTACCTGTGTAACGAGGGTATTTAGATTCCATGGCTCTTTTAGTACAGGTGGATTTTTTTTCCCCCTGTCATTAGGGTTGTCATCTGCTGAAGTCTGTAATTGTCAGGCACATTTTTAGCAGTCGACTGTCACTCTGTTACAGAAGCCAAAGCTTTACACTGGCACTGCAAGACTTTGAAGCCTTCTGGAGTGAGCAGAGCTGCAGTGTTAAAGTACTGCTAATAAAAATGTAAATACCAAAAGAGATGTTATCCAGGGGAATGCAGATCTGCAGCATGTGCAGGGCTGTGTGTGGTGAACCTCTGTGAGGAGCAGCAGCAGCAGAGATTTGGGTATGGAGATGAGCAGTGTGGACTTGACCCTTTGTAGCATCACAGATGGCAGGGAGGGAGATAAACGATTCTTGGAGCAAGCAGTTGTGTGCTAGCAGGCTTTTGGCAGCTGGGTTGCTGCTGCTAGGCCTGCAAGCCTATTGCTGCTGGTGACTTACAAATGCAGGGGAGTTCGCACCGGATCAATAGGGATTGCTGAAGGCTTCAAGGCTGCGCTGGGAGGTGAGTGAGTGATATCCTTGGACGTTCAGGAGGTTGCCCACCCAGTAATAAATCAGGCAAAGGGATGAATTTCTACCACCAGAGTGAAATGAAAGAATGAGCTTGCTGCCTAGAAAGACATACAGCTGAGCTCTAGTCAACTCCATTTGGTACCTGGAGCAGCAGGTTCTGTGGCAAAGCCGGACCACAGGCAGTGCTGACAAAATCCCACAGATGTGGTGATATTCCTCCTGATAGCTGAAAGGCTAATCCCTTTGATGCTGGTTTTTATGAGGGGCCAAGCTCATCACTGCTGTCCTTCTGGATCTGTGGGAGCAGCACCCCACGGATGTCTCTCCTATGACACTTGTTGAACAATTGTAGTTCCCGGAGAGAGGAAGGCAGGAGTAAAGACTTTAGGCAGAAGGCAGGTGTCACAAATTGATCCTGACTGGTTATGAAAGAAACTGTGGGGAATCTAACATATCCACTGCTGAGGGAGTGTACCTCAAAGAGAATTATCTGGATGATTAGAGAGAGTTTTACCATGGTAGAGAAAGGCCAATGTGCAGAAATTGGGAATCAGCCTAGTGTAAATAGGAGCACGACTGTTTATTGGTGTCAGAGGTGTCAGTAAAAGGCTTGTGTCACTTCAGGAGCTGTGGAGAGAGTTGCCTGATGAGGTATTTGGTGGGTATTTCCTCTTGAGCTAAAAACTGCAGGCAGAATCCAAGCCAACATGCTGAATGTCCATGTGAAAATGAAAAAAGCAACTAAACCCTTCTGTTGAGGCAGGAAATGCAGCACAGCGGAGCAGGCAGTGTGTCTGCAGGAGGTAACCCACTACATCCCTTTCCTAGATCACTTGTAAGTGGACAGAGCTTCCACTGCTTGAGTAACTAACCCAGCATCACTATCAGAAAGTGCTCCTTAGAGCCTGAGTGGCACAAACTGAGAAGGCAAATCAATTGGCAGGCAGGGATTTTGCACATTAAGGCATGACTGTGCTGGATTTGGAGGTCCCCAAAGTCAAATTTTGATGAGGCTTGACAAAGGGAAACCCTGATTGTATCTGGGCCACTGCACAAATTTGCACCAAACCAGAAATGTAATCTCACTAAAAGCAGCAGCTATAGATGAAATGATCATCTGCAGAGAAAATTGCTAAGAATGACTGGAGGTGAATTCTCATATTCTAGAATTGCTGAACTCTAAGTCAGCTTTCCCAACATGCTTAATTCCCCTTATTGCACTGAATCAATCAGCAGAACAGCCTAAGCCAGGCAGGGAATGCTTCACACTGACAGGCTGAAGGAGAGTGGAGAAACTTGAAATCCTTTCAGAGTAAGAGGGAAGGCAATTCACTGCTGATGGTAAGTTAGGACATGTTATGAGCAGCCTGTCAGGTGCATTGATGAGAGTATCTTCTGGGCATCCTGATAGACAAGGCTAATAAAACCAGGGCTCAAGAACATGAAAGAAAGAAGGGTTGGCAGAAAGCCATAGGCAGAAAGTTCATCTCTGTATTTAGAAATGAGTAACAAGGCAATTGAAAGGAGGTGTAAAGAAGCAAGGCTGGCTGGATGTGTAGGAACTACCAGGGCACTGGTGCTGAATATTAGAACCATAGAATGGTGTAGGTTGAAAGGGACCTCAAAGATCATCTATTTCCAACCCATGGCCAAGGCAGGGACACCTCCCACTAGAACAGGTCGCTCAAGGCCTCATCCAACCTGGCCTTGAACACCTCCAGGGAGGGAGCAGCCACAACCTCCCTGGGCAACCTGTGCCAGTGTCTCGCCACCCTCACTAATATCTAGTCTGAATCTCCCCTCTGGCAGTTTAAACCCATTACCCCTAATCCTGTCATTACAAGACCCTGTCAATAGTCCCTCCCCACCATTTTGTAGGCCCCCTTCAGATACTGGAAGGCCACCACAAGGTCTCCTCAAAGCCTCCTCTTCTCCAGGCTGAAAAGCCCCAACTCTTGTAGCCTGTCCTCACAGGAGAGGTGCTCCAGCACTCTGAGCATCTTTGTGGGTCTCCTCTGGACTTGCACCAACAGTTTAATGTCCTTCTTGTGTTGGGGACTCCAGAACTGTACATATTGCTCAGGGACTGGCTGTAAACTCATCCTTATTTCAGTGTCTGAGACCAGCAAGGAGAGAATGAATCTGTGCAGCATTCAGACTGGCTGTTAAATTGGATTGTACAGAACCCAAGAGGTTTGCTTGTCAGGTGTGGCTACTGACTGAATCCTCAGCAGTGCTAGAAGGTGCTCCTTGCTCCAGGTCTGCGCTGCATGCCTTGACTGGATGCTTCTGGGTCAGCATGGTCCTGCTCAAAGTTTCTTCCAAATCCTACATCTTGTGTGAGCATAGAGGACTTAAAACCATGAACTTAAAATAGGTTTTCTTTTCACTGCCACAGCATCATGTCTGTGTTTCTCTTCTTACCTGTCCTATCCTAGCATACACCCATCATCAAAACCAAGCATTTCTCTTTTGTTACAACTTTCCCTAAGGACCAACAGTTAGCTCCTACTGAGCAGACTGAGCTCTGGAGTGCTTACATGCTTGAGCTGACTTTTCAGCCCTTTAAGAGCAGTTTGGGTTTGCCTTTTTTCTCCCTTATGTGGCATTATCACATTTTACAGTCACTGTATCTTGCCCTACCTACCTAATCCTTGATACCTTTATTTTTTGTCACCTCCAAATCATAGAATCAACCAGGTTGAAAGAGACCTCCAAGATCATCCAGTCCAACCTATCACCCAGCCCTGTCCAGTCAACCAGACCATGGCACTAAGTGCCTCAGCCAGGCTTTTCTTGAAGACCCCCAGGGACGGTGCCTCCACCACCTCCCTGGGCAGCCCATTCCAATGGGAAATCACTCTCTCTGTGAAGAACTTCTTCCTAATATCCAGCCTATACCTACCCTGGCACAACTTGAGACTGTGTCCCCTTGTTCTATTGCTGGTTGCCTGGGAGAAGAGGCCAACCCCCACCTGGCTACAATGCCCCTTCAGGTAGTTGTAGACAGTAATAAGATCACCCCTGAGCCTCCTCTTCTCCAGGCTAAACAGGCCCAGCTCTCTCAACCTCTCCTCATAGGATTTGTGCTCCAGGCCCCTCACCAGCTTTGTTGCCCTTCTCTGGACATGTTCCAGCACCTCAACATCTCTCTTGAATTGAGGGGCCCAGAACTGGACACAGGACTCAAGGTGTGGTCTGACCAGTGCTGAGTACAGGGGCAGAATAACCTCCCTTGACCTACTGGCCACACTGTTCCTGATGCAGGCCAGGATGCCATTGGCTCTCTTGGCCACCTGGGCACACTGCTGGCTCAATGGTACCAGCAAAGAATCTACATAAGAATCTATATAATCAGAGATAATGACTCGTTACTTGGAGATAAAGAATCCTGAATGCTACTTATCTATATATGCTACAAGTGAGGCAGCTGTTTTTGGACATCCTTACAAAGTATCTAACTGTGAGGTTGGCTTTTTTCACAGATTCTCTTGCTGGCCTAGTTCTGCTCCTGCTGGAAACCACTGTGAAGTTTTTTTCCTAGCCAGTGGGAGCTAAGTTAGGCAGACAATGAGAGCTTTAGAAAATCCCACCCTACAATTACAACCAGAAATAATTTCCTAGCAAATAATTGTCTCTGGGTTCTTTTTTTTAAAGCTAAGCCACCCACTGGGAGTTCGATTCTGTAGTACTTTGGAGATGATTTGAGAGGCAAGGAGGGAAAGTCAACCTGAAAATAACCCAGAGGAGCTCTTTTTCATAAGAGAACAAGTCCTGTGAGTAACTGAGGGGACTGGAGTTGTTCAGCCTGGAGAAAAGGAGGCTGGGGAGAGACCTTCACACTCTCTACAACTGTCTGAAGGGAGACTGTAGTTAGGTGGGCAGTTTTCTCCTTTCCCAGGCAACAAAATGGGGGGGGGGGGGGGAACTTGCTGAAGTTGTGCCAGAGGAAGTTTAGCTTGCCCATTAAGAACAGTGTCTTCCCCCAAACAGTTGGCAAGCCCTGCAGATGTGGTGCTGAGAGATGTGGTTTAATGGTGGTCTTGGCAGTGCTGGGTAAAGAGTTATCATACAGGTCTTTTCCAACCTCAGTGATTCTGTGATTTTATGCCTCAGCAAAGACAGAGTTGTAGGCCTGCTCCAGTGCTCCAGCACCTTTTGAAGTAAAGAATTTTCTCCTGAAGTTCAAATGAAACCTCCTGTGTTCTGGTTTGTGTCCATTGCCCCTTGTCCTATCTCTGGTTGCCACTGAGAAGAGCCCTGCCTTATCCTTATAACCTCCACCCTTTAGATATTTATGTGTGGTGAGAAGATCCCCTCTAAGATTGCCCTTTCCCAGGCTAAAAAGCCTTAGGTGTCTCAAGTCTTCTAGGAGAGATGCTTCAGTTCATCATCATCTTGGTGGCCCTCCAGTGGACTCTCTCCAGTAGCTCCCTATCCCTCCTAATACTTACGAAATACTCCAGGTGCAGCTTCTCCAGGGCAGAGTAGGAGGAGAACCTCATCCTGGTGGTCAGGCTCTGATCCTGTGCCTGTATCCTGTACTACTTCCACACCCAATTAATCTACTCCAACTTGGTTTGAAGTGCGATTTATTTATTTGTACACTTAGTTTGCTTTGAGCCTCCAATAAGACCAATCAAGCCTGAGTATGTGAAGGGTTTGCAGCTCAGGGAGAAGGAAGGATGTAAACATTGCTGCTTGCTTCCTAAAGAAACGAGTTAATCTCACTCTGCCAGGCCTTTGTAAACCTTTCCAGTGGATAAATGATATTACAGTTCCTCAAGCATGTAGAGGAGGAAAGCTGCTGCCTTAGCTTGTGTTGTCAGCTATCATGAGCAACATGCAGCCTGTATTCCTACAGCTGCTGACAGTCTGTGGAAACCATGAATAAAAAGATGCGTTTTTGTAGTCAAATTGTGCTGCCTAACCCCAGAATGCTGTGAGCAGGATATCCTATTTTGGGGTGGAAAACAGTAGATTGGGCTGAACACTTTCTGGTTTGAGTTAGTTAGTTTGTCTTTTTGCCTGTGTTGTCGAGGCTATAAATGAAGTGATGTGGTAATTAAGAGGTTATCTTGCAATGAAAATCGATGGTAATTGCTAGAGAAGAGATGATAATTCATTGGTATTGATGCTACATGCATCCTTGGGTGTATTCATAGAATGATCTAGGTTGGAAGGGACCTCAAGGATCATCAGCTCTAACCCCCTGCTGTAGGCAGGGACACCTCCCACTAGAGCAGGTTCATCATTCTGCAATACAATATCTTTTTGTTCCAATATCACAAAAAATTGCAACTTCACTCTAAGTGTCAAGAAATGCTCTTTCTGACAGCTGGTGTTGACTGATGCCACGAAGGTAGACAGCAGAAAGGATTCTATTCTTGTTTTCTGGAGGTCACAAATAGAGCAATAAATATACCACAATAGGATGAATTCCAATCCATATTTCTGTGCAATTATAGAAAACATGGGTGATTATTTGTCTCCTTGAATCCTCTGGCTGCATTTCCTGTAAATGCCAACTCTGCCCTTTTTTCCCTCTATATCTTTTCATTTTGTTAGCTGAAGGAAAATGTCATTTCCCAGTAGACAGTCTTCTGTAAATAAAGTGGAGGCAGAAATGTAAAATGTCAGCAACTGTTTTCTTTTAAAGGAGGCCAGTTTGTCTGTGTGTCTTCATGCAGTGAGAGGGAAAAGGAATTGCATTATTTTCCCCCAGCACTGCTGATAAGGGTGATATTTCAAGCAGCATTTTTAATTTACTCTTCTCCAGGGGCTGACTGGTATAAAATGGTGATAATGAATTATTAACAGCTCTTAACAGAGATGCTGCCGGTTCACAGCGTGCCTCTAATCCGTGGTCAGGTCCTATCCACCTTGAAGGAGCAGCACTTTCATAGAATCAACCAGGTTGGAAGAGACCTCCAAGCTCAGCCAGTCTAACCTAGCACCCAGCCATAGCCAGCCAACCAGACCATGACACTAAGTGCCTCAGCCAGGCTTTTCTTGAACACCTCCAGGCACAGTGACTCCATCACCTCCCTGGGCAGCCCATTCCAATGCCAATCACTCTCTCTGCCAACAACTTCCTCCTCACATCCAGCCTAGACCTCCCCTGGCACAACTTGAGACTGTGTCCCTTTGTTCTGTTGCTGGTTGCCTGGCAGAAGAGGCCACCCCCCACCTGGCTACAACCTCCCTTCAGGTAGTTGTAGCCAGCAATGAGATCACCCCTGAGCCTCCTCTTCTCTAGGCTAAACAACCCCAGCTCCCTCAGCCTCTCCTCACAGGGCTTTTGCTCCAGGCCCCTCACCAGCTTTGTCACTCTTCTCTGGACACCTTCCAGCACCTCAACATCTCTCTTGAATTGAGGAGCCCAGAACTGGACACAGTACTCAACTGGACACTCAGTACTTTGTTCTGCACAGCCTAGGGGGTGTTTCACCTGGGGTCAAATAGCCTTCAGGAAACAGCTGTAGTGGGCTGAGATGGTTTCACCCCTGAAACATTGATCTTTTGCATCTCAGGTTGGACTGGAAGAAAGGTTATGTAGTGGAAGAAGTTGTCCCAGTGCTGTTCAGAGATTTCTGTGCAAAATCAACTCTTTGTTTAATGAGGTTTTGCTAGTTACCCAAATCACCTGATTTTGTGCTGAACTGCATGAGGGATGTTTATACAATCAGTTCCTCAATCAGCAATAGGAGAGGTGGTCTCCAGCTGAGGAGTTAGCAAAGAGCTTGTCCAAGAGAAAGGCTTGCACCCTGAGGAAGCTTGTGGCCATTGGAAATGTCAGCCTTCTAGTCCTCTTGGTTTGGTTTATTCTTGGATAAACAAGCTGGGGATTTGTGCATCAGGGTCTGGATTCATTAAAAAAACCTGTAGAGCTATCTATAATTTACCCTCCTAACCTGGCAGCTTAGTCTTTCCCTGCAGGGGAGGACTGGCATTTCCTTCCATCCACAATCACAGAAATATTCAGGTTGGCAAAGCCCCTCAGGATCACTGAGTCCAACCAACGACCCTAATCTACAAGGTGCACCTTAAACCATAGTCCCAAGCATCACATCCAAATGGCTTTGAAACAAATCTAGGCTTGATGACTCAATCACCTCCCTGGGCAGCCCATTCCACTGCCTGACCACTCCTGCTGTGAAACTTTTTTTCCTAATATCCAGTCTAAACCTACCCAGTCACAGCTGAAGGCCATTCCCACTTGTTCTATCACTGTTTACCTATGAGAATACACCAGCACCAACCTCTCCACCACATCCTCTCAGGTAGCTGTAGACAGCTATGAGGTCTCCTGCTGTCTTCTCACTCACTGCAGAATCATAGAATCAACCAGATTGGAAGAGGCCTCCACGGTCATCCAGTCCAACCTATCTCCTAGCCCTGTCCAGTCAACTAGACCATGAGGAACATGTGCTGTTCATACACACAGAGTAAAGCATCACCCTTGGCTGTTTGCAGTGAGGTGGGATGAATTCAGTGTGAACAGCTCAAACACACAATCAAGTTACTGTGTTAACTAATTGCCTCTGACAAAGCCATCCAAGTTATCTTTAACAATCTCGTGCTGTGCATTAAGTTGAAATGCATTCATTTGCATGCATTATGGGCTGAGACTGTGCACACTGATGTTTATCATAGGTCAGGTGATATTTGACTGCAATTACTGAGCTTGGAAGGTAATCCTGGGTTGAATGTGTGCATGAAGGGTACTGGTGTTATTGAACATATTTATTAGAGTATCCTTGTGAGAAGAAACCAGAAATTAAATTAATAGATGTGATCAGTGCTGGGTCCAGTCCTGTGCAATATCTTTATTGATGATCTGGATGAGGGGATTGAGGGGGTTGGTCTCTTCTCCCAGGCAACCAGCAATAGAACAAGGGGACACAGTCTCAAGTTGTGCTGGGGGAGGTCTAGATTGGTTGTTAGGAGGAAGTTGTTGGCAGAGAGAGTGATTGGCATTGGAATGGGCTGCCCAGGGAGGTGGTGGAGTCACTGTCCCTGGAGGTCTTCAAGAAAAGTCTGGATGAGGCACTCGGTGCCATGGTCTGGTTGACTGTCTAGGGCTGGGTGCTAGGTTGGAGTGGCTGATCTTGGAGGTCTCTTCCAACCTTGTTGATTCTATGATGGGTACTGTTATTATTGAACATATTCATTACAGTATTCTTGTGAGAAGAAACCAGAAATTAAATTAATAGATGTGATCTAAGGTAGGTCTGCTTCATTTAGTATCCTGTCTTCCAGAGAGATTTAGGGAAAACATCAATTATCTCATAACAAGGAGTGACAGGGAAAGAGTTAATGTTTCATATCCTGTTGTTTTTCCATCTTAATATACCCCTAGTCAATTTGGTTGAGTGACCTTTACTCTTCTGTCAGGAGACAGAGAGCGAAAGCTCCTTCTCAATATAACTCATTATTTTTGATGCATTAATTATGCATTTTCTTGTTTATTTCCCTTCTGGGATAAACACTATCGATGTTTTCAAATCCTACTTCAAAGGAAGAAGCTCTGTTTACAAAGAACTCCTTTAAAAAATGGATAATCTTAAAAGTATGTTCCAGGCACAAACTCTTTGATAAATGTAACACAACTACAATATGAATGCAGCATGGAAAAACAAGTCAGAAAAGAAAACCTGTTCTGTTCACTGACCTGATGCTGCTCCCTTTAGGTGGATGGTAGCTGGAGTTAAAAATCTATCCCATTAGGTCTTGGAGGATAAAGAAAGAGCAATACATTCCTTGTGAAATCTGTTTGTTTATCTGGGGTTTGGAACAGAAATGCTGGACTGCCCAGATCCTCTACAGGGTGTTAGATAGCAAAGGGCAACAGAGTCACTGGAGGAACAAAGATTTCCCATTGGAATGGGGCTACCCAGGTTGCTGGTGGAGGCACTGTCCCTGGAGGTCTTCAAGCAAAGCCTGGATGAGGCACTTAGTGCCGTGGTCTAGTTGACTGGATAGGGCTGGGTGCTAGGTTGGACTGGATGAGCTTGGAGGTCTCTTCTAACCTGGTTGATTCTATAATTCTATGAAACACAACTTCCATGTTTGTTAGAATAAACAAGGACAACGTTTGAGCTGCCTCTTTTTGCTGTCTCAGTTGCTTCTTCCAATTATAGCATCTCTTTTCATTGCTTTTCCTCTTAATTACTGCTGGTGAAATCATCCTTATCCATGTTGTCTAGACACCCTTTTTCATACTTAACATTTCCATCTTTAACAAATGTCTGTTGTCAAGTGATTGAAACACATCCTGAGATGGGCTGAGTGAATACCCTCAAATAATATTTGCCTTAGTCTTCTTTTTTTGGAGCACTGAGAATCTGAAGGCAAGTGTGAATCAGAGCACTGGAACTAGAATCCAGGTTTCCTATGCTCTGAGCAGTGAGAATTGTGTGACCCTGAGGAGGATGAGGGCTTTAGGAATTTGAACAGAACAGAGGCTCCTCTACAAAAACCTGACTTATTTCGTGTCTCACAACTTTAATATCTCCATTAGAAGTCATCTTAGCCAGTAATGGTCTTTTAGATGAGTTTGGGGTTTTTTTACACTCAAATTTATTATAGCACTGACTTTATTGCTGCAGATGAGAATGAAGGTTCTTGTCAGAACATGTGTCAAGACGGACAAGACCTCTGAGATCATCCAGTCCAGCCTGTAACCTAACAGCACCACATCAGCTAAACCAAGTCTCCAAGTGCCACATCCAATCTTCTTAAAGACCTCTAGAGATGGTGACTCCACCACCTCCCTGGGCAGTGCATTCCACTGCCTAATAACCTTTCCATCAGAAAGTGCTCCCTAATATCCAACATAAACCTTCCCTGGCTCAGCTTCAGGCCATGCCCTCTTGTCCTGTCACAAGCTGCCTGGAAGAAGAGCTCACCTGACTACAACTTCCTTTTAGATAGTTGTGGAGATGGATAAGGTCCCTTCTAAGTCTCCTCCAGGCTGAACTCCCCCAGCTTCTTTAGCCTCTCCTCATCAGCTTTTCCCTCCAGCCCCCTCACCAGTCTCATCACTAATCTTACCTTCTGATTGTCCTATTCTATATAATGAAATTTTAGTGAAAACCTGGCAAGTGTTATGAAAAGATGGGTCAGAAAAAGGCAAGTTGTGACCAGCACAGGGCAAGTCAAAAGCTGGTACACCTGTCTCTATACTGCCTTTTTTTTTTCCATCAGGAACTCACAACATGGTACAATGAAGTGTCTTTGGTAACCAGTGCCTCTGCTGCTAGACCATGGCTGCATGCACAGGGACTGCACTGGCCTTGAGCTGTCCTTGCATGGTGAAGAATACAGCAAAGAGGGCTCCTTGGAGAGGTTGTGGAGTCTCCTTCTTTGGAGACTTTCAAGACCCATTTGGATGTGTTCCTAAGTGATGTGCACTAGATTCTGTGGTCCTGCTCTGGTGGGAGGGATTGGACTTGGTGATCTCTGGAGGTGTCTTCCAACCCTCAATTTCCTCTGATCCTGTGAGGGACTTAGGCTTTGATGTCTGTTTTAGTATTCACTGCCACTGTAATCTGCAATGGATGGCTGTTGCCACTGTGGAGTAACAACAGTAGGGGTTCCTTGGCTTTTGAACTAGAAATTCAGGTAAAATAGGTGTAAATTAGACCATGTTTGAACTTGTGTTCTGTAAATACAGTGCAGCTTTTAATGGGCATTGCTGTGGGCTTTTCATCATGGTTATGTTTCTCAGTACTATCTTACTGCCAGCAAATAATTGTTGAATCACAGAACTAACCAGCTTGGAAAAGACCTCTGAGAGTGAGTCCAGCCTATCACCTAACACCTTTGAATCAACTAAACCATGGCCCTAAGTGCCTTGTCTTAAAAACCTCCAGGGATGGTGACTCCTCCACCTCCCTGGGCAGCCCATTTCAATGCCAATCACTTTCTCTGTCAAGAACTTCCTCCTAACAGCTGCCCTGGCCCAGCTTGAGACTCTGTCCTCTTGTTCTGTTGCTGGTTGCCTGGGAGAAAAGACCAACTCCTCCTGGCCTCAACCTCCTTTCAGGTAGTTGTAGAGAGCAATAAGGTCTCCCCTGAGCCTCTTCTCCAGGCTGAATGACCCCATCTCCCTCAGCTGCTCCACGTCAAGCTGTGCTCCAGCTGCCTCACCAGCCTTGGTGCCCCTCTCTGGACACATAGAAGCTAGAAGAATTTTCCTTCTTTCATTCCAAGTAAAAACACAGTTGGACTTAGTTGGGTGGGAAAATGCAAAATGGGCCTTCTCCATTTTGTGTATAAAGGCTCAGTGAATGCCAGTTTTTGCATATTCTCTAATTAAGTTAAATGTAGCAAAGATCCCTTTACAAAATCTGGCAGTTCCTTGCTTGTTGCTATTTCATGAGGCAGAACAGCTGTTTGATTCAGGAGACCCAACTGTACAACTAAATCAATCCATAGTCCTTATACAGCTGTCTTTTATTTGTGAAAGAAGCCATGGCAGTCTACTTCCATATTGCTTCACATTATTGAGCCCAGGACTTGGCATGATGTAACTGATCTGTCATCTAAAGATGTGAGCAGGAATTGCTGTATAGGTCCCAAGGATAACACTAGAGCTGCTCATGGGTAGGATCTTCTTTAGTGGTGGAGGAATCATTGCAATTTTAGATGTTTCCCAGGGTAGTCTGAGATTTTTGATCAGTTCTTATAGCAATGCCTCAGTTCCTTAATGATGTAGAAGTTGTTGAAGCTGTAGGGAAATGCTCAAGAAATTAAAGAGGAGACTTAAGTTTTTATTCTATAATGAAGTGTGACATATTTGATATGCTTCAAGATGGTAGCAGTTACGATATCTGGGAGTGTAATACTCCATTTATTTATGTCCCTCCCTTCCTTCTCTGTAAGAATTCTTCAGTGTAAACCAGCAGCAGTTCCATGAACTGAAACTTTGGTAATAAATGTTGGAATTCCCATACAGGAAGAGAACAGGGAACTTCTTAGAAATCTTCCTGCCATGGAGGGAAGTGCTCCAAGCTGAACTTGTTTTACCTTTGCTCTTTTAAGATGACTGAATCTGTTTCTTCTAGTGCAATTTGGGTAGCAAAAGCCTAAACCCAGGGCTTAAAGTTGGCAGGTTGCTGTTGTCTCCTTGTGCCTCCTGTTTCTACAAAGTATTGATTTCTTTGTCACAACTCTATGCAAGAAGAACAAATATACTTAAATCTTGCTGATAGCATTTGGCAACCTGCCTTTCCCCTTTCTGTTCTTTGTGCACATCCTTTGTGGTTGCATTGCCTTATGCGTCTCATGGTCACTTGAAGTCACTTCTGCTGCCCAAGTGAGTCATCAAGCTACTCATTCGTGCAGCATATGTTTGTTATGTTTAGGTGCATTTCACTGAGTGTCTTTTACTGCTCTAGAAGTAGAATCATAGAATCAACAAGGTTGGAAGAGATCTCCAAGATCATCCAGTCCAACCTAGCACTCAGTCCTAGCCAGTCCACCAGACCATGGCACCAAGTGCCTCATCCAGGCTTTTCCTGAACACCTCCAGGGATGGTGACTCCACCACCTCCCTGGGCAGCCCATTCCAATGCCAATCACTCTCTCTGCCAACAACTTCCTCCTAACATCCAGCCTATAGTTCCCCTGGCAGAACTTGAGACTGTGTCCCCTTGTTCTATTGCTGGTTGCCTGGGAGAAGAGACCATCCCCCACCTGGCTACAACCTCCCTTCAGGTAGTTGTAAATGCAGGAAGCATGGGCTGCTGGTTGGACCAAGCTCCGAGTGTCCAAACTAGCCATCTAGTCAGCTTCTTCTTGAGGGCTGATGCAAATCCTTGAGTTAGAACAGCTGTGACAAGTGCTTGGCTGAATGCTGGCTTGTAGAACTAAAAACCTGAACAGGCAGCATGCTGCCTGGTGTTCTCACAGCACTAAAGGTGTTTCATCAGGCTGTAAATCTGACCATGGGCTGCACATCACCATTATGTCATACAAGGGCAGCTGGAAGAACATTTGTCTGATATTAAACCAAGCAGCTCGATTCTTTCAGACAGCAGCACATGCAGAGCAGTTTCAGATCATTCATCCATCTAGGTTTTGATTTACTGTGAAATGAAATGCCACAATTTATGCACTTGGTCAACACTGCTGACAGATTCCTCAGGATGCTCTGGAGAAATGTGACAGCTCCAATTTAAGTTTACTAATGTGAAAAAGTGGGGTTTATGTTAAAGAAAATCAGCATTTTATATAGGAAGCTGTAGCCTATCCAGGGAGAATGTTTGGCTTTACAAACACACAAAGCAAGCTCTTCTCTCTATGAAACAATGTGGCTTTGCACATCTCTATCCTTAAACCTACTGAAACAACCAAAGGATTCCTTAGGCCACTGGATTTCTGAGGCAAAATCCTGGAAGTCCAGAAATATTCTAAGAAAGGTTAAATGGTGTGATGATAAAACCAACCCAGCTAAAATACACGTGGAATTTTCTCTTGGGTAAGATTCTTCATGCTCATAGCTGTACCAAGGCCAAATGCAGTTGTTTGTTGGTTCTTTACTCATGTTCCTTGGTTGCTATGAAATGTCTCAGGGGTGACAACATTGCTTCCTGCAACTGCCTGAAGGGAGGCTGTAGCCAGGTGGGGTTGGTCTCTTCTGCCAGGAAAGCAGCAATAGAACAAGGAGACACAGTCTGAAGTTGTGCCAGGGGAGGTCTAGGCTGGATGTTAGGAGGAAGTTGTTGGCAGAGAGAGTGATTGGCATTGGAATGGGCTGCCCGGGGAGGTGGTGGAGTCACCATCCCTGGAGGTGTTGAAGCAAAGCCTGGCTGAGGCACTTAGTGCCATGGTCTGGTTGACTGGCTAGGGCTGGGTGCTAGGTTGGACTGGCTGATCTTGGAGGTCTCTTCCAACCTGTATGATTCTATGATCCAAAAACACAGAGCAAGTGTGTGTTTGGATAAAGCAGTGTTCAGGAGAGAGCTTCTGCAACTTGTCTGTGGATGTTGTAGTGTCCCCTATACCTCTTGACAGCAAGGAGTAAGAAAACTGATCTCTCCCCATGCAAATTGAACCAATTCCCTTAACCTTTTTAATGGATAAAAATAGATTTTCTTTTTTTTTAATTTCAGCTTGTGAAAGTTATTTGGTGCTCAGGATCATTACTTGTTTTCTGCTAGTTTGTAAACATGATGTCCTTTCTGCAGTAAAAGATCATCTTAGCATGAGAACACTTAATTATTCTCATGTTTAAATTATAATCATCCAAGGGAAGGTCATCATTACATTGTTCCCTGCTTCATAGATGGACAGTGAAGATCATCCCTTGGTTGGTTTGTTTGTGTCTTTTATGCAAGTGTAAACCTTGAAATAACAGAATGGAAGTAGTTTGTATCTCCTGGAATCAGTCAAGAGATCTTCCCACCATCACCCTTGTTCACAGGGGACACCTGGGGGGGTGAAACTGAAGTTTCAGAAGATAGTAAAAGAAATGGCTAAGAGCTGATGGTCATCACTTCAGAGGGGAGAGGAAGTTGGGGATGAAATAGCTCTGCCTTGTGTCTAAATCTGATGTGCTACCAGAGGACTGGAAGGTGTCAAATAGACCTCAGAACTGGAGGGAGAATAAAAGGGAGCATGTGTGGTCTGTGGAATGACCCAGTAAGTCAAATGGCCATAATTAATCATCAGAAACACGTTTAAAGAATAAAAAACATACATTAAATTAATATTTAAAGGATTCTAAGTGCATCTGAATGTCTCAAATATATTAGAGGGTTTTGGTTTTTTTTGAGGGGCAAACCAGTTTTAGATGAAGAAAGCTTGTTTGTTAGTGTGCTTGGATTCTCTCCTCCCTCTGCAGTCTGTGGATGCTAAATGTTTGCAATGGTTTAAAAAAGGATTAAGAAATTGGTGGAAGAAAAGCACATCTACACTGTTAAACGTGAAGGTGCCACTCTAGTCCTGGAAATTGTGAGCTGATGGAAGATGGCAGTGCAGGAAAAACTGCAGGGCAGAGTCTTGAGTGAAGATTTACTTTCATGCAGACATTTTCCCCTCAGAAATCTATTCCTCTGCAGTCCTGCAGGAAAAAACATGTGGTGGGAACCCTGTCAGCACCAGTGTGGCTAATGGGAGATTTATTTGAACTGCATCTTCCTCTGCCAGAGCTCCCTGGGGCTATATATGTATATATATATTAACATGAAATGGTAGATACTCTCAATGTGTTTTTTAAGCTAAATATGATAGTTGTTCTCTGAGAAGGTTATTGGATGTTTATTCTGAGAATACTTCAATACTAATTGTTCCAGTGCTGAGAGATAGATGAAACAATCTAGGAGTCTGTGCAGAAAGAGATGTTCCACAATTCACCTGGCTGCTCTTGAAGTGCTCCTGCATTCCTTCCTCAGTGTTCTGACTGGAATTCCCTCACAGCTTTGTCCCATGGCGTTCTCTGTATATTGTTTTGGTGAAGTGATGGATTCAGTTGGATGAGCAGGGTATTGGATGCTAAACTTGCTCTCAGCTCTCTAAATCTTCTCATTTCTTTCAGTGGATGAATGTGGTTACAGCCTCCTGTCTGAGTGTGACTCACAGCTCTGCCCAGTTATTCATTTCTTTGTTGCTGTCATGGTTTGGGTGTTACCCAGCCCCCTCATGCTTTGGAAATCACCCAGACTAGACTCAGCCAGCTCTGGAAATTTGAACTATCTGAACTACAGGGGCTACAGGCAGCCTGAGGAGGGACTATTGATAGGTCTTGTAATGACAGGACAAGGGGTAATGGGTTTAAACTGGAAGAGGGGAGATTTAGACTAGGTGTTAGGAGGAAGTTTTTTCCAGTGAGGGTGGTGAGTCCCTGGCACAGGTTGCCCAGGGAGGTTGTGGCCTTGAGCAACCTGCTCTAGTGGGAGGCATCCCTGCCTATGGCAGGGGGTTGAAGCTGAGTGATCCTTGAGGTCACTCCCAACCTAGACCTTTCTGTGATTTTCCATAAGGAAACTAACCGAAGCTGTGAAAGTTTTAGGAGTAATTACATTGAAAATGCAATATAGCACAAAGAAGATTTGAAGACATGGTTCAATATTTTGTTTTAAATGGATTCATAATTACATGTGGGGATTCTTTGCTTCCAGAATCCTGAATGGGAAATAAGAAGAATGACAGCATGTGTGGGAGTATTGATTTTATATAACTAGGCTATTAAATGATAGCAAAAAATGCATCCCTTGGTAGATAGTGCTAAGGACAATATCACATTCATCTGTCACTGGGGGATGGAGAGAAGCTTTAGACTAATACCTCAGCTTTGGATATAGATTTTATGGACTTTCTTTTTCCCTTCTATAATTGGATTAGAATTGTTGCACTTATAACCTTTTTAGTAACTGCTCATTCAAGTATTGACATGTGCTTGTGTTTTATTAGTATGGCCCTTGTTATGCAAGGGCCTGAGCTACAGACAAATGGGTGTCTGGCTCCCTAGGACATGTTTCTCAGTGACTGCAAATTCCAAGAAAACATCTCATTTATAATCATATTGATTTTCATTTTTTTGCCTTTGCCTGAATTTAGCAATATCTCTGTGTTGACAGCAGTGGCCATTAAAGCCTTCTGTTTGGGTTCAGATGGAGCTGTGGTTCTTCCTGTGCGATGCTTAAAGCATATCAGCCCCTCTGAGAGGCCATTTATGTCTTCGTAGCAGAGCTGAGAGCCATTATGTTGCCTGCAGTAGTTGTGTGCAGTGAAAAATGTAAGCCTTTGCTCAGTAAAACTGCTCTTAAATTTATGTTGAATTAATATTACCCAAGAAGTTGGGGGAAAGTGGTGATGATGTTTTTGAGGCACTGATTTGTTTCCTTGAAATTGAGTTTCCTTTTGAAGTTATCTTAACTGGAAAAAGTAAGTACATCAAGGTAGGTGGTGGTGTTGGGCACAGTTGTGTGGTGGTGTTGGGCACAGTTGTGTGGTGGTGTTGGGCACAGTTGTGTGGTGGTGTTGGGCACAGTTGTGTGGTGGTGTTGGGCACAGTTGTGTGGTGGTGTTGGGCACAGTTGTGTGGTGGTGTTGGGCACAGTTGTGTGGTGGTGTTGGGCACAGTTGTGAATCCCTTTTTGCTTTCGATATTTGGGATAAAGGAAGCATCTTAGAACTGTTTCATTTTCACAACAGCTTCTAAGTCTATCTCTAATGTAAAGATCTGAAAACTCCTCATCAGGAATTGGGAATTAATGGCATTGTGTGGATACAGAAGACATAAGAACTGGAGAGCAGGCACGTGATTGTGTCTTGTCTGGAGTCTACAGGATTGTATCTTGTAGATATGGCTTGTACCTGAGTGGAGAAAGAGGCAAATCTCCAAAGCAGATGCAAATCCTTTATTCAAAATGTGGTACTGGTATGAAAATAATTTTGTTCTAATGAAGGCCTTTGTGACCTCAGAGTAGTTTATTTAATCTCTGAATATTTTAAGGGGTTTTGGTGTGCAGAAAACCCTACAGCTGTGCTCAGGAGAGACTGAGCGAGCCTGGGCTCTTAAGCTTGGAGAAGAGGAGCCTGAGAGGTGACCTCATTCGTGTTTCTAAATATGTAAAGGTGAGTGCCTGGAGGCTGGAGCCAGGCTCTGCTTGGTGGTGCCCAGTGACAGGACAAGGGGCAATGGGTGGTAGCTGAGGCATAGGAAGTTTCATGGAAGTAGGAGGAGGAATTTTTTCCCTGTGAGGGTGATGGAACACTGGAACAGGCTGCCCAGGGGGGTTGTGGAGGCTCCCTCTCTGGAGAGATTCAAAACCTACCTGGACATTATATTCCTGTGTGATCTGGTCAAGGTGATCCTGCTCTGGCAGGGGGATTGGACTGGATGAGCTTTCGAGGTCCCTTCCAGCCCCTGGCATTCTGTGATTCTGTCTCATCCCCAGAGATGAAGTTTAATGTGTGTTAGTGCTGGGAGTTTCACGTGAGAAGGCAACACAACAGCTGCCTAATGCAGAGGAAAAGGAGGTTTCCAAACACAACATATTAAGGCCTTATCTTGTGCTTGTCTTGTGAGCTTGGTCTCATGTGGGACAGTTTGTATAGGCCAGGATAATAATTTCCAATTGACTCTTTCCACAAATACAGGGATCAGGAATTAGATGACCTGCAATGCCAGCAATATGGAACTGCTCACTTAATTCTCTTTTGAAATCAAACATACTTCCCAACCCTAACTACTTCTGTATGTTTTGCTGAAAATAGCTCAAGTCAGCTGGGAAAACCATTTCCATGTGAACAGCCTTACTAACATCAAGGGTTGTGCCTAATTATGCTGCAGAGTAGCTGAGCAGTGATGCAGACTCATGTTCTTGGGGGAGATCTTTCTCATTTTCTCCCTTCCACTCCATCCTTTGCCTTTTCCAGAGGCTCTTTTTTGTTGTTGTTGTTTTGGTGGTTTGCTTGTCCATAATTGAGCTCTGAATGTCTGTTGCCTTTGATATAAATGTAACTTCAGACACAGGAGTAATCTGTTCTAGTTCACTGGGGACTACCTGACTTGGAGCTTGCACATCATTCTCATTGTCTAGGGCAGGGATTATTTCTCAGCCGTGACCATGCAGAGCATGTCATCAGCACCCTAAACAAACAGAGGGTAGTAACTACACAGAAAATGTCAGGCTTAGATTTATCAGTGTATGGAAAAGTACAGGTTGGGTTTTATTTTTGGCTTGGGTTTTTTTTTTGCTTGTTTTATGTTGTTCCCCCTTCCCCCACCCCGCAAAGCCTTTGTGCTTAAATCACTCAGAACTGACAAAATGATCCTTTATTAACCTTTCCAGAGTATTTTCTTTTGGAACCAAGACCAAGCAGGAGAAAGATCATCCCTGCTGAATGCTTTTTGAGGAGGTATACATGATGGAAAAGAAGCAGTTAGAGGTGGAAAAATGCTGTTTTGCTGTGACCTTTAACACCCATTCCCAGATGATGCTCTGTCAGTAGCTCTGGTGGGTTTTGTTTTGGAAAGTCTTGTTTTAACCTCATGCCCAGCACACCAAGGCTCTTCAGACTTCCCATCCTCATTATGGCTGATGAATTTCTGATACAGCAGGCTTTGGACAGAAATGTGCCTGCAGATGGTGTGTTGATGTTGGTAGTCATCTCTCTTTGCAATGTGGTTGTTGAATGAGGTGGTTGACCAGAGAAATGTGGGTGAGGTTACTCACCACTTCTGGCTTGTTTTCCTAGTGCACTGCAAGCATCTGTCTATTAGTGTCTCTAAAGTATTAATCCCTTCCTCAAGACTCTGTTCCTGTTGCACAGGAAACAGAAATGACCTCTCACTGTATCAAAGGCAGACTGCAGAACAAGCAGACTTCATATCCTGCAGATGAACTTCCTTTTTTAGCTTACATTTTCTATTGTACAAGTCAGGTAGGCAAGAAACAGACTTCTTGGCTTTTCTTCTGAATCAGGATGTGTTATCTTTCCTCTCCCCTCCTTGATGTGGTGTGTGCAACCGGGGGGAAGTCAGTGCTGTGAGCTTGGAGTTGCTGCTTTGAGACTGTGATGGTTTGGGTGTTACTCTCCCCCTCACACTTAAGAAAGTCACCCAGACTAGACTTAGATGAGTTGAAAATCAGAATGAAGCTTTATATTTACAGCTTAGCACAAGCTACAAGCAGGTGTTTGCAATCTATACAGCTATAGACAGAAATATACAAGTTAAAAAAGTAATCCAGAAACACAACAGCCCTCCTAGAAACCAGAGTCCCCAGGAGGGGCTCCCAACCACCCTTCCACTTCCTTTCCATCACTCTACCTTACCCCAAACTTTGCCTTACATTCAAGGTGAGTTTGGAGAATCAGCCAGGGGGGTTAGGAAGCAGAAGGATTAGTTACACAAACAACAAGTTAGGGAGAGAGAGGGTTAGGGAGAGAGAGGAGGCAGCCAGAGAGAGCAACTGTGTTATCTATGTTTGTGTTCTTGTGTTTATACATCTCAGTAAGCCTTTGAGTGCAGTAGACATCACCACTGTTTCCTTTTCCCAGCCTATAATCTATTTCTTCTGACCAAAATATTTCAGCTAGCTTCAAGCTAGCACAAGGACCTGGCTAACAGAGAGAGTGATTTGCCATTGGAATGGGCTGCCCAGGGAGGTGGAGTCACCATCCCTGGAGGTGTTGAAGAAAACCCTGTCTGAGGCATTTAGTGTCATGGTCTCGTTGACTGGCTAAGGCTGGGTGCTAGGTTGGACTGGCTGATCTTGGAGGTCTCTTCCAACCTGGTTGATTCTATGATTCTATGGTCTAGATGAGTGGCTAGGGCTGGGTGCTAGGTTGGACTGGATGATCTTGGAGGTCTCTTCCAACCTGGTTGATTCTATGAACTTGCTTGTGTTTCCTGCAGCGTGTGCTGGCAGCAGGAAGAAGCACCACTGTGCTGATCTGTCTTCTTTCTGCTGGCACTCCTCAATTCCATTCAACAGCACACTTGGTAACATTGGCTGAAGCAACACAGGATGATAATTGTTGTCATTTGTGGGATTTATGGATTTACTTTTAATCTTTCTGTTCAAAATTGTTTTCAAAGAGAAGGCAGGTGTGGAGTCCAGCAGCAGATGCTGCCTGCTATGGAACGGGGCTGGAAGGTAGTTTGAGGACTCTAAATGAGGATCAAGACAAAAATAAGCTTGAAGTCCATTTTGAAAGCTTTTGAAGCCATAAGCCATTTCTATCATAGGGTTTTGTGGTGTTCAGCAGCCCATGTCAGAGCAGCTTATCTGGCTTCAGGTACTGGTGATGGTGTAAGGTTAAACTTCCAAACCCCAAAGTGATGTGAAGTTGCAGTAACTCTAGTAGCAGAAAAAAGTTGAGGCCACAGGAGTGAACAACAGGTGATGTATCAAAGTATGAAGGACGTTTTAACTCTGTCCTCAGCCCTTTGTAAGATATTAATGGTTTCTTTGAAATGCAAATGAGTGAGGATGCAATTTTATTACAAACCTATATTTCACATCAAACCTTGATGTCAGATTAGGCAGCAAGAGCTTCTAAGATCTTTCTTGTAGTTAGTAAAATCAGCTCAAGGTGTTTTTAAAGGGCCTGCTTTTAAGATGAAAGACTTGATAAGCAAACAGGAATTGTTGGTTTAAGTGCAGTTTCCTATTGTCCAAAGCATCAAGCAGGAGATTCTTTGTCGAACTGGTGGGAGAGGGCAGGAGGTGAGCCAAGATGTTATGGTTGTGTTGGCAGAGCCTGTTTATACAGCCCTGTTGTACCACCTGGTTGGCAATCAAGAAGGCTTCCCTGGAAATCAAACAAGCAAAATTAAAACCCAGGGAAGCTCCTCAGCAGAGCTGCCTGCATTTTCACTGTGACATCAATTCTTCCTTCAGCTCCCAACATTTGCACCAAAGGGCAGCAATGCTGCTGCAGTTGTACATTAAAATTTAACCTCTTCTTAGGACCTTCTTGAATTAATTCTTTTACAGAAAGCAATACTGACCTTGAGGACTAGAAATCACAACATCGTGTGTGTGCTTCACCAATGCAATAACTGCTCTTGGAAAAGCTTTGCTCTTTTGTTTCTCTGTATTTTTTACTCCTATATTCCTACTTGCTTCCCTCTTCCCTTCCTCCATTTGCATCCCCAACTCCATTTCATTACAACCACATAAAAGGAATCAAAACTGCAAACTAGGGAAGAAATATTCTTAAATGACATAATCATAGAATTGTAGAATCAAGCAGGTTGGAAGAGACCTCCAAGATCATCCAGTCCAACCTAGCACCCAGCCCTGGCCAATCAACCAGACCATGGCACTAAGTGCCTCAGCGAGGCTTTTCTTGAACACCTCCAGGGATGGTGACTCCACCACCTCCCTGGGCAGCCCATTCCAATGCCAATCACTCTGTGAGGAACTTCCTCCTAACATCCAGCCTAGACCTCCCCTGATACAACTTGAGACTGTGTTCCCTTGTTCTGTTGCTGGTTGTCTGGGAGAAGAGACCAACCCCACCTGGCTGCAGCCTCCCTTCAGGTAGTTGCAGACAGCAATGAGCTCTGCCCTGAGCCTCCTCTTCTGCAGGCTGCACACCCCCAGCTCCCTCAGCCTCTCCTCATAGGATTTGTGCTCCAGGCCCCTCACCAGCTTTGTTGCCCTTCTCTGGACACCTTCCAGCACCTCAGCATCTCTCTTGAATTGAGGAGCCCAGAACTGGACACAGCACTCAAGGTGTGGCCTGAGCAGTGCTGAGTACAGGGGAAGAAGAACCTCCCTTGTCCTACTGGCCACTCTGCTCCTGAGCCAGGCCAGGATGCCATTGGCTCTCTTGGTCACCTGGGCACACTGCTGGCTCATCTTCAGCTTACTATCCATCAGTCCCCCCAGGTCCCTCTCAGCCACTCTGTCCCCAGCCTGTAGTGCTGCGTGGGGTTGTTGTGGCCGAAGTGCGGAACCCTGCACTTGGCGTTGTTCAGTCCGATCCCATTGGCCTCTGCCCATCCAGCCTGTCCAGGTCCCTCTGCAGGGCTCTCCTACCTTCCAACAGATCAACACCTGCTTCTAGCTTGGTGTCATCTGTAATCTCAGAGAAACTCTTGATCCTCTTCAGTTTGCACTTTGAGTGTCCTTCTGTCTGCCTTTCTACACTCAGGAAGTGCTTCTCACTGAAAGTAGCAGCAGGTCCAACTCTGTAATTCAAACTGCAATCTGTCAAACTGAAATGGAAGCTTTCTTCAAGGAAAGGAAACAATTTGATTGAGAAACTCATCAGAAAAAAATATGTCAGTGGTGTGATAATCTTTGAGTGGAACAACATTGATTTGGAAACATGGTCATCATCAAAGTAAACATTGTTGACCCAATCTCTTCTTCCTCTTTCTTCTGTTTGGTAAGGACCACATTTGAAAACTCTGCCTTCAAGCCTAGGAAGTGCCCTAAAATTGTTATTGCCTTTTTTGCCTTTCCTATGTTTTTTTTGGGTGCTTCTAGGATTTGTCAGCATCTCACTTACCATAATTGTTAGCATCTCAACTCGTAGATGGAGCTACACTTGTGGCATGAAGTTCATAGAGGGGATGTCTGAGTTTCTACCTTCAAACTACCTATTTGTCTTCAGGACCTAGAGAAGCTCAAGTTAAGCTAACTCAGGTCTAGTTATTTAGTTAGATCTAAAGTTATAAATTCATTTTGTGCTCTAGCTTGACAAGTTCCAGTCAAAAATAGACCTTGGCATCAATGTAGATAGCTAAATTCTGGCTTGTATCTATTTTGCAGCAGCTGCCAAAGGCAAAAACCCCCACAAATATTCCAAACTTACAGGAATGAGAGGGACAAAACTGCTGAGAACACTGTGGCTGTGATTATACTAAAGAGGAGGAAAAGTGGATGCTGAATCCTCACCTGGGATATTCTTTTGTCTACTCTGATTGTTGCATGAGAAAGACACGTTGGGGAAATAGAATGGTTGAGACAGATGATGAGAATGATGGGGAGGTATGGAGAAAATCTTCTCCTATGAAAACAGATTGAAAAGCCTCAGACTATTTAGGGAGAAATGAATCAGAGGAAAAGAGTAGAAGTAGCCAAAGTTATGATCAAAGAAAAGCAGGATGGGAATTTGTGTTTTATTTTTAAAGCCTGAGTAGAAGAAACACTGATTGAAACTAGAAGGGGGAAATTGAAAACTGATGGGAGGAAAAGACTTTAATCACACATTGCATAATTAAGCAATGACAGCCATTTCCTTGGGATGGCAGTGAGACTGCCTTTGAGACAGGGACTGAAAATGCAGTTGTGGGAACAAGCACAGCATCTACAGCAATGCATCATCCTCCCCTCAAAAACAAGGGGTCAGCTTTGAGTGTTTTCAGTGCTCCTAGCACAGGGTGGCTTGGGGATGAGTTCAGATTTCATCCCTCTGAAACAAGCACTAAGTAAATGGTTTGAAGGAATATATACATATATTTTTCCAGTAGTTAATTTGTTTATGCAAAATAAATGTGCTGTTTGAAACCATCAGGTAGGATATTGCTTGTTTATCATCTGCTCTCATTTATTCAACTGTATGCAAAATCAGTTGTGGCCCTCTGTGAGAAGGCAGGCATATTTTTTGTTGGTGATATATTAAGGGCAAAATAGCAGCTATGTTTCAAAAGGAGTGGGCTAAATCAGTTTCAGTATATTGTCTGGCTGGGAGAGGAGCTCAAAGGAATCTCAAAGCAATTCAAGCAGGTTGCAGCCTTTAAATGCTAATTGGGTTTGTCTGTACTGGTATTGATAGAGCCTCTAAGGAAGAGAATGAGAATTCATTATGCTTGATATGAATAGCCAAAGCAGGAGGAAGTGAATTAAAGGGGGATGTGCTTTTTCTTCTTAAAATCTAGGTTTATCAAAGTGATTTGACTCATTTCAGTCTTGTGTCTGTTGGTCAGTGTAATGTTCTTCATTTTGTTCTCTTTGAAGGTCATTAAGTATCTGTTGCAAATAGTGGTTTGGTTTTTAATTAAGCAGCTTGCAGGAAAATGTGGTCCCTGGTTGATTGCTCCAGTTGTGGGATGAAACTCAGCAGTGCAATCCTTTTTTATGTCTGCATTGGTCTATTCCATGAAGTCTTGTTTCTCTGAGTTGAGATTTAAGTTTTCTGAAAGCCTAAACATTGTTTTAACTGAGACCTGTCATCAAGCTGCTTGTTGCAACTCTTTCTTAAGTGCCTCTCTACTTTTTTTCTTGGCTAAGGAGATCTGGAATATCCATCCCTGTCTCAGCCTTTCTTCTTGGTGGCATTGCATTATGCTTTGCAATTCCTTACTTCTCACCTTGGGCTGGGATGAGGTTTGGGCAGTAAGAAGGTGCCACAGCAGCATCCTGCAGTCATTTTGTGGTCCATGGGGTAAAAACACAGGGAGATCCCTTCCAGAAGGGTATGGCAAATACATATGAGGTGACACTCTGAATGGGGGTGGTAGGAAGCAACAAAGAAGAATCTGCTTGAACTAAACCATGGAGCTGTTTTCTTTCATCCTAACCTGGAATGATATTCTGGCTCAGTGCACTTCTCTCCCCGTTCTCAGTGTAGTTTGATGTAGCCCAACTCTTAACGTTGTTACTTACCAAACATTCCCATGAAGCTGCTGCTGTGAGTGTCAAATTGGATTAAAATGTGAGTTGGAATGAGCAAAGAAGGAATTTAATACTGGGAGCAGTGGGCCTGTGTTCATTAGTGCATACCAGCTGCTCTGCTTTTGTGGGAAGGGTATGAAAATCTCATCAAATCAGGAGATTAAATCAGGTTTGTGGCTGCTTTTTGTTACTTTCAAAGAGGTTACTGCACTGTACTGGTGAACTCCTGGGATTCAGAGACTGGTTTGGAAGAGCAAGGCCATTCATTTTGATATACTTTGTTAAATCCTGGGGAAATGAATGTCACTGAGGACTGTTGTTTTTTTTCAGACTTGCAGTTAAAAACTGGGAAGCACCTGGGAAGGTTGTGCTGGAGTCTTGTGGCAACTGTTAAGTGTTAGGAGATGAGTATCATGGTTACCTTAAACTGCTCCTCTGTGTATGGTAGTACCTGGCAGGGCACAGAGCATGTCCACTTTGGTCTACTGAGCCAGCAAAGCATCTGTCTGTCTTGTTCCAATGGTGCTTGTTGCTAATTGCTGTTGAATTGAGCCCTGGCAGAGAGTTTTTCAGAGGGCTTTTTGGACCTCTGAATATGGAAGCTTTTTGATACTGTCTGCTCACTTTGTGGTTGTATTGAACTATTCTTTCAGTGTCACTTCAACCATGTTCTAATTTGCAAAGCATGCAAAGTGGTCACAGCCAGGTTGGGGAAAACCAGGAGAAAATGTCAGGGTGACTTGGGAAGTGACAGTGGGAGCGATGAAAGCTGGGGCAGAATGAGGGTTGATGCCAAATAGATGGAGGTTTTTTCTCTTTTCTTTCTTCTTTTGTCTCCCCCTCTCTTTTCTTTCTTCTTTTGTCTCCCCCTCTCTTTTCTTTCTTCTTTTGTCTCCCCTTCTCTTTTCTTTCTTCTTTTGTCTCCCCCTCTCTTTTCTTTCTTCTTTTGTCTCCCCCTCTCTTTTCTTTCTTCTTTTGTCTCCCCCTCTCTTTTCTTTCTTCTTTTGTCTCCCCCTCTCTTTTCTTTCTTCTTTTGTCTCCCCCTCTCTTTTCTTTCTTCTTTTGTCTCCCCCTCTCTTTTCTTTCTTCTTTTGTCTCCCCCTCTCTTTTCTTTCTTCTTTTGTCTCCCCCTCTCTTTTCTTTCTTCTTTTGTCTCCCCCTCTCTTTTCTTTCTTCTTTTGTCTCCCCCTCTCTTTTCTTTCTTCTTCTTTCCTTGTTTTTCCCACATGCCCACTCTTCCCCCCACCCCCAACACACTCTATTTTCTTTTCCCTTTCTCCTTATCCCAACTCTATATTGGTACAGATTTGAGAAAGCAGCAGAGTATCAATATCTTCTCTGTGTCTGGTATGGTCCAGTGATGCAAACCGGATGAAATCGGAGTGACTTCAAAGTACAATGAAATCAATTCTTGTATCGTCATTGTCAGCAGCAGCTTGCCAGTGACTGTAGCCCTAAATATGTGTAAATTTATTTTTTCTCTTCAATACTTGGGCCTGGGAATGTCATTATTATATTACTGCTTTCTTTAATGACTAAGTCTTGAGAATCAGCAGGATTAGTCATAAGTATGTTCACAGTGTCAGTGGTGAAAGCTTCATAATTATTGTTTACTCTCTTTGAAACGGTGACCAAACCTTTCCTTTATGACCTTTGCCTTTGCCTGCAATGGAGATGATTCTTTCCTCATCACTTTCCAAAAGGGAGACACCACAAACTGGCAGCTGTAGGAGAAAGGTTCATTAAATGAGTGTATGATGTGTTTGGGGGCATTCAAAATTAGCCAAACATGCTTAAAGTGACTGCTTTCCATTATGAACCATATACTGCAATCAGTTGGATGTCCTTTGAGGGTGTTTGCAGCCATCTGGATAGCCACACAAATGGTGGAAGAGCTTTATCTTTCTAGGTTAGGAAAAAAAGAAGTTTAATACCAGATAGGGTTTTAACATCTGTTACTAGAACTAATAGTTCATAGACATCAGAATTCTCAGCATCAGATAGGTGATAAAGATTGGAATTTCTATGGCTTAGTTTAACAGAACAGTATAAACCATAGAATGGGCTGGAAGGCACTCCTAAAGGTCATCTAGCTCACCTTCCTCTCCCCTGCAGTCAGCAGGGACATTCTCAACTAGACCAGGTTGCCCAGTTCCTGGGCTGCATCAGAAGTGTGGCCAGCAGGTGAGGGGAGGTGATTCTCCCCTTCTACTCTGCTCTGCTGAGACTACACCTGGAGCATCCAGTTCTGGAGCCCCCATTACAAGAAGGATGTAGACATGCTGGAGCATGTCCAGAGAAGGGCCATGAGGATGCTCAGAGTGCTGCAGCAGCTCTGCTGTGAGGACAGACTGAAAGAGTTGGGGCTGTGCAGGCTGGAGAAGAGGAGGCTCCCAGGTGACCTTCTTGTGGCCTTCCAGGATCTGAAGGGGGCTTACAAAAAAAGCTGATGAGGGACTTATTAGGATCTCCAGGAGTGACAGGACCAGGGGAATGGAGGGAAGATAGAGATGGGTAGGTTCAGGCTGGACATGAGGAGGAAGTTGTTCAGCATGAGTGGCGAGAGCCTCTCCAACCCAGGGGGGTTGGAATTAGATGATCCTTGTGGTCCCTTCCAACCCTGACTGATTCTAGGTTGCCTGGAGACATCCTGCATCTAGCTAGTGTTGATTTTCTGGTACGTCTGTCTAGTCAGTGAGCAGAGGCATCTACAGAGGATGGCTTGTTCTGTCCTAAAATCAATCTCTGAAGGGTAGCAGAAGTTGTCCTACCTCCCTGCCACAACATTAGAGAGAAAAAACAGGTACTTGTCTTTGTGGGGTGACATCAGATTAATTCCAATCTATGTACCAAATTTCAACTTATTTAAGAAAAACAAACAAACAAAAACCCCAAACAAAACAGAAACAAGGGAAAAAAACCACAACCAAACACCACCACCATCACCAAACAACCCCGGTATATCTCATAGCAGATAGAAGCCAGTTGGCATGTTGGGAATGTTTTACGCCAGCCTGGCTTTGGAATTAGTGCAGGGGAGACAGGATGTTTGGAAGCTGTTAAATAAGACATGCTGGTCATAGAATCAGCCAGGTTGGAAGAGACCTCCAAGATCATCCAGTCCAACCTAGCACCCAGCCCTAGCCAGCCAACTAGACCATGGCACTAAGTGCCTCAGACAGGCTTTGCTTCAACACCTCCAGGAATGGCGACTCCACCACCTCCCTGGGCAGCCCATTCCAATGCCAATCACTCTCTCTGACAACAACTTCCTCCTAACATCCAGCCTAGACCTCCCCTGGCACAACTTGAGACTGTGTCCCCTTGTTCTATTGCTGCTTGCCTGGCAGAAGAGACCAACCTCACCTGGCTACATCCTCCCTTCAGGTAGCTGCAGACAGCAATGAGGTCTGCCCTGAGCCTCCTCTTCTGCAGGATGCACACCCCCAGCTCCCTCAGCCTCTCTTCACAGGGCTGTGCTCCAGGCCCCTCACCAGCTTTGTTGCCCTTCTCTGGATACATTCCTGCACCTCAACTGTTAGAACTGAATTAGTTCGAACTGAATCTTACATAGATTTGCTTTCATTGTCTCACTTAGGTCTGAAGCCCCAAGTGCCCTGCAGCAGGTTTTGCCTTGTGTATTTAAGTCCAACCACTTTTAGACTGATTTTTCTTACAGCTGTTGCAGCACAGCTTCTGCTGAACCTGTGCTGCAAGGATAATTACCTTTTTCTCACCTTAATAGAAATGCCTCTAAAGAAATTGGAGGACTCCCACCTCCATGCTTCTCTCTCAATGATTTTGCATATCCCCTGTGTATTCCAGTTGTTCATTAACTAGGTGCAACCCAGATGAGAAGGGAAAAGGTAATCTACCATGCAGCATGACTTCAGGACTTGGTTGAAAGCGAGCTAGCTTTGTTCCAAACCACAGCAGCTAATATGGGCTTGTCCCTTGGGCTTTCCACTGACAATCTCATGTGGAGCTTATGAATGTCTGTTGTGTGCAGTAGGTGCACCTGCTGGTCTGTGTAATGAGGTGACAGAGTGGTGACTGTGTAATGAGGAGACTGGTTGGTCTGGGATGACACTGGGGTGGTGATGCAAGGACAGACAGACCACTGACTGTTCCTTTTATTGTCTTCATTGTCATACCAGATACAGAGAATCAAATCATTCAGCAAAGACTCTGCAGTTAGGTCTGACTCCTTTCTGCACAGAAATGTTCATAGAATCAACCAGGTTGGAGGAGACCTCCAAGCTCATCCAGTCCAACCTAGCACCCAGCCCTATCCAATCAACTAGACCATGGCACTAAGTGCCTCATCCAGTCTTCTCTTGAAGACCCCCAAGGACAGTGCCTCCACCACCTCCCTGGGCAGCCCATTCCAATGCCAATCACTCTCTCTGTGAAGAACTTCCTCCTAATATCCAGCCTATACCTACCCTGGCACAACTTGAGACTGTGTCCCCTTGTTCTATTGCTGGTTGCCTGTGAGAAGAGGCCACCCCCCACCTGGCTACAATGCCCCTTCAGGTAGTTGTAGACAGTAATAAGACATTCTGGTTGGGATTTCAACTTTAGGCCAAATGGGTAGAACTGGAGACTCTGGATGAAGTTTATAAAGAGATAAAGGGAGCAAAAGCAGCAGACAGACTTCTAGAATCATTGAATGGTTTAGATTGGAAGGGACCTCAAAGATGATCTAGTTCCAGCCCCACACTATAGGCAGGGACACCTCCCACTAGAACAGGTGGTTCATGGCCTCATCCAACCTGGCCTTGAACACCTCCAGGGAAGCTGTGGAGCACAGAATCACCCAACGTGATCTTTGATCACGTTGGGTGATTCTGTGCTCCACAGCCTCCCTGGGCAACCTGTGTCAGTGTCTCACCACCCTCACTGCAAAGAACTTCTTCCTAACATCCAGTTTGAATCTCCCCTCTGCCAGTTTAAACCCATTCCTTCTTGTCCTGTCATTACAAGACCTTGTCAATAGTCCCTCCCCAGCCTTCCTGTAGCCCCCTTCAGATACTGGAAGGCCACTCCAAGGTCTCCTCAAAGCCTTCTCATCTCCAGGCTGAAGACCCTCAGGTCTCTCAGCTTGTCCTCATTGCAGAGGTGCTCCAGCTCTCCGAGCATCATCGTGGCCCTCCTCTGGACTCACTCTACCACTTCCATGTCCTTCAGAAATGCTTAAACCATTTGATGACTAAACCCAAACTTTAGTTAATCTATGATGGCTGCTGCTGTAGTTTATTTAAAGCACATATTTACATCTGAATGCTTTCAGTGTCTTCATAAATCTGAGGAGAGGAGCTAAAACCCCCAAGAAATATATTTGTGTGGGGAATTGTTTTTAGTTACTGTCTTTGACAGTCCTAGTTTCATGCAGATCACTGGAAATGCTCATAAAAAGGAATGAGTGCTAGGGGAGGAGCCAAGACTCACTTCTCCCTGTGTGCTATTAGAGATTTAGGTACTCATGGCACCATTCATAGTCTGTAAACTTGCTGCTACATGATCCTTACCTGAGAAACCTGGGACACATTGAAAAATGCACATGATGTATAACTGCCATAGGCTATAACACAGTAAAAACATAACAGACACCCAAGATACCCTTTTGTCATATTTGCTGGTAAAAAAATGTTTGTAGCATCTCCACCAAACTGTCATGAGGGAAAGGGTTCCAGTTGCATGAAAAGAGTCCACTGATTTTTGATGATGACATTGTGCTAGTTGGAGCCTAGCTGAGGTATTTTAGTGAGAGGAATTAGATGATAGGCTGTGAAAAGGAAACAGTGGTGATGCTTACTGCACTTACAGGCTTGCTGAGATGGATAAGAAAAAGAGCACAAACATAACAGAGTTGCTCTCTGGCTTTGACTGCCTCCCTCGTCTCTCTAACCTGCTGTCTGTGTAACTAATCCATCTTCATCCTAACTCCCCTCCCTCCTCTCTCTAACCTGCAGCCTGTGTAACCAATCCATCTGCTCCCTAAATCCCCTCGCTGGTTCTCCAAACTCACCTTGAGCATAAGGCAAAGTCTGGGGTAAGGTAGAGGGGTGGAAGGGTGGTTGGGACCCCTTGGTTTCTGGAAGGGCTGTTGTGTTTCTGTATTACCTTTGTAACTTGCATATTACTGTCTACAGCTGTACAGATTGTAACTGTCTGCCTGTATCTTGTGCTAAGCTGTAAATATAAAGCTTCATTCTGATTTCCAGCTCAGCTTAGCCTGCTCTGGGTGATTTTCTTAAGTATGAGGGGGAGAGTAACACCCAAACCATCACAGATCTAAAAAGCATAGTGGCAGTTTTTGATTGTTGAAGCTGTTAGGTGCATGTGTTGGAAAGACTGAACTGCACTGTGATCTTATTAAGCATTATAAAGCAATGCTTTCCGTCCTGCTGAAGTTCTAATGCCAGCATGCTCTTGCAGTGTTCTAAGCACGTGGTTTTCCTGTAGAAAGCTGAACAGATGGGTATATTTTTGATCTTCTTATTCACAAAGGTGTTCAATAATTTACATGCTACCTGGCATCCCCTTGTGAAACTGCTCAATGAGCAAATTAAAGCTTAAGAAGGCTGTCAGGTTTGTGGTACAGAATTCTGTTCAGTATTTCCATTCTTTTATCTCAGCCATTCCTTCTCCCATCTGTCCTTACCAGTGCTGCTTCTCTTATGTGGTGCCCATACCTTGCTGACCATCAGCTTCTGTCTTCTGTTCGTGGTATTTTCCCTCTGAAATTCCCTCTCGACCCATCTGCTGAGTAGTTGGACATTCCAGCCCTTTTAAAAAGGCATTTCTTTTCTGCTTGTAGCTTTAAGTCAAATTCCTTTACCCTGCTTGCACCAATGTCCTTGATGAAATGCTGCTCTTAGAGTCAAAAAGGAAAATGATTTATCTATTTCTATATTGTTTGTTTTTCTGTTCTTCAATTTGACAAATTGACTCAGGAGTTCTCAGTGAAGAAATAAAATACCTTGGAAGGCTCTGCTGACCTCAGAATTGATGAAGTAAAGAGCATTGATTTTACTGTGGAGAGTGCCACGTGAATTAACAAATGCCTTTGTTACATGTGTAACTCGAGGGCAGTGAAAGGGTCTGAAGGGCATCTATTCAGATTCAGGTTGGTAATTTCTTCCTCAGATGAGGGTCTGTGGCCATGCTGGCCACGTGCAGTGCATGAGCTCCTTCTGTCTGCAGTACACTGCGAGGAGCCAGGTGAAGTCATTCTGCTGCAGACAGTATTTCACTGTCTTGAAATGTTGCTTTTGGTTAAAATGTGAACATCAGGAAGATTCTATTTGTGGATAATTTGCTTCTAAAATGTATGCACTCAGTAATGATAATTACCTTTTTAAACTGTGTTGAACACACGAGGCAGGGCAGGTAGAGGGGAGGTTGAATGAGGTGCCATTGATACTCTGCTGAGTTCCACTAGCAATCAATAGGAAAGGTTGGCAGCAGCATCGCTTCTGTTAGCACATGGATTGGTTTGGTTCTCCATTTATTGGAAGAACAGCTCATATTTTGATCTAAAAATCCATAAATAGTAGACAGGTCTTTGCTGTTCTTATGACAGGTAGTAAATCAATCAAACAAAGTCTTCTTGTCTTCTTGTCAGACTGGTGTTGCAGTTAAGATCTTTTCTGAGTCTGATGGCTAGATTAATTTTTCCCCAGAGACATTTGTTAAGGGAAGATCAGCTAGTTAGAACTGGGAGCAGGCATCTCTCCAGTCCCTGAATGGTCAGAATTGATCTTAAGATAGCCTGCAGAAGAGGAGGCTCAGGGGTGACCTCATTGCTGTCTACAACTACCTGAAGGGAGGATGTAGCCAGGTGGGGTTGGTTTCTTCTGCCAGGCAAACAGCAATGGAACAAAGGGACACAGTCTCAAGTTGTGCTGGGGGAAGTCTAGGCTGGATGTTAGGAGGAAGTTGTTGTCAGAGAGAGTGATTGGCATTGGAATGGGCTGCCCAGGGAGGTGGTGGAGTCACCATCCCTGGAGGTGTTCAAGCAAAGCCTGTCTGAGGCACTTGGTGCCATGGTTTAATTGAGTGGCTAGGGCTGGGTGCTAGGTTGGACTGGATGAGCTTGGAGGTCTCTTCCAACCTGGTTGATTCTATGAAAGTCTCAATGGCAAAGCCAGGAATGCCAAAGTTTGCAGGGATGGGAAAAAAGGAGCCAGAGGGAAGAGGAACATAAGGAAATTGTTTAGATGAGTGCCAGTGAGAGAAGACTGCATTTACAGAGGGCAGGAAAAATCATCTGCAGTGATAGTCCTGAGTGACTCAAGGCTGAGTGATATAGAAGGGACATCATATCTTAGATTGGGGACACAGTGATTGCAGAATGTAGATGCATGATAAAAAGGTGCCTGAGTGGAAAGATGGGTCTGACTCATGATAAAATAATGCCAGCTCCTAATTCAGAAGCTCTCAGATGAGCTGAATTTTGTTTAATAAAAGCCACATTTCACCAAAGAAGCCTAACTGTTTCTCAAGAGGGAGCTTAGCTGGTTTAAGCACGTATGCAGTTGAGATTTATAACAAATTAAAGAGATCAATTTGTAATAGATTTGTGTTGAAGCAGTTCAAATTCCATGAAGACTGAATTTCAGGTGGGTCAGCCACTGGAACAAGAGATTAGGGCAAAGTTTTTCCTCAAAGAGAATTTCCAGATAGTTGGCAGTTATGAAACATCAAACTTCTTATTCATGGTTAAATCAAATATAGGAACTTAACTCTTTTCTCTTGGCCTTAGGGACTCACCCAGGGTCACTCTGAGCAGAGTGGACAGAGCTGGAAATAATGCTGAAGAATTATTGCTCTGTCACAGGCACTAACCACAAGACAAACTTTCCCCTCATTTCCCTTCTAATGGACTACACTTAGATTTAGCATTCCACACCAGTCCACAGAGGAATATTATTGGCTGTAGTCTGAGGTACTCTTTAGTACACTTGTTTAAGTTTATGGCTAAAAAACAGCTATAAAAATGCTCAGTTTTATCATTATTATTTATTGTTTGCAAACATGGAAATGCAATGAAAGTTTACAGATAAAGGAGGCCCAAAGCAGGACTCAAGTTTCCCATTATTTCTTTTCTGTTCCAAAAGCAATATGCATTACTTGAAATGTTTGCCTGAAAGAAGTTGTGGCCAACAGTTCAGTTTTGGAGGAATTTGTTATGAAAAGGCACAGTCTTAGCATGACACCAAAGGAGGACAACAAGAATCACAACAAAGACACCAACCATGATCAACATCAAGGTAAATCCCACACATTCCAAAACCACTAGGGGATTCTGACCCTTCATGCTTGGGTATTTACCCAACCCTGCACAGCTTTTGCTGTAGCTGATGGGCAAATAGCCAAACCCCAAAGGAATGCTTTCTGCTCACTGTTCAATAGTCTTTGCTTAGAGGCTCTTCAGTACCAGAATTGGGGTCCTTACTGAGAATCCTCGGTGCTGGCCAGTCTTGGTCTGCAACCCCAGTATCTGTTGAGGCTCAAAAGGGTTGTCCTATCTGCATCACCAAAAATTGTGACTGAACATGGTGATTAGCACATTCATATCAATTCATGGAATTCATTACACATGTAAATCTCTTGCACACATGCTCATTTTGTGCTTCTGGTCATTTTGGGGTGTCCATCCTCTTCCTCCCTGTGGCCTTTAGCTGAACTGTGTGCATGCACAGTCAGTCTAAACCAGTTTGCTCTTATTCCTTCTCAAGCCCACAGTTGCAATATCTTATTGCTTCCACACCTAATGATCCTTAGTTTACACAACAGATACATTATGTGAGGATTACACACTCCCAAGTGTTCCTAAGTTACTATGGTACCAGTCTGAATGCCAGCTCAGCTCTCCATGATGAGGTCACTTCCCAACCCTTTCAGCTGATTTGTCTTCCTGTCATTGCCGATCAGTATGAGTGAGTGGTGGGAATGAGTTGTGTTGTCAAGTACCACTCAGCATGAACGACCCCTAACAAGTAATGACTGTGTTTTTCTTTGGGGGTTCCATTAATTCAAATGTGACCCATATTTGACAGCAAATATTTACACTGTGGATTGAAATAATTGAGGATGGAGATGAAAAGCAAAGGTTAGCAGGTTATGAGACTTCAGAAAGTCTGACTGCACAAGTTCAGCAAGGACATCACAGAATGCTCAGCAATGGGGAAGAGGCAGGGTGAAGACTCTCTTCTTTGAGACATAGTCACAAGATAAAGATCTGCCTACCTAGCAGAACCTGGCAGGGGTTGTAGGGCCGCAACAAGAATGTGGGACAGGGAAAGGCACAGGCAGCAAGCAGTGCTTGATTTGCCTACCAGCTAGCTGTCGTGTAAGCAACCTGCAGGGATGTGCCATACAGCTCACCATGGAGAGAAGGGAGTAACTTTCAGGACCTGTGCAATAGTGGAGCTTGAGGGCAACCCTTCACATTGAGGAATTTCAAGTCATTTCCATGAGGGGAGAATCTGCCCCCACTCATTCAGTGTGCTAGAGATCTAGCTGCAGAGCAATGAGAGTGGGGTAAGATACAAAATGATGCTTCCAAGAGCTGGATCCTGCAGTAGCTGCTATATGTTAACTTGTGTTTGTGGAATGAGCAGAACCGATGCTGATAATGGATAAGATGCTGGTACTGCTATGAAAGGGTAAATCAATTAGCATGAGCAAGTAGCCCAGTAGTGCCCCTGCAGAAATGAGGCAGCTACTTGGGCATGCTGTGCTTGAGAAGTAAAGCCATACACAGAATGGTGACATGTGTGCTGGGCATGTCTGATATTGCTACCTACACTCAACTATGACAATGCCCTAAAAATTAATTTTCTGAGACCCTGCAGGCAGGTGCAAATGCATTGGTGTGCCTGGGGCTTCTTGTTGTTCATCACATCTACCCTGTGCTTTTTGAGTTAAAGGACTCTGTTCTTATCTTGATATTTACTTATTACTAAAGGACTGAGAGCGTAATCGACCTCAGCGGGGCAAGAAACAACAGCTTTAAAACCTCCTGCTCCTTAGTAATTTGTGTGACTTGTGTACTTGAGTTTTGTTTGTCCTTTAGCCCTGATTCCCAGTAGAGTGAGAAAAAGAGCAAGCAAAGCCTCCGAACCTAACACAAATCACAGTCAACAAGTAGCAGAATCCAATAGCAAATTTCAGGCTTCACTTGGCTACAAATTAATTCTGCATTCTAACTGTGCTCTCTGGTTCATTAACATTCCAGTTCTTTTGTGTTTTCTGAGCACTGCATTTAACTCCAACACGTCCCAGTTTATTTCTGCATAACCTCCTTGCACCACAACATTCCAGTAGCAGACACCAGGCTCAGAAACTTTGTTTTCTCCACGTATTTCTTATGAAAGGAATTTTGCCCTCAGCTTCCACCAGGCTTGAAGTGTGTGAGTACATGAGTAAAGATATAGCTCCTTTATTTGCAAGCCATTTGAATCTTCCAGAACTCTTGGGTCATTAATATTGTTAAACTGCTCTCTAGTCTCGGCTGTGAGACAGCCAAGCAAATACACTCAAGGAGGGGGGGAACCCTTCTGTGGGAGCATCACCACCAGGCTTGTTTTGTCAGCTTTCTCTCTAGCAATAAAGATGTTGTTCATAATTAGTAATCTGGAAGTGACATGAAGAATTGTTTTTAATGCAAAACTGAGTACAGTAAAATTTATTGGCTGTGAAGTCATCATGTACTCCTGTTAAGTACAGAGAACACAACCTGTCAATCCTTGGCTTTGCAAGCTGATCAGCTGGGTTAGAGATATGTCCTTTGGAGGCAACTCTGATGTCATAGAATCAACCAGTTTGGAAGAGACCTCCAAGCTCAGCCAGTCCAACCTAGCACCCAGCCCTATCCAATCAACCAGACCATGGCACTAAGTGCCTCATCCAGGCTTTGCTTCAACACCTCCAGGGACAGTGACTCCACCACCTCCCTGGGCAGCCCAATCCAGTGGCAAATCTCTCTGTGAAGAACTTCCTCCTATCATCCAGTCTACTTGTAGATTTCCTCCTTGCCAGCTTCAGGGCTGTCTGTACCTTTCTTTGGGAGCTTTTTGGTGATGCTGACCTTTTTTTTTTTCTTAAGAGGCTGCACAGTCCTTGGTTAAAAGCAAAACAAGAACATGTATGCTATGGCCTTTCTGTGAACTGGCTTAGGCAGCACCAGCATTCAGTCACAGACTTAGCTAGGAGGTTTTCTGACACATTTCAGATCCCTTCATGTCTTCAGCTTGTGCACTAAAGCCGTTCTCTCTGCTGCTCCTCATGGTAAGCAGTCATGCTCTCTTCTCTTCTCCTTCCCGTTATGGATGAGGCAAGCATGAGCAGGGCTGGCTGCATCCACAGGAGATTACTAATCATTTCTGGCAGCCTGGTATTAGTGTACCCACCACAGCATCAAACCCTGGTGTTGTAAAAGGCATCTGCATCTTAAAGCTCTTAGCCTGGAAGACACAATTTAGTTGCAAATAGGAGTGTTTCTGCTAGAAATGTAATCTCCTTTGCCCAATTTTACACTGAAGACAATTACTTAGCTGCTTTTATTTACAGTTGTAAGCCTGTAGTAAACTGTGTAACTTAAGCATGCTACATATCTGTACAAGTCCTGGTCAGCTGCAACTAAGCCAGAGTTTTGCAGATAGGGAAAGGTTACTCAAGTGAGCAGAAGGAGGATGTTTGCATGATCTATTGGTCCTCTCACTCACACAGTATCATCAGGGTTGGAAGAGACCTCACAGATCATCAAGTCCAACTCCTTCAAATGGGCCTGGGATTACCCTGGAACTGGGCTGTAGTCACACAAGTGTCACAAGTAGTGTGGCCAGCAGAACTAGGGAAGTGATTGTGTTGCTATACTCAGCACTGGTGAGAGCACACCTCAAGTACTGGGTTCCTTTTTGGACACCTTACTCTAGGAAGGACATTGATTTGCTGGTGCATGTCCAGAGAAGGGCAACAGAACTAGTGAAGGGTCTGGAGAATAGGTCTGATGAGGAGCAGCTGAAGGAACTGGGGTTGTTCAGCCTGGAAAAAGGAAGGCTGTGTGGAGACCTCATTGCTCTCTAAAACTACCTGAAAGGAGGTTGAAATGAGATGGGTGTTGATGTCTTCTTCCTAGTATCATAGAATTAACCAGGTTGGAAGAGACCTCTAAGATCAGCCAGCCAAACCTATCACCAATGCTTAACACCAACTAAGGATCCCATTGAAGAGCAGATGAAATGCCAGTTGGTGATATGCAGCTGTGCCATTTAGTGTTGCTGAAATTTGATGGCTCTCCAGAATTTTATATATATATATATGATTTAATTGTTTTTTCCTTCACCTGAAGATGTGATGAAGTTTTATCAGAGGATGTTACAGCAGCGTTTTGGCCAGTGGAGTCTGAAGTGCTTTGCTGTAAAACGGCTCTCTGGCAAGCCTGCAGTTAGGGGCCCTGCTGAGGGACTTATCCTAGAGTAGGAAATCAAAGTCTCTCCATTCCTTCTTGTGATGTCCCAGATTTAAATTTCTAAGGGATGAAGTATTCCGGGAGGGTTGTGTTGTGGTTTTGTTTTGGTTTTGAATAATGTGGATGAAGTGATCTGCCTCACTGCATTTTGTACTATACAATTCTTTTTAGCACAGCTCTTTTTCAGATGTCATGGATAAAGCAAGGTGAGTGTCGTCTCCTGAAAGATAAGGTGTTACAAGGGGTGCAAAACACCACCTGAGCTCCTTGCTGTGCTCGTTAAAGCCGTGGTGTGATTACAGCTGTTTGGGCTCCTGCAGGGCAGAAAAGCACAAGCACTCCCCCATGTCTTTAGCTGTGTCCTTTCAAAGACAGTCCTGGGGTTTGCTAAAAATCACAGGAATTTCAAAGTCGGTGAAATCAATCCATTTAAAAAGCTCAACAAATAATTGGCTGCAGCATGCTGAAGCCTGTCTCTGACAGTTGGACAGGTTTTTGAGTGTTATATTTTTATTATGCTTAAACAAATGAAAGGTTTGACTAAGATGATTTCCCCTAACTCTTCAAATGTCACAGCCATATGCCTAAGAAGAAAATAGTCTGAGATTAGCTTGCATGAAAATTGAATCAACTAAGCATTTTCAAATGTTCTTCCTTTTAAATTAATAGCTGAGATATCTGTTCCACACAGGACTCCAGCAGCTTGGTGAGATTTATTACATACTTGACTTCAGTTCTTGGAGAATTACTGGAAGCAGTCACTAAAGATGCCTGTAAGCTCCCCCCCCCCCCCCCCCCCCCCACACACACAAAATAAAGGAGATGAGAGATAGTAAACATAAATTTGCCAAGAACAAAATGTGTCAAACCAGTTTAATTTCCATCTCTCGTACAGTAGCAGCTCTTGTGGGTAAAGGACGGGCAGGAGATGTCAGATGTTTTGACTTCAGCAGAAGGAATTATTGTAGGTGGGTAGAAAACCATTGACAAAGCTATAATAGGGGAGTGTTATTAATGTTTCACTGCCAAAAGAGAGGCACATCAAGAATGTGCTTATTAAATCTGTAGGTGACACCAACCTGAGGAGTACTGGCAGTACTTGGGAAATGGTGAAGCAGAAGATCAGGGAAGAAAGACTTGAAATGTGATTGCATGGGGAGAGAGGGCTGGAAAATGTAATGATGCTGCAGTAAGCAAGGAATGCCTCAGTTTGCCTCAAGTTCACAGGGGAAAAAACTTCAAGTTCACTTGAACAAAAAAAAAAAAAACCTGAACACTTTTGGCTTTGCTCTTTTTCTTTATTATTGTGATTGAAAAAGATTTTAATCTCAGCATCTGTTTTAGCACTTAGGGTGTGATAGTTCTGTCTAGTGATGAGCAAAAGAGTCCATGCAGATGAAAAGGGACTGACTAAAAATAGCTGAGAGAAGTGCAAATCTTTAGTGGAAAACACCAAAGCTGTTTTCTGTCATAACTATCTCCAACTTGAGTTTCAGTGTTGCAACTGATGCCTCTGCTCTGGCCTGGCATAAGCTTTTTTTCATGTATTAACAAATGATTTATTCTTTAAGTGGAGAAAATATCATTTATTTGATTACATGGAAGTATCAGAATCACAGAATCAACCAAGTTGGAAGAGACCTCCAACATCATCCAGCCCAACCTAGCACCCAGCCTTGTCCAGTCAACCAGACCATGGCACTAAGTGCCTCAGCCAGGCTTTGCTTCAACATCTCCAGGGATGGTGACTCCACCACCTCCCTGGGCAGCCCATTCCAATGCCAATCACTCTCTCTGACAACAACTTCCTCCTAACATCCAGCCTAAACCTTACTCTGACACAGCTTGAAACTGTGCCCCCTTGTTCTGTTGCTGGTTGCCTGGCAGAAGAGATCAACCCCACCTGGCTGCAGCCTCCCTTCAGGTAGTTGTAGACAGCAATGAGGTCACCTCTGAGCCTCTTCTTCTCTAGGCTAAAAAACCCCAGCTCCCTCAGCCTCTCCTCATAGGGTTTGTGCTCCAGGCCTTTCACCAGCTTCATCACCCTTCTCTGCACACATTCCAGCACCTCAACATCTCTTTTGAATTGAGCCCAGCACTGGACACAGCACTCAAGGTGTGTCCTGACCATTGTTTGAGTACAGGGGCAGAAAAACCTCCCTTGTCCTGTGTCACGGAAGGTAGTTTGGGAGGTAGTGGGGGAAATACGTGGAGGCTCACTTGTGGATTTCAAGTGACTTACTGCTCAAACACGGAGATCCCCTCCCGAACTAAATTCCCCACCTGAGTTCTTTTGGGTTTGAAGTTGTAGAATAACAGTTCAGAAAACAGCAGATAAAGGAGAGTCTGTGATTTCTTTAGAGTTCTTTTGAGTCTTTACAGTTACTCCGTCTCTAGGTGAGGAGTTCTTTCTTTGGTCTACTCACGATTCAGCGGCTCAGGTCAGCAGGGTTCGAGGTTTGGGCGGTGTCCCTTTGTTCGCCAGGATCGGGCCCAAGCGGGCTCCAGGCCCCTGCGGGCCCCTTGTCGGGCGGGGCCGACCAGGAACGTGAGGGCACCGCGGCAGGAGCCAGGCAGGCAGGCAGCGAGCGAGCGGCAGGAGCAGGCACCAGCAAGCTCAAGCCAGCCCCGATCCAGGCAGGCACACCATTTTATAATGTTCAAAAGAGGTGTAACCCTCCAGCCCAGGCTATTTTACGTTGTTCTTACAGATGGGCACAAATTATCCTTACCAGTCCTTACCAAAACAACTTCTAAGACCACCCCAAAGCTCGGCCCAGCAGCAGGTGCTCAGTGTGCATGAGAACCAAGGCCGAAAGCTGGAAACCAAGGCCCATGTTTGCCTTTTATCTCCTCTAGGGAGGAAGCTTCTCATGGGACTAGAGGATTGTTTTGGTTTTACGAAGCTTTTGGCATTAATGTGAGACACTGTAACTTTTACAGCAGGGAGGCCTGCTAAGGGCTTCTGCTACCCTCCATGACACCCTGCTGGGCCACACTGCTCCTGGTCCAGGCCAGGATGCCATTGGCTCTCTTGGCCACCTGGCTTTGTAGCAAGTTTTGTAACAAGGCAATTTTCATCCTTCTGTAACAAGAAAGCAAGTATTTCTGTGAGATCAGTCTAGCAGCACATTGGAATATTGAATGGCATCCTCTGTGCTTTCCTTGTGTACCTTGCCTTGCATCTGACAGAAGTACATCACCATCCTAGTGCATAAGCATCCTAGTGTAGTGGCTTCTCTCTGTCTGTCTGCATCTGAATGATGCCTGAGGTTTTGCAGGAGTCTGTCATAGAATCATAGAATCAAGCAGGTTGGAAGAGACCTCCAAGATCATCCAGTCCAACCTAGCACCCAGCCCTATCCAATCAACCAGACCATGGCACTAAGTGCCTCAGCCAGGCTTTGCTTGAAGACCCCCAGGGATGGTGCCTCCACCACCTCCCTGGGCAGCCCATTCCAATGCCAATCACTCTCTCTGTGAAGAACTTCTTCCTAACATTCAGCCTATACCTACCCTGGCACAACTTGAGACTGTCCCCCCTTGTTCTATTGCTGGTTGCCTGGGAGAAGAGGCCACCCCCCACCTGGCTACAATGTCCCTTCAGGTAGTTGTAGACAGTAATAAGATCACCCCTGAGCCTCCTCTTCTCCAGGCTAAACAGGCCCAGCTTCCTCAACCTCTCCTCATAGGATTTGTGCTCCAGGCCCCTCACCAGCTTTGTTGCCCTTCTCTGGACATGTTCCAGCACCTCAACATCTCTGTTGAATTGAGGAGCCCAGAACTGGACACAGCACTCAAGGTGTGGCCTGACCAGTGCTGAGCACAGGGGCAGAATAACCTCCCTTGTCCTGCTGGCCACACTGTTCCTGATGCAGGCCAGGATGCCATTGGCTCTCTTGGCCACCTGGGCACACTGCTGGCTCATCTTCAGCTTACTATCTATCAGTACCCCCAGGTCCCTTTCCTCCTGGCTGCTCTCAGCCACTCTGTCCCCAGCCTGTAGTGCTGCTTGGGGTTGTTGTGGCCAAAGTGCAGAACTCTGCCCTTGGCCTTGTTAAATCTCATCCCATTGGCCTCTGCCCACCCATCCAGTCTGTCCTTCAAGCATCTTTTAGGAAGCTGCTATTATTCAAAGCAACTTCTTTCCTTACACTCACAAAACAAATATGGAAGGATTGAAATCCAAATCCCAATTCCCTTAGCATTGTTTTAACCTTATTAAAGAAATGCTGTTAAATGAAGGGACCCTGTGGAGGTTAACCTAAATATTTCTGGACAGTTTCTTTTCATTGTAACAAAAATATTTGGCTGAAGTGATCGAATCTCAGCAAAATAAATGCTTCCAAAGTGTGTTTTGCTTCAGACTAACTGTGGAGAAAAGGTAAGTTTAATATAAACCTGCTGTTTAATTACCCTGTGAACAGTTCATTTGTTGTGTTTCCAGACAATACATGTTTAATATTAATCCCATTAATGCATTTTACCAACTTTAGATTATTTTATCTTCATTGAAATCATTATATTTTCTTTAATGAGATGAACATTTAACGTGCTCTTGGCACGAATTAATTTTTAATAACCCATTAATAAGTCAGACCTCTGTGGATTTCTTTCCCTTAAAAATCAAGCCTCCTCCAACAAGGAGTTTTTGATAGGTCCTGGCATTTGAATTAATTGTAGCATTTTCAACATTATTCATAAGAAGAAGAAAGGGGAAATTCTGGTTCATCAAACTGCAGATGATTTCCCCCCTCTCCCCCTTCTTTGATATATTTATGACACAGTGTAAAATCTGAGAAGCTGATTCTTGTAAGCTGTGCTGAAGCCTGGGTTATTTTACTGTGTGCAAATTAGCATTTAGAAGAAGCATTTTGGTACTTGTGGGATGGAGTGGCAAGGGCTGAGCTGTTCTCTCCAGGCAGAAAGAGGTCAGGACTGTAGAAATGTAAGCTACCCTTTAAAAAACAGAGAGACTCCTTTGCTAATTGCTCTGTTTAAAAATTAGGAGTCCTGACAGTGGGGTTTGCCTGCCCACAGGTGCTCAACATTTACACCAGAGACTTTGTGTTGCCCACCAGTGAGTTTATACCCTTCAATGCAGTCAGTGACTTCCTGTGGAGCAAAGCTTGGAGCTGTGTAACCTCCTGCGTGTAGACAGTGTCTCTGTTAGCAGAGAAGTCATTGCAAGGAAGGCTGCTCTTGAATAACTCTGTGTGGCTGGAGCTGTTTCAGTATGAAGCTGATGCAAGTCTTGAGTTAGCTTACATCTGACAGAATAAACCATGGGATTGCTCTGGATTGTAGGCTCTGTTGTATTACAGTCTGGAAAGAGACAGGTGGGTACAAGCCTACTTGGTTGGGATATACTCTGAGGCATGAGCTTCTCTGTTCTACCTAGGGTGACACTGCAGTACACCAGTGAGCCATCAGCTCCACCACCAGTTGCCTAGACTTAAATGAGGCTGATGCCAGCTTTCCCATTGGGGAGCATTGGGTGCCTTGTGTGAAGTCAGGCTGTGCTTGGAGTGACATTTGCTGACTTCACTGCTGCTGAGGTCTGTCCCCTCCACTCAAAGAGCTATGTGTTATTAATGCATTGGTGGTGAACCTGAGTCCCATTTAAAAGAGCTGCAGCTGAGGGATGGTCTGCAACCAAATGTGGCTGCTCCTTCCTCTGCTGTGTTATGGAGTCAGTGCTTTTCTCAGACTTGAGCCTCTTCTGGTGCTCTCAGAAATGCTGCTGCATGTGTGGAATTCAGAGACAAGTGCTGATCCTGTGCTGTTGCATGTTGAGGATCATCTCAGTCTCAGCCATTCAATTAAGAGTAAACTTACATTTATTTCTGTTAAATTGGACCTAAAAGTTTTTTGGAATAGACTTCAAAGAGGAATGGATAAAAGAGCCTGAAGAACTTATAATTGGCCTGGATTTATAAACCATGTAGCTATATATATATCTCATGGTTACTTCCAAAAAGCTTGTCAGCTTTGTGCTTCAAAGGTGCTGGCAGTTTCTACTGTGGTACAGTTTGAATACATCTTGGTAGAGGCAAATGCAATCCAAGATAACCTTTTGCTAACACTAAAATCCAATTGATCAGGCTTAGTGACAGAGGAGGCTGTGCAGGGCTAAACCACTGGAGAGAATTCTTCTTCCTTTATTTGTACTGGGTTTTATTGCTGCAAAGCCACTGAGGCATGAGGGGAACACCCATGGGCATTCCCTGGTAATGTGGTTCTGTGACTGGAAGGATCTTGTCTTTTGCCAGAGTCTGTTCTAAGCAGTTGCTGATGCTTTGTGCCTTGTCATGTTGGCATTTCTATGGTGTTCCAACTTAGTTACAGCACATTCCAGTGCCTGTGTTGCCTGCTTTCCTTGCTCTGCTGCTGCTACTCCTGTCTATCCTGAAGTAAGGAATCTGTAATAGTTTCCACATGCTTTTCTTTCAGTAGCTGTAGCTTCCTGGGTTTGGTTGTTTTCAAAGATTTACAGCAAGCCATTGTGGAGGGGCACTATGGGGTGCAGAAAATTGCTGTATTAAATGCAGGGGTTGTTTTATCACTTAATTTTAGAACAATTTTGTCACTAAAGCAACTTAAAAATATGTCAGGTTTTATAATCCCTGCGCCATCCTCTCCAGAGGTCATCTCATAGTTAGAGCTACTTTGATAAGAGATGTGGATTTGAATCCTTCCAGGTAGAGGAAGATGCTAGACTGCAGTCTAGGGAAGTTCTTCTCCCACTCTACCTTGCACCAGTGAGACCACACCTGGAACACTGTGTCAGATTTTGGGCTCTCCAGTTCAAGAGAGACAGGGACCTGTTGGAGAGGGTCTGATGGAGAGCCATGAAGATGGTTTGGGCACTTGGGCATCTCGCCTGCAAAGGACTGAAAGCCCTGGGTCTGTTTAGCCTGGAGAGGAGAAGGCTGAGAGGAGATCTGATCAATGTGTACAAATATCTGAGGGGTGGGTGTCAAGTGGCTGGGGCCAATCTCTTTTCAGTGGTCAGCAGCAATAAGACAAGGAGCAACAGCTACAAAGTGGGACACAGAAGGTTTCACCTCAACATGAGGAGAAACTTCTTTACAGTGAGGGTTCTGGAGGCCTGGAGCAGGCTGCCCAGAGAGGTCCTTCTCTGGAGACTTTCAAAACTCACCTGGATGCATTCCAGTGCAGACTACCTTGGATGATCCTGCCTTGGCAGGGGGTTGGACTGGATGATCTGTGGAGGTCCCTTCAACCTCTAAGGTTCTGTGATTCTGTTAACACCTTGCAGAGTGACGCTCCAGAGGCACATAGAAAAGAAGTGATCTATTCTTTTTATTTTTGGAACCTGACTGTTTTTTCAGTACCATGATTCCTGCTTTTACAGGGTTGACAGGTTAACTCTTGGATTGTTTTTTGGTGGCTTGGTTTGTTGGTTGGTTTTGCTTTTAAGAAAAGCATTGGAATAAATAATGTCTTTGCAAGCAGCTGGGAGATTACAAGGATGTGTAATAACTGTAATCAAGCAAAAAGTCATGTCAGGAATTGAAGTCTCTCTTCTGACAGCTTATCAGTTCTGGTAGATAGAAGAGAAGCTGTAGATGTCTGTATGTGCACATTGCACCACCTGTCAGAACGGACAGATGCATCAGCCTGGACTTTCCAGGAGCCCAGTGATTATTCTGTGTTTCCACTCCCTGTTTTGGATGAAGGATAGAGACTGCCTGTCTAGGCTGCAGATGACAGCATTAGGCAATGTATAAAGCTGTTTGGGAGGCAAGGTCTGAATTCTATGCATTTAAAATAGTTCTAGTTGTTATCTGGCTCAGGCTATGGGGAAAATAAAGTGAGCTTAGCTGGGTTGCTATGTGAAAGTGACACATTAAAAGTTCTGTTATTTAGACAAGAATAATTAAGTGTGTGAGTACAGGATGAGTAATGACTCCTTAGGCATCTGCAATGCAAGTGAAAAGGGGGGTTAACAGTTAATCTTAACTTGAGCTTAATAAACAATGTCTTGGTGTTGATGCCAAACACTACCTGGAGTGTGCGACAGCAACGCGGTGTTAAACAGCAGAAAGAATTTCTTTGTGCTTCTTGGACCTCCCAAGGTAAAAAAGGAGATGGACAAATTTAGGAGAGTTCAGAGACCCTCTGTTTAAAAAAAAATATATATATATTGAATGATCAGGATTTGTTTTTTAATACAGAGAAGGTAAGACCAAAGTGATAACAGCTTTCAAATAGATAAAAGTCTGTCACAAAGAGGCAGAGAATCCATTCATGGCCTTTTGCAGGGAGATCAGTGAGGAGCAGAACTTGAATGGGAGCAAGGAAGATTTAGGTTATACATCAGAAAAAAATCCCAACAGTAAAGATGGTGAAATTTTGTAACAGGTATCCTAGAGAGAATGTGAGGCTTCCATTGTTTGAGGTTTCAAGAACAAGTCTCTGTCCCTGGTGTTGGGGAGTACGACAGGAGCAGGCTGAGCAGTTTGACCTGGTGTGATGGATGCACACAAGTCTGAATCCTGAAGTCACATCTGTTGGCTTCACACTGGGATCTTGGAAACAGTGTGTTTGGGACTGAATGTGTGTTGAATGGTACTGATACCCAAAAACACTGCAGGTGAAGATGCACTGAATCTGAGGAGACTGAGTTATTGCCTTGTTTTCTCATTCTTCCCGTGCAAAGGCGTTTGCACTTGTTAGTCTTACAGAGATTAAGAACAAACTTGTACTGCCTTTTTCTTTTCCCCTCTTAAAATGCTAGTTCAGCACTCAGCAACTCAGAGCACAACATTCCCATTGGAGAGTTGTAGTTCTCTGTCCTTATGCCATCACTGGGACCAATGCTTCTCAACCAGTGCTTGTTACTGGCTTGGATTTTGCACAACCTGAGGGCAAAGGTCCTGCTGATTCCAGCCTTGTTGTAGTCTTTTTTTCTACATCTCATAGCTTTTAAAAGGCATTGAGTTGCCCTTTTTTTTGGAGGGGGGGGTGGTGGTCATTGTCCCCCACCCTTTCCTTGTACAACCTAAGTTCGAATGCTATCAAATGGTGTTCTTAAACATTGGGTGGGTCTAAAGCCACTTCTTCTCTTGGTTCTGCTTTTGTGGGGAAAACAGATCTCATCTGGTTTTGCTTTTGAACGGTGAAGGGCTACACTTCAGGTCAGACTGTTTATCTGAAAGACACTCCAGAGATAAAAAGGAGAATGCTGCATTTATCTCGCAGTAACAGCAACATCCAGCAAATAATGCAGCAATTTCCCTTGGCTCCTGTGCCCAGGCCACAAACAAAGCAGCTATAGAAAGCAGTTCATGTTGCTACAGACCTTCAGTTTAAGCATTGCCTATTAAAGAGCATCTATATAGCCACTTTTCTCTTGTTTTCCTCCCTCAGGAGGGAAAAAGGATGAACTGGTTTTTGGTCACAAAGGTTTTTCAGTCCCAAGAGATGGGAGCTCTGTCGTCTCTTTTCCTTAGGTGAAAAAAGGACATTCATCAGCTCTTGGAATTGGGTGCAAAGATCGATAGCTCCTGAGTTGTTAAAGCCATTCAAAGTGGTGGCTTCAGCATATTTGTAAAACAGCTTAATGCAGAGGATGAAAGGAAGAAACCTGCTGCTGTAGGAAAACCTCAGTAATTCTGGTCTCAGCCAGAATATTCACTGTTGGCCTGCTTAAATATTAGTACAGATCCAAAATACAAGGGAGTTTTCTTCTTTTCCAAAACAGACTGAATTTTAAAGCCTAGAATGAATTTCTTACACTTCTTATCTTCTAAATTCAATTTGTCACCAGCTTAGCCAGTGCTGTTTGCACTGTAAGCTGTGACAGAATGAGGAGTGCAAGCTGGGCTGTTCTGGAGTGACTCAAAGGCAAGGAGGAGGCAGATGGTGCTGCTTCACTGAGCTGCTGCAGTTCAGCTCATCTGTGGCTGAGCCTCTACTGCCGTATCCTCCAGTGGCGACACTTCAAGGTACTGGAAGCAGATAAATACTTGGAGTCTTCTGGCCAATGTAAACTTTCTTTGCTGCTGAAAAGTGAAATCAGCAGTGGGAAATGTTTATTTTGCAATTAACATTGGGTCTTTCACTGCAGGGTGTTTCAGAACATATGACAAACTTCAGTTCACTGCTGACACTGTTCATTTAAGACTTGGTGACCATCTGTGGCTCTCTTTAGAATTTCAAAATTCCAGAATAAACTTTTCTCTTCCAGATAGGGCTTTTCATCTTGCAAAACTCTGTTTAATCTCAGAATTAAGAACTTCTGTTCACTGGGTATGGAAAGCTGGGATTGCATTCAGACCATTCAATGGCAATAACCTCTAACAAATACATTTCCTATATCATTTAGCATAGAACATGCTTACAAAAAAATAAAGGTGGAGTAGATGAGACCTGAGTGACAGAACAAGGAGACACAGTCTCAAGTTGTGCCGGGGGAGGTCTAGGCTGGATGTTAGGAGGAAGTAGTTGGCAGGGAGAGTGATTGGCATTGGAATGGGCTGCCCAGGGAGGTGGTGGAGTCACCGTCCCTGGAGGTGTTGAAGCAAAGCCTGGCTGAGACACTTAGTGCCATGGTCTAGTTGATTGGATAGGGCTGGGTGCTAGGTTGGACTGGATGAGCTTGGAGGTTTCTTCCAACCTGGTTGGTTCTAGGTCTCTGAAGTTTATTCTGCATGTAGAACTGAGGTTTGTATGTTTGTTTCCCATACAGCAGATGAGAGCCCTAACAGCTGTGTATTGGCTGGGCTGCTTTCTGGAGGCTTTACCCTGGGGAAGACTGTGGATAGTCAGATGTGTCATGAAAGATTTTGTGCCCAGCACTAGTTCATGGTTATAGATATTCTTGGTAGTGATCACAGAATGACTGAGGTTGAATGAGACCTCTAGAAGTCATCTGGGTGCCAGGACCATGTCCAGACAGCTTTTTAATGTCTCCAAGGGTGGAGACTAAACAGCTTCTCTGGGCAGCCTGTGCTGGCACTTGGTCACCCTCATAGTAGGAAAGTGTTTCTTGATGTACAGAGTTATGTCCCTTGTTCCAGTTTGTGCCTGCTGCTTCCCATCTGGTCACTGAACACCACTGAAAAGAGTCTGATTCTGTCTTCTTTGCACCCTCCCTGCAAGTATTTGCATACATTTGTAAGATCTCTCCAAGCCTTTCCTTCTGCAGCCTGAACAGTCCTGTTTGTAACGGCACTCTTCTGCTGCATCACACTGACCTGTGCTGTTACAGTCCTGTTTCTGTCAGGTTATTCACTGACCTGAAAGCAGCTGTACCTAGAAACACACCGTTGCTTTGAGATATTGATCAAGTCAGGGCTGAGTACTAAGCATTAGAATAAATACAATCATAATTTAATGTGTGAAGCTGTATTTCTGGTGATGGCAAACTTGACTTTGAGATCCCAGTCTGAGTTTGGGGTGACAGACTGGGAGACAGTTGTTGAAATCCCCAAAAGAGCTATTTGTTCTGATTACTTTGCACAGTCATGTTTATAATACTAGTTTCACTGTCTGTGTATACTTCAGGGTGGGCAGAAACATTCTTTCCTTGCTCAGATTTATCCTATGCTGCAGGGAAATCCCCGTGTCTTGTCACAGGTTTCTGCTGTGGTAACAAGGTGTTGTCAGTCACATCGCAGTGACATCAGGTTTTGTTTCCTTCTGCAGAACATGTGTGCTGGCAGCCAGCAGATCTTGTTCAATGTGTTGTTTTCAGAGCAAAGCCTTGAGATGCCCTTCTCACAAAGACAAAGTTGGAATCCTTAGATCTCATTGTTGTGTAGCTTTAAAGGAAGCTGGGTTGCAATTCAGTTGTGCTCCTGCAAAGGGTCAGCCGGTTAAAGAATTCACTTTGTAGCATCTCTAAAACTGCACCTTTTTTTGGGTCTGACTTTAAAGATTAAAGGTGACTTATGGGGTTGTTAGAAGTGGATTTCATGAAAGGCTTTGAAGAAAATCCTGGCCTAGGATTCAAAGAAGACACAAATCTGTAATTCTTTCTTTGATGAAGTCCACCTCTGTGAGATTTGACACATGAGTTCTCATACTCTGATGGGTTTCTGGTAGGGGAGAGAGCAGTGCTCATTTCTGCCTTTATCTGTGTTTCTATGTGGTCATTGCAGAGAATATGACATCTCTGTCCATTCTTGGTTCCAGGGTAAGTAAGAGATCTTCTCAAAGCTTTATTGTATGAATTAAAGAGGTAGAGGTGCTTGGTGGCTCACTGCTACAGAGAAACTACAATGCCTTTTCATTTGGCAGTGCATTAAGAACTCTGTATGCATAGCCTCCTGAGAATGGTATCAAGTTATCCTTAGCATGGGGTTTCCCATCTTTAATAACTGTTAGTTGAGTTTTGAGTACTGGATGTGTGGCAAATAAACACCAAAATTACCTAAGTGTACTTTGGTCAGATTCTTCATGAGAACATTAGGGAAAGGTTTCTGCAGACTAGATAAAAGCTGATGAATGCCTGATCATGGCTGCGCCTTCCATGAGTGATTGCACTCTTGGGTAGATATCATCTCCTAACCTGAAGAGTTTCTTACTGAGAATTATGGATCTTGTTCCTTTTAAAATATGAGTAAGTAAAGGAAAAAAAGCACCATTCTGACACTGGAGTTATCTTTACCAGCTCTTTTGCTGCACATACTCCACAAAAATGCCAGAGTGCGGTCTCGTGCTCATGGCTCTGCCTAATGTTTTCTTCTGTCTGACGTATTATCAGGGATTTTATTTCATCTCCTCTCTTAAAAACTCTTTGCTATACTGTCCTCATGTTCAGCTTGAGTTAAAGGGAGTTTGTGGGAGATAAATCAGTATAGCTTCAGTTCCTTATGGGTATCAGAGCATTGTGGCTTGGATGGCATTGTGTCTGTACATTGCACACAAGGATCTGGATGCTATCCGGTTTGGATTTTGGGGAGTGTTGGATGACAGACTTTCAGATGAGTTCAAGGGGTATCAGACTAAATATTGAGCATTTTAACAGCTAGAAGAGAAGAAAATGATCAGCATACTGGAAGGATATTTTTATGGGTGATGGATTTTCTGTTGGGCATTTGGTGAAGGAAGATCGCAGCAAGGTAAGGGACAAGGCAGATGGGAATTGCAGGAGGATTCAGAATCTGAGTGTAGCCAAATCATTTCTGAGAGAAATAAGAACAGATTAGGCAGCTGGGTGGCTGGTGTGCAGCAGCTGCTGCTCAAAGGCTGTAGGAGCTGTTGAGAGGAGGAAAGGTGCTAGAGACACACCACATGTATGCTTTGAATGTTCAACACCATTCAAGAATGCAGCTGAGGATGCATCACTTCTTCAGTCCTGGCAGGCCAACAATAAATCTTTCTGGTGTATTTTTCAAGTGGCTTCTCTGTGGTGTTATCAAAATCTCTTAAGTGTCCACCCTCATTCACAGCCTCTTTTACAGCTGCAGTTATCCATCCTGGTGATGGCTTCTCAGGCTTTTACCCAATACCAGCATATTAAACACTTAGCAGCATTTGACGCCAGCAATTCAGTAGAAGGCAGGTCCCCAGTACTTGCTGCTACTCTAAATGAGATCAGTTCGTTTTTTTCCTTTGACATCAGGGATAGATTTGCATATTTTTGTTTTATGTGACTCAGAAAGGAGGAGAAGAGGGCCACCTAGATTGAAGGCCTGCAGGGTTTTTTAAACTGTAGAGGTTGTCCTCTCAAATGATGTAGGCTGAAGATGAGCCAGCAGTGTGGCCAAGAGAGCCAATGGCATCCTGGCCTGCATCAGGAACAGTGTGGCCAGCAGGACAAGGGAGATTATTCTGCCCCTGTGCTCAGCACTGCTCAGGCCAAACCTTGAGTACTGTGTCCAGTTCTGAGCCACTCAATTCAAGAGAGATGTTGAGGTGCTGGAATGTGTGCAGAGAAGGGCAGCAAGGCTGGTGAGGGGCCTGGAGCAGAGCTCTGTGAGGAGAGGCTGAGGGAGCTGGGGGTGTTTAGCCTGGATAAGAAGTGGCTCAGGGCAGAGCTCATTGCTGCCTACAACTCCCTGAAGGGAGGCTGTAGCCAGGTGGGGTTGGGCTCTTCTCCCATGCAACCAGCAACAGAAGAAGGGGACACAGTCTCAAGTTGTGCTGAGGGGAGTATAGGCTGGATGTTAGGAGGAAGTTGTTGTCAGAGAGAGTGATTGGCATTGGAATGGGCTGCCCAGGGAGGTGGTGGAGTCACCATCCTTGGAGGTGTTGAAGCCAAGCCTGGCTGAGGCACTTAGTGCCATGGTCTGGTTGATTGGCCAGGGCTGGGTGCTAGGTTGGACTGGCTGATCTTGGAGGTCTCTTAGAACCTGGTTGATTCTATGAGCAAAAGTGGACATGGAATTTAGGTGGCAAGTTTCCAGTGATTCAGCTTGAAACTTGACTGTATACAGACCTGGATTTTTTTTGCATCATAATAAAGTCCAGATTGTTAGAAATTAGATGCCTGCTCTAGTGAGAGAAAGCTGCACGTTTGGGGGAATGGAATGTACCACTTTAAACACTTTTCAAGTAGTGCAATCTCATGAGCCTAGCAAAAGAACTATCAGGATATGGCATGACTATGATTTATGAGTAGGGAAACAGGAGTTTTCAAGAAGCACAGAGGCAGGCAATTTAAACTTCACACTGCATGCAAATTTTAATGGGTTGTGACTTGTACCTCTTGAGGATCCTGGCTTAAAACTCTAGTGCCTTTATAGTATCAAGTATACTGCAGGCAAATACTCCTTGAACTTGAGAATAGAAAGTGCATTGCACAGCCTTTACTGCACTGATTTCAGACGAGCAGTTAGAATATTCCCTTCCTTTAGAAACCTATGAATCCATGATTCCCAAGGAATAAAACAGCTCTGCCAAAACTAAGTGTTGACCTGTCAAATTCTTATTAAAAATAAATTGGCAAAGGGAGACCAAAAAAATGAAATTAAGCTTCACTGAAAACTGAATTTAGTTTTTTTTTATTCAGGAGATCTGGAAAGATAGGAGACTTGAAAATCATTAACTTATGATGAGCTCTTGGCAGCAAGGTCTGGCTCATTCTGTGCTCCTGCATCCCAAGCACAATAAGTAGTTGGCACGTGGTCCTTTCCTCCAGCAAGTGGAGCCTTCTGCATCTCTCTTGTTCAACTCTGTCCCAAACCTTGTGTCTAGTCCTTCAGAACTGACAGCATTTTGGGGTCAGTTTGACATTTCCCAAGTCTAATGGTGACCTGTCTCTTACTCTGTGTTTTAGCAGGCTCATGCTTCAATGAGCAAATTTGTCCAAATGATCACTTCTAGGTTTTGTGTTCTTCTCAGGCTCTTCTGAGCTAATGATAACGGTAAGACTTGACCCTGAAGCAGCATGGCCATAACTCTTAACCCTAGATGTTTCCTCAGGGTTTAACTTTCTTTCCCCTCTCTCTATGCATGCAGATGTTATCAGATTTACAGGGGTGATGTTGTCTGCTCTCGCAGCTGCAACACAAACTTGTCAACCCATCAGGATTGGGTCACTTTGTGCCATTTTTTGGTGTTTCTGCATGTTGATCACCTCAAACAGTGACATTATTCCTGCAAACTTTAGTAGTAATGTTGTGACTTCTTAGCTGTCTGTGAGTTTGTGAATGGTATTGGACATCAGGGTTTTCTGTTGACTGCATCTACTACTCTTCACACCACTGGGAGCGTTTTTTTAGATCTATAAAGATATGGGTAGAGCAATATTAAAGGAATGATAAGAGCATCCCAGGAGATAACAGACATAGAGGAAGTGTAGTGAGAAAATACTTGTGTCTAACAGGAAAAGCTGTCCAAGAGATGAAGCTGTAATCAGTCAATAAAGACAGCAGGAGCAGAAGGTGGTTTTTTGTGGTTCTCATGTTTTGTGTTTAAAAAAACAAGTGAGATGCATGAGAGCTCTCTCTCTCTTCTAGCTTTTGAGCACTAGAATGCACCAAGTTACCAGGTCAGACTCCTTGGGTAGAGGGAGTTATTGTGATCGGTGAAGAATGAGAGACCTGACACAGCTCTATGAGGAAGGTGGAAATGCTGCTGCTGCTGTGTTGCTTTTCAAAGGAAATTCATACATCTGAGGCCTGAATCATAGAATCAAGCAGGTTGGAAGAGACCTCCAAGATCAGCCAGTCCAACCTACCCCCCAGCCCTATCTAATCAACTAGACCATGACACTAAATGCCTCATCCAGGCTTTTCTTGAACACCTCCAGGGATGGTGACTCCACCACCTCCCTGGGCAGCCCATTCCAATGGCAAAACACTCTCTGAAGGCCCACTGAACTTTTTTGTCTGATACAGATGACAAAATGACACCAGTGTGACGAGCTGAAGGGCTTGTCTGTAGGCAAAGCAGTTACCTATGTGATGCCTTAAGGTTGGACTGGATGATCTTCGAGGTCTCTTCCAACCTGGTTGATTCTATGAATAAAACATTGGATTAAGCCATAAAAGTCTTACTGAAATATTCTGATTTATGAGGCTTAGAACACCTAAAATGCAGTACTTTGGATATGTGCATAGGAATTATCAAGTGTCTGCTATAGCATGAGATAGCAGTAGTAATAATAATAATAATAAACAATTATTCTTCAGTATTCAGTAAGAGAGATTTCCTGCTTGTTGCAGGCGTTTGTTTAGGTTTTTAAATAGTTTATTTTTGTGTTTAAATACAACTTTTTCGCAGAGGATTCTGTATCAGAACCTTTACAACTTCAATAGGTAAAATAATCAGCAGTAACCAAACTGGAAGGTTCTCATAGAAGTGATTTCTGGTGCTGCCAGGCTGTTCTGTCTGGAAGTTGTCTAAGACAAAATCCAGCATCAAGCTATACATCTGTACAGTTTTCTTCTGTGTTTTGTTTGTTGGCTTTTTTAATTCATACTGAGTCCCTGCTGCTCTTTCTCAGTACCTGACAGCTTCTCATTTTTCCTTTCTTTCCCCTCACCCTTTGCAGGGTGCAAGAGAGTGCAGCCTTGATTCCCTTTCAGAGCAAAGGGGTGCAGCCTGTGCTTGTATCTGTAGCTTTCTTTCCCACTGCTTGCCATTCTCAGAGAGGCTGAGGACTCTGCTGCTGCCTAGCTGCAGTTAGTTTTGGAAGTGAGCTCCATCACTGGTACAGAGCAGCAGAACTCTGCACTCCTTCCTGGTGTGGATTTTCTTGGTAAATGAAAGCAAATAGATGAGAAGGTCTCTTGATGTGTACTCGTCAGTGGGATATTCTGAAATACAACTCAGCAATGCTCCCTTTGCAGCTCTGTTGTGATTCAAGGGGAAATATTTGTATGGCAAACACTGTAAATCAGTTTGCTAAAGTGTGTCATCCATGATTCTGAAATTCCTAGTTCTGAGCTGGATGCAGGGGTTTATTCATCATGACTCACTTGAGAGCTTTATAATAATCTGTCATCATCTCCCTTTGCTCCTCACCTGTCCTCTCTGACCTTTTTCTCCTGCTAATCAGTGACTTGAGATGTTTTTATTTCCCTGAATTGTGTCATCATGGTGACTCCTCTGGAGATGGTACCGAGTTCAGGTAATCTATTATGATTCAGAGCCTCAGACAAGTGCAGAGGAAGACAGCAGGGAGTGATAGAAAATGGCATTTGGGGGAATAGAGGATAAGCAATAAATTTTTAAAACCCAAGTGATGAAGGATTGGGGACACACAGGGAAAGGAATAGCAGCAGAAGTATTTCTAGAAATAAGACATCTTTTCAAGTCATGGATTGGCAACAATGGGTCATGTCCTAAATCCTTGCTTTTCAAGGGACACTGCACACATGGCTTCAAAAAAGGCACTGCAGTGCTGGGAAATTTAGGCTCGAGGTGAGGAGAAAGTTCTTCACTGAGAGATTCATTGGACACTGGAATGGGCTGCCTGGGGAGGTGGTGGAGTCGCTGTCCCTGGAGCTGTTCAAGGCAAGGTTGGATGTGACACTTGGTGCCATGGTCTAGCCTTGAGCTCTGTGGTAAAGAGTTGGACTTGATGATCTGTGAGGTCTCTTCCAACCCTGATGATACTGTGATACTGTGTGTGATACTGTGATAAGCATCTGCATCTCTACTACAACATCAGTTGTGTTCCACTGCTAAGCTCATGGACTTCTTACATCAAAACTACAGTCCAGAAGTGAGTTTGCCTTGTGCTCAGCTGTTTAGCATGCCACAGTTTGCACTAATGGAAATGCTCACAGTGGTGTCCAAGTGCAGAATGCAAGTTTAAAGCAGCAGTGATTTAGCAAGCTGGCACTGCTGACTCCTTAGGACCATACTGATGTCTTCCCAGACTTTACAGCACATCATGTCTAAAATTGAAATCCCAAGGATGTGCTCAGCCCCACATTAGGATGCTCCTGGAAGGTGAGCTCAGGTGCCTTGTCACCTCCAATTTTCTGTAAGACCTGAGATTGTTTTGCACAGGACTTTTCCCCAGGTTTTCCCTAGGCTTTTTACCCTTAGATTTAAATACCTGATTGCACAGTCTCATTAAAAAATGAACATCTAAAATTGTATCAACAGCAACTGCTGCAATTTAGCAAAGGATAAACTTTATTATTCAATAGAGCTGCAGTGGCTTTGCAGCACTTTCATTTCAGGAAAATGTAACTGGTAATCAAAAAATGATTACTTGATACTCCAAGTGATAAAAGGCATAGTGTGATGTAGCTGAGTGCCTTTTAAGCAGTGAGCTAGTGGAGGGGAGGTGAAGAGTGTTTACTGTGCCTCCCCTCTGGGATTGTCATTGCCACAGTGCCTTGAAGAAAGCAAAAAATTATTAGTGTGTTTTGATCTGAAACTGAAGAAAATGCTGGGTAGTAAAGGACATTAACTGTACTTGATCTGTAAAGACAGTGGATATTTTTAAGAGCTTGCAGCTATGAGAAACTCAACTGGCAGCCACTGGTTGATTTTATACTCAAGCCTCCAAGAAAGCATGAGAATAATTAAGTGTAAATCTAGAGCAGGGTAGCTTTAGGTTGGACACCAGGAAGAAGCTTTTACTTCTGAGGGTGGCTAAACACTGGCACAGACTGTCCAGGGAGGTGGTGGAGGCCCTGCCCCTGGGGGTGTTCAAGGTCAAGCTTGATGAGGCTCTGAGCAACCAGATCTAGGGGGAGATGTCCCTGCTTGTTGTACAGGGGTTGGACTAGACGACCTTTACAGGTCCCCTCCAACCCAGTGCATTCTGTGGTCGTAAAGAATGTCTTTAGGTAACAAAGTTTGGTAGGACTGCTTTGATACCTTTACTGTAGTAACTGTTCCTAAGCATTAAGTGTGCTGAGGAAAGCAAAACACATTTGCACACAAGGCTGTAAAGAGGTGGCAAATGTGCAAGAGCAAGCTCAGAGATTGAAGGTGTACCAGGCACTGAATCTTGGAAATCAGTGAATGTGCACATGCAGGTTTCTTCAAGAAAGAGAAGATGATGCAACTCAAAATGTATTTTTGATTCTTCACTTCAGAGATGTAGATTAATATTGAATTAAAGGCTTCCTAGGATGCTAATAAATATTATTTGATAAAGTTCAGTAAAGCCCAAGATTCTTACAGTGATGTGCAGTAAATAGCAAATCTTCTTATGCTGGTCTTTCTGGGAGGAAAGCAGGCAGTGATTGTAATGCAAATTGTGGTGTGCAAACAATATTAGCTGGGAAGATACTGCTTAGAGTCTGAGATTCTTATTTCTCAGGTGGATAAACCTACTGCATGCACTTCAAAAATAAACACTGGCAGACTTTGCATGCCCTTTATATGTTAGGTTAAAGTGCTAATCCTTTTTTTCCCCTCATTTGTGTGGTTGTTGGATGTGATTCCATTTCCACGGAGAGATACAGGGCAGTGCTGTCCTCTCTTTCCTTCTGCTCTGGAATTTTGATTTTCTGCAGTGCCTGCTTACTCTGGAGGAGTGGAAGGAAAGGTGGTTTGAAGTGCTGTGACATAGATTTCTGGGTTCCCTAGCACCTCTTGTGGCCTCACTTTCTCTTGATTGGTCTTGACTCTCCCATTGAGCTGTCATCCCTCCTCTACCCAAAGCAATGATTCCCATCAGCACTCTGGCAGCTGTTCATGATGGTGCATGTCAGCAGCATGACTTCTCCTTGGTGTCCATAGTACGTAATGAAACTGTCTTTGTCTGGGGTGGATACCCATGGCAGCAGCAGTTTGTTTGCTGAAAGGTTAATTGCAGTCGTGGTGGTAAACGAAGAGCTGCATGGTGACTAACCCCCATCTACCTGTGCCTGCTGCTGTGCTGATGTCTGGTTGAGGAAGGCAGATCAGGCCTGGTGACTGTGAATTATGTAGCCATGAAGCAGCACCTCTTACAAGAGAATTTGCTCGCTGTTACTTTCATCAGATTCAGACTAAGGACAGAGTCCAGTGGGCTGCCCCTTCAGCCTCTGGTCCTGCAGGTGCATCTCCAACACCATATGGGAAATTTCCCTTGGCCAGCTCGGAGAATGAGCATCTAAAAGTTCTGACCTTGTAACTTGATGTCTTGTGAAGGATTTCTTCCAGAGCACAGAAATGTAATCTCAGCATTCGCAACCGTTCTTGGAAGCAGATGGAGGAGGAGGTAGCAGTCTGAGGTTTGTGAACAGCCAGTGATTACTCCTTCCTCCTTGTCTGACTCTATCACCAAAAGCATGTGAGGAACTGATACACAGACTGAAAAGTCTCCCAACAAATCTTTACAGGCTTCCTAGAATCCATTTTCTGGGTATCTGGCAACTGACACCAGAAATTGTCACCTCTGCATTAGCCCTGGATAGATACCACTGCGTGATGGATGCGTTGAGAGAAAACCCTTCTGAACCACTGTGGAGGGGAACCTACAGCTGTTAGCTTTCAGCTGTAGTTAAACTTTTCAAGGACACAAATGATTGAATCATCAGGTGATGTTTGACAAATACAGCTTACATTTCAGGTAGTTACTTTTCCCACTTGCACTTGTTGAGTATCAAGGGATATCTCATGTTGAAAGGAACTCATCAACATCATGGAATCCAGCTGTCTGCGACTCACAGGACTGCCTGTTTGCAAAGGCCCCCTAGAATCTTTGTTACATTGGTCACCAGAGTGAATTTCTACAAACCCCTGTTGAAAGCAAAGCCTGATTCAGTGATTTGTTGCTTTCATAGTGTAAAATGTAGGTCAAATCCTTAGTAATGTCATGAGCAAAACACAGCAGGGGGATTGTGGTTAATAGGCAGCCTGGGGATGTGTTCAGGTGGGTTACAATGGGATACTGATCTAGTTCCAGCATGGATGATACCTGAAAGGGGTTTGGATTGCAGGATTGATCCATATTGCTGCTGCATTTGTGCAGGCAAAGACTTTATTTATGAAGGAGTGTGTGCAGATGTGGGAGGAAAAGCAAACAGAGTTGAGGCAACACAGTGTGTACTGAGCTTAGCCATGCTTACACTCCTTCTCTTTTTCCTTCTCTGCCTAGTTTGATTTCATGCCCTTCAGAGGAGCATCTATCCATCTGTAGGAAGTACTTTACTGTTTCTGTCTGACACTGCGTGTGATAAATACTACCAAAATTTCTCCTGCCCTGCCCTGCAATGAGAAGTCAGGGACAGTTGGTTGGACAAATTTACTCTGCAAAGTATATAAAAAAAACAATAAAATCTATGAGATGATGGAAATTTGAGACTTTGCAAGGCTTGCAAATGCATTTGCAAATACATTTGCATGCTTGTGGAAGTACCTGAGGAAGTGCAGAATGTTTAAGTTGGATGCACAGAAACGTTTGGAGTATTTTGTTTGTGGTTTGGTTTTGTTGTGGGTTTCCTATTTCTTTGTACAAAGAAATCTGTTTTGTAAAGATCAGGAGATGAGTCTTTTGAAATGAGATGGCTCGGTGCTTATTTCTTAGTCCAAGCTTTGATCATTCCAGTGATGGATGTGGAATAGGCAGATACAGTGTTTCTAGTGTGATTGAAGCCTTGGGAGATGTGATAGCTGCTCATCAGCAAGGATAGCTTGCCATGTGTTTGAAGGGCATGATGGAGGTCACTCGAACAGAAACTTCTCTCAACGTTTATGTGTAGCCACTTGCAGCATTTGAGTTGGGGAAAAAAATGTAAAGCCACAAAAACGATGTGCAGGGAATGAATAAGAGGTAGGTGCAGGGGGTTGTTTTTATTTATTTTATCTTTCTCTTGTTGTTTCACAGAGTAAGGAAAGTAGAGGACTGCAGAAACAGGCAGGAGGTGAAGGACAGTTGCTGTTAGCTGTGGTTGTTACTCAAATAGTTTATAATGGTCGCACAGGAGTGTGCTGGTTTGAGCCTGGCTAGAATGCTTTGGTGAGAAGAATTAGATTACAGGCTGTGAAAAGGAAACAGTGGTGATGTCTACTTCACTCATAGGCTTGCTGAGATGTATAAGAACAAGAACGCAAACATAGATAACACAGTGGCTGTCTGGGCTTTGAGCTGAACTTCTCTCCCTCTAACCTAACCTGCCATCTTTGTGACTAATCCACCTGCTTCCTCACCCCCCTGGCTGATCTTCCATACTATCTTAAACATAAGGCAAAGTCTGGGGTAAGGTTGAGGGGTGGGAGAAAGGTGGAAGAGTGGTTGTGAGCCCCTCCTGGGGACTCAGGTTTCCGGGAGGGCTGTTGTGTTTCTGTATTACCTTTTCCCTTGTCTATTTCTGTATATACTGTAACTATCTGCTTGTATATTGAGCTAATCTGTAAATACAGAGCTTCATTCAATTTCTAGAGTCACTGAGTCTAGTCAGGGTAATTTCCAAAGTGTGTGGGGTGAGGGGGAACACCCAAACCATCCCACAGGAGATGTCCTGGCAGGATGCTCTTGTTCCTTGAGAATGGTGTCAGCCTGATCTTGTGGGGGACGGGGAGGTGAAGGGTAATAAACCTGACATCTGCATGTGAAACAGCTGCATGTAAATGAAATAAAGCTGTTGTCCATTTCTGGTTTGCCTGGAAAACAAATGTAAAAGCTGTGCTGGACCACAGCGAGAAAGGCACGAGATGGGTTCCTGCTTGGCATGGCCAGTGCAGGCACAGTGCTGAAGCACAGCTCTTGGACAGCTACACCAGTATGTAAAATCATGCCTGTGCTCTGTCTCACAGTAATTTTATTTCCAAAGCCATTCAGACTTGCCCTGGGGGGACAGGATATGTCAAGCAGAAAAAAAGCACCCTAGCTGGATGCTGTGAGGAGGATAGGAAGTGACTGCGAAGGCAAGGACCCTCATCAGTAGCTCTCACCCACAATGCCACTTGCTAAGATTTAGTCTCCAGACTCCGATCTAAGGGCTACAAAGGGGCATGGCCATTGGCTGCTAGGTAAGTGGTTGGCCTGCTGCCATCGTTGGGTTGTCTCTACAACAGTGTTTGTTGGCCAGAGAACACATTTATGCAAATGACCAATCTGTGGACAAGGCAAGCTGAGGGATGTTTGTCTCATCTGAGCATGCCTGGAAGATTTGCCTGGTCAATAGTAATTACCGCCTCTTCCTCCAGCCCTTGCAGGGGGATGATGCCCCAGGCTCTTCGCTGCTCACTACCTGCTGCCATGTGGTAATTGCTTTGGTTCAGTCAAACCTTAATTAAAATGTTATTGATAATTTGTCTGCAAAGAAACACTTGTTCACATGCCTTAATTGGAGGTCAAGGCATGTCATCACTTACCTTAATCAGCTAAAAATTTAATAGAAACTAGCTAAAGTGGAGCTTGCTCTTTTTGCTGTACTCTGGAAATGTGGGCACGTTTTCACCCTGTGGGTTTCTGAAGGTAGAACTGGTGGAAGCACAGAGTGCAGGATGATATGCAAGGGCGTGTAAGATATATATGTCTGTATATGTGTGTATATATGTATGTGTGTATATATATAATCTGGAGAGCAGCCAGACAGAGAGGGATCTGGGGGTGCTGATTGATACCCACCTGAACATGAGCCAGCAGTGTGTCCAGGTGGCCAAGAGAGCCAGTGGCATCCTGGCCTGCATCAGGAATGGTGTGGCCAGCAGGAGCAGGGAGGTCATTCTGCCCCTGTACTCGGCACTGGTTAGACCTCACCTTGAGTGCTGTGTTCAGTTCTGCCTCCCCCAGTTTAGGAGGGACATTGAGATGCTTGAGCATATCCAGAGAAGGGCGACGAGGCTGGGGAGAGGCCTTGAGCACAGCCCTACGAGGAGAGGCTGAGGGAGCTGGAATTGGTTAGCCTGGAGAAGAGGAGGCTCAGGAGAGACCTCATTGCTGTCTACAACTACCTGAGGGGTGGTTGTGGCCAGGAGGAGGTTGCTGTCTTCTCTCAGGTGGCCAGCACCAGAACAAGAGGACACAGCCTCAGGCTGCACCAGGGGAGATTTAGGCTGGAGGTGAGGAGAAAGTTCTTCACTGAGAGAGTCATTGGACACTGGAATGGGCTGCCCGGGGAGGTGGTGGAGTCGCCGTCCCTGGAGCTGTTCAAGGCAGGATTGGACGTGGCACTTGGTGCCATGGTCTGGCCTTGAGCTCTGTGGTAAAGGGTTGGACTGGATGATCTGTGAGGTCTCTTCCAACCTTGGTGATACTGTGATATGTATAGAGAGAGAACACTGTACAAGTAAGATGACATAGCAATTGCTTAGCAGTTGTAGTGAAGCAAAGCTCAACCGTTTAAGGTCTTCTACATCTCTTTGAAGACTTTCTTTTTGGTATTTTTGTTCTGAGATGAAAATCCCTTTATGCTTCTGAACAAGCAGATAAGAGGAGCAGCTTGATGATGAGTTTGATGGAGCTGGTGAGTTTGTTTCTGTAAAAAATAGCTAAGTAAAATCTGACCAGGAGAAGTATTGCCACTGCAAGATAATGTTTTATAGAGCACTCTTAAATTTCTTCCAGTACAGATGCATGAGAGTGATTCAGTTGGCTGTGGCTGTCATTGTACAGCCTGATGTGTGTAATTTTTTTATGGAGGGGAAAAGGACAACCTGGAGTGTGAACTTCATTTGAAGTTTATTCAAAGCATATCAGCACTGTCTAAAGCAAACCAGTTATGCCCAGAAAAAGCCTTGGCTGGCTTGTGGGCTAGGACATCATTACCAGTCATTCATACTGTTCTACTGTAGACAATTTCTGATGGTTATTTTAGAAGGCTCATTTTTTTTCTAATTGGCAGAGTGATTTTCTTCTTTGGCCTCCATCAAAGCCTAAACATTCTGATTGCTTCCATGTTTGAGGCAAATCTCTGTGGGAGGAGATTTATTTCAGTGTACATCTCGCAGATAGGGTGGGGATTTTCTGTGGCCTCATAAGTAGATTATGTAAAAACAGGAACCAAATGAGTCTCATTAGTTCTGGATGTAGGAAGGACAGTTTCTTCAGTCTCTCTCCACCAATAATTAGCATAAAATGCCACTCTGTGCTCCAGTGTACTTTTGTGATCTCTCTTTCATGGCTGGCATAACTCAAACACACCTAAATTGTGCTGCACGTTATCAGAGTGTTGTACAAATCAACAGTCCTTGTCATTCCTCTTTCATTTGGCTGATGAGAAGGGAATTATCATCACCATCATCATGGTTACAGAAAAGTCTTAACAGCCAGGAAAGCAAAGAGGCTTCGTCTTCATGATTCACTGGCAGGGAGTCAGCCCCAGCTAATGACAGCGCCTGGAGTAGAGCAGGTCACTGGGGTGCAATTCTGCCTGCTGAACCGTGCTGCCTTGCTGGGAGCAGAAGACAGGATTTAATAAGAGCTGCTAGGTAGCCAGAGGCAGCTATGCTAGGAAATGAGGCAGTATTTATTGCAAGATGCATTTAGTTGTTGTATTTCCTTGATGAGGAAGTGCAAGCATAAATATTCAGCTGGATTGCTAATTATTCCCATCCAGTTATGGGGGCAGTACAATCCATCTGGAGCTAAATGGCTGGGAATAGGGTGGCCACTTGGAGTTGCAAGGCAGCTCCCCTTTCCTATTCTGCTGCCATATGCAGGGTAAGCATCAAGTACAGCCATTGCACTAGTCCTGTTCTCCTGCTTTGAGCCTCTCTAGTAGGTGACCTATTGCTGATAAGATTTTCTAAGTGGCTTTGTTTCAGTTTTAAGACCCACATTAGAAGTAAGAAATCCTGTTGCACATCAGACATGCATTTTGTGACCCCAATGGAGTCTTGCCTGAAGAGATCTCCAGTTCATGCTAGCCTTCAGTCTGTGGTGTTACATTGTGGTCACTGATCCACGCAGAAATAAAGAACAGAAGACAAAGGATGTGTGGATATGAAGCACTAGAGAATGGGTTGAAAAGTAAATGTTTGATTTGGCTCTTCCTATCTTCTGCTTTTTGTGGTCTGTTTATGTGTGCAAGGAAAGGAGAGATGAAAACAAGTGTGACTTGAGGAGTTGTGCATGGGTCAGTTTTGGACTATGAGAGCATGAAATTCCTTTACTCAAAACATGGGCTGTAGAATGGCCCTTCTGGGCCCAGTCCTGTTCAACATCTTTATTGATGATCTGGACCAGGGGATTGAGTCCAGCATCAGTAAGTTTGCAGATGACACCAAGCTAGGAGCAGCTGTGGAGCTGTTGGAGGGTAGGAGAGCCCTGCAGAGGGACCTAGACAGGCTGGATGGGTGGGCAGAGGCCAACAGGGTGAGATTGAACAAGGCCAAGTGCAGTGTTCTGCACTTTGGCCACAACAACCCCAAGCAGTGCTACAGGCTGGGGACAGAGTGGCTGAGAGCAGCCAGGAAGAAAGGAACCTGGGGGTGCTGGTGGATAGTAGCTGAAGATGAGTCAGCAGTGTGCCCAGGTGGTCAAGAGAGCTAATGGCATCCTGGGCTGGCTCAGGAGCAGTGTGGGTAGCAGGACAAGGGAGGTTCTTCTTCCCCTGTACTCAAGACTGCTCAGGCCACACCTTGAGTGCTGTGTCCAGTTCTGAGCTCCTCAGTACAAGAGAGATGTTGAGGTGCTGGAAGGTGTCCAGAGAAGGGCAACAAAGCTGGGGAGAGGCCTGGAACACAAACCTTATGAGGAGAAGTAGAGGGAGCTGGGGGTGTGCAGCCTGCAGAAGAGGAGGCTCAGGGCAGACTTCATTGCTCTCTACAACTCCCTGAAGGGAGGCTGTAGCCAGGTGGGGTTGGTCTCTTCTGCCAGGCAAGCAGCAACAGACCAAGGGGACACAGTCTCAAGTTGTGGCAGGGGAGGTCTAGGCTGGATGTTAGGAGGAAGTTGTTGGCAGAGAGAGTGATTGGCATTGGAATGGGCTGCCCAGGGAGGTGGTGGAGTCACCATCCCTGGAGGTGTTGAAGCAAAGCCTGGCTGAGGCACTTAGTGCCATGGTCTGGTTGATTGGCCAGGGCTGGGTGCTAGGTTGGACTGGGTGAACTTGGAGGTCTCTTCCAACCTGGTTAATTCTATGACTCATTTCCTTTACCATCAGCAGTTCCTCTGTGTAAATCTTTGCAAAGTTTGTTGGGAAGAATTTGGTTTACCTCATGCCAGCTATAGAAATGAGTCATTTTTATTGTCTCATTAATTGAAAGCAATTATTTCACTCTGAATAATTCTCACTGTTCCATCTTTTCTTCCACTCTTCTGATCACTGTAATTTTAGTAGCTCGTGTCCATGTTTTGTGTAGTATCTTCTTTGTTTTCAGACCTAAGCCCATTTCAGCCTACTTAAACAGTTTACAGAAGGCTTTTTTTTTTCCCTTATTAGTTTTATCTGAAATCTGTGATATTTGAAATGTGAAGCACATGTACCCTGCCTTGGGCTCATCTGCTGTCAATCACATTTCTTTGTGATTTTGTTTTACCAGCTAAAACCAGATGAGAAAAAAACCACCACTGATGTGAGCATCATTGGACAGGAAAGCAAAAAAATGTGATCCAGAAATTGTTTCCTTTGTAGTCTTAATGAAAATCAAGGCCAGGCTGAGAAAAGGATGGCCAGCCCCCAAGGATCTTTCTACACTTTCAGTCATTGTAACAAAAACACCATAAATAACAGTGATAGAAAGCAGTAATCTGCCAAATATTTCTTCCTCAGTACATCTCATTGTTTTGCCATTAATACAGTCCCTCACTCTGTATCAGCTGCACTACTTGTAAAGCAAAAACATGCTAGGTGTGATGATAGCTTAGCATACATGCTTCCCATTTAGCCTGTTGCTTGGAGATCCTCTGCTGTTAGTGTTGGTGTCTCATCATCTTTTGATTCACATGACACAAATTTCTTGAGGCTCCATAATGTACCTTTCTACAAGAGAGAATTCTCTCAAGTGTCTTTTATTGAATGAGAAAAGTTGAAGGGGACTATAAAGTTGTGTGTGGTGTTTTGGATTCCTGTAGCTGAAGACTCCCAAAGACTTCATATAATGAAATTTTATCCTCAAAGAGATAATCTTGCTCAGGTTCTTTCCAATCCTAGCTGTAGTTGTCAGATAGCACAGCATCCAGCTGGTTTAGTCCCTGACAAGCCTGCATGTGTGTGTCCTGTAGTGAAATGAAGTAGATAAAAACCAAGTAACCCTCCTACTAGTGCTCTAGTTTGAGACCAAACCAGAGTTGCCTGAAAATGTGACTGTGGGTTTGTGCCAACATAGCATCTCGCACAGGGCAATCCAGACTGCCAAATTCCTGTTATGGTCTGAGCAGTAAGTTGTTCCTTGCCTGGTTGTGAGAATAAAATCTTAAAGCAAGATCTGCAGGGTTGATATTTACTTAAGGGGAGATATTTATTCAATTTCATTTGGTTTTGCCATCTGCTGGGGGCTGGGACCTGCCTTTATCCGTGTTGGTGATGCGGTGTTTAACTTGTAGCTGACAGATAGAAGCCTTTTCAGTATCTCCTCTTCTCCTGCACTTGATACTCAGCTGTGTGTTCTCGTTCCAACAGCCACATTCTTTCCCAATGAATCAGAAATACAGATCTTCCCCCAGAAAGGTTTTTACAGCAGTGTTTGCCAGCCTGAGTCACTTACCCATTGTACAGCCATCTACTGAAGGCATTTCAGAGATTCCTGAAGTCTCTGTGGCTGAAAGAGAAGGGAAGGAAACATTTCTGAAGCTCTAGAGAATAATGGCAGAGGAGCATTTCTTCTGCTTTTCTTCCAAAGCTGTTTTATTTTCTTCCAAATGTTTGTTTGCTTTTCAAATCTGGCCTCTGGTTGGAAGTTTGCTTTGCATCATTGGTTTTTGATTTTTTTGGCAGGGAGACTGTAGCTGACATGTCTAATGTATACTTCAGGCATCTGCTCTTTGCTAGCAAGTCCTGCTAGAACATTCCAAAGCCTTTCCACTACTGTATGGCTGCATGAGTTTTCAAGAGGACTTGGAAATTTTGAAGCTGGCCTCTGGTTCTCTCAGTCCAATTGTTTTGGATGCTATTTCTGAGCAGAGTGTTGGGAAAATAGATGATTGCAGTATTGCTTAGCATACTTGTGCATGCTGCTGGGGTGTTCCTTATGATATGTGTTAAAGAGTTCCAGTGGCCCATTTCATGGTTTCCTTAGTACTACGTGATTTAGGGAGTTTGTGGCTGTTCTGAGGTACCCCAAATTCCTTTATCTTTCTCTCTCCCTCCTGCTCCCTGCCAGCAGTTTGAATGGGAGAAGGCAGTGTGAAAACTGCTTCCCCCCCACCCTGAGGGCTTGAGGGGGGATGAGCAAAAGGTGCTTTCCCCATATGTGGCCTGCCCCATGAGGAAGCTCAGGCTGGAACTGGCCCAGTGGTTGGCTGGGTTTTCATGCCCAGTATGAAATGGTAAATGGACACTTTGTCTAGAAGAGCTTAAATAGAGCAAAGGAGAAGAGAAGGAGTTCCCACCTTGATAGTTCCCACCTTGAAAGAGCTCCTACCTTTTTGGACCATTCCTACCTTTGGGTGTTTGTCCCCACTTCTGCATCATTTTGTGCAAACTTGCAGGCTTGGCAAGCCCTGGGATCCTTTGAGAGAGCTGCCAGTGGCATCCTGAGCAGCCACTCTCAGACCATATCAGCAGTTTGGTCTCTCTTCTGCTGCCATGAAGGTAGCATGGTTCCACGACCATCCCACTCGTGGAAGGAATGCTTGAGATACTTGTTAGTTTGGCAGCTTTGCCATTCACCTTGGAATTCCGCTGCATGGTCATACACTCTTGGATGTTGTCTGCAGCATCAGAAGGTGACTTGTGCAGGGGAATCCAGCAGGAGATCTTTGCCAAATGCTTGTCTCACCTCCATGAGTAAGACCTGCTGTTCCTTTAATCTTTTACTCAGCCTGATGGATAATGGGGTAAAGCTGTGTTTATAGCTTAGCCTTTTCCATTTCTGACTTCCTAAATCTCTAAATTTGCCTATAACATCTGTTTTTGGAAGAAATTCTCTATCGAACTGAATCAGTAAATAAACCTTAAATTACTTTTGGATGTAGTTTGGGGGCAGGATTCCAGGAAAATAACATAATTCTATGTTTATAATTCCTGACTCAGCCACATTAATTCCCTGCATCCATGACAGTGGCAAGAAGTGTGAAACATTAATTTTCATGTACTAGTAAGTACCTTTAAGAATGGCTTCCTGCTCTGCCTCTTCCATATGGAGATTAGCTTTAGAATCATAGAATCAACCAGGTTGTAGGTGGAAAAGCTTGTAGACCAGTTCTTTGGAGAATCATCATTTCACAGTATCACCATGGTGGGAAGAGACTTCATAGATCATCAAGTCCAACCCTTTACCACAGAGCTCAAGGCTAGACCATGGCACCAAGTGCCACGTCCAATCCTGCCTTGAACAGCCCCAGGGACGGCGACTCCACCACCTCCCCGGGCAGCCCATTCCAGTGTCCAGTGAATCTCTCAGGGAAGAACTTTCTCCTCACCTCCAGCCTAAATCTCCCCTGGCGCAGCCTGAAGCTGTGTCCTCTTGTTCTGGTGCTGGCCACCTGAGAGAAGAGAGCAACCTCCTCCTGGCCACAACCACCCCTCAGGCAGTTGTAGACAGCAATAAGGTCTCCCCTGAGCCTCCTCTTTTCCAGGCTTGTGCTTGGGCTTGTGCTCTTCTGGGTATTTTTGGTTCTTTGTTGCATGGGAAATGTGTAGAACAGTAACACTTCAATGCTGTAGTCCATAATCAAGCTGACAAAGAAAAACAAAAAGTGGCTAGAATCCTCATCATGTACCTCTAGAAAAGGTTTTTTACTAATGGCTCGAAATAAGCTGTTGTGATGGTTTGGGTGTTACCTGCCTTCCCCCACACTTAAGAAAAATCACCCAGACTAGGCTCAGCCAGGCTGGAAAATTAAAGAATGAAGCTTTGTATTTACAGTTTAGCACAGTCTATACAGCCATATACAGAGACATACAAGTTAAAAATTAGTACAGAGACACAACACTCCTCCCAGAAACAAGGGTAGTGAGGCACTGGAAAAGCTTTCCCAGAGAAATTGTGCATGTCCCCTCCATGGTAGTGTTCGAGGCCAGGTTGGATGGGACTTTGAGCAACCTGCTCTAGTGGAAGGGATCCCTGCCCGTGGCAGGGGAGTTAGAAGGAGGTGAGCTTTAAAGTCCCTTCCAACCCAAACTGTTCTGTGATTGTAAGAAACACTTGCATTAGGCCTCACACTTTCTGCTTACTTGCTCTGATGGTTTGGGTGTTCCCTGCCCCACCCACACATAAGAAAATCACCCAGACTAGGATCATCCAAGCTGGAAATGAGAATGAAGCTTTATATTTACAGCTTAGCACAAGATACAAGCAGACAGTTACTATATATATACAGAAACATGCAAGTTAAAAGGTGATACAGAAACACAATACACCCTCCCAGAAAACAGAGTCCCCAGGAAGGGCTCCCAACCACCCTTCCACCTTCCCGCCCCACTACCTTACTCCAGACTATGCCTTACATTCAAGGTGAGTTTGGAGGTTCAGCCAGGTGGGTTAGGAAGCAGAAGGATTAGTCACACAGATGGCAGGTTAGAGAGAGAGAAGTGCAGCTCAAAGTCATAGAGCAAACTGTGTTATCTGTGTGTTCTTCATCCATCTCAGCAAGCCTATGAGTGCAGTAGCCATCACCATTGCTTCCTTTTCACAGCCTATCATCTAATTCCCCTCACCAGAATATCCCATCTGGGCTCAAACTAGCACAGCAGTGTTGTTTGAGGCATCTTTCTCCCTGCAAACCTTGTGTCTGCAGCAAATAGCAAAGCTCCAAGACTTGCTCCTTTCCTTAGTTTTCCATGTTGAACTACCTTGGCTCGGAAATAGCACAGTGGTATTTCCAAATGGCTCACAGAGCAGTGAATGAGTGAACAGAAGCTCATGACATAACCTTCACTATTTAAATACTCTTCCTCCAAGACACTCACGTTCTCCTAAGAAGATTCTTGTTCTCTGTCAGGTACTGGGCTCAGTGTTGAAGTTGAAACACTCAGACCAGTGTTACTGCAGCTGAGTTATGTACAATTAGATGTCCTAGCTGATTCTCCATGTTGTTGCTGTGCATCAGAACAGTAGATAGCAGATTTATTACTTCTTCACTAATTTTCCATTTCAGTCTGTCTGTGAGGATGCTGAAGCATTTTACATGTTCTGCTGTCCAATCCCTTGCTTTCTGAACTAATTATTGTACCAATTCAATATGAGGTTCACTGTCTCCCAGGTTTTGGAATTGGTGGTGCTGCTCAACTTGCTTGATGTCAGGCATTTTACTCAGGTACTTAAGGGAAATTGGGTTTGCAACAGAGTGAGAAATGAAGCAGAGCAATGAAAATGACAGCGATGCTCAGGAGCTCACTGGAGAGTATGCCAAAGTTAGACTCTCCATGAGGTTTTCCAGCAAAAGTTTCTGCTCAAGGGTGGATTCTCATAGCAGAGCTCACTGGCAGAGAGTTTGGTGTTGTCATTTTCATCATTTATGTCCTTCCTATCCTGCTGGGAGACTGAAGGGGTATCCTTTATTTTTCTCCCTTGCTGCTCTGAAATGGTTTTAAACTCAAGGATGTGAATCTCTTATTAACTTCAGGCTTTGTCCATAGCTTTCCATTGTATCAATGAATTTTCCTTTGGAATTTTGGGAGAAAAATTAGAATCATAGAATCAACCAGGTTGGAAGAGGCCTCCAAGATCAGCCAGTCCAACCTAGCACCCAGCCCTAGACAGTCAACCAGACCATGGCACTAAGTGCCTCAGCCAGGCTTTTCCTGAACACCTCCAGGGACGGTGACTCCACCACCTCCCTGGGCAGCACATTCCAATGCCAATCACTCTCTCTGCCAACAACTTCCTCCTAACACCCAGCCTAGACCTCCCCTGGCACAACTTGAGACTGTGTCCCCTTGTTCTGTTGCTGCTTGCCTGGCAGAAGAGACCAACCCCACCTGTCTACAGCCTCCCCTCAGGTAGTTGTAGGCAGCAATGAGGTCCCCCCTGAGCCTCCTCTTCCCCAAGCTGCACACCCCCAGCTCCCTCAGTCTCTCCTCATAGGGTTTGTGCTCCAGGCCCCTCACCAGCTTTGCATTTTTAAATCTATTCTAAAAACAACTTTACAATTCTCTTCCCTCCTGCTTTTTGTGAATCCCTGCGAGATGGAATCTGATTTTTATTTCTTGGGTGTTGGTTTGTTGGTGGTTGGTTGTTGTTCTTCCTGCCACCTTGATTAAAAATGTGAAATGACAACAAATTCTCCTCTCAGAATGTATCTGCACAAGATGTGGTAGCAGTCATGATGATGTGGGCTGATTAGACAAGCAGGTGCTCAGATTGATTACATAAAGCAGCTTCTCTCCTGCAAATAGCTGTCATTAAGGGGCAAACGGTGCTGGTTTAATTCCAGAGTCACTCCATTAAAATGAATGGGAAAATCTTTGGATTTTGTTGATAAGCTGTTTAGTGAGGAGTTCAGATGGCAAACTGGCAGCCATATCACAGTATCACCAAGGTTGGAAGAGACCTCACAGATCATCAAGTCCAACCCTTTACCACAGAGCTCAAGGCCAGACCATGGCACCAAGTGCCACGTCCAGTCCTGCCTTGAACAGCTCCAGGGACGGCGACTCCACCACCTCCCCGGGCAGCCCATTCCAGTGTCCAATGACTCTCTCAGTGAAGAACTTTCTCCTCACCTCCAGCCTAAATTTCCCCTGGCACAGCCTGAGGCTGTGTCCTCTTGTTCTGGTGCTGGCCACCTGAGAGAAGACAGCAACCTCCTCCTGGCCACAACCACCCCTCAGGTAGTTGTAGACAGCAATGAGGTCTGCCCTGAGCCTCCTCTTCTCCAGGCTAACCAATCCCAGCTCCCTCAGCCTCTCCTTGTAGGGCTGTGCTCAAGGCCTCTCCCCAGCCTCGTCGCCCTTCTCTGGACACGCTCAAGCATCTCAATGTCCCTCCTAAACTGGGGGGCCCAGAACTGAACACAGGACTCAAGGTGTGGTCTAACCAGTGCAGAGTACAGGGGCAGAATGACCTCCCTGCTCCTGCTGGCCACACCATTCCTGATGCAGGCCAGGATGCCACTGGCTCTCTTGGCCACCTGGGCACACTGCTGGCTCATGTCCAGGCAGGTATCAATCAGCACCCCCAGATCCCTCTCTGTCTGGCTGCTCTCCAGCCACTCCGACCCCAGCCTGTATCTCTGCATGGGGTTGTTGTGGCCAAAGTGCAGCACCCTGCACTTGGAGCTATTGAACCCCATCCCATTGGACTCTGCCCATCTGTCCAGGTGGTCAAGGTCCCACTGCAGTCCAACTCAGTCACATCTGCCCCCAGCTTAGTGTCATCTGCAAACTTGCTGATGACTGACTCCATGCCTCTATCAGGCATCTTATTATTTGGGTTATTTTTTGCCCAGGTGTTCTAAAGCCAGATAGGATGTTTTGAGGTGATTGCGCAGAGGTCATGATTTGAGATACAGATGAAAGAAGGCAACTAAGGTGGATTTTGTGTGTTTGTTTGTTTGAAAGAGTGGGAATTTCAGGTCTTTCAGGTTATTTCATTTTGTTGATGTTGTTAATGTCGTTAATGGCACTAAAAACTTGCTTGGAAGTAGACCCCAGGCAATAAAACTAAATTGGGGTGCTTCAGCAGCACCATTTATTTGCCCCAGCAATCTCTGCAGTTTCTGCTGTGGGTAATGCTCTTATTTGACAGCTGCAGCCCTTTCTTCAGTTGAAATATGGTTCTATTAATGTGGAGATGCATTGAGGTTACTCAAATAATAATGGTGTCCCAGTATCTCCTGATAAGACCTGAAGTATTCCTTCATCCTCCCACAGGGAATTCATTTGCTATGGTGTTGAGCAGGATGGTGTTAGGGTGACTCTCACCATCCCTCCTTGCTCTTTGCATTGCTCTGCTTCATGAAATAAACTGCATTTTACAGCCAAAGCAGAACACAGGCAGTGACCCCTGATCTAGGAAATGGTTGTTCTGTAGCAGGTACAGGCAGTGTAGTATTGAAAAGATAATTAGTAGAGATCTGGTGAAAATCCAGCAAGGATGAAAAATGATGCCAGGGTTCCAGAGATGTTAGGAATGCCACTGCTAGCATGTGCAGGTCCAGCAGGGATATTCACAACAGAGACACAGAGTGGCCTCTCTGGGCCTTCAAAGGTGTGAACCTCTGAGGGGTTTTTGTAGCTGGTGAAAATAGAGCAACTGTTCTGTGTTTTTAGGGTGAATAAGCACTTGCAAAATTGTTTGGTGTCAATAATTCAATGCATAACTCACTCAGCTGTTTACATGTGGGTCATAGTCTGCCTTCTGGATCAAATCCTCCAGCAAATGACAGCCTCCTAACAGATACTTCTGAGCACTATCTGCTGCTGAGAGTTAATACTAAGGCATGTAACAAAACATTTGGTGATTTCCTTACAGGGCTTCATTGTCTTTTCGATGTAACAGAAGGAGAGATAAAGGTTTCTATTATTTGGGCTTTCCAGCTACTTGGCTTTCTGAAGCATGCCCTGCATTTGAGCAGCAGCACTGCTTAATGCTTGCACATTGCAGTCCAAGTTCATTGTGCCACAGCTGAGACTGTCATGATTTGAGCACAGCTGAGTTGATTCTGTTGTCTAATCAGTAAATTCACGACCTGCTGTACAAGTGATAGCTTATCAAAACTGGGTTAGGAGGGAGGAATTGCAAGGCAGGATAGGCATCTGAAATGCTACACGTTTTGAACTCTCACTTGGAAGCCCTGGTGGCAAAGAGCTGAGAGCAGTAGGTTGCTATCACAAAGGCTTGGACAGGTCCAGTGAAGAGCTGTGGTGAGCATCTGTGCCAGCAGTGATACCTGCCTCTTGGTTTCACTTATCTCTGGGGTTCCATTATGTCCCACCTTCACAACAGAGATCCATTGCACTCACAGAGCTCACTGAAGAGTTTGCTGTCTTGTGTAATGCTAGGTTGGAAAGCTACTGATGGAGGATCTGTAAAGGGGAGGGTGAAATTCAGAAGAGAAAAACACTTTGATAGATCCTAACTCTTGACTCTAATGAATGTTGATTGACTGTGTAACTTGTAGGTAGGTTTGAGTTGGAATAAATGTCAGGTGTGATTCAGCTCACACAGCAGTGTGAAAAGCACTGCTGCTGCTCTGAGAGAACCTGACAGCCCAGCTTTCTTAAAGGCCTTTTCTGTCTTGCTCATTTGTTCTCTCTTTTTAATGAAGCTTTTAATAATTGACACTTCCCTAACAAAAGGTAACACAGGTCATTCCAGTGAACAGAATATTCTCACAGCTGTAATCTGACATCAAAAACTATTCTTTCTCTTTCATCTGATGGCAGAGATGAGTTATCACAAGGACAGTGTGGTGTTCTGAAGTGATGTCTCCAGATTGCAGGTGCTTGGTGTTTGTGGCTCATGTTGAGAACAGGTATCAACAGGTATCATGTTGAGAACAGATATCAACAGGTATCATGTTGAGAACTGCCATCAATATCAACAAAGAGTAGATATCATTAGAAAACTAAGAAATGTGTGGTGTTAAGTTCTTGAGTGGGATAGAAAATGCACAGCATTAGTACCCAGCTCTACAACAGACTTCATGTTGCCAGAATCCTTTTGGGAGTGGATTTGGAGGATTGTGGGAAAGGAGATAAATTGCTTAGTGCCTATGACTAAGATCAGATTTTTCAAGAGCTTAGAGTACCAAGTTCTGGCATAATTAGAAAACCTACTCCTGGGGTCACCAGAGGAGCTGCTGTATGTTCAGCACTTGTGAAAAGCAGGTCTCTGTTGATGTGCTTGGGCAGATGATGAAGGTTTCTGAAAGCTGGGCTTTGTTTTCCTCCATCAACTCGCAGCCCAGAGAGGGATGATAATACTGCTCCCTTGTACTTCGGTCTGCTTGCTTTTTTACATCAGAAATCACAGTCAGGGTCTGTCTCCTGTCCTCTGTGCTCATGCTTTCTGATCTGCTGTGGTTGGTATAGAGTCACAGAAGTATTTAGAAGTCCTTCAAATCTGTATGTTCTGTTTTAGCCTTCTGGGACAGGATCACACTGCTTTTAATTCTTGCCACTTGACCAGTATGTGACCAGGCAAAGTTAGGGGGAGCAGGAGTGTTAGATTTGTTACTGATAGCCAGGCTGGGTTGAAAAAGGAAGACTTCCCCTCCAAGGGCAGTCACGAAAGGGGCAGAAAGGAAGAGCAGGAACAGAAAGTTGTAGGAGTTGGAGATAGTTGCTTCCTGAATCAGTCCTCAAGAGCAGTCATGTCAGTAATACAGCCATGCTGAACCAAGCCACCTACAGTGCTGCTCCTTGCTGAAAGTTAGGATATGTGTTAATTCAGTTTTGTAATGAAAATGGGGAAATAGATGTGTCTGCATGGCAGTGAACTGGACTGAACTGCTAAGAGCCACTACTGAAATGTAAAAAAAGGGATTGTCCCTGTCAAAAGCTGCGAGTTCTGCTCTGGAGGTAATTAAATAACAGGAATGACAGAAAGGAAAGGGATCATAGGATGTCAAGGATTGGAAGGGACCCAAAGAGATCATCGATAGATATATTTATATCTATCATTTCTGGAGGTAACTATTAATGGGGTGGATGGAGGTTACATTTGCTCTCTGGAAAATCTGCTTTGGAACTTCTTTTGATAGCACAGTTGATGGTTATTTGTCTTCTCTCTACTGGTTGTTTCCTTGTTCAGTAGCTACTCTTTTGACCTGTGCTATGCCCATTGCAACAACAGTCTGACATGAAATGTGCCAGTCTGTAAATCACAGCACTGGTGTCTCAGCAGTCATACAACCAATGGAATTCATGATGCTGCTCTCTGGAAATGAGGGCAGTGTGCAGCTCATTGGAATTAACTTGCCATAAATATTTGATGTCCCTTTAAAAGTTTCCCCATCTCTCATTGAAAGCTTAAAAACCAAACAAAAAAAGAACTGAATTCAGAAAGCACTCATCAGCTCTCAGCACTCAGTGTGACCAGGGTGGTTTTTGCAGCTGTATTTATTTACTTTTCTAATGGTTGCACCTAGAGGCAAAGGTATGCTTGAGCTTGGCACGGTCCAGATGTGGAGCAGAGAAGACAGCCTTGCCCTGGGCAGTTTGCAACCAGGCTGACAGAGAAATGGATGTGCTGAAGCTGTCTGAAAGCTTAGAGAGGACTACAGGCACATTGGCCACTTTTTGAATGGCGAAGGGGGAGGGATGCCCTTTGCTGCTGTGTTCAGCATTAGTTCTTCACTCCTGATTTACACAGCTAATACTCACTAAAATGTTGGCTGTTGCTTCCTGGAACACTTTGATTTAGGATCTTTTTGGTTCTGCATAAACCTGCAGTGTTGTTTAGTTATCAGAGTGAAATTCTTGCACGGGCCACAGAGGTTTGTTTGGAGGCAATTTGGAAAGAGCAGCCAGCCTCCTGGGCACTCCTTCTTGAATGAGGTTTGGTTTTAATGGAGGGTTTGGTGGAATACTCTTATTGAGGGCCTGTTTGTTTGGGAGAGGTTTGGTGTTTGTTTTTTTTTCATTTGGTTGGTTTGGCTTTTTTCTTTTTGTGAATCATAGAATCAAGCAGGTTGGAAGAGACCTCCAACATCATCCAGCCCAACCTAGGACCCAGCCCTGGCCAGTCAACTAGACCATGGCACTAAGTGCCTCATCCAGTCTTCTCTTGAACACCTCCAGGCACGGCGACTCCACCACCTCCCTGGGCAGCCCATTCCAATGCCAATCACTCTCTCTGACAACAACTTCCTCCTAACATCCAACCTAGACCTCCCCTGGCACAACTTGAGACTGTGTCCCCTTCTTCTGTTGCTGGTTGTATGGGAGAAGAGACCAACCCCACCTGGCTACAACCTCCCTTCAGGTAGTTGTAGACAGCAATGAGGTCCCCCCTGAGCCTCCTCTTCTGCAGGCTGCACACCCCCAGCTCCCTCTACTTCTCCTCATAGGGTTTGTGTTCCAGGCCTTTCACCAGCCTTGTTGCCCTTCTCTGGACATGTTCAAACACCTCAGCATCTCTCTTGAATTGAGGAGCCCAGAACTGCACACAGCACTCAAGGTGTGGTGTAACATCTTTGATTCCTTTCAAGTGCCTGAGGCCCTTTTGGTTTCAGTGGCAATGAATTATAGCCTATTCCTCTACAAACTTTTTCTTGTCTGCATATTAATTCTCTCAAAGAAATGCCTAGGAGCAAGCTGATGAAGCGAGGTAGATTTGACTGTGAGACATTGCCAGGCAAGAGAGTAAATAACCTTCTTTTTTCTTTTTTCCCTATTTCCCCCTTTTTTTTCTTCCCTGCTTGTCACTGAACTGTTTAACTTGTAATAAATTATCAAGAACTGTTGGTAAATTAGTATGCCACCTGGGACAGGCTGTTGATTATTGTGTCATTCCTATTTACTTTTCTGGAATGGGCTGCAGTCTCAGATGAGTGCCTCTAGTGTGGAAGTCACTTGTAGGAATGACAAAAGGCCATTTTGGTGTTGTGTGTTGTTTTTTTTTCCTGGATATAGATTATACTGTGAGTCTTTAATTAACTTTTAATGATGTGAAAGAGGCTCTTAACATCTCATCCTTTATGGCTCACTCACACCAGCCAGCCTCCCTGCAGTGAGTTGTGTTGTGTTAGGGTGAATTTGATGATAATAGAGTCGTAGAATGGTTTAGGTTGGAAGGGATCTGAAAGATCATCCAATTCCAATCCATTGCCATAGGCAGGGACACCTCCCACTAGAACAGGTTGTTCAAGGCCTCATTCAACCTGGCCTTGAACACCTCCAGGGAGGTTGTGGAGCACAGAATCACCCAATGTGATCTTCGATCACATTGGGTGATTCTGTGCTCTGCGACCTCCCTGGGCAACCTGTGCCAGTGTCTCACCACCCTCACTGCAAAGAACCCTTTCCTAACATCTAGTTTGAATCTCCCCTCTGCCAGTTTAAACCCATTCCCCCTCATCCTATCATTACAAGTGCTTGTAAATACTCCCTGCCCTGTCTTCCTGTAGCCCCCCTTCAGATATTGAAAGGTCACTATAAGGTCTCCACAAAGCTTTCTCTTCTCCAGGCTGAAGAGCCCAAACTCTCTCAGCCTGTCCTCACAGCAGAGCTGCTGCAGCCCTCAGAGCATCTTTGTGGCTTCCTCTGGACTGACTCCAACATTTCCATGCCCTTCTTGTGTTGGGGGCTCCAGGACTGCACACAGGAGTCCAAGTGGCATCTGAGAAGTGCAGACTAAAGGGGTGCAATCCCCTCCCTTGCCCTGCTGCTGCTCTTGCTGCACCCCCACACACAGTTGCTGTCTGGGCTGCACTCAAGCTGCTGGCTCACATTGAGCTTTTCATCACCCCACACCCCCAGGTTCTTTTCCTCAGGGCTGCTCTCAGTCATTTGCCACTCAGCTTGGAGTTGTACTTGGGATTGTGCTGACCCAAGTGCAGGACGTTACACTTGGCCTTGCTCAATTTCATGAGGTTGGCCAGCGCACACCTCTCCAGCCTGTCCAGGTCCCTCTGGATGCCATCCCTGCCCTCTAGCAAGTCGGCTGTGATGCTTCCAAGATTGTAGGAGCATTGCCACAAATAGACTTGATATAAAAGACCATAGATCTTTTGATGCTTTCTATCACAGACTTGCTATGATCTGGGGCTGCAATGGATTAAAACATAAGAGGTGAAGGATAAAGTAGCCTAGAATGTTGTATTGGAAAAGATTTTCTGAAGATAAGAAATAACCTCTGTGGTTTGTAGGGCTAATGGAAACAGGAGATAAAAAAACCTGAGACCAAAACACCCCAAAACAAAAAGCAAATTGTGGAATTAATCAGAGGACCAGAAAAGGTCATTGGAATGTGTGTTACTGAGAATTTAAATATTGCTAATTGTAGCTGATGCTGGAGGATCAAGGGTGGAATCTCACCTTTCTGGTTTAGGTATTTTGAGATCCTGCCACAACAAAACGTGAGGGAGCTGAAGATCAGAATGGTAGTGGCATTAAACTTTCTTCAGCAGGAAGGGGAGAAACCTCTGAAACATCCAGGGACAATCTGTAATCATCCCAGCTGCCAGGCTTGCCCTTCATTGTTTGACATCCTAGGAGGCACACTGGGCAAATAACTCCCCATTAACTCTAAGGTACTGAGACATCAGTATGGTGTGTTCTTAACATCCAGCAAAGGGGTGGCATCGATTATGCAGGTGGAACAGACTCAGAGTGCATATCTTGTCCTCCTGATTCCCTCATGGGCCAGAGGAGTCAGGCTGATAACTCTTCTAATGTAACTCTGGCACAATAGATTTCAATTAGGGCAAGGTGATGCTTTTCAATGCAAACAAAGAAAAGCATCAAGCATCATGCATCATCTTTCAAAAGCTCCACTCAGCCCATCCCAAGCACACCTGGAGCAAACTGGTGCAGCAAGTACCAGGAATGCACATTGGCTAAAACCTCACCTCAACATGAAATGGGCACTTTACAGCTGCAGAAATCTAAGCTCTGATGGAGAAAGGTTTATTATCCACAGTGCTGCTAGAATCAGGCACAGCACTGCTGTGTGCTTTTGAATATAAAAGCTCTATTCTTCACTGAAGTCCTTTTTCTATTAATGAGATTCACCCTAATGGGACCAAAAATTACTTTAAAAGACATTTCCTTTCTGCTTTTCAAGGGCTTTTTTCCAGTCCATTTGGACTGGATATCAAAGATAAGGGGAAATATTTCAATAGCATGAGCTTTTATAATTAAGCTTTGTACCCTACATAATGGAGATATGGCCAAATGCAAGTGAAAAATAATTACTGTTTTTCCAGCATTTGCTTTTGCTGCTCTGCCTTCTCTTTCTTCTCCCCCTTCCATTTTCCCCTTCAAACCCACATAGTCAGTGATGCTGTGAAAGATATGCTCAACTCAGCTCTTTCCCCCGAGTTTGTATTGTCCCCTGTGGTCTAGGAAATCTTTAACTGTACCCTGATCTCCACTAAGGGAAGTCCCTACAGCTCTCAGAAGGAAGCAGGTGCTTCCTGAAGGGTTAGAACTGGAACAACTCACTTTCTAGTGCCAGCTATCTCTGTACAGATGGGAATGGACATATCAAAAATGCAGTGTGAGACATATCTGAGAGCCTTTGCACGTGTTGATCTGTTGGAAGGTTGGACAGCCCTGCAGAGGGACCTAGACAGGCTGGATGGGTGGGCAGAGGCCAATGGGATGAGATTGAACAAGGTCAAGTGCAGGCTTCTATACTTTGGCCACAAGAACCCCAAGCAGCACTACAGGCTGGGGATAGAGTGGCTGAGAGCATCCAGGAAGAAAGAGACCTGGGGGTGCTAGTGGATAGTAGGCTGAAGATGAGCCAGCAGTGTGCCCAGGTGGCCAAGAGAGCCAATGGCATCCTGGCCTGCATCAGGAACAGTGTGGACAGTAGGACGAGGGAGGTTATTCTGCCCCTGTACTCAGCACTGCTCAGGCCACACCTTGAGTGCTGTGTCCAGTTCTGGGCTCCTCAATTGAAGAAAGATGTTGAGGTGCTGGAAGGTGTCCAGAGAAGGGTGATGAAGCTGGTGAGGGGCCTGGAACACACACCCTATGAGGAGAGGCTGAGGGAGCTGGGGTTGTTTAGCCTGGATAAGAAGTGGCTCAGGGCAGACCTCATTGCTGCCTACAACTCCCTGAAGGGAGGCTGTAGCCAGGTGGGGTTGGGCTCTTCTCCCGGACAACCAGCAACAGAACAAGTGGACACAGACTCAAGTTGTGCTGGCGGAGGTCTAGGCTGGATGTTAGGAGGAAGTTCCTCAAAGAGAGAGTGATTTGCATTGGAATGGGCTGCCCAGGAGGTGGTGGAGTCACCATCCCTGGAAGTGTTCAAGAGAAGCCTGGATGAGGCACTTAGTGCCATGGTCTATTTGACTGGCCAGTGCTGGGTGCTCGGTTGGACTGGATGATGTTGGAGGTCTCTTCCAACCTGGTTGATTCCATGATGCTAAGGTGGATGTGATGCTTTTTGTCCTCCCAGAGCCCTTCCCAGTTGCTGGAGCCTTTCAAAGCTCTCATTGATTTCAGCCAGCTACTTCAGCATCTTTGGATGTGGCCCATCTGGTTGGGACTTGCAGATGTATACCCAAACACACCCCTCCAAGTCTGGAAACTGCTAATTATTGATGATTTGCAGCAGGGTTGTGGAGTGCATTGATCTCCATAAGAAGTGCTCTGTACAACTGGCAGAGACACAAATAGAGATGTTTGAAGTCGATGCTTCAGTTGGAACTGGGTATATCTTGAGAATATTATGGGAAGGCCTTTGGCTGGGACAGCCTAAAAACCCACTGAGTGTTTGGGACCGGAGAGAACAACTCATGCAAGCTTCCCAGAGTAATGTTCTGAGAGCTCCCTTTTCCAAGTTTCCCAGGAAATTTTTGTGCAACCTTATAAAGGGAACCAGATTTTGTAATAAAAGGCTAAAAGCCAAACCTGTAACATTCTTAGAGCAGGTAAGTATTTGCCTGTTGCAGAAGATGATGAGGAGCCACATGACTGATGTCTGTACCCATCACAACTGCCTTGCTTCATGCTTTCTCTCCCTCCACTCATTACCATCCATGTCTCTTTGAGCTTAGTGCAGGTTTTGCTGCTGACAGATCAAAAGCTGGTGACTAGAACTGTTTGCCCTGTTTCTACACTAAATGAGACCAGCACTAGGAACTGCTTGCCCTGTTTCTGCACTAAATGAGACCAGCACTAGCAACTGCTTGCCCTGTTTCTATGCTAAATGAGACCAGCACTAGGAACTGCTTGCCCTGTTTCTACACTAAATGAGACCAGCACTAGGAACTGCTTGCCCTGTTTCTGCACTAAATGAGACCAGCACTAGCAACTGCTTGCCCTGTTTCTACGCTAAATGAGACCAGCACTAGGAACTGCTTGCACTGTTTCTGCACTAAATGAGACCAGCACACACATGAAGTCCTTTGTTGTGTACCCATTACCCTGTTTGTAGTTTTGCTCTCTGATGTCTTCAGGCAGAAAACATTTGCAGGTCTATTAAAGGTCTGCAAAATAACTTCTTGAATTAGGCTGTGACCATCCAAGCTGGAATGAGCTGTGTGTGCCTGTTGTGCCTAGGAAATACCAATATTTGTGGAGAAGTTGGTGAAAAACAATGAAACTTACCTATTTCTGCTGTGTAATCCAAATCTCTCTCTCCTTTATTTTTTCCCCTCAGAGACACACAAAATGTCCTTATTTTATGGGCAATATAAAACCTGGTTAGGGATCATTCTCCTGCTGTGACAAGAATTGGTGCTATGCCTCCCCCAGCGCTGTTCCTCACTCTGCCTGCTGATTTAGAGCATGCTGGGAAAGACTGATTTAGCTCTTGGTGTGCTGGGGTACATAGTTCTAAATGAAACCGTTTGACTATGTGAAAATGTCAAGGTGCTGACCATCCAACAAAACATCTCTGTATAAAGTTTTACTCTTTTTACATCTAGGAGCTGTACAAAAGCTACACTAACTGATTGCTTGAGCTGAAGAGTTAGCCATAGGCAGGATAACATTGAGCCTTGCAGGATGACCAGAGAATTGTTCTCGCTTTAAGCAGCACATAAATACAACATCCATGACTCACATAGTGTTCTTTTTTGCTGGCCTTAGATACCCAGACAAGTTTCTCTTTCTCTCAGGGTGATTTCCATCTGTGCCACTGCAGACCTTGCTGTTGCCTTCCAGTATCTGAAGGGGGCTACAAGAAAGCTGGGAAGGGACTTTTTAGGGTGTCAGGTAACGATAGGATAAGGGGGAAAGGAGCCAAACTAGAAGGGGGTAGATTAAGAACAGATGTTATGAAGTTTCTCACCATGAGGGTGGTGAGATACTGGAACAGGTTTCCCAGGAAGGTGGTGGAAACTTCATCCCCAGAAGTCTTTAAGGCCAGGGTGGATGGAGCTGTGAGCAGCCTGATCTAGTGGGAGGCATTCTTCCCCAAGGCATGGGAGTTGGAGCTGGATGATCTTTGAGGTCCCTTGAACCCTGACAATTCTGTGGTTCTGTGATACTTTGAAGTTATTCCTTATTAATTAACTCCTTGCTTGTAACAGTGCCAACATGTTTTTGCAGAAGATAGTGTCTGAGTCTCTGCAAGGTAGGCAAAAATACCAGAATTACAGTAGAAAAATCAGCTACCAAAGGAGCGTGGTCTATGAAGGTGCCAAGTGCTGTTTCTCCTCTCCTGTCTGTTGTGACCTGTAGCATATTCACACCTCTTTAAGTATGCTTCAGGAACACTAAATCTGCTAAATATATGTGAGTTCTAAAGAATTCTTGGGCTGATGGCATAAGTTACTGCCCTGAACTGGTTTTGATCAGAGCATCTCTCATGAAAATTTGGCCTGCTGTGCTAGTCAAGTGGCAACATTTTTTTGACTGCAGAAGGTAATAGATGAATGAGATCCCCTCCTGCAGAGGAAGGGGTAAAGATCATCTTGCTCATGCTGCCCAGCATTTCTCTACAGAATTGAGCTGTAGTTGGTATCCCCTAGAGAGTTGGTACAGACAGCACCTTTGGGGTGTTCATTCTCAGAGATCTGGCAGATTTAGATGTATGCAGGCTGCCGACAAGTGCAACAGAACAGGATTTTTTTAAGGCTGGTTATCAACATCAGAGTAGCTGTTTTCTCTGTGGGCATTCATGATGACACATAACCACCTTTAAACTGGCCTCTACTGTAGTGAATGCTCTAAAGAAAAGCCAACTACTTCAGAACTATTTCATGATCAGGTGATGGAATTTCAGGCTTCAGCCAGTTATTCTCAGCCCAGTTGCTTTGAACACATTTTCCTGTTAAAGTGCTGCTCCCTCTGACTTTCATTCCCTATTCAGCATGTCTCATGTGTAACCAGCTACCTGAGATGCTAACCAGCTCATTTTATAAGATCCTAACCTTTTAATATTCACTCCATATCCTAAAGTGCCTGCCACGATGTTGGGACTATATAAGTAATATTACAGCTTCAGTTGTGATATTTCAAATGATTAATGAGGCCAGGGGAGATGAAACTATAGCACATGCTTTCCATTAGCCCCACCAGGATTACTTCAGAGGGCCTTTGATAGTGTGCTGAGATTGTGAGCAGTGTAGAGGATGTTTCCTGGGAGCCATCCATAACATTTCGATTCCCTTCCTGTGTGGCAATTCTCCTAGACACTCATTGCTGTTTTGAATGTATCTGGCAGCTGGAAAGGGGCTCCTCAGGAGAAAGTTCTAGAGAAAGCTGTGCAAAGAAATAGCCTCTTCTGTGCTGGAAGTGTGTTCATGTACAGAGGGATTCCCTCAATGTGCATTTATGCAGTTCAGCTGTACACAGAAGCTGCTTTGCTAGCCTGGTTAATTTTCAGTCATCCATTAGTGATTTGATTCACTAATAACTAACATCTGTCAGAAGTGATTTTTTTTGGGTGCAACTTCCAGGGAAAATCTTTGTGACCAAGCTGCTGTCTGTTAAGACATTTTATTCTGTTCTGCTTGGAATGATTCTTTAGATACTGTTCTTACTATGCTGTCAAGAGTTAGCACTGGGCTGGCCCCTAGAGAAATGACAGATTCTCTGTTAACTCTCCTCCCTTCCAAAAGGGGAAGAGGAAGGGAATAAGGAATTGCCATTGGAATGGGCTGCCCAGGGAGGTGGTGGAGTTGCCGTCCCTGAAGGTGTTCAAGCAAAGCCTGGCTGAGGCACTTAGTGCCATGGCCTGGTTGATTGGACAGGGCTGGGTTGGACTGGATGAGCTTGGAGGTTTCTTTCAACCTAGTTGATTCTATGTAGGTGGGAACACAGAGGATGAAATGAAGCAGGTAGTGATGCAGATCACTGGCTACAGAGAATGCTTCAGTCTCTCCTTGGTACCAGGGAGTTGCATATGCTGTGAGCAGGTAGATTTTCAACTCAAAAGGTGGGAGACCTGTGGACTGCAGAAGGAAACTAAACTGCTTTAATGAAACTGATCACAATCAATCTCAATGTACACAAATAGGCACAGTGCCAGCCTTGCTGGTGGCAATTGCATCACCATCACCACTGGTGCTGTAGGCAGGCCCTGGGAAACTGCCACAGTGGCCACAGCAGCAGATGGGAACTGCATTCAGGAGCTGGATTCAGGAAGTGAGTTCAGGAATGCACAGACTGGGATCAAAAGCAGAACAGGCAGAGTCCTCCTTGAATGCTCACAACTGAAGACAAGGCTCAGCCCTGGGGTGATCCCTCAGCTTTATGCTGAGTAGGTTGTGTATGGAATAGAAGACCTGGTTTGTCCCTTTGGGGTCACCTGTCCTAGCTGCTCCTCCATGCAGGCATGGCCTTCCACTTTCTGTGCTCCCAACGTGGTGCACAAGATTTAGGAGTCACCTTGGTCCGCACAGGAGCAAGTCAAAGGCAGAGCTTTTCTTCATCCCACCCCCTTGGCAATAACTACAAACATCAGCATTAGCACTGCTAGAAGCAGACACTGGCTGTGAAAATATGCCATTAACTTCAGAGGGTGCAGCTCCTGAGCAGAGACCGAGCTGAAAATAAAATCACTGAACAGAATTAGTTCTGTTCTAGCTCACACCAGGACAAATTATGAGAGTAAAGGGACTGTGTTTCACTCCGTGTCTTTGCCACTCTTGAGTTATCAGGTCTTTCGTACCATCAAAGATAAAAATCATAACCCTTGGCAGCCCAATTTGTGTGTTTTATGAATGCCATCTGAACAGCAACGTGTCATTTACACTCGGGACCAGGAGCTGGAGTAATTTCTGTCTCAGCCAAGCATGTCTAATAACACATGAATAATGTAAATTGTAAAAACAAGAAAAATGGATGAGTTAGTTACTTAATCTGGAAAATGTTGAGGGCGAGACTGCAGTGCTGTGAAGCTCTGTGAATTACTGCCCTGAGATTGGCAGTGCTGCCACAGAGAATATTTATCCTCGGAGCACGTGCAGCTGTGCAGGTCTGTGTGATGGTGGCACGAGCAATTTGGTGCTGCCCTGTGCCCAGCAGCCTCACTCTGTTTTAGCTAAGAAGCTTCACCTAGGGAATTATCTGACCTGAGTGGGGCTGGCTCATAAGTTGATTTTGGTAAGACTTTTGCTGGAGTGAGGCCAGCACTCCTTAGGATGGAATCTCCATGGCCAAATCCTCAGTGTCCAGTGGGAAGTGGGGGGGTGGTCTCTTCTCCCAGGCAACCAGCAATAGAACAAGGGGACACAGTCTGAAGATGTCAGGGCAGGTCTAGGGTGGATGTGAGGAGGAAGTTGTTGTCAGAGAGAGTGATTGGCATTGGAATGGGCTGCCCAGGGAGGTGGTGGAGTCGCCGTCCCTGGAGGTGTTACAGCCAAGCCTGGCTGAGGCACTTAGTGCTATGTTCTGGTTGATTGGCTAGGGCTGGTTGCTAGGTTGGAGTGGACGAGCTTGGAGATCTCTTCCAACCTGGTTGGATTCTATGACTTCCTGGGCACACTTGGCCCTATCAGTGCATGGCTGCTGTGTGCTTAAATGAAGAGTTTCTGTGTTTTGTGTTTTACTCAACCAAAAGGAGGTTTCTTCCTTCAAGGTTAGTTCAGAGCAGTGAGCAATATGAAATGTCTTGACCATATACAGGATTAGAGAATTAAAAGTTGCTGTGTCTCATCTCCCTCATCTTCACTTACTGCAGAAATCTCCTGTGGCAAGCCAGATGTTGCCAGTGTAGACACTTCTTTATGGTGGACGCTTTGATTTACTTCCCTATTTTTAATAGTAGGGAAACAGGAAGGAAAATAAAAGCTAGAATGGAAATGAAGATCAGTTGCTGATGCTGAAAGAGACAGCACAATTGTAACATGCTAGAAGATTGCCTTGGTTTAGAGAAAGTGCTGATTAAGATCAAATTTATCTTGAGTTTACATTTTGATTGGATCTAAACTGAGGGGAGGAGGGGGTTATATTTCAGAGGCAGCGCAAATGATGCATGTTAATATCCTGTGTTTATTGCCACTTGAAATTACAGCATAGCTTTGGATTGCTGCCAAATCTGCAGTTAAGACTCCCCAGTAATCACTATGATTATTCCAAGTCTTTGTGGTAGCAGCAGCAGCAGAAGCATGATACGCAAGCTCCTGCAGCACGAGCTGCCAGTGCCTTTTCATCCTTACGGGCTCAGGCTGTGATTCCAGCCAGCAAAGGGAATGGTTAAACATGCACATTGGCCAATCAGTTTTGAAAGAGAGATTAAATAAATGGACTTAATTGTGCTATTTTCTGATTTATTTGGCTTCTCTATTACTTCCTGCCTCACTAACTTGCCCTGAAATGAGGAGAAGCAAAGATTTGCTTTATTTTGGAGCACTTTCATTCACACGTTGGCCTGATGGAGGATTTTTCAGTTTTATTAGCCATCTTTCTTCTATAACACATTTTCCTTGATCTGTAATGTAGCCTGCCTTTGCTCCTTTTCTATACTATCCATGGGTAGTTTATCTCCTTGAAAGATTCTTTTACCTCTTGGAAGGGGTAGCTTTGCATCAGATCTGACCGTATAGATGCATGCCGCTGTGGTTTGTTTAGCTGATGGGAGGTTAAGAAGTGAGGTCAGGCATAAACAGTGTAATATAAAGTTACCATGTACTAAAATATTAGGAAGAGTCTCCCAGGAGAAGGGGGGGAAAAAAAGAAAGCTGTTTAAAAGAAGCTTAAGTGAAATTCAGATGTGATTAAAATCTGTTCTGGTTTTTGGATACACGATTATTTAGGCAAGTAGCTGTTTATTTTGAGTTAAAACCCTCAGCAATCAGTCAGCCTGGCTCTCCTGAGAGTATGTCCCAGTTGCATCCCTTCATCAGGAAGGTTTTGCTATTTGTTCCCCTTAGAAAGTAAATAAAACTTGTTATGGGAGGCTTAGAGTCATAGAATCAACCAGGTTGGAAGAGATCTCCAAGCTCAGCCAGTCCAACCTAGCACCCAGCCCTAGCCAGCTAACTAGACCATGGCACTAAGTGCCTCAGCCAGTCTTCTCTTGAACACCTCCAGGGATGGTGACTCCACCACCTCCCTGGGCAGCCCATTCCAATGCCAATCACTCTCTCTGTGAAGAACTTCCTCCTAACATCCAGCCTAGACTTCCCCCAGCACAACTTGAGACTGTGTCCCCTCATTCTGTTGCTGGTTGTCTGGGAGAAGAGACCAACCCCACCTGGCTACAACCTCCCTTCAGGTAGTTGTAGCTTTTAATAGGGGATACAATATTTACACTGCAATACTTGACTCAGTCAGTGGAGTTAGGCAGCAGGCTCGGCTGAGCACCCAGGGTGTGAGCTGTGGGAGGCAAATCTGTGTGCCTGGCATGGAGTGATCAGTTGATACTATTGAAATATAAATCAGAACACAGAGAGAAAACTCCAAACTGTTTCATAAAATGAATTATGTGATGTGTATAAAATATAGCCAGGGACTGTGCTGTATGTGCTGAAACGTCTACAATCTTTAGGCTATTTTTTCCTGATAGGTTTAGCTCTGAAAAGATCCATAATATTTTTTGCAGGACAGCATTAGCAAATATCAGAGTGTGTTTGCATTTCATTAGAGGCAGCAGTTTTCCTGTGACTTCAGCTTCAGGAAGGTTCTCTGCAGGCTGCTCATGGGTCCTAGTTATGAAACTTCAAGGTGCCTGTATTCCAGGCTCATCATCAATGAAAACTGCTCCCAGATTTACAGACCTTTCTCTTTTCTGGTGCCTATCCCTTGCTGGTTTTTTGTGTTGTACATGTTTTTAAAATGAGAGAATGGAGATTATGATAGGTAGAGCAAGTGTCATTTGGACTAGAAGGCTGTATCCAAAGAGATTAAGCTTTTCCCATGGAATAACCAGCCTGCTGCTTCTGCTGATATAGTGTGGAGTGACTTGTGCACGCTGCAAGCAAAGCAAAGGTCTCAGGACCAGCCTTGTGCATGCATTAAAATGTGAGGACGTTTTAATGTGAAGCTTGCCTGGACACAAGCTTCATCAGGAGCTGCAGCCTTGCTTGTGCCATTTGCCTTAGACCAGACTGGATCCTTCTTTCCAAGGTCTAGTCAGGAGCCAACAGGAGCATGCACTGAATAGCTCATTCAGCACACAGATAGTTTGGATTCATTTATTTCCAAGGAAAATTAGGTGTTTTGAGGCTGACTTGCAGATGGCAGCATGGCAAGGGAAGTACAAATTTCAGTGCTGGGCAGAAATGCTTCTTTGCTCCCTCTGAGCAAAGGGAAGCACCTGACAGCCACAATCTGCTGTGCCCTCTGCAGAAACCCTGCCAAATGGGTGCTACAAGAACCTTTTGAATGCTGTGTCCAGGCCACCAGCAGCATAACTGGAGTGTAGCTAGTAATAAATTAAACAGGTATTGTTGGAAGAGTTTACCAAGAGCCGGGGAGCCATTGGATAGTAGGAATAAGAAATGGCATTTGTGAAGGTGTCATTTATGGAGGCTTTCCAATAAAACTGAGACCAACTGCCTGGAGAGGGGAAGGCTTCAAGGAGATCTTATAGTGGCCTTCTAGTATCTGAACTACATGGGCTACAGGAAGGCTGGGGAGAGACTATTTACAAGGTCTTGTGATGACAGGATGAGGAGTAATGGGTTTAAACTGGCAGAGGGGAGATTCAAACTGGATGTTGGGAAAGGGTTCTTTGCAGTGAGGGTGGTGAGACACTGGCACAGGTTGCCCAGGGAGGTTGTGGAGCACAGGAGCACAGAATCACTCAATGTGATCAAAGATCACATTGGGCTGAGAAAATCCATGTTTTGTTTGTAGCCTATCAGTTGATGAAGACGCAAAGTGGGCATGGTTGATCTGGAAAGACAAGGAAAATGGGTCCTCACTTGTGATGGTTTGGGTGTTCCCTTTCCCCCCACACTTTGGAAATTACCCAAACTAGACTCAGCCAGCTCTGGAAATTGAATGAAGCTTCTATTTACAGCTTAGCACAATATGCAAGCAGATATTGACAGTATATACAGTTATAGACAGACATAGACAAGGGAAAAGTAATACAGAAACACAACACCTCACTCAGAAACCTCAGTGCCCAGGAGGGGTTCCCAACTGCCCTTCCACCTTCTCTCACCCCTCTACTTTACCCCAGATGTTGCCTTGTGCCCCAAGGAAGAATGGAGGTCGGCCAGGAGGATTAGGAAGCAAGTGAATTAATCAGAGATGTAAGGTGAGGTTAGAGAGAAATGCAGCTCAAAGCTAAGGCTGTGCCTGAATGCCTTATCTGTGTTTATACTCTTGTTCTTACACCTCTCAGCAAGCCTATGAGTGAAGTAGACATCACCATTGTTTCTCTTTCACAGCCTGTAACCTAGTTCTTCTCACCTAAACATTCTAGCTAGCTTCAAACTAGCACATGACGTTGGCACTTTCAGACCCAGGCTGTAAGGTGCTGGCCAACTGCAACAAGGAGAAGAGCTGGAAAGAGTGACATCCTGATTTCATTATGTGGGAAGAGGGTTTTTTTGTTGCTGAAGTTCACACAAAGAGGCAGCTGAAGCTATTGCTGTGTTTCGATCAAGATATTATTTGGACCTGAGAAGAAAAGACAGATAATTGATTGGCATGTTTTTTTCCATCAAAATGAATTGCCTTCTTAGCCAGAAGGTGTCTTTGGGAGAACAGGGGAGCAGTAGAAAGAGGTTATAAACTAGTTCTTTCTCCTGGCTCATTCGTCTGCTCTGTCTATAGTAGGGTTGATTTAAGCATTTAGTATCTATAAAGGCAGGCTCACTGAAGTGATGCATTTCTCTGGATGTGGTGAAATGAGTCTTTATTGGTACGTCTGTGCTTTGGCCCAAACACCTCCATGCAGTGCTACAGGCTGGGGATAGAGTGGCTGGAGAGCAGCTGGGCAGAGAGGGACCTGGGAGTACTGCTTGACAGCTGAACATGAGCCAGCAGTGTGGCCAGGAGAGCCAATGGCATCCTGGCATGCATCAGGAACAGTGTGGACAGCAGCACAAGGGAGGTTATTCTGCCCCTGTACTCAACACTGGTCAGGCCACACCTTGAGTGCTGTGTCCAGTTCTGAGCTCCTCAATTCAAGAGAGATGTTGAGGTGCTGGAAGGTGTCCAGAGAAGGGCAACGAGGCTGGTGAGGGGCCTAGCCCTGTAAGGACAGGCTGAGGGTGTTCATCCTGGGGAAGAGGAGGCTCAGGGGAGACCTTGTTTCTCACTGCAGCTACCTGAAAGGAGGTTGTAGCTAAGTGGGGTTGGTCTCTTCTCCCACACAACCTGTGACAGAAAAAGGGGACACAGTCTCAAACTGCAGGGCAGGTTTAGGCTGGATATTAGAAAGAAATTCTTCATGGAAAGAGTGATTGCCCACTGGAATGGGCTGCCCATGGAGGTGGTGAAGTCACCACTCCTGGAGGTGTTCAAAAGGAGGCTGGATGAGGCACTTAGTGGCATGGTTTAGTTAATTAGAAGGGTTAGGTGATAGGTTGGACTCAGTGATCCTAGAGGTCTTTCCCAACCTGTTTGATTCTGTGATTCCTCCTGTTTTGGTTGATCTGGAGAGTTCCTCATGTGGTCTCTCAAACTTTGCATGAGGACCAAAACCTAAGGCAGTCATTTTGAGCAGAGGTGACTAATTCAGTGCTATTTGCAAGAGAAGTTACAGATTTGAGCATTCACCAGTTTAGTCAGGGGAGATTAATAGGATCCTCGAGTCCTTATCAGATGCTTTAGAGTTTCTTGTTCACAGAGTTTTGATGGGTAAGGTACATACAGAGTCTTATATTTAGGTGCAAAATTTGACCTAAGCAAAACAAGGCTGTGTTGTCTGCTCCACAGAAAGCAGTCTTCTGAATCTATGTTTTCATTTTTGTCTTTCAGATCATTCTTGTGAGTTCCTCCCATAATGACCGGGACCAAAGTCTTTTCATAAGCACAGATGAAGGAGCCACTTTCCAGAAACAGCCTATTACTTTCTTTGTGGAAACTCTCCTTTTTCACCCCAAAGAAGAAGATAAAGTACTAGCTTACACCAAGGAAGGCAAGGTAAATACTTCATTTGTTTGAAATTTAGGAACTGCATTATTAACCCCATGCAGAGATACAGGCTGGGGTGGGAGTGGCTGGAGAGCAGCCAGACAGAGAGGGATCTGGGGGTGCTGACTGATACCCGCCTGAACATGAGCCAGCAGTGTGCCCAGGTGGCCAAGAGAGCCAGTGGCATCCTGGCCTGCATCAGGAATGGTGTGGCCAGCAGGAGCAGGGAGGTCATTCTGCCCCTGTACTCTGCACTGGTTAGACCACACCTTGAGTACTGTGTTCAGTTCTGCCCCCCCCCATTTAGGAGGGACATTGAGATGCTTGAGCGTGTCCAGAGAAGGGCAACGAGGCTGGGGAGAGGCCTTGAGCACAGCCCTACGAGGAGAGGCTGAGGGAGCTGGGATTGGTTAGCCTGGAGAAGAGGAGGCTCAGGGGAGACCTTATTGCTGTCTACAGCTACCTGAGGGGTGGTTGTGGCCAGGAGGAGGTTGCTCTCTTCTCTCAGGTGGCCAGCACCAGAACAAGAGGACACAGCCTCAGGCTGCGCCAGGGGAGATTTAGGCTGGAGGTGAGGAGAAAGTTCTTCCCTGAGAGAGTCATTGGACACTGGAATGGGCTGCCCGGGGAGGTGGTGGAGTCGCCATCCCTGGGGCTGTTCAAGGCAGGATTGGACATGGCACTTGGTGCCATGGTGTAGCCTTGAGCTCTGTGGTAAAGGGTTGGACTTGATGATCTGTGAGGTCTCTTCCAACCTTGGTGATACTGTGATTAAGGAGGTGCAAAACAATTCTGATGTGGTGGTTACTCTTGGGTTTTATGAAGCATTGTTTGCCCAAAAAGGAGTCTGGTTTTGAGGCTCCTTACAACGTTTGTGGTGTGCAAATCTTTGTTGTTAGCAGTAATTTCAATCCTGACATTGTCAGTTGATGTGGATAATCTAGTTAAATAGTACCTCTGAAATGTGCTTCTCTCTTGTGAAAGAGACCATGAGCAATCACTCTGGAATTTATAGTGAAGCAACAAAGTTGAAGCAGCTGAAATAGTCCCTCCAAAGGCTGATCATGGGAAGTGAAATGAAGGAGGAGAGTATAAGCTGCACGGTCCCATAGCAGAAAAGGAGCTGGGGAAGCAGTGAAACGTAGAATAATTGCCTCTTCTCTGATGTATTTATGCTGCTTTCATATTCTGGAGCTGCATCAAGTTGGTAGATTTTGACCATCTTTCAGATTTCTTCTGGTTAAATGCTAATGTGTTTTTTCTGGCTGGGTTAGGCTAAGCACCAGTGAGTGCAGGCAGAGCCTGTATGCGATGCGCTTCATCTTTGCACAGTGCCAAAACTGCAGCTCTAAAGCTGCTGTGATTCTGGCCCTGGTAGTGTCTCAGCTCGCCTCCATCATTTCTATGGTTTTAAACTGACATTAGTGCACTCCAGCCTGTTTTAATCCCTCTCAGATCCCTCAGATGTAAATTTAGGTGGTGAGGTGAGTGAGAGAAAGTTCTTCATGCTGCAACCAGATTCTGCATGATTGCAGTGATGTTACATCCAGTCAAAGAATCATAGAATCAAGCAGGTTGGAAGAGACCTCCAAGCTCAGCCACTCCAACCTAGCACCCAGCCCTAGCCAGTCAACCAGACCATGGCACTAAGTGCCTCAGCCAGTCTTCTCTAGAATGCCTCCAGGGATGGTGACTCCACCACCTCCCTGGGCAGCCCATTCCAATGCCAATCACTCTCTCTGTGAAGCACTTCCTCCTAACATCCAGCCTAGACTTCCCCCAGCACAACTTGAGACTGTGTCCCCTTGTTCTGTTGCTGGTTGCCTGGGAGAAGAGACCAACCCCACCTGGCTACAACCTCCCTTCAGGTAGTTGTAGCCAACAATGAGGTCTGCCCTGAGCCTCCTCTTCTGCAGGCTGCACATCCCCAGCTCCCTCAGCCTCTCCTCATGGGGTTTGTGTTCCAGGCCCTACACCAGCCTTGTTGCCCTTCTCTGGACAGGTTCCAGCACCTCGACATCTCTCTTGAGTTGAGTAGCCCAGAAGTTAAGATGAAAGAGAAGGTTGGAATGACCTTAGAGAATGGTGTAACAAATACAAACAAATGAAGGGGTTGGAGCCTGTGGGTTTTGCCTATCTCTGCTGTCGTAGATCGTTTAGACACAATGTATGTGTTGTTGAGAGAATATGATGAATGTCTGTGCCAATTAGTATGTAATTTCTAATGCAAGTACATGTAACCAATTGCAGTGTAATACAGTTTGTAGCCTTCTGATGAAGGGTATATAAACACATGTTTGGAATGCAATAAATAGATTGGGTTGAACTTGCTTATATTAAGCATCACCCTGCCTTTTCTGATGCCTGTGGCAGACAAGGGGCAATGGGTAGAAGCTGAGGCATGGGAAGTTTTATGTGTACATGAGGAGTTTTTTCACTGTGAGAGTGACAGAACACTGCAACAGGCTGCCCAGGGAGGTTGTGGAGTCTCCCTCTCTGGAAATATTCAAGACCCACCTGGATGCGTTCCTGTGTGCTCTGGTATAGATCCTGTTCTGGCAGGGGGGTTGCACTGGTCCCTTCCAACCCCTAAACTTGTGTGATTCTGTGTGATCTTTTGGGATATCTTTGGGGATATAAAAGTTAATAGCTGATCCCCAACCAATTAATGGTAAGAAGCAAATAAGTCTAGAACTAGAATAAGTAAAAAACAGCAACCCAAACTCAGACCCAAATTACATTAAAGGTTTTATTTAGCAGCTTCCATTTGAAATCCTTACACAATTACAAATGTCAAATACATGTTACATAAACAAGATGTGCAGAGTGGCTGAGCAGTGCTGGTTTCCTGTGAATCTCTAATTCAGGCTTTAGTAAAGCTACCCTTAGAGCTAAATTAACTCTTCTTTTATCTTTACGTGCTAGTACTGCTGGCTTTCTGCAGTGACATGTGATGCATAACCATGGAGCTGCTTGTGTCATTTGTTACTGAACCTGTCCTTTTGAAACAAAAACATTCTTTTCTGAGACAATTCCACCCAGAACAATTGGGAGACTGAACTGGTAACTTATTCCCACATCAGAGAACAGTTTTGTCTTTTTTTCCCTATTAGAGATGTTAAGAGAATATCCATCATATGTAAATTGGGTTGAATAAGAAATGTATGCAGACAGCAGGGGACCTGAAATCTGTCTGTTGAGAAGCCTGAGAGATATTTCCCCATTTTAACAAGAGGAACACATTGTCAATGCAAATGATAAGGAAGGAGATTTTTGAATAGCTGGTTTATATCCCACTTTATTCTGGGGGAAAACAGCTTTGTCTGCACTCTTTATATCCATCCATACCATTAACATTTGGGTTTTCACCAGGGGTGAGCTATTCAGAAAGAAGATGGAGCTGGAGTCCTCCTCCAAGGCATCTTCTACCTCTCTGCTGAGTGACCATTTCTCACAGGTCACAAATTAGTATCCATGAAATAAACCTTTCCTCATCAAATCTCTTAAGCATTTCTCTAGTATCTTTTGGTCCTATTTTAGCAGAGTTTTAAATCCATTTGACTTTCAGCTTAGGTATTTTTGATGGAATTAAGGCTTGAAGCATAAAGGGAATATTTGGGCTCCTTTGCTCAATGAATGGGAAGAAGAAGAAAAGGGTCATTTAGCCATCCCTCTTGTGTAACCATGCTGAGGTAAAAAAGGATTTGACACAATCTGAGCTGTGAATTGTTTCCATGGTAAAGAAAATACACTGAGTTTTGTTCATTGTGTGCTGTACTTTCAAAGATTAGAGCTTGTATTTGGAAAGATTTTCTCTATGAAAGGTTATTACTCTGAAAAGTACTGTGGAAAGTTCAATGGTGACCTAGGGCCTGGCTTTGAAGATTTACAGCATTAAAAAGCTTTCTATAATTGCATTTATTATTTATTTGTGGGGTGTTGTTTTTTTCTCTTTTGTAGGTTTATGTATCCATTGACTTGGGGAAAAAATGGAGCCTCCTGCAGGAACGAGTTTCAAAAGATCACATCTTCTGGTAAGAAGTCTGTTTTGGTTTGGTGGGTTTTCTTCCACATAAAATATGAGCAATGAGAGTATTTTTGTTCTGATCAAGAAAGATCTCTTCAGAGGGAAATGATGGGGGCAGAGGAGCCTTGGCACCTGTTGTGGATGGAGTATGCCAACGTTGCTGTGTCTGCTGGTGCCAGTGATCTCACCAAGTGTCAGCACAGACAAGGGTTATAGGTCTGTCTCTGGGGAGCCCAAGATTTAAAGGACTCTCATGTCCACTGGAATTGCTCTTTATTTTCCTGGTGCAATTGATCATAGAATCATAGAATCAGCCAGGTTGGAAGAGACCTCCAAGATCATCCAGTCTAACCTATCACCCAGCCCTAGCCAGTCAACTAGACCATGGCACTAAGTGCCTCATCCAGGCTTTGCTTCAACACCTCCAGGGAGGTTTAGGTGACCTGCTCTTGCAGGGGGTTGGACTACATGGTCTTTTGAGGTCCCTTCTAGCCTCTCACATTCTGTGACATTCTGTGATTTCCCCTCACCCTACCACTTGTTACTAGGCAGAAGAGACCGTCCCCCACCTGACTCCAACCTCCTTTCGTTATCCTTTGATAATGTAACACAACTCTGGGAAGATTCCACGTTGGGTATTTTAAGTCTGTATAGTTGAAACTTAGAGGACATGGTGAGAAGGTGCCATGAGGAAGGTCTAAACTAATTGATTTTACTTCATAATTGCATAAGCTGGAAGTTCACTGAGTGGCACTTCACTAAAATAGCAACATTCAGTTGTTTGCAATCACATGAGCATCACTTCAGAACTTGGCGCTGCTCTGCACTGCTTTGGTAGCTGTTGTGCAACTGCAAGAGTGGTGGTTCCAATGTCATACTACTTAGTTAGTGAGCTGAAGTGGCTTAAGGTAGCTCCTTGCAGTGGGAATTTGGTATAGAATCATAGAATCAACTAGGTTGGAAAAGACCTCCAAGATCATCCAGTCCCACCTAGCACCCAGCCCTAGCCAGTCAACCAGACCATGGCACTAAGTGCCTCAGCCAGGCTTTTCTTGAACACCTCTGGGGATGGTGACTCCACCACCTCCCTGGCAGCCCATTCCAATGGGAAATCACTCTCTCTGTGAAGAACTTCCTCTATGGTTTGGGTGTTCCCTTTCCCCCCACACTTTGGAAATTACCCAAACTAGACTCAGCCAGCTCTGGAAGTTGAATGAAGCTTATATTTACAGCTAGCACAATATACAGCAGATAGTTACAGTATATACAGTTATAGACAGAAATAGACAAGGTAAAAGGTAATACAGAAACACAACAGCCCTCCCAGAAACCTGAGTCCCCAACTGCCCTTCTACCTTCTCCCACCCCTCTCAACCTTACCCCAGTCCCAAGGAAGACTGGAGGTTTAGCCAGGGGGTTAGGAAGCAAAGTGGATTAATCAGAGAGACAGCAGAGAGGCTAGAGAGAGAAATGCAGCCCAGAGCTTCCAAGCAGAAGTGCCTTACCTACATTTGGATTCTTGTTCTTACACCTCTCAGCAAGCCTATGAGTGAAGTAGACATCACCCTTGATTCTCTTTCACAGCCTGTAATGTAGTTCTCACCAAAACATTCTAGCTAGGCTGCAAACTAGCACATTTGTTAAAGAGAGATCGAATCAGACCTATTAACTGGAGCCATGAATCAACCTACACTGTTAAGGGAACTGGTGAGAAATATGACTGTATCAAACACGTATTTATCACATGCCTTCATTTGTAGCTCAGATAGTTTGCAGTCTCTCAAAGTGTGATTTAAGCAGCCTGACAAAATGTTTGTAGGCTGAGGCAATGCTTGCTTTTATAGTTTGAAAAGTCTGTAACTTCTTTTACACCAAAATCATAAAATCATAGAATCAACCAGGTTGGAAGAGACCTCCAAGCTCATCCAGTCCAACCTAGCACCCAGCCCTAGCCAATCAACCAGACCATGGCACTAAGTGCCTCAGCCAGGCTTTGCTTGAAGACCCCCAGGGACGGTGCCTCCACCACCTCCCTGGGCAGCCCATTCCAATGCCAATCACTCTCTCTGTGAAGAACTTCTTCCTAACATTCAGCCTATACCTACCCTGGCACAACTTGAGACTGTGTCCCTTTGTTCTATTGCTGGTTGCCTGGGAGAAGAGGCCACCCCCCACCTGGCTACAATGTCCCTTCAGGTAGTTGTAGACAGTAATAAGATCACCTCTGAGCTTCCTCTTCTCCAGGCTAAACAGGCCCAGCTCCTTCAACCTCTCCTCATAGGATTTGTGCTCCAGGCCCCTCACCAACTTTGTTGCCCTTCTCTGGACACATTCCAGCACCTCAACATCCTTCTTGAATTGAGGGGCCCAGAACTGGACACAGCACTCAAGGTGTGGCCTGAGCAGTGCTGAGTACAGGGGAAGAATAACCTCCCTTGTCTTACTGGCCACGCTGTTCCTGATGCAGGCCAGGATGCCATTGGCTCTCTTGGCCACCTGGGCACACTGCTGCCTCATCTTCAGCTACTCTCTGCCAGCACCCTCAGGTTCCTCTCTGTCTGGCTGCTCTTCAGCCACTCTGTCCCCAGCCTGTAGTGCTGCTTGGGGTTGTTGTGGCCAAAGTGCAGAACCCTGCACTTGGCCTTGTTAAATCTCATCCCATTGGTCTCTGCCCACCCATCCAGCCTTTTGATAACATTTTAAGTAATTTTGTGTTTCCAAGTGATCAATTTGAATACTCAACATTTACCTACTGAGAAAACGAGAGAATTCTTCCTTGGATTTCATTTTATTTCAGTGTGCAAGTATGGAATGTGCATAACTATATCAAAACCAGTAACTGGTATTTTTTGTTACAGGGTTAGTCATAATGTGTTAGACACTTCCATTGCCTGAATGACTTTGGGGTTTAGTTCTAGAAGGACTCTGAGAACTGATTCTGTGTCAGTTGTTTACAGTATCAGTATCCAGATGTTCGTGGAGCCATATCAATTTCCCTAGTTCAAAGGAGGCAGGGATCTGCTGGAGAAAGTCTGATGGAGAGCCACAATGATGATTAGGGAACTTGAGCATCTCCCTTAAGGAGAGAGATTGAGAGCCCTGGGGCTGTTTAGTCTGGAGAAGACTGACAGGGGAATCTGATCACTGTCTGTAAATATGTGAGGGGTGGGTGTCAAGTGGCTGGGGCCAATCTCTTGTCAGTGGTGCACAGCAATAAGACAAGGAGCAATGGGTATGAACTGGAACACAGAAGATTCCACCTCAACCTGAGGAGAAACTTCTTTACAGTAAGGGTGACAGAGCACTGGAACAGACTGAGGTGGTTATGATGTCTCCTTCTCTGGAGACTTTCAAAATCTTCCTGGGAACATTCTTGTGAGGACTTCCCTGGGTGATCCTGTCTTGGCAGAGGGGTTGCAGTCTGGGGGTCACTTCCAGCCTCTAATATTGTGTGACTATCTCATCAGGCTTGCAGTGATAGTTTGTGGTTTGCAAGTAGCATTGCCAGAACTGAAATGGAGAGACCTAATCTGGACTGCAAGATTTATGCTGTACTCCTTGCTCTCCAGGTAGTTGCCCTTCTCTTGAGTTGATACAGATATTTATCTTGGCTATGCCTGGGGAAAAGCAAAACCAAATCCCATTCTGGGGACTTTTGCCAAGGGCATGTAACGGTGGGATGAGGGCTAATGCTTTTAAACTGGTGGTAGATGTAGATTAGATATAAGGAAGAAAATTCTTCACTACAAGGGTAGTGAGGCACTGGAAAAGGATTCCAAGAGAAATTGTGCATGTCCCCTCCATGGTAGTGTTCGAGGCCAGGTTGGATGGGACTTTGAGCAACCTGCTCTAGTGGAAGGAATCCCTGCCCGTGGCAGGGGAGTTAGAAGGAGGTGAACTTCTGAGTCCCTTCCAACCCAAACTGTTCTGTGATTGTAAGAAACACTTGCATTAGGCCTCACACTTTCTGCTTACTTGCTCTGATGGTTTGGGTGTTCCCTGCCCTACCCACACATAAGAAAATCACCCAGACTAGGCTCAGCCAAGCTGGAAATGAGAATGAAGCATTATATTTACAGCTTAGCACAAGATACAAGCAGACAGTTACTATATATATACAGAAACATGCAAGTTAAAAGGTAATACAGAAACACAATACCCCTCCCAGAAACCAGAGTCCCCAGGACAGACTCCCAACCACCCTTCCACCTTCTTCCTAACCCTCTACCTTACTCCAGACTTTGCCTTACGTTCAAGGTGAGTTTGGAGAATCAGCCAGGTGGGTTAGGAAGCAGAAGGATTAGTCACACAGATGGCAGGTTAGAGAGAGAGAAGTGCAGCCCAAAGCCAGTGAGCAAACTGTGTTATCTATGTTTGTGTTCTTTATCCATCTCAGCAAGCCTATGAGTGCAGTAGCCATCACCATTGCTTCCTTTTCACAGCCTGTCATCAAATTCCTCTCACTAAAATATCCCAGCTAGGCTCAAACTAGCACACTTGCTCCTGCAAAATACAGCCCTACTGAACACTTGCCTCTACACAGCATCTGGAGCTTCCTGGGTGATACAGTTTACAGGTCCTGTAGCTGCCATGTGAAAGGGTGTATTCGTTCAGGAATGACACACTGGGTCAGAAATGTCATGGCTACTTAGAACCAATCCACTTACCAAGACTGTAGTGGCTGTAAATCAAGAGGGCTTGCAGCTCATGAAATAAATAATTTCAACTGTGTTGGGTCTGAAACCCATTGAAGTCACTTAACAAGTGCAAGCCTCTCTCTTGCAGACTTAGAGTGTTTTTGTTATCTGCTTGGGTATATTTGGTACACTGAAATGATGAAAAACCACAGCATCCCTCTGAAGTGACTCAGCTGTGCTCAGATTCAGACAATCTGTCCATGATTTTTGTATGGAAGAAGTGAATTCAGCAAGTGTCTGTTTAATGTTAAGTCCATAGTTTGCTTTCAGAATCCTTATGTTTCCTTATATCATTCAGACACAATCAGGGGAGTGTCCTGGAGCTTTGATAGGAGTGACTCCCCTGTAGTACTTCTAAGTCATGGTTGGTCATAAATGTCACATTCCTCTTGGATAAGGATAATAAATTCTAAGAGTCTGTACTTTTATAACCATTAGAAATATTTCCCAGGTTTTTATTTTCCTCTTCTCTCTATCTAGACCACTCTGATGTCTCTCAAGGACTGTGTCAGCAATAGCAGGGATTTGGGAGCAGATGTTTAGTGATTTATCAGTACTGAGAGGTGCTCCCCTTCAGAGAGAGGTGCTCCCCTTCAGAGAGAGGTGCTCCCCTTCAGAGAGAGGTGCTCTTGACATATGAATGTATTCAGCTGGGCCTGTTTAGCCTGGAGAAGAGGAGGCTCAGGGGTGATCTTATTACTGTCTACAACTACCTGAAGGGGCATTGTAGCCAGGTGGGGGGTGGCCTCTTCTCCCAGGCAAACAGCAATAGAACAAGGGGACACAGTCTCAAGTTGTGCCAGGGTAGGTATAGGCTGGATATTAGGAAGAAGTTCTTCACAGAGAGAGTGATTGGCATTGGAATGGGCTGCCCAGGGAGGTGGTGGAGGCACCGTCCCTGGGGGTCTTCAAGCAAAGCCTGGCTGAGGCACTTAGTGCCATGGTCTAGTTGACTGGCTAGGGCTGGGTGCTAGGTTGGAGTGGATGATCTTGGAGGTCTCTTCCAACCTGGTTGATTCTATGATTCTATTTCACTTCTACTATGATGTGGGCCATTGTATTGTCTGAAGAGTCTGCTAGAGGTGGAGCGTTGCACTTGATGACCTTCCAGGGGGACTTTGTCATTATGTTTTTTTCCACTGCTTTATGGCCTTCATCAGCTGAGTTATCAGAGTGCTGCTCAGTTTAGAGGTGTTTTTGTAGCTCTCAAGAGAGACAAGAGTATGAGCTCTGCCACCCCTTGACTAGTAGGGCACTAGGTCTGGTATTGTTTGCTTGGCAGTATTAACATCTGGTGTGTTAAAATGAAATGGAGTTCATTCAGACATCTCACTCCAGATGAGGACACATCTTGCTGATGCTGCCTGACTCTGCCAAGGAGGTTTCACTGGGCAGTTCTTCAGCAGATGTTTCTTTTCCCATTTCAGCAGAGCTTTGCCATGGAAGTTTATAATGCAGCCTGAGGTTTGTATTTCAGCCTGGTAACTACAAATATCAGCAATCATCTTTTTCCTGTGCTTCTTAGAAACAGGGTTTTGGGTTTGTTTTTTTTCTCCTGTGCCTGTAACAGCAGCCAAACCTTGATAAGTCTCCTGGAGAAGTAGGAAGTTCTGGTTTAAACTCAATGAAAATATTAATTGCAATTAATTTAATGGAACAAGTTATGTATTTCTATTAAGGGAAGGTCAGGAGAGATTGAATATCTTAAATTATTTATGTTCACATCTTACACTGTAGTTTCTAAGCAATATATTAAAACCATCTTCTAGGCTTTGTTTGCTTTTCAAGTGCTCTGGACCATCCCTTAAGTATCTTTGTATATTTATTGCCTGGAATTTGGTCTTTCATGATAGTGGAGCTGGGGATCTTTAGCTTGGAGAAGAGGAGCCTGAGGAGTGACCTCATTTGTGTTTATAAGTATGCAAAAGGGGTGAGCACCAAGAGCATGGAGCCAGGCACTGCTTGGTGATGCCTAGTGACAGGACAAGGGGCAATAGGTGGAAGCTGAGGCATAGGAAGTTTTGTGGAAACAGGAGGAGGAATTTTTCCCCTGTGAGGATGACAGAACTGTGGAACAGGCTGCCCAGGGAGGTTGTGGAGTCTCCCTCTCTGGAGATATTCAAGACCTGCCTGGATGTGCTCCTGATTGGTCTGCTCTAGGTGATCCTGCTCTGGCAGGGGGTTTAGACTGGATGAGCTTTTGAGGTCCCTTCCAGCCCCTGACATTCTGTGATTCTGTAATGGAAAGATTGTTGGTGTCAGTGGAAAGAGTACTGCTATTTAGCTTTTAGCACAGAAGAATTTCTTTCTGTCTGGGGTGCAATGTGGCATTTTCTTACCCCTTCCCAGCTGTTTTCTGAGTTTGTTTCATTTCTTCTCTCAAGTAGTGTGATGGTTTGGGTGTTCCCTGCCCCCTCACACTTAAGAAATGACCCAGACTAGACTCAGCTGCTCTGAAATTTGAATGAAGCTTTCTATTTACAGTTTAGCACAATACATAAGCAGGTATTTACATCCATACAGCTATAGACAGAAATAGAGAAGTTAAAAGGTAATACAGAAACACAACAGCCCTCCCAGAAACCTGAGTCCCCAGGAGAGGCTCCCAATCACCTTCTCTCCTCCCCTCTACCTTACCCCAGACTTTGCCTTACATTCAAGGTGAGTTTGGAGGATCAGCCAGGGGGGTTAAGAAGCACAAGGATTAGTCACACAGACAGTAGGTTAGGTTAGAGAGAAGTGCAGCCCCAAAGACAGAAAGCAAACAACTGCCTTATCTGTGTTTGTGTTCTTGTTCTTACACATCTCAGCAAGCCTATGAGTGCAGCAGACATCACCATTGGTTCTTTTTCACACTTTATAATCTAATTCTTCTCACCAAGATATCCCAGCTAGGCTCAAACTAGCACAGGAAGGAAAAGTTGACTATTCCTTCATATCAGTTCTTGTAGCATCTGAGGAGGCAAAACAGGCTTCCTAGTGTAGTGGTTGGTGCCTAAGCCTGTCAGTGACTACAAGGCACTTGGACAGTGCCATTAATAACATACTCCCAACTTTTGGTCAGCCCTGCAGTTGGTTTAGATGGTCATTGCAAACTCCTTCCAACTGAAAATGCTCTGCTCTACAAACAAAAGAGCTGTGAGGCTGCAGATAGATGTAAAGATAACTGCAAACCAGCAGCTTTCTAGACAGCTGTTTATTTTTTTCTTTGCTTGTTTTCTCCTTCAAGTTGAAATAAAAATCAGAAATACAGACACAAACCTGTGCAGAAAACATGGGAACACTGAAGTGCTCTGACATTGTTCATTAAAAAGCTTCTATTAATTTCTCAAAGGTGCTATGGACAGAGGCACTGAGTGCAGCCTCAGCAAGTTTGCTGATGACACCAAGCTGTGTGATGCAGCAGACAGGCTGGAGGGCAGAGCTGCCATCCAGAGGGACCTGGACAGGATGGAGAGGTGGCCACAAGCCAACCTCAGGAGGTTCAACAAGACTAAGTGCAAGATCCTGCAGCTGGGTCAAGGCAATCCAAAGCACAAATGCAGGCTGGGCAGTGAGTGGCTGGAGAGCAGCCCTGAGGAGAGAGACTTGGGGGTGCTGCTGGTTGAGAAGCTCAACAGGAGCCAGCAGTGTGCACTTGCAGCCCAGAAAGCCAGCCAGAGCCTGGGCTGCATCAGGAGAAGTGTGGCCAGCAGGGAGAGGGAGGTGATTCTCTCCCTCTACTGTGCTCTGCTGAGACCCCACCTGGAGTACTGCATCCAGTTCTGGAGCCCTCATTACAAGAACAATGTGGATGTGCTGGAGAGTGTGTCCAGGGAAGGGCCACTGGGATGTTCAGAGGGCTGCAGCAGCTCTGCTGTGAGGACAGACTGAAAGAGTTGGGGCTGTGCAGTATGGAGAAGAGGAGGCTCCCAAATGACCTTCTTGTGGCCTTCCAGGATCCAAAGGGGGCCTACCAAAAAGCTGGGGAGGGACTTCCGGAAAGCGATAGGACTAGGGGGAATGGAGCAAAGCTGGAGATGGGGAGATTCAGGCTGGATGTGAGGAGGAAGTTGCTGAGCATGAGAGTGGTGAGAGGCTGGAATGGGTTGCCCAGGGAGGTGGTTGAGGCCCCATGGCTGGAGGTGTTTAAGGGCAGGCTGGCTGAGGCTGTGGGCAGCCTGCTCTAGGGTAGGGTGTCCCTGGCCATGGCAGGGGGGGCTGGAACTAGCTGATCCTTGTGGTCCCTTCCAACTCTGACTGATTCTGTGATTCTAAAGCAACATCATGAAATATGGATTTGGAATCAGCTTAATAAAATTATGTGCTGGGTCCTACTGTAATTCAAAACAGAACATTTCATTTTCTATTAACATTGGAAAATAAATCTGTTCTCTCTGTGGAAATCCTGCCTAGGAAGGTTTAGGGTTTTTTTCTTTATTTGGGTTTTTTTTTGGTCTTTTTTTTTTTTTTTTGGCTGTTATTTCATGTGAAAAGTTTTAATTTTAAGCAAATTCTTTTGCTCTGTAATTAAGGAACTTTGATTCTCATAACCAGTTGTACTGCATGTGAACTGCAGCTGGCCACACACTATTGCCCCTGTGGGATGGTTTCTTCAGCAAGGATGTTACAGCTCCCAGCCTTTGTAAGACCCTTTTGCAGCTCTTGGTGTATTTGTAGGAGGGAAGGCAGAAAGCTGACCTCTCATAGAATCATAGAATCAACCAGGTTGGAAGAGACCTCAAACATCATCCAGTCCAACCTAGCACCCAGCCCTAGCCAGTCAACTAGACCATGGCACCGAATGCCTCAACCAGGCTTTTCTTGAACACCTCCAGGGACTGTGCCTCCACCACCTCCCTGGTCAGCCCATTCCAATGCCAATCACTCTCTCTGTGAAGAACTTCCTCCTAGCATCCAGCCTAGACCTCCCCTGGCACAACTTAACACTGTGTCCCCTTCTTCTGTTGCTGGTTGCCTGGGAGAAGAGACCAACCCCACCTGGCTACAACCTCCCTTCAGGTAGTAGTAGACATCAATGAGGTCACCCCTGAGCCTCCTCTTCTCCAGACTAAACACCCCCAACTCCCTCAGCCTCTCATAGGGTTTGTGTTCCAGTCCCCTCACCAGCTTTGTCACCCTTCTCTGGACACATTCCAGCACCTCAACATCTCTCTTGAATTGAGGGGTCCAGGACTGTCCCATCCAAACATGAGACACCTGCACAGAATCACAGAGTTAATCAGGTTGGAATAGACCTCCAAGATGATCAAGTCCAACCTATCACCCACTACCATCTAATCAACAAAGCCATGGCATGACATGCCACATCCAGTCTCTTTATAAACATTGTATAGGCTGGATGTTGGGAGGAAGTGCTTCACAGAGAGAGTGATTGGCATTGGAATGGGCTGCCCAGGGAGGTGGTGGAGTCACCATCCCTGGAGGTGTTCAAGAGAAGACTGGATTAGGCACTTAGTGCCATGGTGTAGTTGACTGGCTAGGGCTGAGTGCTAGGTTGGACTGGATGATCTTGGAGGTCTCTTCCAACCTGCTTGATTCTATTACGCCTGGGACAGGGACTCCCCAGGCAGCCTATTCCAATACCAATCTCTCTGCCAAGAACTTCTTTCTAACATCCAGCCTAAATCTGTCCTGGGGCAGCTTGAGACTGTGTCCCCTCATTCTGTTGCTGATTACCTGGGAGAGGAAACCAACTCCCACCTGGCTACAATCGCCTTTTGGGTAGCTATAGACACAATAAGGTCCCCCCTGAGCCTCCCCTTCTCCAGGCTGAACATCCCCAGCTCCCTGAGCTGCTCCCCTGTGGGCTGTGCTCCAGCCCCCTCAGCAGACCTTGGTGCCCAGACAGCACAGGACCTGTCAGTGGGTTTGTAGATCAAGCCCATTATAATGAAAGAATGGTTTATCAGGTGGCAATCCTTGAGCAGAAGCCATGAGTTCAGATTGGGATTCCTCCAGATATGCTGCTATTCTTCTCAATCCCCAGGGCTTGTGCATCACTGCAGATCATTTTGATTTCTCAAAATAGAGCTTAGTAATGCATAAGAAGAATAGCTTGTGAGTCAGCTGTCTGCACCAGCACAAATAGACCCCAGGACAGTAAGTCATGAATCAGTAATTATCAGAGAATTAGTCCCAGCACATTTCCTTTATGACTCTATCTAGAGCCTTTAGAAATGCTTTCATCCTTGACTCACATCTGTGGATCCTGTGCTGCAGGTATTTGTTACTCTTATTTTTAGCTGGAGGTTCTCTGTTTTCATCAGAGGTGAGAATATGAAACTAAACCATGAGGAGTTTATTTGGGTAGAGCAGTTGTGCACTGGGGACCAAAGCGCTGCTCTCATCAGGAAATCCCACCCCAGTCATCAATCACAGCCTAGCCCATTACTGTCAAATGTGCCTGGCTAGCTACGTGTCAGGTGAAGGAGAGGATTTCAGCCACATTACAGCCTGAGGGGAGGAAAATGCAAGAGGGGTTTCATTGATCCTTGAACGTTGAAAGTTCTGTGAAAGGCCCTTGTGTGGGATGCCAAGGATCTGTGTGGGAAGGGGTTCCTGTATGGGACTTCAGCCCTCAGCCTGGTGTTTGTTCCAGGTCCTATGTGGTGATGGGGATGGGTTCATGGGGCAGGGTTTGGTAGTAGGAGCACTAAGAGCTTCTGTGAAAAGAGACAGGAACTGCCTCCACGTTGGGCAGAGCCAGTTCCAGCCTGCTTCATGGCCCGTGAGTGACACTGGGGGCATCTCTGTGATAACATAGTTAAGAAGGGGTAAAAAAAGCTGCACAACAGCATAGAGTGAGAAACAGTCCTGCAGACACCAGGGTCAGGGAATAAGGAGGGAGAAGAGGTGCTCAAGGTCCACGGTGAAGACCATGGTGAGGTCTCCTGCAGCCTCTAAAGATCCATGGTGGAGTAGATACCAACCTGCAGCCCATGGTGGCCCCCACACTGGGGCCATATGAAGGCTGTGACCCTGTTGGAAAGCCTGTGCAGCAGGATCAGGCTTCTGTGACCTCCTGAAGAGAAGTCCATGTTGCAGCAGGTGTTCTGGCAGGGCTTGTGGCAGAGAGCTACAGCCAATGGGAAGGACCTCCACTAGAGAAGTTAATGAAGGACTATCTCCTATGAGTGGAACCCCACACTGAAGCAGGGGAGGAGCGTTACAATGAAGGAGCAGCAGAGACAAAGTGTGCTGAATTAGCCACAACTCTCATTCCCCATCCCTTTGTGCCACCCAGGAACAAGGCAGAGAGAATCAGGAGTGAAGCTGAGCCTGGGGAGAAGGAAGAAGTGGCAGAAGGGTGATTTTTTTGTTTGATTTTCATTTCTTATCTATCATCCTCTGTTATTAATTGGCAATAAATTAAGTTAATCTTCCCCAAGTCAGGTCTGTTTCACCTCTAGTGGTAATTGGTGAGCAATCTCCCTGTCCTACTCTCAACCTGCAAGGTTTTAATCTTATTTTCTTCTCCTGTCTTGTCTAGTTAAGGAGGAGGAGTGATAGAGCAGCTCGCTGGGCATATGGTGGTCAGACAAGGTCAACTCAGAGCAGTGACAAACCACTGTACAAATAAGTAACAGCAGAGTCTGGCTGCATAGAGCATTGACCAGCCATTGAAGGTGTCTTTCAAAGCAGAGGTGAAGGCAGCAAGGCCTGAAGCACAAATATGTCATGGGATCACAGAAGTGTTTTGGCTGGAAAAGACCTCTAAGACCATGGCACTTAGTGCTGTGGTCTAGTCGACTGGCTAGGGCTGGGTGATTGGTTGGACTGGATAATCTTGGAGGTCTCTTCCAACTTGGTTGATTCTCTGATCTAGTCCAACCAAGTCATAATCAGGTTATTCTTGACTTGTATGAATAAAATCCTAGCTGTGTATCCCACAGCAGAAGACTCTGACTTCTGTGGTGAGCCCTGCTTCATCCAAATAAAACAAATGAGAGAAGAAATGATCCCAGATTGCTGAGATGTGAACATTGTCATTGCACAACACTGTGAGGGGATTCTAACCAAAGCAAACCCCCTGCTGTAACTGGGTCCTGAGAAAGTGCTTGTGTTCTGTTAGCTTGTGGTTCAGCTGCATGAGGTCCAGCACACACACACACACACACACACACAAAACCCCAAAGCATTCAGCAATTTTTTCCCCTCAAAATGCTGACTGCAGAGTTGATAGCAGGTTTGATTTGATGTTGTGAATGTCTAGAAAAATAGATACAGCTCACACAGCAAAAAAACTTCACAGGTCTCTTCCCTGTGCTCATATATATTCTTCCCAGACCCCAGTGAATATCACATCTTCTCTGACGACGTGGTGCCTCCTAAATGCTAGAATGGTTTGTATTTCAGTGGCCACTTTCTTAGTAAAAGCAAGGAGTTTCCAGACAGTTACTGGAAAACTCCCACTACAAATTTCCTTCACATCTCCTGGCTTGGTAGGGATTCATCACTCCCTCTCTCCTTTTTTCTTTGAACTGGTCATTTATCTTATTAGGGAAAACCAGGATGTGTGAGTTGTTCTGGTTGTAAAAATCATCCTGTCTCTTCCCCTGCCTGTGTTCCCAAGGGGCCACCAATTACCCAAGTCTGAGTTTTAACTGCTTCTCATAAATCAATGCTATTAAAACCATTGGGCAATGATGTAACTTCAATCCAAAGCACAGATTTATTGCCTTTGATTATTAATAATTATAGCAAAATGATAATTTTTCTCTTAAGTGTTCTAATGTGTTTTTAACCATCTGCATGCAGCTGCAGCTGATCACTCAGTGTATCTCCTTTGCATGCCTTCAGCTCGCATCTGCTGCCCCGATGGACTATTACTGTGCTGTCCTGGGTTAACCCCAGCTGGCACCTAAGCCCCACACAGCTGCTTGCTCACTCTCCTTTTGGAGGGATGGGGGAGAGCATCAGAAAAGTGAAGGTCAGAAAGCTTATGGGCTGAGATGAAGGCAGTGCAAGAGGTAAAGCAAAGCCATGCACCAAGCGAAGCGAGGAGCTCACTGAGTACTTCCCATCAGCAGGCAGCTGTGCAGCCATCTCTGGGAGAGCCAGGCTGGTTACTTAGGAAGAGAAACCCCATCACTCTGAATGTCCCACTCCCATTCTCCTTCCCCTCCCTTTTCATACTGAGCTGGCCTAGATGGTGTGGAGGAGCCCTTTGGTCAGTTCAGGTTGGCTGCCCAGCTGTGTGTCCTCCCACTCTGTTGTACAGCCCCAGACTATTCGCTGGTGGGTGGATGTGAGAAGCAGAAAGGCTTTGACTGTGTGAGCGCAGCTCAGGAGCACCTCAATCATCCCTGTGTTCTCAGCACTGCTTTCAGCACAAAGCCAAAACACAGCCCCAGACTATTATGAAGAAAATGTCTCTATCTTAAACCAGTACCAGTGAGGAGCCTGGTGAGGAGCGACATGGCTGTGGGAGTGGGGCTGGATTCTGTTTCACTTGCTGACAGCACAGCTGCCAGCTCCAAATGTCCTCTGCAGAATCCTTCTGACTAATGATGGAAGGACCAGAAAAAAAAGCACGGCTGGGGCTGCCATTCCCAGGTTGATTTGGAAGCCCTGAGGGTGCAAGCCTTATCTTTTGGCTGAGCACGTTTGACACGGGAGATACTAAGGGAAAATGAGCCTGCATTCCCATTGCACTTTCCCAAAGCTGAACTGCACCTTGATCCATTCTAACCAAATGTCTTTCTCAGGCTATCCTTCTCACAATTATTCTTTGCTTTCTTCCCTTGTCAAAGCAGACTCTGCTCTTGCCTTGAATATGCTAACCAAAGATCTATCAATTTGTTATGGAAGCTGAGTGTCAGGGTTTAAGATATTTCTAATAGGAATGGAATTTTAGTCGGTTTTGGCACTAAATCTGCCTTGTAGTCTCAGATGTCAAATGTAATTGGAAAAAGATGGTCTAGTGCTTGCCAGTGCATGTGAGTGTGTGCATATCTGTGTCTGTATCTAGCCATATATATATCAATTAATAGTTGTGAAGGGTTTGTTTTTTTTCCTAGTTTCTTACCCATTTCTGTTCTCCAGTTGATCCTATTTGCATATTTTAGTAATTCTAAAGAAATTGAAGGAAAATGTACAGGGGAAAAAGAAGTAGTTTCCATCCAGAAGTGAGAAGCAGGGTGTTATCAATGGGGCTTATTTTAATTTCCCAGCTAGAAAAAGTTGAGTGGTGAGGAATCCTCTTTTCTCCCATTCACATCATTACTATTCTGTGGCTGGCTCTGGATAACTCGGTGATGTTTTGTTCTCAGGTCTGTTGCTGGAGTTGATGGAGACCCTGATTTAGTTCATATGGAAATCCAGGAGCCCAGTGGAGGTATGCAAATGAAAAAGCTATCAACTGATAACCAAGTGTGTAGTCATTTCTTTTTGTTTTAGAGGGTTCCTTTTGGACTGGTTGTGAAAATAGCCAGGAGAGAAATTGTGTAAGTCAGGTTCTTTGTTTCTGGGCGGGCAGCAAAGCTGTCCCAGTGTGTACAGCTCTAGTATAATTTGAACTTTACTTGTTTTCTGCTCTGAGGTGGATTGATGTCAAGATGCCATGCTCTGTGGAAAATGTGCATTAATAGTGCAATTTATTCTGGCATTTAAGCATGGAGCATTGTTTTCTTCTTTGCAAATCAAACAGGCAGTGCAGTGCCAGTGCTGGGCAAATGTCTGTCGAAGCGAATCGCTGCCTGCGCCAGTCCTACTGCACTAAGTTCCATCTCCCAGAACTGGAACAGACATTTGTAGCCAGTATACTGCTTTGGCCTTTCCTAATTTGAAGTCATAAAGTGTGGAATGCATTTCCTATCACACTGTTCTTTGGCCTTTCCCACTGTCTGGAGCTTGGGGACAATCGGTGACCTGGACACAGCTTTCTGTGTGTAACATCTTTCTTGCTGTGCTTGGGAAAGTTGCTGCAGTACTTTGTGCTCAGAAGCTTGTGGCAAGGAGGAAGCTTTTCAAGGACATGACTCTTTGCCACAGCCAGAGTAAGATGGGATTATTGGCTCTGTGCTCTTTGTCAAGAGCAGACTGCTTCAAAGATGCAGAGATGCTGTCTTCACAGCCCAGGCAGAGAAGATGCTCCTGGTCCACTGCTAAATGGAGAGGAAGAGAGAGGCCATAGCCTCTGCTGATATAAATCTAGGCTTTTTCAGCAAGATATTAACTTTGAATATAGAAGTCCTGCCCCAACAGAGCAGATCCAGCAGCGTGTTAATAGTGTGTTTTAACTTCCCCACAGAGCTTTGAAAATAGCCTTTAACATTCTGCACACTGTCTGTTAAATGGAGCCTGATTCTCCTCTCTCACATCACAATTTTATACTGGAGCTGATCTATTGATTTTAGTTGTGTTGTGTCAGGCTGCTATTTCTCCAAGTGAATAATTTGTCCCTGTGCATAGGTTAAGTGAGAAAAGAGGCTCCTTCTATTATCCCCACCCATGAATGTCTCATTCATCTAACCCCTAATCTCTCTGGACCAGCAAAATTTGGATAATAACAGGCTGCCTTCTGGGAATGATCTGAACTGTAAGCAGTTAATATATTCTCAGCACACTGGAGATTGAAAAACTCTTGTCTGAGGGTTTGGTATAATAATTTTACAGCTAACTCACCTGGCAAAGGCAGCCTTTTCCCTACATGAATAACATTTGATTCTGCTTGCTTCTTTTTCCCCTGACAGCCCTGTCACATTTCTGTCTCTCTTCCCTCAGGTTATCGCTACATCACTTGCCAGATCCAGAACTGCTCTGAGAAGACAATGACAGTCCAGTTTGCTGGGGGCACCGACAGGGATTCCCTGACTGTGCAGGATGACTACATATTTCTGCAGGTACTGCCATGTTCTGGAGAGGCAGCTCCACATCAGGCCCAAAAATAACACTTCAAACAGTACAGCAGCCCTGATTTAGGAGCCCACATGGAGAAACCTGCTCCAATGTATGAATGATGATTTATCAATTCTTACATGGAACACAGCATTCCTTTGTCAGGCAAATTAGTCTTTGCTTGTGCACCCAGTTGCCCATTTTTGTGATTTTACTTTAGCACTGGCCTGGCTCTAAGTCTATGAACGTTTTCAAGTGGTTTGTATGGTTCAGAGATATTTTTTGATAAGTACTTGTGTCAGGCAAAATACAACCTTTTTGTTCTTGTGCTTACAATCTCTTCTGGATCCTTTGCAGTAGCTCCATAGCACAGAAGAGTTCCCTACAGAGCATCCAAGGAAAGCTACTGACAGAGTAGTGGCTCAGCTTCTTCATATGATTCTTCTCTGAAGAGGTTTATCCAGGAAAGGACTTAGGTGGATGTACCTGGGAAGTGAAAGGGGGAAATGACCCAAGCTGGGGAGCTTGGAGCAACTTAGAACAGAATCACAGAATCATTTAGGTTGAAAAAAATCACTTAAGATCTTCAAATCCAACTGTAAACTTGACACTGCCAGGTCTACCACTGAACCATTTCCCTAAGTGCCTGCCACTTGTGATGGTCCAAAACTGCAAGACCTGCATAGAGAAACCTGGTTATGGCAGGAGTGCAGCTCAGGGACATGTGAAAATGACATTCTGTGTGCTTGGAACTGGTATGGCTTGAATCTGTCAGAGCTGCAAACTTCTCAGAGAGCAGTTATGTCCACTGTTCCCCATCCATTGATACAACTTACTTGTGCAAGGCTTATGTATTTACTGTTTTTTGCAGCAAAGCAATACCATGCAATGGATTGGTCTCCCCATCACTGCCTCAGTGTACATCACATTCCCCCACCTGTGCCTGTTTCTTCCAAAAGGATCTGTCAATTAACAGACACACACAAGATCTTTCCTCCTCTCATTTCAAGGACACACATAGCCTAGAACATGTAGTGCCACAAAAAAAAAGCAAAGGGATCTGGGAAAGAGTTTCTGAATTGAAGTAGGTTCAGAGCTAGCACTCGCAGCACTCATTTGCTCAGAGGTGTTATTGCCATGACTCACTCCAGGCACACTCTAAAATCCATTTCACAGTGTGTAGATGGTGAGAAGTGCTTCTCACCATGTAAACTTCCAGACTGCTGTGCTCAGCAAAATACTGGCTGCTTCTTCTTCAAGCTTTTTGTTTTGCCAGACCTCTCGTATAATTTTATCTTGAGCTGCTGTTGTTCTATCTCATGCCAGGCACGGGCAGATGCAAAACGGAAGTGCAACCTGAGAATATACACAGACAATAATACCCAGCTGCTCCTAGCAGAATGATGCCATTGGTAACATAAGTCTCTGTGGGTCTGAGAGACATCAATGCCAGTAGATGATCATAGAATCATAGAATCAACCAGGTTGGAAAAGACCTCCAAGATCATCCAGTCCAACCTAGCACCCAGCCCTAACCAATCAACTAGACCATGGCACTAAGTGCCTCATCCAGTCTTTTCTTGAAGACCCCCAGGGACGGTGCCTCCACCACCTCCCTGGGCAGCCCATTCCAATGGGAAATCACTCTCTCTGTGAAGAACTTCTTCCTAATATCCAGCCTATACCTCCAGCCACTCAGTCCCCAGCCTGTAGTGCTGCTTGGGGTTGTTGAGAGCAGCCAGGAGGAAAGGGACCTGGGGGTACTGATAGATAGTAGCTGAAGATGAGCCAGCAGTGTGCCCAGGTGGCCAAGAGAGCCAATGGCATCCTGGCCTGTATCAGGAGCAGTGTGGCCAGTAGGACAAGGGAGGTTATTCTGCCCCTGTGCGCAGCACTGCTCAGGCCACGCCTTGAGTGCTGTGTCCAGTTCTGGGCCACTCAATTGAAGAGAGATGTTGAGGTGCTGGAAGGTGTCCAGAGAAGAGCAACAAAGCTGGTGAGGGGCCTGGAGCACAGCCTTGTGAGGAGAGGCTGAGGGAGCTGGGGGTGTGCAGCCTGCAGAAGAGGAGGCTCAGGGCAGACCTCCCTGCTGTCTACAACTACCTGAAGGGTCATTGTAGCCAGGTGGGGTTGGTCTCTTCTGCCAGGCAACCAGCAATAGAACAAGTCTCAAGTTGTGCCAGGGGAGGTCTAGGCTGGATGTTAGGAGGAAGTTGTTGTCAGAGAGAGTGATTGGCATTGGAATGGGCTGCCCAGGGAGGTGGTGGAGGCACTATCCCTGGAGGTGTTGAAGCAAAGCCTGGCTGAGGCATTTAATGCCATGGTCTGGTTGATTGGACAGGGCTGGGTGCTAGGTTGGACTTGATGATGTTGGAGGTCTCTTCCAACCTGGTTGATTCTATGAATGAGAGCAGTGCAGGGCTGCACAGCCAGTCCTGGCCCAAATCTCACCCTTATGCCGTCTTGAGGAAGATCTCAACCCCACTGCTGTATTATGTCTGCAGTCACAAACAGCAGCAAGTTTCTAATGCTCTTTTCTTTTCCCATTGACACTGACAGTTTTAAAGGTGATTGTAGTAGGAGGATTAAAGTTTCAACGCTGTGTTTAAGCACAGACCAGCCTTTAATGTTAGTGAGGTGTGACAAGACTGACTGCTTCATCTCTGATTCTCTGCTGCCTTGCATCATCTTGAGGCATTTGACATGAGTGACATGGGGAAAAAAAATGCATAATTAACCAGAAGGCTATGAAAGGATGGCTAAAAACTGCTACTGAACACTAATTAAATCAGTGCTGAGGTTTTGGGTTTAATTCATCATGTAAGAAACCAGGCTTCTGAAGGGCATCACATTCTTTCTACCACTAAAAAGGAAAAAAAAAAGGGGGGGGGGGAAGTGATTTAAAGAAAGAGTGGCTATTTTTACAATATTAATATCTTTGAAGTAGTTAGACAGGTGGATCTGCTGCCATGCATCAAGTCTATTTTGACCAAGTCGAGTTTGCATGCTCCAGGATAAGCTGTCAGGTAAATTAGGTTCCCTTTTCAAACACAAAAGGTGAGGAGTGTGCTACTTTGAGCCTAGCTGGGATATATTAGTGAGAGGAATTAGATGCTAGGCTGTGAAAAGGGAACAGTGGTGATGTCTACTTCACTCATAGGCTTGCTGAGATCTATAAAAACAAGAACATAAATATAGATAAAAGAGTTGTTCTCTCTCCTGGGCTCTGGCTGCATGCACTTCTTTCCCTAAGATGCTTGCTAACTAATCCATCTGCCTTCTATCCCCCCTGGCTGACTCTCCAAACTCACCTTGAGCGTAAGGCAAAGTCTGGGATAAGGTAGAGAGGTGGAAAGGAGGTGGAAGGGTGGTTGAGAGCCCCTCCTGGGGACTCTGGCTTTTGGGAGGGCTGCTGTGTTTCTGTATTACCTTTAACTCTTCTCTTTGTGTCTATAGCTGCATAGATTGTAACTATCTGCTTGTATCTTGTGCTAAGCTGTCAATATAAAGCTTCATTCTTTCAATTTCCAGGCTCAGATGAGTCTAGTCTGGGTGATTTCTTAAGTGTGAGGGAGGGCAGGTAACACTCAAACCATCACAAAGAGAAAAGCTGTGAGATTGGAGGAGAATTGTGAGTGGATTCCTTCAGTCAAAGAAAAGAGAAGTCTACTTGCACTTCTGTTCCAAACCCTGATTTGTCATGGACAACCAGAGAAAAGTTTGGGATATTTCATTTTTGGGTTTGTTTTCTTGGGTTTAGTTTTTGGTTTTGTTTGTTTGTTTTCATTTTTGACCAAACCATCCCTGCAAAGCAGCCAGTCTTTATAAACTTAGGGAAATGACTGAGCAGCCACTACTTAGCTGATCATCTGTGGGGGGGGAAGAGAAGTGCAATAGCAGTTACCAAAGGCTGGAACCAGAAGCATAGTTGGCAATGTGCCAATTGACCTACCACTTCACATTTCTGACTGGAAAAGGAAATCCAGGGAGGCTGCTAGTTGAGTGCTTTCATTGATGGTTATTTAAAATCCTCCTTTTCTGTGTTTTGGAACAATATTTGCTTTGCATTTTTGTGAGTGGAGGTAGAAAGCCTCATCAGTGGTACTGCAGAGAGGAGCAAGATGCTAAGGGGTGCTAGGCACATGGGGATGTTCTGTCAGTGCCTGTTTCTGTTGCTTTCTTCAGTGAAAAATCTTCATAAGCCCCCAAGTATTTCACATAAAACCTGCATCTCTTCTCAGTCTCAGGGATGCAAGCAGATGAAATGTGTCACTAAGCGCAGCATTGTGTCTTCAGCACTGTGATGGTTTGGGTGTTCCACACCACCCCCTCCCCCCACTTTGGAAATCACCCAGACTAGACTTAGCCAGCTCTGAAAATTGAATAAAGCTTCTATTTACAGCTTAACTCAATATCCAAGCAGATATTTACAGTATATACAGTTATATACACAAATAGACAAGGGAAAAGGTAATACAGAAACACAACAGCCCTCCCAGAAACCTGAGTCCCCAGAAGGGGCTCCCAGCTGCCCCTTCACCTTGCCCCTACCCCTCTCAACCTTACCCCAGTCCCAAGGAAGAATGGAGGTTCAGCCAGGGGGTAAGGAAGCAAAGTGGATTAGTCAGAGAAACGGAGGGTGAGGTTAGAGAGAGAGATGCAGCTCGGAGCTCCCCAGCAGAAGTAGTGCCTTATCTATGTTTGGATTCTTGTTCTTGTATCTCTCAGCAAGCCTATGAGTGAAGTAGACATCACCACTGTTTTCCTTTCACAGCCTGTAATCTAGTCCTTCTCACCAAAACATTCTAGCTAGCTTCAAACTAGCACAAGGACACATTGCAGTCTTTCAAGCTGACCGACCAATGGATGCAGAACTGCATCATCATCTCCCACGTGGCACATCAACAACTTGCACTGGGAAATGTCTTTTTCCAGTACAGAAAATATGAGTCAAAAATAGAGAGTGTGATTGATTCAGCCTTTCATGCTCTGCTTTGGATTATGCTGTTAGATTCCCACTTGCCCTTGAGGGGTTCATGGAGAGTGCCTCCTCCCTGCCACTTGCCTGGAGGCTCTGTTGCCACGACTTCTATGAAAGGGCCAAGATCTGGCAAGCCAGTGGGTACAGAGAACAAGAACTGGGGACAGTCAGATGCTGAAATCTTAGGTGTCACCCAAGGCAGCTGAACTGGCAAAAGATGGCAATAAATCACTTTTTTCTTCCTAGTGGAGGGGAAGAGAGCAAAAGAGTTTTGAGTCTATTTGGAGTCTGTTGTTTCAAAACGTCTGATTTATTCTTCTAGGAATACACTCTGCAAATTAATTGCATGCAGTAAAACCGATGGCTGTGTTTAAAAGAGGGGGGGAGAAAAGTCATGTCTTCCATCTCAGACCTTTCAGATTTCACACAAACTGGCACTGGGTTCTGTTTTCCCTTTGCACAGACAACCTCAGCAAACCGGACCAAGTACTACGTGTCCTACCGGCGCAATGGCTTCCTACAGATGAAGCTGCCGAAATATGCACTGCCAAAAGTAAGTACTCACAGTTTTCTCCCTCTTTACATATTTGTTGTCTTCTCTTTCTACCTAAACTAGTTTTCTTCTTTTCAGTTTTAAACCACATTGTTCTGAGATCACAGTTTCTCCTGGTAAGGATTTCTGCATCCCAGTCGTAGGATGCTGCTGTTTTTATTCTAGGAATATAGCAGCTCACAAACCAGAGAGGGTAAGAACATACAGCAGCTTGTCATCAGTCCCTGCAACAGCTTTTGAGCTCTGCTTCCAGCAAGCAGTGATGCACACTCAGTGGCAATGCCATTACAGTGTTCATTGGACAGATCACTCTGATAGAGGCCAAGAACTGGCTGCAGGGCCAGTTCTTCATCCTGTCATTACAATACCTTGCAATAGGCCCTCCCCAGCCTCCCTGTACCCCCCTTCAGGTACTGAAAGGCTACTATAAGGCCTCCTCAAAGCCTTCTCTTCTCCAGGCTGTGGAGCCCCAGATCTTATAGCCTGTCCTCACAGGAAAGGTGCTCCATTCTTCTGAGGGTCTTCGTGGCCCTTCTCACTTATCACAGAATGATAAAATCAAGCAGGTTGGAAGAGACCTCCAAGCTCAGCCACTCCAACCTAGCACCCAGCCTTGGCCAATCAACCACACCATGGCACTAAGTGCCTCATCCAGGCTTTTCTTGAACACCTCCAGGGACAGTGACTCCACCACCTCCCTGGGCAGCCCATTCCAATGGTAAATCACTCTGTTTGTGAAGAACTTCCTCCTCATTTACTTCTTCCACAGTCCACAACGACCTCTCGTGTTTGTGGGACTGTGTTATAACCAAGGTCAGTGTAGTGGTCTCAGGGGAAAGAAAAGTAGAAAATGAAGTTGTATTTCCAAAGTACAGACCAAGAATCCACTGCATTGGCAGAAAATATGAAGTCTTAGGGGTGCTTTAGTGGAGAAAACCCAACTGGGTCAGCTGGGAGCTGAATCTAGATTAGAAACTGAATTCAGCTTCTTAATGGTGCTGATAATTAGGTGTTTGAAGAAGCGCCAAGGAAGGTGACAAATGTTCTAGGCTCTGAAGCTTTCCAGTGCCTTTCTGGGAGGTTGGCTCTAACCACAGAGAAGTTCTTTGCTCCTCAGGCACCTTACAAAATATTGGGAAACAGTTGTTGGATATTCTGTGGTTTAGAAGCTAGTAGAGAGCAAACTAAAGGATTGGATCATCACAGCCATGAATCTGCACAGGGTGCTTAGCTTACTGGGTGCAGCCTCTTGCTGAATGCATCTCTGGCATATTCACACAATCACACAAACGTTCTGGTTGGAAAGACTCTCAGGATCATGAAGTCCAACTATTTTCCCTAAAAGTTCACCCTTAAACCTTATCCAGAAGCACTACATCCAAATGACTTTTAAACACATCCAGGGTGGGTGACTCAACCACCTCCCTGGGCAGCCCATTCCAAGTCCTGACCATCGTTTCCTGATGTGCAATCTAAACCTACCCAGTTGTGGCTTGAGGCTGTTCTCTCTTGTTCTATCACTATTTACCTGTGAGAAGAGACCAGCAGCAGCTTCTCCACAATGTCCTTTCAGGTAGCTGTACTCAAAAAGTGTCCCTCGAGACTCCCCAGCATTTCTGTCAGATGCAGTCTGGTTTGTTTGGAACAGAGCTTCATGCTGAGCTCTTTGTCTTGGAAAATATGGAGCTTATTTGTCTACTGTCTTTTTTTTCTAGCTAAGCAGATTAACTCCAGGCTTGACTGAATAAATAAATTAGAAGTTAATGGTTTCATTTTGGGTAGAGTCAGTAGCTAGCTAGTAACAGGATGACCATGTCGTTTGGAAAGGGATGTTTCTGTGTTCTTCCTAGTTCAGGCAGTACCTGATGAGTGAACAAAATAAACTGTATCTCTTTAGCATTTTGATGGTGCCTCCAAGAAAAGTTTCTTTGGTATCTGCACAGAGCAGAGCTGAAAATTGCACTGAGAGAGGGCCTGAGAGCCAGACATCCATTAGAAAGAACAGTGGTGAACATCAGAGATTTTAACCTCTTCTGTCAAAGGTAGTGTTTGGTTTGGGGGTGTTGTTTGTTTGCTTTTGTTTTGTTGTCCTGCATCTGGGGAGGAATAATAAACTGCACCAGTACAGGCTGGGAGGTGATCTGCTGGAGAGCTGTCCTGTGGAGAGGGACCTGGGGGTGCTGGTGGCTAACAAGTTCCCCATGGCACAGCAATGTGCCCTGCTGGCCAAGAAGGCCAATGGGATCCTGGGGTGTATTAGGAAGAGTGTGTCCAGCAGATCAAGGGAGGTTCTCCTCCCCCTCTACTCTGCCCTGCTGAGACCTCATCTTGAATACTGTGTTCAGTTTTGGGCTCCCCAGTTGAGGAGGGACAAGGATCTGCTGGAGAGGGTCCAGCAGAGGGCTGTGAGGATGATGAGGGGACAGGAGGGCATGGCTGATGAAGAGAGGCTGAGGGACCTGGGGCTGCTTAGTCTGGAGAAGAGAAGACTGAGAGGGGATTTGATAAACGTTTATAAGTATCTGGGGGCTGCCAGGAGGAGGGGACAGGCTCTGCTCACTGCTCCCTGGGATAGGACAAGGAGCAATGGGTACAAGTTGCAGCAAAAGAAGTTCTGCCTCAACACAAGGGGGAACTTCTTTGCTGTAAGGGTCACAGAGCACTGGAACAGGCTCCCCAGAGAGGTTGTGGAGTCTCCTTCCCTGGAGACTTTCAAGGCTTGTCTGGATGTGTTCCTGTGTGATCTGTGTTAGATAGCACTGTCCTGCTCTGGCAGGGGGGTTGGACTCGATGACCTCCTTGGGTCCCTTCCAACCCCTAGCATCCTGTGATCCTGTGTGATCCTGCATGATCCTGTGTGATCTTCTTGTTGGTTTCTTGTTTGGTTTTGGTTTTTTGTTTGTTTTTTTAACTTGGTGCCTTCACATGGGAGGAGAAACTGTAGTTGCTGAAGCGAACAAGAGCACAGCTCTGAACTTTTTCACCGTGCTGTATTTCAGTGAGAGGCATCAGTGGAAATGTATCTTCTAATCCAGTTTGAGCAGAAGGGAAAAGATTGCTGTGAGCAAACTGCTGCTGAAGTTATGCAGAGAAGCAGGGTATCAGCACAGACACTGGCACATTGGGAGTGCATCAAGGGACTGTGCAGTGGCTGCTTTTGTGGTGGTGGGAGATAAACAGAATGAAAGAATTTACACAGAACTGCTTTAGTTTTTGTAAGGTTGATTTCCAACAATAGCTTTTTTTTGAAAGAATTGAGTTTCTGGGTGTTCTTAAGTATTAGATTCTGCCTGTGCCAGGAGATGAAGCAGGTCTGAAGTGTGTTATATTCTGTATTTAATTTCTCTCAAAAGAATTGAATGAGGCTTCCAAAAAAATCTCTTCCCAACGATCTCTGTAAGGTGCTTCATGTCCCTGGTCAGACTTTCTGAGCAGTGGCTGTGTACAGGGAAGGAGAACTGTAGCCAAGTCAGAAGATACTACAGTCTGGGCAAGGATGTACCTAACAACATTAGGAGGGCTGTGCTGGAACACCAAGCTCTAGCCTGAGGGAGTATACTGGGCACTTCAGATACTGGGGTGTTTTTGCTGCACAGATGTGTTTCAAACCAGTTTTACATATGGAGATCATAGAATCAGTCAGGGTTGGAAGGGAGCACAAGGATCATCTAGTTCCAACCCCCTTGCCATGGGCAGGGACATCCTACCCTAGATCAGCCTGGCCACAGCCTCATCCAGCCTGGCCTTAAACACCTCCAGGGATGAGGTCTCAACCAGCTCCCTGGGCAACCCATTCTAGCCTCTCACCACTCTCATGCTCAACAATTTCCTCCTCACATCCAGGCTGAACCTACCCATCTCCAGCTTTGCTTCATTCCCCCTAGTCCTGTCACTCCCTGATATCCTAAAAAGTCCCTCCCCAGCTTTTTTGTAGGCCCCCTTCAGATCCTGGAAGGCCACAAGAAGAATTGAATCATCCTGAGTCTCCTTTCCACTTCTGTTACAAAAACTCCACTGATAGTGATAATTTTTTTTATCAGCTGATACAAAGCTTTCCTTGATTCTGCATTTGTTACTGCCAGCTACAAAACCTTAATAATGCAGAAGCTCTCTTGTGTTTTGTCCCACTGGAATTCAGGTTTAGCTCTGAATAGATGCGGCGTGGAGAAATCTTCTTTCATCTGTTTTGATCTCTCTCTGTCTTTCCAATCTTGAGAAATAGGCAATAATGTCAAATTTTTCAGGTAACCAAGACAAAAGAGAGAACAGAGGGGGAAATAAAAATGAAAGGAGAAAAAAATGCTATTGCCTTAGAAGTAAGTTCAAGTCTTTAATGCCTTCATGGTAATATGAGTCTCCTATACATGCCTTTATCAACTCCATATATTCTCTTTATTTGGTTATCATCTCTTACTCTGCTGGGAGGCCTGAAACACCTCTTCCTTGCCCCACTCTGAATCATACATACCTGTTTTGACCACAGGCTTTCTTCCCAGCTTGTATCTACCATTCAAAAGTAGACCTCACACTATTAAGAATAAAATGTTTTGAGCAGCTCTACATTTTCTCCCCAAATAACTATCTGTCTTCTGAAGAATGTATTCCCTTCTGTGTCAGGCTCCCTCTTACATGATTTCTGGAGAGATCTCTTAAGTGGAGGCTCAGGGCAGACCTCACTGCTGTCTACAGTGACCCGAAGGGAGCTTGTAGCCAGGTGGGGGATGGTCTCTTCTCCCAGGCAAACAGCAATAGAACAAGGGGACACAGTGTTAAGTTGTGCCAGGGGAGATCTAGGCTGGATGTTAGGAGGAAGTTGTTGCCAGAGAGTGATTGGCATTGGAATGGGCTGCCCAGGGAGGTGGTGGAGTCACTATCCCTGGAGGTGCTCAGGAAAAGCCTGGCTGAGGCACTTAGTGCCATGGTCTGGTTGATTGGCTAGGGCTGGGTGCTAGGTTGGACTGGATGATCTTGGAGGTCTCTTCCAACCTGCTTTGTTCTATGATTCCTAGCAGCATTAAAGGCAGGAGAAATTCCTGCAGCCCTGCTGTCAACAATGTTCTCCTGAGGCTCTGGCTGCCTGCTGGTTGGATGGCAAAATAGTGAGGCTAGGAGAGCTCACTTAGCAAGGCAATACCTCTCCCAAGAATCATTTCTCCCCTTGGGCCACTGCTACTGTCCACCCTCCAGGGAAGTTTCAGCTGAGGTTGTTCCTGTGTGCCAGGTGGAAGAACAGCTGGCAGCTGCAGCTGGACTGCTCGTCCATTGCTCTGAAAGTCCATTGGAATGGCTGCTGAACAAAAAGTACTAACAGAGATGGCAGTGGCATTTGATGCAGAAGTATGCCTTTCCTGGGTGGCATCAGGGCAGCTGGCAGTGACCCTGAGCTGTAGCAGTTGTCTGGCTCCCCAGATGTACAGATCCATCCAAGGTGGGTTCAAGGAACTGCTCTTTCCTTCCTGGTGTAACTGTGTATCGATTGCTCTCCTTGCACCGTTTTACTTGGACAAGCAAGGAGATTATCTGCCTGTGCCACCCATTTACCTCGACTGTGCTTAAGAGATCACAGGGGTATAAATGTTGTGCATCCAGAGGTCAGGCTGAGACTACACAGCCTTGAATGCTTGCGTCTGTTGTGCTTCTGAGACCTTCGCTCCTCTCGATTCTCTGCTCAATTTATCGCTTGTTTCAGGGTAATGCATTGCCCAACCTCAGCACTAAAAGATTGCAAAGGGGCAAGCCTTTGACATTGGACTGAAAACTGTAAGATTTGAAGAGCAGGAACTTTGAGGGTCTTTCTTTATTTGCCTTATTGACTGAAGTGTGGTGTTAGACTGGCTGTGCTGAGCCCTGCCTGCAGTGTGTTCACTTACTGGTAGCTCCTGTGCCATCAGCACATTCTACTACACAAAAGAGCACTGACTTACTGTACAGTCCTTGTGATTATTTATACCCCTCTGTCTTCAGGTTGTAATTGTATTTGTTTGTGTCACACAGGTCCTAATTGCAATTAGCAATCCAGCAAACCCTATTGAGCACCTTTTGAATATGAAGTTATGTAAAGTATTAGCAGAGTGGTGAGCTGCTAACTGTAGGCAGCATGGGTCTGTCTTCAGTGAAAGCAAAGTATTTCTCCTCCCTTTCTTCTCTAAAGCTGTTTCCTTCCTCACTCTTCAGCAAGCCAAACATGGTGCAACTTGAGGCCATTTCCTCTTGTACTATCATTAACTAATTTGGAGAAGAGACCAATCCCATCTCACTCCAACCTCATTCCAGGGAGCTGTAGAGATCAATGAGGTCTCCCCTCAGCCTCCCCTCCAGGCTAAACACAGAATCACAAAATCATAGAGTCAGGTAGGTTGGAAGAGACCTCCAAGATCACCCAGTCCAACCTAGCACCCAGCCCTATCAAATCAACTAGACCATGGCACTAAGTGCCCTATCCAGTCTTTTCTTGACCACCTCCAGGGACAGTGACTCCACCACCTCCCTGGGCAGCCCATTCCAATCCCAGTTCCCTCAGATGCTCCTCACCAGACCTGTTCTCCAGACCCTTCACCAGCTTGGGCATTCTTCTCTAAACACGCTCCAGATTCAATAGATTTCCAGCTGCCCTTAATGCTAATTCTATGGTCAAGTTAAAATATTTCTTTGTCTGGAGATTGTTTGCTTTCTCTGTCATGGCTAAGAAATTATAGCTCTTGAATTAAAAAAAAAGATAGATTTAAAAGGGTTGCTTTGCTCCTGGCCGTGCCTGAGGGATGCAAAGAGCTTCAAACCAACAATCTCAATAAATTAACATGTTTGATGGGAACATGGAACGTGCCCAGAGAAGGAAGATGAAGCTAGTGAGGGGCCTGCAACACAAACCATATGAGGAGAGGCTGAGGGAGCTGGGGGTGTGCAGCCTGCAGAAGAGGAGGCTCAGGGCAGAGCTCATTGCTGTCTACAACTACCTGAAGGGAGGCTGTAGCCAGGTGGGGGTCAGTCTCTTCTGCCAGGCAAGCAACAACAGAACAAGGGGACACAGTCTCAAGTTGTGCCAGGGGAGGTCTAGGCTGGATGTTAGGAGGAAGTTGTTGGCAGAGAGACTGATTTCCCATTGGATTGGGCTGCCCAGGGAGGTGGTGGAGTCACCATCCCTGGAGGCATTCAAGCAAAGCCTGGCTGAGGCACTTAGTGCCATGGTCTGGTTGATTGGATGTGGCTGGGTGCTAGGTTGGACTGGCTGATCTTGGAGGTCTCTTCCAACCTGGTTGATTCTAAGATTCTATGTGGCTCCATGCAATCTAAAGATTCACTCATCAGGACACCTGACAGTGCACAGATTTTCTCATTTGAACACGGAGAAGAAAAGAAACCTCACAAGAGCTCAAATAGATTAAAAGAAAACCCAGCCTGGATGTAAACAAACATCTGAGCAGTGACAGTAAGGAGTGCTCAGAGTCCTGAAGATTCTTATTAATTTAGAAAGATCTTTATAAATGAGTATGAATAAATAATGTGTGAATAGCATAATTACAGAAAAATGAGATGATCAGCAGGGCTTTGAGCAGCCTGCAGAATGTGAAGGAAGGAGGCAGGAGGTCCAGCAAGGAGGCAGTCGCAGTAGTCCAAGCATGAAATCATCAAAGAATAAATGCTTTTGTTATAGGATCTGCTGAGATTACAGCCTGAGGTCATATCCGTGGCTGTGAATTAGAGAGAGCAATAAAAGCTTGCTTTCTCTCCATCAGGTTATTCCTGCTTTCTCACATGTGCCTCCTAGTTAACTCTTTAGTGACAGTCAATTCGGCCTGGTGGTGTTTGCTGACATCCCATCTTCAGGTGCCTGTCAGCTGCTGAGCAGTGGGTAGCTGGACTGACAGGTTGGGCTTGGCACATTGCAGTATTTATCAGCTCTGTACTTCTCAGTCAATTTCTCATTCCTCTTTTTAAATTCACATTTCCTTTTGTGCAGTGTAGGAGCACTACAGGAGTGCTGTGGCAGTTTTAGCTTGGGGTTTCTAGTCTGTGCTATACAGGGTTTTGTGACACCAAGCTAGGAGAAGGTGTGGGTCTGTTGGAGGGTAGGGGAGCCTTGCAGAGGGACCTGGACAGGCTGGATGGGTAGGCAGAGGCCAGTGGGATGAGATATAAGAAAGCCAAGTGTAGGGTTCTGCTCTTTGGACACAACAACCCCAAGCAGCACTACAGGCTGGGGACAGAGTGGCTGAGAGCAGCCAGGCAGAGAGGAACCTGGGGGTGCTGGGAGAGAGTAGCTGAAGATGAGCCAGCAGTGTGCCCAGGTGGCCAACAGAGCCAATGGCATCCTGGGCTGGCTCAGGAGCAGTGTGGCCAGCAGGACAAGGGAGGTTATTCTGCCCCTGGACTCGGCATTGGTCAGGCCACACCTTGAGTGCTGTGTCCAGTTCTGGGCTCCTGAATTCAAGAGAGATGTTGAGGTGCTGGAAGGTGTCCAGAGAAGGGCATTGAGGCTGGTGAAAGGCCTGGAACACAAACCCTATGAGTTGAGGCTGAGGGAGCTGGGGTTGTGCAGCCTGCAGAAGAGCATGCTCAGAGGTGACCTCATTGCTCTCTACAAATACCTGAAATGAGACTGTAGCCAGGTGGGGTTGGGCTCTTCTCCAGGCAAGAAGCAAAAGAACAAGGGGACACAGTCTCAAGTTGTGCCAGGGGAGGTCTAGGCTGGATGTTAGGAGGAAGTTGTTGGCAGAGAGAGTGATTGGCATTGGAATGGGCTGCCCAGGGAGGTGGTGGAGTCACCATCCCTGGAGGTGTTGAAGCAAAGCCTGGCTGAGGCACTTAGTGCCATGGTCTAGTTGATTGGCTAGGGCTGGGTGCTAGGTTGGGCTTGATGATCTTGAAGTTTCTTCCAACCTGGTTGATTCTATGATTCTATGAAAAGATAAACTAGACTCAGACATAAAATTTGCAGTCTTCCTTACATAGTCCAAGTGATTTCCCAGAGGCTTTTATCATGACTCTGCAGAAAGCATTGTGCAGGATTATTGCAAGTTGGTGTAACTAAAGGACTGGTTGGCTTCTCGAGGGAAAAGAAATCACTGTGGTGGGAAAATAATGGTAAGGCTGAACTGGAAGTCTGAAAGTGTAAATTCTGAATGGAAGAAATAAAGTTCAAGGAAGGCCAAGTTCACTTGCTGAAGCACAGTCTATTAAGTTCTTGCCTTTATTTTCTCCAGGATTTGCAGATCATCAGTACAGATGAAAACCAGGTCTTTGTGGCTGTTCAGGAGTGGTACCAGACAGATACCTACAACCTCTACCAGTCTGACCCCCAAGGGGTTTACTACTCTATCCTGCTGGAGAACGTCCGGAGCACAAAGCAGCCAGAGGAGAATGTCCTGATAGATATTCTGGAGGTAGGTCTTCATCTCTTCAGGTGTGGGTAGTCTGTGTGGCATTTCATTTTGTTGGTTTTTAATCTGGAGTATAATTAATTTTACATTCCTGTATTTGTCACCATTGCTGTAATACAAACGGGCCAGGATTCCATGGTAGGGCACTATTACTATGTACACATTTCCCTCCTCCCCTGCTGATGTGCTGTGCACTCTAAGGTTCTTGCTGTGGGGTACCATGGATGTGCTAAAGCAGAATTGGCTGAGTTTTGGGAGTTTGAGGATATCAAAAAGTGAAGCTGGCATCACAACTTATTATTGGGGAAGCAAGAAGTTATGTAGCTGCCTGCATACAGGTGTTTGTGTTCTAGGTGACTCAGTGATATACGACCTGACTTAGAGAAGGACATCTTTTAGCCAAGAGGGTCTTAGAAAGCATCTCCTGTGAGCCTTGAGCTAGGTTGTGTCAGCTCTGATAAAGCTGAGAACCAACACAATTAGATATTGGGCAGCAAAGCCTGTGGTTTCAAGAGGTGTCTTGTGCCAACAGCATGTGCTATGAGACAAACTCTCCTGTAAACAAATCTATCTTGGTTCCTATCATCAGTGCCCTTGGCAAAATGAAGCTCTGTGGTGTTTCTACAGAAGGGCAGCACAAACTGTTACCAGTTCTGTTCCTGTTGATGATGACATTGAAATGAATGGTGTGGACATTTGCTCTCCTTCTGCTCTTTCTTGTAGCACGCAGGAGTGGCCATTACCAGATTATTAAACTTAATGGACCTTTGCTCTGACCCAGTTTGGCCACAGTTGCACTCTAATCTGCCTGGGGTTAGGCTATAAAACCACAACATAATCTTGCTAAGTGCACCAGACTCCTGTGGAGAAGGTTTGTGGTCACTCTGGATGCAAGTCACAGACTCAGGGAGCTGTTAAGTGGCTGTAATTGGACTCCTCTTTGGGGGAGAAACAGTAGAAAGTTTTTTCCACCTTATCATAGAATCAAGGAGGTTGGAAGAGACCTCCAAGATCATCCAGTCCAACCTAGCACCCAGCCTTATGTCCTCCATCTTTCTTTAGCTTTTCTTCCTTTGTTGGAAAACACAAAGGTCTGCCATTACCAGTGGCTTTACAGGCTCTACCCTCAGGCTTCCTAAGGAGTGAAGCTTTAGATCGTGTGGAGCCACATTCCCACGGGTGATTTCCCCAGAGTGTTAGTTTGCAGCTCTTTGCTGCTGGCCACTCCTGAGGGATGCAGAGCTGAATGGGAGTCAGGTGTAATCTCGATTGCCTGTCACCTGCCAGCATGTCATTTCGGATCAACTGTAGGGAGGTGCCACCCCTGGCTGTCCTTTTGTCTGCAACACTTATTTAGTTAACTCAATTTCTCTGATGATTTCAGAATCTCACAGTGCTGCTGAGGGCATATTTGGCAATGTGCAAGAGACAAAGGGAGATGACAGATTATTGCGTGTGCTGGATTAGTTTGTAGGAGCACATTAAAAAGCAAGTGTGCAAGTGATAGGAGTCATTGAAAGGCAGTGTGCACGGAGCCACATGGTTCAGCTGTTTAGAGCTCTTTCTGGAGCACAGTTGCATTACAGGGGAACATTTTTGCTGACCTACAGCTCCCAGATAGCTTGTATCACAGTATCACCAAGGTTGGAAGAGACCTCACAGATCATCAAGGCCAACCCTTTACCACAGAGCTCAAGGCCAGACCATGGCACCAAGTGCCACGTCCTGTCCTGCCTTGAACAGCTCCAGGGACGGCGACTCCACCACCTCCCCGGGCAGCCCATTCCAGTGTCCAATGACTCTCTCAGGGAAGAACTTTCTCCTCACCTCCAGCCTAAATCTCCCCTGGCACAGCCTGAGGCTGTGTCCTCTCGTTCTGGTGCTGGCCACCTGAGAGAAGAGAGCAACCTCCTCCTGGCCACAACCACCCCTCAGGTAGTTGTAGACAACAATAAGGTCTCCCCTGAGCCTCCTCTTCTCCAGGCTAACCAATCCCAGCTCCCTCAGCCTCTCCTCGTAGGGCTGTGCTCAAGGCCTCTCCCCAGCCTCGTCGCCCTTCTCTGGACACGCTCAAGCATCTCAATGTCCCTCCTAAACTGGGGGGCCCAGAACTGAACACAGGACTCAAGGTGTGGTCTAACCAGTGCAGAGTCCAGGGACAGAATGACCTCCCTGCTCCTGCTGGCCACACCATTCCTGATGCAGGCCAGGATGCCATTGGCTCTCTTGGCCACCTGGGCACACTGCTGGCTCATGTTCAGGTGGGTATCAATCAGCACCCCCAGATCATTCTCTGTCTGGCTGCTCTCAGCCACTCTGACCCCAGCCTGTATCTCTGCATGGGGTTGCTGTGGCCAAAGTGCAGCACCCTGCACTTGGAGCTATTGAACCCCATCCCATTGGACTCTGCCCATCTGTCCAGGCGGTCAAGGTCCCGCTGCAGAGCCCTTCTGCCTTCCAACTCGGTCACATCTGCCCTCTCCTCATAGGTATGAGAAATAATTGGTGTTCAGAACATGACCAAGTACTCATCTGTGCAGGCAATGCATGGATTATTCACACAGTGCAAAATAGCTAATAAATATTGCACACATTGCAGGCCTTCAGCACGGGAGGGTTTGGTGTTATTTTATTTCTGTCTAGTTTGAGTTTCATCTGGACATTTTAATTCAACTGTCCCATCCCTGGAAGAGGAATCTTCAGTGCTACACAGAGATAGCCCTCAATGGTAGACGATTTCTCTTTCCACCAGCACTTAATTCCCCTTAAAATGTGTGCTGTTCATCTTTGTTATCTTCTGCTGACCTCACTTCAGCTGTTCCCTGTGCATCTGACATAAAATCTTTCACAGGTTTCTACCTGTCTGCATTCATTTTCTTTCAGATATTTTATCCTTTTCATTTTTTTTTTAGTACCATATTTCTTTTCCCATTGCACATATGAAAGGTGAATAATTCCCAAACACCTTCCCAAAGAAGGCAAGAAGAGGAAAGGTAAAGTGTCCATCCAGGAGAAGCATGTCCTTGAAATTTGTGGCTGTACAAAAGGAGGATGCCCTTGAAATGGGATCAAGTGCTGCCAGCAGGAGCCAGTCACACATTTGACATAGGCAGATTTGAAAAATGGTAATGCTGAGGTAATCATAGAATCAGCCAGGTTGGAAGAGACCTCCAAGCTCAGCCAGTCCAACCTAGCACCCAGCCCTGTCCAATCAACCAGACCATGGCACTAAGTGCCTCAGCCAGGCTTGGCTTCAACACCTTCAGGAATGGCAACTCCACCACCTCCCTGGGCAGCCCATTCCAATGCCAATCACTCTCTCTGCCAACAACTTCCTCCTAACATCCAGCCTAGACCTCCCCTGGCACAACTTGAGACTGTGTCCCGTTGTTCTATTGCTGATTGCTTGGCAGAAGAGACCAACCCCACCTGGCTACAACCTCCCCTCAGGTAGTTGTAGACAACAATGAGCTCTGCCCTGAGCCTCCTCTTCTGCAGGCTGCACACCCCCAGCTCCCTCAGCCTCTCCTCACAGGGCTGTGCTCCAGGCCCCTCACCAGCTTTGTTGCCCTTCTCTGGACACCTTCCAGCACCTCAACATCTCTCTTGAATTGAGGAGCCCAGAACTGGACACAGCACTCAAGGTGTGGCCTGAGCAGTGCTGAGTACAGGGGCAGAATAACCTCCCTTGTCCTGCTGCCCACACTGTTCCTGATGCAGGCCAGGATGCCTTTGGCTCTCCTGCCCACCTGGGCACACTGCTGGCTCATGTTCAGCTACTCTCTACCAGCACCCCCAGGTCCCTTTCTTCCTGGCTGCTCTCAGCCACTCTGTCGCCTGTCTGTAGTGCTGCTTCCAGGCTAGACCTTGTCCTGACTTCTCAAGTAGAGAAGGGCTGAGCTGTGCATGTGGCTGCACACATTACTCATGTTGTTTTTTTTGTTTCCCATAACAGCAAAACATACATATTGACATTTCAATCACAAAGAGCATTTCTTTTGTGTTCCAGTAGCTGCTGCTGGCAAACACTGTGGGGCATCTGATCTTGTACTCTGCTGTGGTGAGGCCACACCTCAAGTATTATGTTCAGTTTTGGGCACCTCATTACAAGAGGCCTGTGGAGTTGCTGGAGTCAGTGCAGAGGAGGGTAAGGAAGCTGGGGAAGGGCCTGGAAAATAAATCTTATAAGGAGTGACTGAAGGAGCTGGGGATGGTTAGTTGGAAGAAGAGGAGGCTGAGGGGAGTCCTCATTGCTGTCTACAACTACCTGAAAGGAGGCTGTGGAGAGGTTGGTGCTGGTCTCTTCTCACAGGTAATTAGTGATAGAACAAGAGGGAATGGCCTTAAGCTGCAGATGGTAGATTTAGACAGGATATTAGGAAAAACATTTTCCCAGCAAGAGTGGTCAGGCATTGGAATGGGCTGCCCAGGGTGGAGTTCACCAACCCTGGATGTGTTTAGAAGTCATTCAGATGCAGTGCTTGGGGGATATGGTTTAGGATGCACCTTGTAGAGTAGGCTTCTCAGTTGGACTTGGTGGTCCCAATGGGCTTTTCCAACCACAACGTTTCTGTGAGCTGTGCTCCTTGCTGCCAACTAGTGTAGAGCATTGGTTGGTTGGAAAGGCAGTCATGTAGCAGAGCAGCAATTAAGATGTTACTGAATAGAATAGCATAGCAGAAGAGCTGCTCAGAAAATAGGTTTTACGGTACAAAGTGGTTCTTTTAAGAGTCCTGAGGAATGCTTAACACCTACTGTTATGAAATATAGGTGCTCCAAAAGCTAATCCAAAAGTCCAAAATCAAGGGGAAAGTGCTTTAGAATTTGCTTGTGTTCATTTGTCTTGGGTAGCTTTGGTGCTGTTCATCAGAGTAACTGAGCGTTCCATGATGCTGAAATGTCTTCCTTTCTGTGGCACTTCATTATCACATGAATCTTTTCCCTTTTTGGGAGAGTGATTTGCCATTGGGATGGGCTGCCCAGGGAGGTGGTGGAGTCACTGTGCCTGGAGATGTTGAAGAAAAGCCTGGCTGAGGCACTTAGTGCCATGGTCTGGTTGATTGGCCTGGGCTGGGTGCTAGGTTGGACTGGATGATCGTGGAGGTCTTTTCCAGCCTGGTTGATTCTGTGATATGATTCTATGATATTAATTACCCAATTTCAGGTTAGGAATCTAAGTTGAGGACCATAAAGTACAGAAGAATTTGGGTGCTTCTGCATCACAATTGAGCCTGGAAGATAGATTTGACACACAGCAGTTACAGACAGAGCCAGGCATAGTTTGCATAGATCCCAGGAGGAAGAGCGCAGAAAATGCTACAGGGGGGTGGGGTGAGTTAGACCTGCCATTTTTTAAACACCACAATTTCATTTTGGTTATTATTTTTTAGGCTAATGCCCCACTCCAAACATCATTTTTCTGCACCTGCTCTGAAGATAGATAACCTGAAGCTTATTTAATATTTCAGGCAGGGATTCTGCCTTTCATTCCAAGTACAAGGGCTGAAGTGCTGATCAGCTTTTATCTTGCACAGCAGCAGGGAGAGAAGCTAACTGAGATGCTGGAAGAAGTTTTTTGCATAACCTGTCTGTGTCTGATAGATTCAAACACTTTATATCCCACATTCTAGAGGAGAGGTTATCCTAGTGCTTGGTTATGTTAGAGGTGGGAGTGGGAGTGAAGAAAAATTCTGCTATGCTGTTGTCATTTTGGTATTTTACTGTATAAAGTACCTGTAATTTGATTAGCCTTCTGACACTGAGAGAACTGGGGATCCTTTTAAAATACTTTCAGACATACAAATGAGTTAGTAATTGTCCTCTCCTTCCTCCTTTCTCTCTTCCCTCTCATCACTTTGCCTCCCTTACTTATTTCTTGAGGTTTCATTCACTTTGCACATTAGCTGAGACGCCGAGTTCCAAGCCAAGGAAGAACAGTTTAACCAGGGATAATGCTGCTTGTCGTGTATGTGCCACTCATTAACTCTCTGTCCTGTATGCTTCAGGTCAGAGGTGTAAAAGGAGTCTTTTTGGCCAACCAGAAAATTGATGGCAAAGTTACAACGCTGATAACCTACAACAAAGGCCGCGACTGGGACTTTCTAAATCCTCCAGACATGGACATGAACGGCAAACCCACTAACTGCAAACCTGTAAGTGGCTCTCTTTAGCCTCTTCTTTCTCTACAGTGCATGGGAATTGTTTGTCTAGTGGGACGTGCAGCTGGAGAGCTTGATGCAAGTGACCTGCAAAATGAACCCCAAAGCTCATGCAGAGTTCTGCAGTAGGTATATTTTGTTACAGCTCTGGTTGCAGGCAGGATGGCTCCATCAATCTGCACAGCCCGTGCTGGCACAAGCCACAGTTTATGTCACAAGAGCAGGCATATCCATAATAAGAGGTAAAGTTATTACAATTAGTTCTTGGAGTTCATTAACATAGGTATTTTTCCATTCTCCACTCCAATTCCAACCCACCCTGGTGGTCTGGAATGGTTATCTGTGATGAACACCTCACACAGTCTTCATTACAGGGTCTTTTTCATCTCTGCTCAACAGACCATTCTTTGTTGCTGATGTCAGGATATCCCTGCTTCTCCTTTACCTCCTTCCTGCTTTCCTTAGTCCCTGCAGGCCTGGGTCTTTACAAGATAACCAGCAATAGAACAAGGGGACACAGTCTCAAGTTGTGCCGGGGTAGGTATAGGCTGAATATTAGGAAGAAGTTCTTCACAGAGAGAGTGATTTCCCATTGGAATGGGCTGCCCAGGGAGGTGGTGGAGGCACCGTCCCTGGGGGTCTTCAAGAAAAGACTGGATGAGGCACTTAGTGCCATGGTCTGGTTGACTGGATAGGGCAGGGTGATAGGTTGGACTGGCTGATCTTGGAGGTCTCTTCCAACCTGCTTGATTCTATGATTCTATGATTCTAAGATTGCACATCACAGATGTCCAGTGAGTAGCTGCAGATACTTCTACAGTAGCCCTTGTTTAGGTTTGCATATTATCAACTGATTACTATAAAGAAACATTTCTACAAAGTTTAGTATTTTATGATTTGTCACAGACACCCTCAAAATGAGCATCTGGTCTATTGTTGGGGAGGGGAAAGGAATTGATGCGAGATGATATCTCCCCAAATTGCTATTGTTTATTACTGTTGCTATTCAAAACTCTGCCAACCCTGACCACTCATTTTAATAATATTTGGGTTCTTACACGGTCATGGGAACATTCTATGGATCATATCTAGACCTAGGAATAACCAGCAAAATATATGAACAATCATTGAACTGGAAGAGAAGGTTCCTGTGGTCAAATGCCGCTTGCAGTCAATACACTGCTTGCCCAGTGGATGGGCTCAAGCTTTCTGCTCTATGGCAGAAGGCAATGGAGAATTACAAAGAGGCATTTAAGCATTTACTCACAAAATTATTACCCAGTCACAGGGCTGGCCACAGTCCAGACAGTGCCCAAATGCTTTCAGGGGACTCTGTCTTGTTGGATGTTGAGGCTTGAATCTCCCCAGCTTCTGGGGAAAGAGGCAATCTCTGCCCTTGTCTCCTGGCTTCTTCTGGACCATCTGTGTATATGTCCAGGGATTCTAGGCAGGACCTTCAGGTGCAGAAGGCAGATGTGGTGCAGTCTCAGCACCATGTCACGCTGGCCACGCAGGCTGATGGTGTGCAGGCATCCAGGCTCTGCTCCTGGTAACTGGCGGCAGTGGAGTTTAGCAGGCAGCAATAAGGCAGTGTGCAAGAGCAGCAGGGCTGGGCACAGCAGAGAGAGCAAGCACAGAGCAGGGGAGCAAAGCAGGGAAGCAAAAGCAGGTTGGTCACCTGCCTAACTCCTTTTATCAATGTGAGCTGAGATTAATTGCCCTTTGGACACAAGAGTAACCAGTCAGGATGGCAGTTAGCCAAAGCTTACCATATTAGGCAAAGCCATAGGCTCACTTTTCCCTAATTTGGGAAGAGCACAGGCCTTGCACTGGGCAGGCACAAGCTAAGTGTGTGTGCCTTACACCACAGGACTCTGGGCAGGCCAGACTCAGCGGCTCCAGGTTCTTTTGTGTCCATTTCCCACACTTGCCTCTCTGGTGGAGCAGAAAAACATGCCTAAGCAAAGCAAGACATATATAAGCCTATTTTGGGCCTATCAGGCCTGCCACAACATCTGTGAGACCTTTTTTCCAGCATTCCTTGTTTTTTCTTATATCACTAGGTTACCAGCCAGGGTTGCATTGCAGGAGCAGTGCTTTCCAAGCCGTGGTGCAGTCACCGCCGGGAGTGAGCGGTCAGCGCTATCTGTGGCACTGCATTTAGTAGGTTAATCACCTTGGCACAAAGGGGACGTTTTGTCTTGAATGCCAACCACACACCCAGCTCAGCATAACCATGACATCAGTTGTTTGTGTCTGGCTATCATCAGTCAAATGGCTCTTACCAACCAGCGCCGCTTCTCTTGCCACCTTGCACACCTTTTCTTTCATCTTAAACCAAAGGAACCCTCGATTCCCTCTTAAAGGGAACTCCACAATGGCTTGGAAATAAGCATCATAGTTACCTGCATGAAAAAGTCCTTCCTTTTTGTAAGGTGATGTTGTTGCAGTTTGTTTAGGTGTCCCAGCTACCCACAGTAATTTGTTACTGAAATCTTTGTATTTTTCTCACTCCCTGCTTCTGGAGACTCCAAGCTCTGCAGTGCTCAATGAAACGTTTTTATCCTCTTGCTACAAGAGCTTTCATCCCCCTTTCCATGTGGCAGAAGTGGAAGGCTGGAGCTGCTGGCTCCCTCTGGAAGAGTTCCAGACTGTGCTACATGATTCAAGCCTGCAGGGCCTGACCCAGAGCTCTCTGGAATGAGTGGAGGACTTGACGTGGCAGCAATTTCCGGGCAGTGCTGGCAGCCTGCTCCTGGTCAAACTGCTGTGAGCAATTTGAACTTGCAGTGCCACTGCACAGGGTGCAAGAAGCAGCAAGTTGCTTAGGAAGGAGAGATTGTCAAATGTGTCCAAAAGTCATTCTGCTGTTTTTCATACCACCTTTTATTCTAAGAAAGAATCTTCAGTGTACATTGTTGGGTTTCATCATTTTATCAGCTACCTGAGACCAACAAACCTGCAGTGAGGTTGCTGTTGGGATTAGTTAGCATCTTTAGGCAATTATTCTGTCAGGAGGGCTTTTAATAGAATCATTTCACCTTGAATTCCATAGGTTTGGAAATGTTTTTTTATTGAGATAATGGCAGACTGTGCAGGCATCACCAGAGATTATGGGTAAAAAGCTTAAAGCTGCTATTTCAAACTGGAATTGGGCTAGAAGGGAAGCAGCCATTCTCTCTCTCCACAAAGACCTACATTGCTGAAGCTGATTTCTGACTGGGTTTTCATTGTTGTAGGAGCGTGGTAGTTTAGAACTAACATCTCAGCTTAGTGTCTTAATTATGAACAAGAATAGGAAAATTCCAGAGACATTGAGTAGAAAATAGTAAAAGGTAAATAAAATAGGGGATTTGGATACAAAGGGAAAATAATGGTAAGTCTATATCATTCCATTCACTTGCTGATCAGAACAAGGGGACACAGTCTCAAGTTGTGCCAGGGTAGGTATAGGCTGGATGTTAGGAAGAAGTTCTTCACAGAGAAAGTGATTGGCATTGGAATGGGCTGCCCAGGGAGGTGGTGGAGGCACCGTCCCTGGGGGTCTTCAAGAAAAGACTGGTTGAGGCACTTAGTGCCATGGTCTAGTTGATTGGCTAGGGTGGGTGCTAGGTTGGACTAGATGATCTTGGAGGTCTCTCCAACCTGGTTGATTCTATGATTCTATGAAGTTTGCTGCCTAAACTATTTTTCTTCTCCTTTTTGTTGCTTCTCTCTGTGATTCCGCTTTGCATTACTCCGTTCTCTCTTTCCTGACCTTTTGTGTCTGTGAGGTACTGGGAAGGGGAGAAGGAGGCTGCTGGTAGCCCCCCAGAAGGATGGGGATAAATTCAAGGAGGTCCTTGTGTTGTTTCTGAGTTGTAAATCTATGTTTTGTACATATCCTTTGCGTTGTACACTTCGAGATTTTTAGTGTGCTTTTGTAAATACAGCTTCATTTAGCCTCCAAACCTTCTGAGCTGGCCTGCTGATTTATTTGGGTAGGTAGTTTCAACCCACCACAAGGAGCATGGCTTTTACAAATTGGTTTTAAAACTTGTCTACTTCTTCTTCTTTCCTCCCCAAAGCCTGACTGCTACCTTCACCTCCATCTCCGCTGGGCAGACAATCCCTACGTGTCGGGAACAGTCCACACGAAGGACACTGCACCAGGGCTCATCATGGGGGCAGGTAAACACAGGACATTGGTTTTTAAGAGCTGAAATGTGAGAGTGGCTCTTCGTAGCTCTTGTCTTTCTGGTTTATAGCAGTATCATGCTGCAAACACTGCCAATATAAGGCTTTCCCTGCACAATAACCTTTTGACAAGAACTTCATCTCTCTGTGCTCTCAAGGTAGAGCAGGTGGAGGGTATTGAGAGACACAAAGGTCACTCTGTACTCTGCCAGTCAGCATCTTAACAGACACTTAGACCAATGTTGGCCATGGCTTGGTCTTACCCTTTCATTAACATCTTTACAGAAAGATCTGGCTATTTTTAGGTGCTTGAAGCTTCATCCCTGGAGGTGTTTAGGGCCAGGCTGGATGAGGCTCTAGACAGCCTGATTTAGTGTGAGGTGTCCCTGCCCGTGGCAGGGTGGGTGGAACTAAATGATCCTTGTGGCCCCTTCCAACCCTGACTGATTCTATTATTCTATTATTATTGTTGTGGGATGTCTTAACCAAACAAGTTAATTGAAGTCCCAGAGCTGTGGCTGCTAGGACAGCTCTGTAAGAGTTGCCTGGACACATTATGCTTCTTTGTGCTGTGTAGTACCTCCTTCCCTTTCAGTGTGGTGTGGAGGAGTGATAGTGGCTGAAGGTCTTGTCCTGCTTTCTTTTTCTCTGGAAGTGGGGTGTAGGGCCTCCAGCACCATGAACAGCCCAGCAAATCCAACACACTGATGCAGTGTGTCCAGAGAAGGGCAACAAGGCTGGTGAAGGGCCTGGAACACAAACCCTATGAGGAGAGGCTGAGGGAGCTGGGGGTGTGCAGCCTGCAGAAGAGGAGGCTCAGGGCAAACCTCATTGCTGTCTACAACTACCTGAAGGGAGGTTGTAGCCAGGTGGAGGTTGGTCTCTTCTCCCAGACAATCAGCAATAGAAGAAGGGGACACAGTCTCAAGTTGTGCTGGGGGAGGTCTATGCTGGATGTTAGGAGGAAGTTGTTGGCAGAGAGAGTGATTGGCATTGGAATGGGCTGCCCAGGGAGGTGGTGGAGTCACCATCCCTGGAGGTGTTCAATGAAAGCCTGGCTGAGGCACTTAGTGCCATGGTCTAGTTGAGTGGCTAGGGCTGGGTGCTAGGTTGGACTGGCTGATCTTGGAGGTCTCTTCCAACCTGGTTGATTCTGTAATCATGGAAACTGATAATCCCATGCAAATCAACTAAAGCAGCAGCTTCTGAATGCATGCAGGAATCAGATTATTTAATACACATCATGCACTGTTGGAACTTCAGTTAGATTTAGGGAGTGCACATCTGGAAATGACTGAATATAATAAAGATTTGTAAGTTAGGTGATCACAGGGTGCCTAGGGGCCATCAGGTCTTGTGCTGTGAAAAAGGGAAATGTGTTCTGAGGGTGAACTGCCAACAGAGAATGGGAATATTAATACTCTAGCAAAATATTGTACAGTCTGCAGAAGAGGAGGCTCCCAGGTGACCTTCTTGTGACCTTTCAGTATTTGAAGGGGGCCTACAAAAAAGCTGGGGAGGGACTTTTTAGGATATCAGGGAGTGCCAGGACTGGGGGGAATGAAGCAAAGCTGGAGGTGGGGAGATTCAGACTGGACATGAGGAGGAAGTTGTTGAGCATGAGAGTGGTGAGAACCTGGAATGGGTTGCCCAGGGAGGTGGTTGGGGCCCCATGGCTGGAGGTGTTTAAGACTAGGCTGGATGGGGCTGTGCCCTGCCTGATCTAGGGTAGGGTGTCCCTGCCCATGTCAGGAGGGTTGGAACTGGATGATCCTTGTGGTCCCTTCCAACCCTTTCTGATTCTATGATTCTAGTTAGAACCATAGAGTCATTAAGGTTGGAAAAGACCTCTAAGATCATCAAGTCCAAAGGTCAACCCAATACCACTATCCTCTCAGTAAGAGCAGTGAGGGTATCAATCAAATAAGGGGAAAAAAAGATAATAAAACAACTCCTTCAGTGTAGACTTTGGTTACTTTATAGGAAGCTCACTCAGCACAGCTGCTCATGCTAATGGAAAACCTAACCATGACTTAGAGACACTTTTGATACTGTGCTTGAAAATCAGGGCAGAGAGACTACTGAATATTGTTTTAATTTAAGAAACAATTAGCTAGCAAAGAGCATTAATGCCGAGAGCATTTGGGGAAGTGCAATAATAGGATGTTAAAATGGCATCTTTCTGAACTCATTTACAAACAACAAGTCCACTCCATTAAAGTTGCATAAATAATTGTGAGGAATGCATATTTGTAGCTTATGTATATAGAGAGATATAAATGGTGCAGGCAGAACACTAAATTTTACAGCTGCACATTAAAGTGTTCTTTTAAATAACTGCTTTGATGCCTTTAAGAGGTGGAATAGGATTTTGCATTTACATTGGGTCTCCCTGCAACTGCTTCTATTCCTCAACAGCTCCAGCTATGAAATGTGTGTCAATTCATGTGTAAATTTTTGCTATCAACTCGTGAAGGGCTCTTCTATAGAAAATGTTTTGAGAAGTGTAGATTTTTTTTCAGGTGCTGGTTCACCATAATGGTCTGCTGAGCTGCCAGTCCAGAGGGCAAATCAGTAAATTCTGCACATCCACAGGAACTGAGGAAGTGCTGGAAAACTTCAGTTTGCTTCTGGTCCTGTCAGGCTCACATCCTTTGCATACATTGTGAGATATCTGTGTGTGTGCACACATCACGATGCATATCATAGAATCAACCAGGTTGGAAGAGACCTCCAAGATCACCCAGTCCAACCTAGCACCCAGCCCTAGCCAGTCAACCAGACCATGGCACTAAGTGCCTCATCCAGGCTTTCCTTCAACACATCCAGACACAGTGACTCCACCACCTCCCTGGGCAGCCCATTCCAATGCCAATCACTCTCTCTGCCAACAACTTCCTCCTAACATCCAGCCTGGTTGCCTGGCAGAAGAGCCTAACCCCACCTGACTACAGACTCCCTTCAGGTAGTTGTAAACAGCAATGAGGTCACCCCTGAGCCTCCTCTTCTGCAGGCTGCACACCCACAGCTTCCTCAGCCTCTCCTCACAGGGCTGTGCTCCAGGCCCCTCACCAGCTTTGTTGCCCTTCTCTGGACATGTTCCAGCACCTCAACTTCTCTCTTGAATTGAGGAGCCCAGAACTGGACACAGCACTCAAGCTGTGGCCTGAGCAATGCTGAGCACCGGGGCAGAATAACCTCCCTTGTCCTGCTGCCCACACTGTTGCTGATCCAGGCCAGGATGCCATTGGCTCTCCTGGGCACACTGCTGGCTCATGTTCAGCTACTATCTACCAGTACCCCCAGGTCCCTTTCTTCCTGGCTGCTCTCCAGTCACTCTGTCCCCAGCCTGTAGTGCTGCTTGGGGCTGTTGTGGCCAAAGTGCCGAACCCTGCACTTGGCCTTGTTCAATCTCACCCTGTTGGCCTCTGCCCACCCATCCAGCCTGTCCAGGTCCCTCTTCAGGGCTCTCCTACCCTCCAACAGACCCACACCTGCTCCTAGCTTAGTGTCATCTGCAAACTTACTGATGCTGAACTCAATCCCCTCGTCCACATCATCGGTAAAGATATTGAACAGGACTGTGCCCAGCACTGATCCTTGGGGCACACCACTAGTGCCAGCTGCCAACTGGATGGGACACCATTCACCATATGTGTGCATAGACTGTGATGCACCTGTGTGTGCACATACTGTGACTCCCAGAAGTGAGATTTCACGCTGTTACCCTAATCTAAAGTGTTCTCTTTCCTCCTCTCTCCTGCTTTCAGAGGATCTGCTAACTTTTATTTCTCCTATAAAGCCATGCAAACCTTCTACTTAACTCAAATTCTCCTGGAGGATACAATTTAAAAGGAATATTGTGCTACCATTGCTTCTCCTCTGGGCCTCTCTTTGGTGGTTTAGTACTTTTCTGTTTGAAATACTTCATGTGAAAAGGTGGACATCTCAGTAGCTGGGATTGTGTCTGCTAAGATCATCTTCCACGAGTTTATTTCAGCACTTCTGTTTGCTCTGCAGCAATTTAATTGCTGTCTGCTGCTCCTCAGTGCTTTCTGTCAATATATTTAGTAGCTTCCTGGCCAATATTTAGGTAAATCAAGTAATTCTGTGTTAGCTTCTTCTATATTTACACAGGGTTATTTTTCAACCCCGTTTTTGCAGTGTTAGGTATTTCTGCAGGTCCTGGATCTCACTCCTACTTTTTGGAGTCTTACCCTGATCTAGGGTAGAGTGTCCTTGCCCATAGCAGGGGGACTGGGACTAGATGATCCTTGTGGTCCCTTCCAATTGTGCCTGATTCTATGATTCTGATTCTATGAGATAAAACATTAAATGTCAAGACAGAAAAAAAGCCCTTACAGAATATGGTTCTGGCTGGGGCACAGCTTCTGAGCTGGTGATCCTTTCAGACTTCTGTCTCGGTGTGGGGGGCATTAAAACAGTTTGTCAGCATGCAGCAACAAAACCAAAATTGATTTGACTTCTGCAGTTCAGAGTCCTTGTTCCCACCTATGGACAGCAGTGTTAAGGGAAGAAGTTAAAAGAGTACAATGTGTTTTTAAAAGGCTTTTTTTCCAGTGCTAGCAGCAGTGAAGTGACCCAATCGAGCATCAGTTTAGTTGTTTCTCTGTCCCAGAAACTTCTCACTCTGGCTGGTGTCAGAAATAGATCCAATCCCTTGCTGGTGTGGACACAACCTTTGTTTCCTCCTGTTTTGTGACAGGTAACCTGGGGTCCCAGCTGGTTGAATATAAAGAAGAGATGTACATAACTTCTGACTGCGGGAAGACGTGGCGGCAGGTAGGAAACCACTCAGCAAAGGCTCCTGCAAACAACGTGCCAGACGTGAGGAGTGTAATGATGCTTAACTCAGCTTCATCACAGTCACAATTTGGAATGCTATTATCCCTGTTTTGCTTGGAAACTTGGAGAGGTTAAGAATACAGTTTGCAAGGACTCAAATTGGTTGAGTTGTCAGGTTCTGCTGCAACTTGGATGTTGTGGTCTCTTTGAAGATCTTCTAAGTGCCTTGCATAGAAAGCAGAGTGTTCAGGTTTTCAACGATCTTCCTATGCTAATGATGAAGTGCACTTTGCTGGATCTTGCAGTACAAATATTCCAAGATAAAAGATGTGGTTTAGGTAGAAAGGCAGAAATTCTTCTGCTTTGTAGTCTGAAAACTGGCATTTAAGCTAAAACTTTGTCCTACTCCTGCAGAGCTTTGTAAACATTCCCTCTCCAACTTTCTTGTAGATCTCCTTCAGGTACTGGAAGGTTGCTCTAAGGTCTGCCCATAGCCTTCTCCAGGCTGAACAGCCCTAGTTAGCTCAGCCTGTCCTTGTAAGTGAGATGCTCCAGCCCTTAAGTTTTGGCATAACTCTTTGGGTGGGTTTAAGTCCCTGACTTGGACACTTTGCAGGTGTCTCCAGTGTTTGTATCTTGGAGTAAACTTCTGTGGAGCATGTTTTTCTAGGATCATTTGATGCATTGTCGTTATGATATGGCTTCAAACTAGAGCAGAGCAGATTTAAGACTGGATGCTAGGAACAGGTTCTCTACCATGAGGGTGGCAAAACACTGGAAGTGATTGCCCAGGGAGGTAGTTGATGCCCCATCCCTGGAAATATTCAAAGTGAGGCTCAACAGGGCTCTGGGCAACCTGTTCTAGTTGAGGATGGCCTTGATGACTACAGAGAGAGTAGGACTGGATTACATTTGCAGGTCCCTTCCAACCCAGACCGTGCTATGATTCTGTGATTCTAAAGCAGATAGCATGCTAAAAAATGACAGAAGAAGCTAAACCATATAAATAGGCTCTAACAAGCTAGTGCTGTAGTGGCTGGGTGCAAGCAAGGATGACAATAAATGTATTACCTGGCTTTAGTTGGTGGAGAGACATATGTCAGTACTCATAGCTGACTGTGAACATAAGTATCTCGTGTTTCTAGGTTTGAACTTCAGATCTGGGACCACCTTTGCCTAAATCCTTTATAAACTGTTTGCCTCACTTTTGTTTCCAGAAAGCAGAGAGAAATGTTTACTTTTGTGCTGACCTCCACAGGCATGAAAGCCTTTTTTCCATGTACTGAAGGTGAAGAATTGCTTTCATAAGGAGCTGCAGACATTCTGCTTATAAAGTGTTTGAAATGCGTGCAAGGAGAGCCTGATCTAAAGTTGGCATTAGTGTGCCTGTAATGTGTCCATGTGTGCCAAACCTGGGGTACTCAAATGGTGCATGGGAAGGGCCATCCTGCATTTCTGTGAAGACCTAATTTGGGTATAGTGATGCAGAGACTTTAGAGATGCTTCCCTTACCTTCAGTACTACAGTGAACCCTTTGGAGGTGTGCCCCAGTGATGTGCTGCTTTGCTTTGATTTGAGCAAAAGTTCAAAGTTTAGAGGATCAAAACTCTGCTGATCTCATCCTTGTGAAGTGCATTCAAAATTAATGTCTGTCCTTTATTTAATTCCCTCCTAAGCTATGCAGATGCATGGAACAAGTAGATAGGACTGCAAATGCCTCCTATCAGGGATGTGCCTGTGTCCTAGTCCAGAGGAGTCCTGGGTATGGGAGGTTCGGATTCTCAGGCACAGAATTAAGGCACAAATGTGTAGTCTAGTTTTATTACACACACACGAGGACAGGGAGGTATAAGGAGAGGAAAAGAGAGAGATGGGTGAGGAAAGAGAAAGAAAGCAAGCAATACCCCCACACAGACAGAGGAAAGGTCACCCAGAAGTCATTTGGCATCCCGAAGGTCTGTTTGAAGAGAGTGGGTGGGGATCTCTCCATCTGCAGGTTGGAGCTTCTCTTTTTTCCCCTGGCTGCCCCATTGAATAGGTGTGTTTTTCTGAGAATCACCTAGCATTTTCCAGGGGTGGTTTGCTTAGCCAGGCCCACTGCCCAGTTGTGTTGGGTACACTCGGTGTGGTAGGGGGTTTCCAGAGTTGAGCCCCCCTTCTCCAGCCAGTTTCTCCAGAATGATGGCTGCTGTTGATAAATCAGGAGCTGCTAGACCGTGGTTGGCTCAGAATCAACATCACCTGGCACAACAGGAAGCCTTCACCTCCTATGTGTGTTAGGTGACAGGAGCTCAGTTCTAGGTGTGGTGGTCTTTTAGTCCATGCAGTCTGAGCAGTCACAGTATCACACAGTATCACAGTATCATTAGGGTTGGAAGAGACCTCACAGATCATCAAGTCCAACCCTTTACCACAGAGCTGAAGGTCAGGCAGGTGGTCCCATGTTAGCATGCACAAGCTCACTCTGCACTCTTCGGCTGGTTTCTTGTCCAATTGTTGCATGTTGGGGAGCTCCTGGGAGTCTGAGCTCGTGCAAGAGGGGATCTTTGGGAGAGTGAGTACAAAGAGGATGCTCACTTAGCACTTCTCAGAAACTTAGCTCAAAACAAGTTTTGTTTTTTCTGAGATGTTGGGACTTACTGTTTAGCTCAGTCTCTGACAGCCTGTGAGCTGGCGGCACTGGAAAACTGATCAGACCCTTGAAGCCATAGGATTCCCTTAATGTGCTCTTACTAGATGAGAGGAGGTCTGACTTCCCAACCCAAAGTAAATGCTTAGTGGTTTTGAAGTAATTGTGAGTGTTCTGTAAGATGCTTTCCTCCTACTCCACTCTTGCTGCTAAATCCTCTCAACGAAGCATTTAGTATTGCCAGAAAAGGAAGTGTTTAATGTTGGCATTATTGTTTCATTCACCAGGGCAAAGTAAATGAAACCTTTATGTCTTTCACCTTTGCTTTGTCAAAGAGTGTAGGAGGCTGCATGTTTGTCTGTTAAGTGCTGAGTGTGTGCAGTAACTCTCACTTTATCACCTGCTCTCATGTTAAATGAACTTTCACAGGTTAGTAACAGGATTAAACCCTGTATCAAAACAGATTTCAGATGTAGGAAAGGAAAATCTCTATCTGGTCCTTTATTTTAGTATCACACAACTTTAGAGGTTGGAAAGGACCTCCAGAGGTCATTGAGTCCAATCCCCTGCCAAGGCAGGATCACCTAGGATAGCCCCCACAGGAACTCATCCATGTGGATTTTGGAAGTCTCTAGTGAAGGAGACACCACAACCTCTCTGGGCAGCCTGCTCTAGGGCTCTGTTGCCCTCACTGTAAAGAAGTTTCTCCTCATGTTGAGGTGAAGTTTTCTGTGTCCCCAGTTTGTAGCTGTTGCTCCTTGGCTTATTGCTGCTGACCATTGAAAAGAGATTAGCCCAGCCACTTGACACCCACCCCTCAGATATCTGTACACATTGATCAGGTCTCCTCTCGGTCTTCTCTTCTCCATTCTCCAGGCTAAACAGCCCCAGGGCTCTCAGTCCCTCTTTGTAGGGCAGATGCTCAAGTGCCCCAGCCATCCTCATGGTTCTCCACTGGACTCTCTCTAGCAGGTCCCTGTCTCTTCTGAACTGGGGAGCCCACAATTTGACACAGTATTCCAGATGTGGTCTTACTAGGGCAGAGCAGAGGGGGAGAAGAACCTCCCTAGACCTGCTGGCCACACTTTTCCTGTGCACCTAAGGATGCCATTGGCTCTCTTGGCCACAAGGGCACATTGCTGGCCCATGCAGAACTCACTGTCCACCAGGACGCCGAGGACATTCTCCACAGAGCTTCTGCTAACCTCTATAAACCTCTATAAACCTCTATAAACAGTGAATGAAAATAATTTAGGAAATGTGGACTCCTTTGTGCCATGAAATCAATACTGCAGGTGGTGTGCGTCGGAGCTCGGAGGCTCCTCTGCGTGATCACATCAAGTTTGAATTGAAATAAGCGATTGACACTGGAAATGCAACGTGCCTGCATCAAGTGTTTCAGGTTCTGCAGAGTCTGCAGAGCATGAGAAAGTCACAGGCAGCCTTTTTTTTCTTTTAGAATTAGACTACAAAGCATTTTATTCTGCACGATACAGAGAATATGGCGAGCACTGAAGGAAGGTGATAGGTCATTTGGTGATATATAATAGGAAGGAATGCAGAATGCATACTGTGAGGAATAAAAGGTTGGGCTAAAATCACTTCAGACAGTTTAATCTGATTGTGATTTGAACCTGAACATTTTCTGATTCACCTGTTTAACTTTATTTTCTTTTACAGCCAGGAGAAATAGAAGAGTTAAACTGACTTTTGTGTCCTTTTCGATTTGAAGTGCAGACATTACAAAAGAGGAGTTCTTTAATCCTGGTTGCCTCATACATTTTATTTCTGCTGTTCTGTGCCTTTGCTTAGCTGGCCTTTTTTTTTGTCTCACTCGCAGGTCTTTGAAGAAGAGCATCACATCTTGTATCTGGACCATGGTGGAGTTATTGTGGCCATCAAAGACACTTCTATTCCTCTGAAAATACTCAAGTAATGCTATACACCATTAGAGTAGAGCTATTGTGTATTCAAGGCCTCAGGCAGAGTTGAAGATGAGCATTTTGGTGTGATTGTGTATGAAGTGCAGGTGGAGTCACCTTAATTTAGAATGTATTAAGTCAACAAAATGCAAGGGGATCTTTTCTTAAAGATGACTTCATGGTTCACAAAGTACCATGGAATACTGCACTCTCCTAATAAATTCTTCTTGCATCAGTGTAGGCAGACACAGCTGTTATCTTCAGCATAAAAAAAAACCATAAGAGATCTTTCCCACTTGGGACTAGCTTTGGGTTTGCATGATACTGTGTACACTGAGAGGAGCTAGGCTGTGGACTTGGTTAGCTAGAATCGAAGCTGTCCTTAACCTGCTATGCAAAAGACCTAGGAGAAAAGAAGAGAGTAAAAAAGACTCTTTGATAAGTTCTGGGGATCCAGAGTATTTGTGATAGGTTTTCCTGAGGTGCTGGAACATGTCCAGAGAAGGGCAACAAAGCTGGTGAGGGGCCTGGAGCACAAATCCTATGAGGAGAGGTTGAGGCAGCTGGGGGTGTTTAGCCTGGAGAAGAGGAGGCTCAGGGGTGATCTTATTGCTGTCTACAACTACCTGAAGGGGCATTGTAGCCAGGTGGGGGGTGGCCTCTTCTGCCAGGCAAGCAGCAATAGAACAAGGGGACACAGTCTCAAGTTGTGCCAGGGTAAGTCTAGGATGGATATTAGGAAGAAGTTCTTCACAGAGAGAGTGATTTCCCATTGGAATGGGCTGCCCAGGGAGGTGGTGGAGGCACCGTCCCTGGGGGTCTTCAAGAAAAGCCTGGATGAGGCACTTAGTGCCATGGTCTAGTTGATTGGCTAGGGCTGGGTGCTAGGTTGGACTGGATGATCTTGGAGGTCTCTTCCAACCTGGTTGATTCTATGATTCTATGCAAACTTTGGAGTGGATGGTAGCAGTTGTGAGGTGCCTGCAGTTACAGCACCTCTCACATTTCAGCAGTTGGATTGTTCTGCCTCTCAAGCTTCCCTGACCTGTGCTTAGCAGGTGTCTAGCTCAGAGACTACCTCTAGAAAGAATGAAGTGTGAATTAGATTGCTCTTGGACCTACAAAGTAGCAAGATAGTTTGTGGTTAGGCTTTGCTTTTTACTTGCCTGAGAATCCCATTGTTATGTCAAATGTATCATACACCTCTTAATAAAGATGTGAGCCTCTGAGAAAAGATCACAGTAACCTGTTGCTTAGTCCAGGGACACTGTGTTTTATTGATTGTAAATCCTGGGCTGTAGTAGTGAGGGGGTTTTTATTTTTAATGAATGGATTCTCATTTGTATAAAGAGAGCTCTAACTGAAAACTACTTCTGCTTCTCTCCAGGTTCAGCATAGATGAAGGCCAGACGTGGAGCACACATAATTTTACCAGCACTTCAGTGTTTGTAGATGGGTTGCTCAGTGAACCTGGTGATGAGACACTGGTCATGACGTAAGTTTCTGCTTTCATCTCTTTTGTTTCAGGGTGCTCTCTACTTCAGCACTTTGGTACATTTTTAATGGTGGATGTTTGAGACAGCCCCTGGGTCAGTGGCTTTTGCTTCTTGCAGTGACACAGATGTCCAAGCAGCCCTACTATGCAACCTGTCTTAGGAGCTGACCTGAGTTCAGCGTTTCAGAAACTTGAAGTGAAATTCTGCAACGTTACAACCAGGGAGAGTTAAAGAGTAGAAGCAAAAAGACACAACTGAGCTGAAACTTAGCTGAAAAAGGAACTGCTTTTGCATTCCTTCTGTTTTCTACAGACTCTTAGGCAGACGTGAAAAATGTCAAACATCTCTCCTATCCTCTTGTGAAAATTGTCTCATGGTATAAACGACTAGATTGGTGTCCTAGCAACTAGCTTCACAGTGCTAACAAGCAACTAGAACAACACTCCGCTAACAAGTGCATGTTTTCATTCTGGGCAGGGACTGAGGCAGATGCTGTGGATAGAGTTAAAAACAAGCAAATTCTGCAACTCAGGCCTCTGTTTGTTTGCCTTTTTCCAAGGAGCCAGAGACATCTGGTTAGAAGCTTTTATGGGTTTGTTTTATCTCTAGGATAAATGTTAATGTTTTAGAAGCATCTGAGAGTTCAAACCTGCCTGTCCAATTAGGGAGAAAGGCACAAGCTGACTGCAGCAGGGAAGGGAAATGAGCTCAGAAGTGTGCAGGGTGGTGGCGTGCTCCTACCAGAGCAGCTTGTTCCATCCTTGTGTTGGAGCTTGGTGTTCACGGCAGGCTTTCTCTCCTAGGAGTTACAAATAGAGCTTGGACATGTGCTACTAACATTTTCCTCAAGAAGAAACAGTGAAAATAGCCCAGCCTGGAGTTGTGTAAAATGATGGCTCCTTTCCTCCTTTTCTCCTCTCTTCCCTTTTTTTTTGTACCACCCTCCTTGTCTCTCCTACTGCTTTTAATTGGGGTTTCCCTTCAGGGTGACATTGCCTGCCCAGAGGTGCTCTGCCTGACATTGCAGCCCAGACCTTTTGTCACTGTCTGCCCTAGGTCATGCTCTCCCAAACCTTCACGCTTGTACTGAGCTGCTGCACATGACTTAATCTGCAGTGATTTGCTGCTTTGAGAAATGTCATCCCCTGGGGAAAAAAATCCACTGTTCCATTCTTTCTGGTGTAGTAGCTAAAGCATTTTGTCTTCTGGATAGGGCATGGTGAGATGAATTTGTATATGGTGATGACAATAAATTAGTAGCATCTTTTCAGCCTGAAATTCAAGATCTTAACTTAAAGTCCAAGGTCAAAATCTGCATCAGTTAGGAAAGTTAGCAGAATTCTGAGGAGGCAGGCAGTAACTGAGGAAGTGTTTAGCAGAACGATGGAACAGGCACTGTTTAAGCCTCACAACAGAGGTAAGAAACGTTTGGCTTGTATGGAAAGTGGCTGTCATGGTAAGTCAAAGTCCTGGATCCACTTAGGGCTTTCTTTCAAGGCTTTCATTTGCATTTAAAAATGTCTGGGAAAGACATTGTGGGGGCTGGTAACATCGTGTCTGAGAGAGGCTTCTCATTCTCCAGCATGGAGAATGGGACGCTGAGCTGGCTTGTGAGCCCCGTTCTGCCCTAACTTAGCCTAACTGGTAAACTTTGCTGAAGAAAGAGGGGGATGTGAATCTGCTTGCCTCAGGTTTTTATTTCAGAAAGCTTTCTGTTTTCTCCAAAAGAGAGGAAAAAAAACCAAATGTTGACTTGTCAAAAGTTTCGATGACACTGAGTTGTCATCTGCCAGTCGACATCAATCTAAATCATCCATCCAAATCCCCCGTGGGGTTCAGGATGCCAAGGAACATTGCATTGTGCCCTGCACTAGACCTAGTTAAGACTTTTAGGACTGGTAAATTATTCAAAAGCTTTAGGAAACTCATTGTGTGTAGAAATCAGTTTCTAAATGGACCCAGCTCAGAGTTGTAGGGAAGATAAGCAATAAAGTGCTCACCAAGTGTGGTGGAGGGGAAGAATAATTATGCAAGATGCTATTTTTCCAAAATGACTGTTGTTTATTAATTTTGCTCTTCAGAACTCTCAGCACCCCTGACCACTGATTTTTATTAATATTTAGGTTCTTGCACAATCATGGAAACATTCTATGGATAATATCTTGCTAAGGAGGGGTTTGAAGCTGGGATAGGGGTGAATTGTAATGAGGCTGATGTAAAAATATGAAATAATTTATTGATTATACAAAGAAAACTTCCGCAAACTTCTTTATAATTAACACAGACAGATTCTGGGATGTGGTTGGTAAAACTGGTTTGCAGAATGTATCTGCACAGCCAAATTAAATGATGGAGGAAAAATCTGTAGAAAGGTTTATAACTAGAGAGACTTGCAGCACAAACTGCCACTGAAAGGTTAAGCATAAACCTTTACAAAGTTGAGTAAAGAGAGGTAGGCTACTCACTGGTCAAAGGTCTCAATATTTGCACTGCAAAAGCATAAGCAGGAAAATACAGATAGTTAAAGCCAGGTGGTGGACTTCAGGTGGTGATGGTGCAATGTGGCTTTGCTGCTTGTTCAGTCCAAACTGAGGTCTGGTTGACTGGATAGGGCTGAGTGCTAGGTTGGACTGGATGATCTTGGAGGTCTCTTCCAACCTGGCTGATTCTATGATTCTAATAACTGGAGTTTGCTAAGTAATTTTCCTAAGGAGTAGATATTCATCCAAACAGTGCCTGCTCTATCAGGCTGTCTTTTGTCCTAGGTCCTTTGAGAATGAAAGTTAGATCAGCCCAGTCTTAGACTTGCCTAGGTCTTGTATTTGGGCAAAAGGACTCAGTAATACTGGACTGAGTAATGGCCTAACTCAGTGGAAAAAGGAAGAATTTGTGTCTCTGAAATATTGATGTTTCTCTTCAGAGGAAGTAGTTCATGGAATGAAAGTTTCAAGCCTGTTAAAATGACTTATAAATCACAGTTCAGCTTCTGGGAGTGCTTCCCAAATGGAGTTACTTGGATTGCAGATAAAGTGATAACCTCAATGCTGCAGATCGTGGCCCCTGGTAAAGGCCAGGAAGAGGTTACATGAAAGGACTTCTTGTCTTGGTGTCATGTAGAATCACAATTATCTTTACAGGTAATTGAGTGGTTTTCCAGAGGGGTTTTCTTTCTGAAGTCTCACAGAATAACAAGATGCTGCTGGGAGCTTTATAGTATCCCTGAACTCCACAGCTCCTGCATGTGCGTTTTGCTCTCTTGAGAGTCTGTTGTTGCATTCCCAATATGTTCCTAGGTGATAATGGAAGCAAGAAAATAGCCTGGATTAAACCTGACCAAAACAAAATGGATGTGACCCTAACAGGTGTTAGGAATTAGGAAGAACTATCTGGATTTTTGCAGTTTAATTCTGCTAGGGATATCAACCTCACCTGTAGCAACATTCCCAACAGTCAGCATTATGTGGTGGTGTTGTGCCACATATGCCAGCAGCTGCCTTCCCTAATGTCCCTGGGTGCTTCACTAGGTGGAAGGAAGCACTTCTTGGTGTTACAAATGCTGCACTAAAGATTCCCTCACATTGCAACCCTTACAGGAGCAGAGAAATGGTAAATAAAGTCTCAGTACAGAAGAGACTAGCAGATTTCCCAAGGTGAAATCTGGGTTTTATTTACAACTAATTAATCTCTTGTTTGAGAAGTTATTGCTCAGTTAGGAAGTGTTTGCTGCGCTCTCTGAACAAAGAAGGAAGCATGCAGAAAGAATGGAAGAAAATAGTGGGAAAAGCTATTGGAAAAGCAAACCAGTGCCTCTGTTCCAACCTAGATTCCAGCCAGTTAGCTGTACAGATGCCTTAGCGGCAAGTCCAATGCTCTTGCATCTCTGTGGACACAGATGGTAGCTCTTGTAGTGTCACTGCCAACCTGTGGTCTTGGAGCCAAGACTGTGGGACTGCCCCTGTCTCTGCTCAGAAGTTCAGTGGGTAAAGCTTGGGGTTTTTTTTCTTTCTGTAAGGCTTTCATAGCATGGGAAAATGATGCCTTGTTGAAGCAAACATTTTGTGGAGTTTGAGGGCAGGCCTGGAAAATATGTTTGAATGAGAGGAACTTAAAGGATAGGAATCCATGTCTTGCAAGAATCTTTTATCCCTTTGTCCCTATTTAAAGGAGGGGAGAAGGACAGGAAAAGGGTGACATGGGACTTTTTCACTAGGATAGAGTCTTTGTGTCATTTTGAGCCTCTGCCACTGAGTCTGCAGGCATGGTGCCCTTACTTCTGTCAGGAAGGCAGCTCCATTTTAGTTTCTAGTTCTAGTAAGTGGTGATGATTCAGACATTAGAACAGTAAAATTACTCAGACATTTTGCTTAATTTTCTTGTGGCTTCAAACTCCATTTTCCTGTACTTTGCTCTCAAAATGAAGGAGCTGCAGTTTCTGTGAGCATAGGCACTTTATTCTGCCTCTATCAGATGAAGTTTAAACGGAGAATTTCTTGCCTGTGACAGAAGAGAGTTGACTTTTAAATATGTGAGCAGGTGAACCCCCAAAAGTATCAACTAAAGAATTAATTGCAAAGTTTGTATGTATTTCAGATTAATTTGATCTTCAAATAAGATGACAGCAGAGAGATGGATGACACAAAGCTCTCCTCTACAATGTCATGTTTCTCTATTAATGAATCCACTCTGTTCACTGTCTGCCTTGTATTTACTTCTGCATAAGGCATCATGCTAGGCATTAAATCTTTCCAAACAGCTTTCAAGTTAACAGGGATTTACCAAACAGATGGGGAGAAAATTGGTGGTGGTGATTCATAAACGTGGTGGATCCACTGAGCTTCTGGATGAAATGGGAACAGGCTCATCCTGTTCCTCCCCAGCAGCTCTCAGAAACTAAGCATCCATTTCCATTCTTTGCTTCACAAAAAAAGAAACCCTGAATCCAAGATGCTTTGGCATAAAAGAGTAATTGCCATTCCTTTTTTTTTTTGGGGGGGGGGAACAATGAGAAAACATCTTTTGGTTCAATTTCAACTAAATTGTTTCCTCCTCTCATTTTTCACCTTGGCAGCCAAAGCAATAAAAAAAACCCTACCCCAAAAAGCCTGCTTTTCTGCTGGGTGCATTCAGTATAGGCATGTGCTTGTAGTTTAGGGCACTTAAATCCCCAGCGTCCCAGCACATTTGAACATGATCTGTTGTGTACACAAGCACCATCTACATGCAGTTGTGTTTTGGAGGCAGGTGTCTGCTTCTGCACATGGAAGCATTCATCATTTCTGCAGCTGCAATTTGGGAAGGCCACTGAAAAGGTGACCTCTGCTACATTCTTTAGGGGAATTAGAAAAATATGCTGAATTCTGACCTTGATGTATAACAGGTTGCAGCTTGAATCTCACATCACTTTCATCCTCTTCACTAATATGAACCCTTTGACTGTTTTTTGTTGATTTCACAACGATGTAAAGGAAGCAAAAACAACTGTTGGGAGGGAAGCATGCCTAGAAAGATTCATCTGACATTTCCTTTTGGAAATGGTAGGCTTTCCATAAAAACCTGCTCTTCTAACCCATATCCCCTTGGAAAATCTTTCATTAATAACGCTTCAGCTTCTGTGAGTTAAGGAGAATGCTACCTGTTGGCAGCAGTCACACTAGAGAGAAAGTGCATCCTTCCATGTCTCCCTACGAGGAGAGGCTGAGGGAGCTGGGGTTGTTTAGCCTGGAGAAGAGGAGGCTCAGGGGTGACCTTATTGCTGTCTGCAACTACCTGAGGGGTGGTTGTGGCCAGGAGGAGGTTGCTCTCTTCTCTCAGGTGGCCAGCACCAGAACGAGAGGACACAGCCTCAGGCTGCGCCAGGGGAAATTTAGGCTGGAGGTGAGGAGAAAGTTCTTCACTGAGAGAGTCATTGGACACTGGAATGGGCTGCCCGGGGAGGTGGTGGAGTCGCCATCCCTGGAGCTGTTCAAGGCAGGATTGGATGTGGCACTTGGTGCCATGGTCTAGCCTTGAGCTCTGTGGTGAAGGGTTGGACTTGATGATCTGTGAGGTCTCTTCCAACCCTGATGATACTGTGATACTGTGACTTTTACTCCCTCAGCTTGGAAAGTCCATTGCCATGGCATGGGGACGTCGTGTGTCTTGCTGTGTGTTCAAAGGCACTGTCATTGATGTGGACTACAACAGGCAAAACAAAAAGAAGATGGTCACATTTATTTGCTTTGTAGTTAGGTTGTTATGTTCTGTAGTGGAGGTCTATGTGTGGCAAAGGACTCAGCTCTTTGAGCTCACCATAAACTGATAAGAAACTTTGCATTCCTTTGGGGCAAAAGACAGCTGAGAAACTTAGTGCTGGTTTAATGTAAATGGCCTCTGATATCTTGTGACCTGTAAGGTGGATTGAGTGTTCACTCTGAAATTACAATGGGGATATAAAAATAATAGGGAAGTGTGACAGTTAAAAAATACCCTGACAGAGCAGTAAGTCCTCTGACAGTTGCAACTCATGCTGATGGGATTCAGTCCAGGACATGAAGCCATGTTTGGGGAGCAAGATCTAAGTACCACTTTTTAGTAGAGCTCTGTGACTGCTGCCATTTAAGTGAAAGCTTTCCAGGAGACAGGCTGAAAGTTGTTCAAATAATTAACTACCATTTCTCAGTCTGATTTCCAGGTTGGCCACATACTTTCTGTTGGATTTGGAGGTTTAAATCCACAAAGAATTTCAGGGACCTGCCTTTTTACACATGCTTGGCATTCTTGCTTAGGTGCTGCCCAGAAGAAATGAGACATCATCCAAGAGAGAGACACTGAGCTTGTCCACGTCACCTGGGTATGGGGTCCTCAACTGACCCTGATTCAAACTCTAGGTTTTAGTGTCAGTAGTTTCACGTGTTAGAAGGCTGTCCTAAAGAACTAGTTGTCCCATTCCACCTGCACCTGTCATGTCAAGTTAGCAGAGCAGGGCAGCACAGGACCATGCAGACAAATTCTGCTGCCTTGGCAGCATGCTGCTTCAGATGTCATGGTTGATGACAAAGTCATCTAGGAGGGAGCAAAAGCCAACACAACACTTGAGAGATGAAAGCAGCGTGTCTAGAATGAGAGAAGTGTCTGATTTCAAACAAAAGTAGCTGTGCCTCATGTAGTTGTCATCACCAATCCTCAGTGCAACTGCAACACTTGGAGAATTGAAGTTGCTGCATTAAACACCCAAATAAATCCCACGTGTGCTGTCACCCTGGCAGTAGTACAGCAGGAACACTCCTGCCACTCTGAGGTCTGGAAACATTCTTAGATACTCAAACCAAGCTGCTGCAGCTTCAGCTATGCTGCTTCAAGGATCTGGTGGCTTTATCAGCCATCAAGCTGCTCAGACTTATTTCTTTCACAGTATCACAGTATCATCAGAGTTGGAAGAGACCTCACAGATCATCAAGTCCAACCCTTTACCACAGAGCTCAAGGCTAGACCATGGCACCAAGTGCCACGTCCAACCTTGCCTTGAAGTGCCCCAGGGACGGCGACTCCACCACCTCCCCGGGCAGCCCATTCATTTTTGTCCGGAGACACTGTGGCTAACAGTTCAGAGGAAGCCACCATGACAGCCACCAGACAGGAAGCTGCTCCAAGTATGTCTTCATTTATATGGCTTTAGATTCATGATGTGGGACTTTGTGGCTAAAATCTGGCTCCTCTGACAAACAGTGTTCTGATGCCATGAAAACCTCGGAATCAAATCCCAAAGAGCACCCAGAAAAGCTGAAGAGGAAGGTCAGTGTGGTGGTTATGCCTCTGACATCAGAGATAAGCAGTTGGTGTGAAAGTAAGGTTAATTTCTCCTGAGTGAAGCCAAGGAAGCTGAATGTTTGCCTGATAAGTTTTTGGGAGTCACCAGCATCAGCACCATCATAGCTTCAGACAGTGGTTTGTAAGGTGACACAGCTATTGGTGCTCATCTGTACTAGGAACACTTACTGAATAGAATCATAGAATCAACCAGGTTGGGAGAGACCTCCAAGATCATCCAGTCCAATCTAGCACCCAGTCCTATCCAGTCACTACGTGCCTCATCCAGTCTTTGCTTGAACACCTCCAGGGACAGCGTCTCCACCACCTCCCTGGGCAGCCCATTCCGATGGCAAATCGCTCCGTGAAGAGAGAAGAAGCCCTGAATTTGCTGGCAAAGGTGATCACTGCACAGAATTTGTGTTAAATTAGCTTCCCTGATGATGAGCTTTATCAGGAACAGAAATAACCAGCAATCTTCCAGCAAATAGTTTAAATGAGTTATCTTAAAAACTGCATTAAACTGTCGCAGCTATCAAATGATGCAATCAAATTAAAAAATGATGTGCTCGTAAATGAACTGGGAACAAATGCACAAAGTTGTTATGGCAACTGAAACACTGCAGTTAAAATTATGGGTTCCAAATTCCTGCAAATAAAAGCCAACGAATTTCCAAGGTAATTGGAATTTCCTTCAAAGATTATTTATCACTGCATCATCTTTCATCGTTTTGGCAGAATTGATTTGATAGTTTTCTAATGAAGTATAATTCATCAAGGAGAAGGGTTTAGTAGCTTGTGAATTAGTATCATCTTGATGTTTAACTTCTGCTCATCAGTAACACTTGCTGCACTCTTCCAGGTTTTTGGGTTTTTTTCCATCTGTGTGATTTGCTTGGATGTGTGTATTTTGTACCTGGGCAATCACAGAATCACAGGATGTTAGAGGTTGGAAGAGATCATCCAGTCCGACCTCACTGTCAAAGCAGGATCACCCATGGTACTCGTACAAACATAGAATCAAGCAGGTTGGAAGAGACCTCCAAGCTCATCCAGTCCAACCTAGCACCCAGCCCTGGCCAATCAACCAGACCATGGCACTAAGTGCCTCAGCCAGGCTTTTCCTGAACACTTCCATGGACAGAGACTCCACCACGTCCCTGGGCAGCCCATTCCAATGGCCAAGTCTGCATCCAGGCAGGTTTTGAATGTCTCCAGAGGAGACTCCACCACATCCCTGGGCAGCCCATTCCAATGGCCAAGCCTGCATCCAGGCATGTTTTGAATCTCTCCAGAGGAGACTCCACCACGTCCCTGGGCAGCCCATTCCAATGGCCAAGTCTGCATCCAGGCATGTTTTGAATCTCTCCAGAGAAGGAGACTCCACCACGTCCCTGGGCAGCCCATTCCAATGGCCAAGTCTGCATCCAGGCATGTTTTGAATCTCTCCAGAGAAGGAGACTCCACCACGTCCCTGGGCAGCCCATTCCAACGGCCAAGCCTGCATCCAGGCATGTTTTGAATCTCTCCAGAGGAGACTCCACCACGTCCCTGGGCAGCCCATTCCAATGGCCAAGACTGCATCCAGGCATGTTTTGAATCTCTCCAGAGGAGGCTCCACCACATCCCTGAGCAGCCCATTCCAATGGCCAAGTCTGCATTCAGATAGGCTTTTAATGTCTCCAGGGAAGGAGAGTCCACAACCTCTCTGGGCAGCCTGCTCCAGTGCTCTGTCACCCTCACTGTAAAGAAGTTTCTCCTCACGCCGAGATGAAACCTTCTGTGTTCCAGTTTGTGGCTGTCGCTCCTTGTCTTATTGCTGGGCACCACCAAAAAGAGATTGGCCTCAACCACTTGACACCCACCCCTCAGATATTTATATACTCTGATGAGATCTCCTCTCAATCTTCTGTTCTCCAGACTAAACAGCCTCAGTCTTTCTTCACAGGGGAGGTGCTTAAGCCCCCCAGTTAGACTGTGACTGCAGCTAATATTGCTTTGTTGTTGCTCCTTTTTTTGTCTAAGCCATCGAATCCTGCTTAAAACCTGCCTTTCTTCCTTACCTTGCAGAAACAGTTCTTTTGAATTCCAGTGATGCTTAGCAATGCATTTAAAGGGGCTCCTCTGATGTTACTACAGCCCCCTGTCTTCAGCAGAGCACAAAGTGTACCTTTAGCAGCAGTGTTCAGAATCACAAGGCCACATTTTCAAGCCTCTTGCTCAGCTGTGTGTGCAAGTACAACCCAATTCTTTCAATCTTTCTTCATTGGTCCCATTTGCTAAGCAGCTTATGAATCATCCTTGCCCCTCTTCAAATTAATTTTTAGTGGGTATATGCATGAACCATCAAAAGTTTGGCAGGGTATTATTTCAGAGACTCCACCAGTGCCAAGCTTATCAAAACAGTTGCCTTCTGCTTTCCAGTTCTGGATACAACCTACAAACAGGGTCTGGAACACAAACCCTATGAGGAGAGGCTGAGGGAGCTGGGGTTGTTTAGCCTGGAGAAGAGGAGGCTCAGGGCAGAGCTCATTGCTGGCTACAACTACCTGAAGGGAGGTTGTAGCCAGGTGGGGTTGGTCTCTTCTCCCAGACAACCAGCAATATAGCAAGGGGACACAGTCTCGAGTTGTGCTGGGGGAAGTCTAGGCTGGATGTTAGGAGGAAGTTGTTGGCAGAGAGAGTGATTGGCATTGGAATGGTCTGCCCAGGGAGGTGGTGGAGGCACCGTCCCTGGAGGTGTTCAGGAAAAGCCTGGCTGAGGCACTTGGTGCCACGGTCTAGTTGACTGGCTAGGGCTGGGTGCTAGGTTGGACTGGATGAGCTTGGAGGTCTCTTCCAGTCTGGTTGATTCTGTGATTCTATGATCAGCTCTTCTTTTATGGCAACACTGCATACTTGGTTTAATCCCCCAGGATTCCCCAAGATTTTTCTTTGACATTTGGAAATCATTCTCCACTTTGGTTTTGCAGCTTTGATGAAAGCTGTTGGCTTTTTTTTCTGCCTAGGAGTAGGTTTTTTTGCAGTTGGTTTTGGACAGTTTCATCAGAAGGGTTTCTGAGCGCTGCTGCCGTCAGTCAAGGTCTGCACCCTTTGTCTTGTGTTCTCCACAACATTTTGTGTGTTTGTTAATCAACCACACAGACCTTAATGAAAATTATTGACTGTGGACCTACCATATCTTTCTGCTACATACATCAAAATGGAATCATAGATTTCTTTGAGTTGGAAAAGACCTTTAGGATCATCAAGTCCAACTAACATTTCCCTGTTTGATAGCTAGGTTGTTAAAATGGATTCTTCTTGTTGGATACATTCTCCCATTCCTCATTGTGCTGATTTTATCTGCAATGGTCTTTTCTTTTTCCTGTTGAGATAATGTCAGCTAGAAGGGTGTCAGAGTTCTAACAGAACTCACAACATGCTTTGTTTTCTCTTTACCCATCAAGCTAGTTCTCCTCTAAAAGGAAATTACATTAGTTTGATGTTATTTGAGTTTGACAAATCCATGGTGATTTTGTTATCACTTTAATTATCTCCAAGGTACTTATAAGTGCATAGCTTAATAATTTGTTTTGTATCTTTGTGGGTATCCAAATTAATTCTGTAACTCCCTGGGCTCTGCTTCACTGAGTTATATATTGTTGTGGGTTAACCCCAGCTGATGACTAAACCCCACGCAGCTGCTCGCTCACTTCCCCCTTAGTGGGACAGGGAAGTGGATCAAAAGAGTGAAGGTGAGAAAGCTTGTGGGCTGAGATGAAAGCAGTGCAAGAGGCAAAGCCAAGCCATGCACCAAGCAAAGCAAGGAGCTCACTGAATACTTCCCATCAGCAGGCAGCTGTGCAGGCATCTCCAGGGGAACCAGGCCCCTTCATGCAGCATGGTTACTTGAGAAGATAAACCCCATCACTCTGAATGTCCCACTCCCTTCCTTCTTCTGCCACCTTTCCACAGTGTGGAGAAGCCTTTTAGTCAGTGTGGGTCCATCTGCCCAGTTGTGTGTCCTCCCACTCTGTTGTACAGCCCCAGACAGAAAGGCTTTGACTGTGTGAGCGCTGCTCAGGAGCAGCTCAATGATCCCTGTGTTCCCAGCACTGCTTTCAACACAAAGCCAAAATGCAGCCCCAGACTATTATCACAGTATCACACAGTATCACAGTATCATCAGGATTGGAAGAGACCTCACAGATCATCAAGTCCAACCCTTTACCACAGAGCTCAAGGCTAGACCATGGCACCAAGTGCCACGTCCAACCTTGCCTTGAACAGCCCCAGGGACAGCGACTCGAACAATTCTCTATCCCAGCCCAAAGCAGCATATATCTATGAGTTTATATACACACTTCTATGTATGTGGACAAGTATATATAGATACACACAAAATGTTTCCCTTTCCATAGTCATCTAGAGTCACCTTCATCCTCTATGAGGTCTCAAAGATGATTATAATGATTCAGAGAGTTAGTTTGATGCTTTCAGGAGAACTTCATTGAACTCAGTCAAGCATCTCCCTTGTTTTTCTTACTAATCTGCCTGAGATAGCTGACATGAATGAAGAAAATTTCATCTAGAAAATACTTAGCTTGAGGTGGGAGTGAAGCTTTGACAGGACTTGGCTCCTTGCACTTGAATGTATTTGTTGATAATTGAGTTTGTAGAAGAAATGTTTTGTGATGCCTAAAGAAGCGTTGCTGAGGTAGGCAGCTGTGTGAGCACGTGGTGAAGTCTGCCTTATGTTAGTACTTTGTGAGGAGAGAGAAAGAGTTCTGAAATCAAAAAGTGCAGGTATTTAGCATGCAAAAGACACCTTGTGCCTGTCAGCACAGCCAGGCATACTGTGGCAGGCTTTGTGGGAAAAGCTTGAGACCACCTAGGCAGTCACTTTATTGAGCATGTCAATACCAGTGACGAAGATTGTAAAGTGACAGCACCTCTCAGGATCCAGCTGAACCAGAAAAAAAGGAACCAAAACCTGTAGATCTCAGTGGGTGAAGTGGGACCACACACACCTGTGTGCACACCCAGCCAGTGGAGCAGACACCTTCTGTAGTTATTGTGTTGTTTCTGCTTCTGAGCCATGGCTGCATTGAGAAGGAAAGGAACTAGGTGATCCAAGTTCTTTAATCTCAGAGCATTGCAAGAAAAGAGTGAGACATGCCAGCTGAGAGCACAAGTTGCTGTTCAATGAAGTGCACTTCTGGTGGTGGTGTTTTGCTGTGAGCATGGCAGGCAGTCATCTGGAGATGCTACATCTCTGTGCTGCGGCTGAGAAACAAAGGCACCAGGAAGGAAAAGGGGAAATCATTACAGCTCTTTAGCCACTGGGACTGATTTCAACCTGACTTAGGGAAAATGACACCTCACAGCACTTAGATTATTGTAAGGATAGGGATGTTTATTTGGTGCCAGGTGACAGAGTGGATCGCTCCACAAAGCTCTGCACACCTGCACCTCCTTCAGGTAAAGTACCTATGCTACAAAATCGTACGTATTCAGTGCAAGGGTAGGATTAGTACATTTAGTTCTAGGAGTAGGTGGAGTTATTACAGTCAGTTCTTGGAACTCATGCTCTCTTCACACATGCTCGTTGCCACCTGGTGGTTGTGTTTTGGGGTCTTTTGGATGAAGGCTTGGCATCTGGAGAAGAGGAGGCTCAGAGGTGATCTTATTGCTGTCTACAACTACCTGAAGGGTAGTTGTGGCCAGGAGGAGGTTGCTCTCTTCTCTCAGGTGGCCAGCACCAGAATGAGAGGACACAGCCTCAAGCTATGCCAGGGGAAATTTAGGCTGGAGGTGAGGAGAAAGTTCTTCCCTGAGAGAGTCATTGGACACTGGAATGGGCTGCCCGGGGAGGTGGTGGAGTCGCCGTCCCTGGAGCTGTTCAAGGCAGGATTGGACGTGGCACTTGGTGCCATGGTCTGGCCTTGAGCTCTGTGGTAAAGGGTTGGCCTTGATGATCTGTGAGGTCTCTTCCAACCTTGGTGATACTGTGATCTTCCATGGTCTGCACTCTACCTTGTGTCCACCTGGCATCAATTGTGGGTCACGTTCTCAGCCAAAGTTTCTGATGTTCTCTGCTTTAAATACCGTATTATTCTTCTCCGTGGGAGTGTTTCTGGTCCTTCTCATGCTTATACCACCTTCTTTGTGTATCCGTGGTCGATGATGCCTTATGCAGTTAGTGTGTTACCTACGTGTTGAGAAATGGTTAAAGGACAGGGAACATGGGTCCCTGGAAGCTTTGTACAATCTAGTCCTTGATGTGAGGTCTGAGTGTATTGAGATGCAGAAAGCCACAGTGGTGTATGTGATGAAGCTCAAAGGCATTTGTCCTTGAGCCTTCTGATAACTTCTGCAGGACTGTGTCCTGATAGAAGGAGTAACTAGCTTTAGCAGGAAACTGTGAGTAGGAGGACCATGCAAATTCCAATCTTTAGATGAGCCAATGGCTAAAGAGCAGTAGTAAATAGCATGCTGGGTTCGCAATGACATGTACACTGATGTTCTGAGTATAAAAGCCTGATGTTTGCAATCAGCTTTGGACTGTCTTGTAGCTAACTCATATTGAGTCATCTCTTGACTTGCCCAAATCCCACCCCAACACCTACATTGCTACATTCTGTATTTTCTATCCCCCTTTTCCTGTATCAAACCTCTCTGGTGTTGGGAACTAGCTGAAAAATGGGGGGCATGAGCCCTTGGAAGCTTGTACAATCAAGCCTTGGATGTGAGGTCTGAGCACTGGAGCTGCAGTAAACCGCAGTGCTGTGTGTGAAGAAGCTCAGAGGAATTTGTCCTTGAGCCTTCTGATAAACAGCTTCTGTGGGACTGTGTCCAGAGTAGGAGGGAAATAGGAGGAAAATGCAGATTCCAATATCTAGGTGCACTGAATGCTTTTGCAGTAACCGCAAGTAGGGAGGATTATGCATGTTCAAATATTTAGACGTGCCAAATGCTAGTGAACAGTACCATGCTGCATGCTGTGTGTGCTCACTTTTCTCACCCTAACTGAAAAGTATGTGCTTTTTAACTTGAAGCCTGATGCTCTCAATGAACTGTGGATCACTTGGACAGCATAGCTCACATTGAGTCGTCTCCTTGCTTTCCCACTCCCTTCCGCGCTCTGGTAAACTCCAGAGCTCTGCATCCATCTACCAGGGAAGATACCTACTGTGATGGAGCTGCTTTTGTGCTGCAGAGAATCCACCATCTGCCCTACCCAACATCCACTTTGAACCTGGAGTTAGGACAAGAGAAAGGGCTGTGCACGGCAGAGGGCTTTGAGCAAAACTCTACCATTCCTGCTGTGTCTGGATTTGGACAAAAGCGAGGGCAAAACAAAAGGAATGAATTAGTTTGGGGAGTGCTGCTAAAGCTTGGAATACGAACTCTGAGCAGCATTAACTACACAGGAATTTTTGGCTTCAGAGTCAACCTTAAATTCTTTGGCAAGTAAGCCATGTAAGCCTGATACAAACCACAAAATATATTTGACTTGTGCCCAAATCGGGTATTTATCCTTTCTAATTTGTTGCTGCATGTCATACTTGCTTGTTTTGGTTTGGAAATAAATATACTGACTTGGAAAACATGGGCTGTTTTGAAAGTGCACCTTGGTTTTTAAAGCAAGGAGATTTCCTTTTCCATTCCCCACCCCAAGGGAAAGATTTGTAGCTTGTGGCTGGTTTTTATTCTCTATTGGACTATCTGAAATGAAGAGGAGGCAGAGTTCTTCAGCCTTACGTGTAGATGAAGTGTATTCTCTGCAAATGAATACCACTCCTTGACACTGCTGTGAGTTCAGTCAACAGCAAATTGCCATCTGAAATCTGCAGAAGTTGGGGGAAAAAAAAAACCACAAAGCAACAAAACCAACTGAGGAAGTTGCACTCTAATCATAAGTAATGAGTGACAGAGCTGGAAACTGAATCCTTTGCTCCTGTTTTCTGCTCCCTGGTCTGAGCTTCCCGTCACAACCCGAGAGCTCTGAATGCTTCACATAACAAGACAGCAGACTAAGCTGTTGGCTGCCAAATGAGATAAAGCAGCAGATTTCCAGTTGAATTTCTGGATAGTTTACTGGGGAGGTGGGGGGGGGGGGGAACCCAGCTCATCTCTGGGCTGCATTTTTTCATTGTAAAGTTTCATGCTCAGTTCACAAATGTTTTCTAAGTAGACACGCTGTATGTGAAGAGGAATAAAAGCAGAAGGGAAATTAAGCAAGGACCTTTTAGAAACAAACCATGCAATTGGGAAGGAAAAGACAGAGCTGAAATTGTGAATCTCAGCTGTGTTATTTCTTTGCAGTAAGGTTTTACATTTGATTCTTTTCTTCAGAGTCTTCGGACACATTAGCTACCGTTCGGACTGGGAGCTGGTGAAGGTGGACTTCAGGCCATCCTTCCCCAGGGAGTGCACTGATGATGACTATGAGTCCTGGGAGCTCACAAACCTACAGGTATTCATGGCCTTATGTTAATTGCCCAGCTTTTCCTTGGCTTTCAGATTCCTGCAGAAGTGTGTGCTAGGGAAATGTTTTCATACAGAACTTGGATGCTACATCTGCAGCTTGGATCTCCTTCTGTGAGTCTATGCTGATTTAACGAGACTTTAAAATGAGAGAGGATTTTGTGTTCCCTTTGGTTGTGTGATCTGTGTCCTGGGAAAAAGCAGAAGTGTATCTGGTGATCTGCCATAATAATAGGTGGTCCTGCTGGATTCTGCAGCAGTTGCCATCAAGTGAAGTGTGTGATATTGATTGAAGCAGTTTCAGCATGCAGCCCTGTGTTCTGCCAACTTCCTGACCACATGCTGTACTCAGATAGAAGCTGCCATTAGTAAAACCCATTCCAGAAGTAATTCAGCGTCTCCGTGGACTAATCCTGTAATGCAGTGCAGTTGTTTTGGGCAATGCCATGTCTGCAGTAGTGCACTCCACCACGACAGGCTGGGAGGTGATCTGCTGGAAAGCAGACCTGTAGAGAGGGACCTGGGGGTCCTGGTGGCTAACAAGTTCCCCATGGCACAGCAATGTGCCCTTGTGGCCAAGAAGGCCAATGGGATCCTGGGGTGTATTAGGAGGAGTGTGTCCAGCAGATCAAGGGAGATTCTCCTCCCCCTCTCTCCCCCTCTTCTCTGCCTCATCTTGAATATTGTGTTCAGTTTTGGGCTCCCCAGTTGAAGAGGGACAGGGATCTGCTGGAGAGGGTCCAGCGGAGGACTACAGGAATGATTATGGGACTGGAGGGCATGGCTGATGAGGAGAGGCTGAGGAACCTGGGGCTGCTTAGTCTGGAGAAGAGAAGACTGAGAGGGGATTGGATAAATGTTTATAAGTATCTGAAGGCTGGCCAGGACGTGGGGGACAGGCTCTGCTCACTGCTTCCTGGGATAGGACAAGCAGCAATGGGTGTAAGTTACAGCAAAAGAGGTTCTGCCTCAACACAAGGGGGAACTTCTTTACTGTAAGGGTCACGGAGCCCTGGCACAGGCTGCCCAGAGAGGTTGTGGAGTCTTCTTCTCTGGAGCCTTTCAAGGCCTGTCTGGATGTGTTCCTCTGTGACCTGTGTTAGATTGCATTGTCCTGCTCTGGCAGGGGGGTTGGACTCAATGATCTCCTTGGGTCCCTTCCAACCCCTAACATCTGGTGATCCTGTGTGATCCTGTGATTAGGGCTGTGCTAATCCTGGTGCTCTGGCCAAACCCAATCCTGGGCAGCTATGTTCTCCTTACAATGTATTGATTAAAGAGACCAACATAAGGAGGGGTTTTACATGAAGTGGAACATGTGATACTCATTTGGAATCATTCTGGTTATTCTGGTTTGCTTCTTCCACTGCATTTGTTCTCTCACTTTCTGCAGGGTTGGGGTGTGGTTATTTCTGCACACTACTCTCTCTTGCTCTAGTTCTCATTTACTAATATCTCATGCCTCATTTTATATTGTTTGGGAATACTGTGAATTGACAAAGGACCTGAGCCTAAAAAGCAGCAGTGTCTTTGGATATTGGTTTTGAAATGTCTTTCACAAACATAAACTACTAAAATGACTTGGACAGAGCACTTGCAACTGCTCAGTTACCAGTAGAGCCTGTTCACTCAGTCTTCATTCTGCTTGTGTCCACATGCTTGGTGCTTCCTGTTGACATGGTGATTTAGGTAGAACTTCAACCATCTGCATCCACACTGAGTTTTTAAATTGCCAGTTGTTGGGTTGTGCCAACCCTGTACACACCAGGCCATGCATTAGCATGCACTTGAATTTTCATGTGCTTTGGATTTGTGCCCCAAAATACAGAATCACAGAAGCATTCCAGTGGGAAAAGCCCCTCAGGGTCACCAAGTCCAACTGAGAACCCTACTCTAAAAGGTGCACCCTAAACCATATCTGCAAGCGCCACATCCAAACGACTTTTAAACAGATCCAGGGTTGGTGACTCTACCTCCTCCCTGGGCAGCTCGTTTCAATGCCTGACCACTCTTGCTGGGAAACAAATGTTTCCTAACAACCAGTCTAAACCTACCCTGTCACAGCTTAAAGCCATTCCCTCTTGTTCTATCACTAATTACCTCTGAGAAGAGACCAAACTCTCCACAACTTCCTTTGAGGTAACTGTACACAGTGATGGGATCTCCTCTCAGCCTCCTCTTTTTCACACTAACCATCCTCAGGTCCTTCAACCATTCCTCATAAGATTTATTCTCCTGGCCCTTCAGCAGCTTGTGTTGCAGCTCTGAAATCATAGAATCAACCAGGTTGGAAGAGACCTCCAACATCATCCAGTCCAATCTATCACTATCTCTAGAGATGTTCAAGACAAGACTGCATGAGGCACTTAGTGCCATGGTCTAGTTGACTGGCTAGGGCTGGGCGCTAGGTTGGACTGGATGATCTTGGAGGTCTCTTCCAACCTGCTTGATTCTATGAATTAGACTATGGCACTAAGTGCCTCATCCAATCTTTCTTTGAACAGCTGCAGGGATGGTGACTCCACCACCTCCCTGGGCAGCCCATTCCAATGGCAAATCACTCTCTCTGTAAAGAACTTCCTCTTCAGATGCCTGCAGCTTCTGGAACATGAGAGAGTTGAGATGAGCTTGTGGCAGGCTTTTTCGGGTCAACATGTGGTCGTGTCTGTGCAGAGTGGGCTATGGTTTGTGCTAAGCCTGGTGCTTTGATCTTCAGGGTGATCGATGCATCATGGGCCAGCAGAGGAGCTTTCGGAAGAGGAAGCTTTCATCCTGGTGCATTAAAGGGAGAAGTTTCACTTCAGCTCTCACATCCAGAGTCTGTGAATGTGCAAACTCCGATTTCTTATGGTGAGTCTGTGGACATTCGGGTTTATTGCCCAGAAATAGTTAGTTAGAGGTTGAGATGGATATATTTGCCTCCTTTTGCCCCTCTCCTCACATAGTTGTGTATGAACAAACAGGCAAGCTGCTGTTTGAATAACAGGCCACTTTCCCATTTGCCTTTGTTTGAAAACATTGCCATGTTTTAAGTGTTTGCTTCACCTGACTGAACAACTCCTGACGCTTTTCTCTATTGACCGAGACTTGAAAAATGACCATTGGATCGATTTGTAAGGTGAGAAAACCCTTTCTATTTGCAAATGAAGCAAAACAAAACACAAAACCAGAAGAAATGTGTTGGCCTGGGTGGCAAAGGAAACCTTTTAAAAAACACTCAGCTACCAAGAGAGTTAATTTTGCAGAACTGACAAAGTAATTACAACCAGTTTTTTCCCCAGGTGTGTACAGCTCCTACTGAAATTAGCCTTAGAACAGAGTTGGCTTCATCAACTTTTATGCCTAGCTGGTAGAATAACAAGTTAAAATATCTTTTTACTCTTAAAAGAAGTAGTCTCATCCACACTACATTAGGGTGAGGAGTGAAGTGGAGCTGGTAGCACTCTTGATGTCCATGTTTTCCAGTGACTATGGGTTTGAGCGCTCCATGCCGCTGAAGTCGGAGTCCAGCAAATGCTTCGCTGACTTTTGGTTTAACCCAGAAGCACCTCCTGAAGACTGTGTGCTTGGGCAGGCATACACCAGCAGCACTGGGTAAGTTGATTTTGTATTCCACTGCCTGACAGAGGCTCTCAAAAAGAGGGCCCTTCAGACCAAGGGCCACAGAAGTGCTTTGAAGGAAATGTAAATCAGACAAACTGTTAAAACGGAGAATTGAAAAGTTCTGACTCGGAGCAGAAGCTTTCTACAGATCAATGGAAGAGAAATGTGGTTTTACATGGTCACAGCAGTTCAAAAAGGAATCCATCTGGGGAGAGGGAGCAGTCTTGTTCCCAGCTGGGTTTTTTGAACATTTTCTTGTACCATTTTGTAGCCACTGTTGCCCTTCTGACGAGAATGCGCAGCCAGAGCCTTCTCTTCCAGCCCATTCCTTGCATTCGGGTCAGCTTTCAGTTTGAATCCAGTGCATTGCTGTAAGGAGCCAATAACATCTCACAGCGCTTCCTAGCCTCTCACTTCCCTAGGGATAAGGAACTCCATGAAGAACAGGTTCTTTTGCTGCCCATATGGGACACTCAGAATCAAAGGAAAGCTTTGGTAAACAATACCACATAGAATATACACTACGGTGCAGTCTGACGTCTGTGCTGAGAATAACTCGCAGCTGGCATCTATTCTGGCTTATCATAACATCATCTCTGTCAGCTGTGGAGATGAGAACCAAATGAACAAAATGTCAAATCTGGCAACAGAATCAGGGGCTCTCTGTATATTTGCCTTGCTGAGGAAAATGATGCCTTTTGAGTTGTGGCTGACAGCTGTGATACACAGAAAAGGAATTCAAGAGTGAAAGCCTACTCCAGTTTTAAAGGGTGCTTAAATATAACATACCTGAGTGAAATAGATCTGTAAATAATTACTGGATACATCCCACATCCCCCTTGGTCGTTGTTAGGGTTTTTTTTAAGTGTTGGGCTTTTCACTCTGTTACACTGTTATGTCAAATAAGTGCTTTAAGAAACACATGGGTTTGAGAGCAGCAGTTAAGCAGCTTGCTTTGGGTTAACGCAGAAGCCACTTTGTGTAATCTCTTCCTGATTTGGGGGGTTTGAACCAAGACCTCTTGAGCAGTGAAGCCTGTTGAATGATAGGAAAGGATATGGCAGAAAGGGTAGCAGAGTGTCTAACTTCTGAAGGGCTGCTCAGGCATGTCTCTAACTGGGAAAAAGCAGAGTCTTCCAGGGCATGCAAGTGAAATCCTTACTGTTTCCTACACCCTCTTTCTTCCACAGTTTTTACTCAGTAAAGGCAATGGCGCTCATCAAAGCATTTGCATCACGAGTTGGTTTTGTCATCTACAGTCTTGTCTCTTTGCAAAGCCAAGGGATTCATCAGCTACCATCCCCCATTCAGTGCCTCTGATGGCATTCTCCTGCTCACCTCCAGTTCATGGTGCTTGTCCCTTGCTGTTTTCGCAGGTACAGGAAAGTTGTTTCTAACGTGTGCGAAGGCGGCGTAGACCTGCAGCAGAACTTAGCGCAGCACATGTGTCCGTTGATTGCTCCCAGGGGACTTCAGATCAGCATCAGAGAGGAAAGCCTGGCTGTTAAGCCTGGGGAGGACATCACCTTCGTCGTCAGACAAGAGCAGGTAGTAGTGAACATTGGGCTCATGCCAAGTTGCTAGATATTTTTAGGGTTCCTTTCTCTTCAGTCTGCTTGGCTGCTGAATGAATCATAGAATCATAGAATCAGCCAGGTTGGAAGAGACCTCCAAGATCATCCAGTCCAACCTAGCACCCAGTCCTAGCCAGTCAACTAGACCATAGCACTAAGTGCCTCATCCAGTCTTTTCTTGAAGACCTCCAGGGACGGTGCCTCCACCACCTCCCTGGGCAGCCCATTCCAATGGGAAATCACTCTGCTCGAGACAAAACTGAATGACTCTCTAAAGGGTGAAACCTCTGTTTTCAACTGAATCCCACAATCCAGTACATTCAGTGAACCACCAAGTTCTGCCCACGGAATGAGATATGTCTCCTCAGCAGCACAGTCATTATTCCATAAAGGCAAAAGCTTGGAAAATCAAAGAAACTAAGTTACCAGAGCCTCCTTAGAATGACAATTTCAACTGCTGCATCAGAGAAGAATAGAAAAGCAGAGGAAATTTAATATTCTGGTTTAAGTGTTTTATAAACTCTGCTTTTCAGAGAGGAATGGAGGCAAAGCTTCACAGAAACCAGCACATAGCACAGCATAAAAAAAAACATTTATTGCCTATTAGTTGTGCTGCCAGAGGTGTGGGGTTTCTGTTTGTTGGGAGAGACAATGCCAAACAGCAGTGAGGAACTTTGGGATGAATCCTTTGCCACGGGTCTGTTCCCCAGAGCATTTCTCTTAGCCTTAGGCTGTAACTGCTGTGCTCAGGTTACTGCAGGTTCCTGGCTAACCCCACTGATCTGACAGAACTTGAAGCAAGCTCACACATTTTGGCAAAGCTGTGTGACATAAATTGGGCACTGGGGATTGATTTCTGTGGTGGAACCAAGGAGGTTACGTGCAGAACACGGAGCTCCCAGGCTCTACGTCCCAAGGCTTGCTGGGCCCCAACACTTTGCTGCCTTCTGTGATTTGTTTGGGAATGTTTGTTAGTGGAGGAGAGCATTTGGTTGCAATTTGGACCCTGATGATTTTGACTAGCAGTCTGACTTTGTACTGAAGCTTTCACGGATCTCTGTGGCAATTGGTAAAACGTTTCAAACTGTTCAGAAGTCTGCAGGAGTGAGGGGTCTGGAAGGGAATCCCCTGGTGTGCTTCCTGAGGAGCTCTTGGCTTGGGACAGCCAAGTGCAAGGCAGACTGAGAAGAAATGTAGCAGTTTGCTGCCCTCTATGGCTGCGAATAATATTTGTACTCCAATGTCCTAAACATTGCTTAGGACTTAATCTGTACCACAAACTCTAATGAGTTTAAGAAACACCTCTGCTAGGATGAACCAAAGCTTACCATTTTCTCTGCTGACCAAGATGAAAAATGTCCAATTCTGTTTAAATTTAGCTGCCTTCTCCTTATGTGACTCATCTGTTTGCTGTCCACTGCTGTCTTTCCTCCTCAGGGAAGCAGAAGTGCCTTGGTCTTTTGAAGGCAACGCTCTCATCTGTACTCTGGGGAAGTTATTAGAGTAAAACATGAAGAGAAGCTTGCACCTCCTGCTTTCAACACTGGTTTCTGTCTCACCTGGAAAAGAATATGCATGTATACTTGTTAGCATAAGAAAGAGCAAACAAGAACTGTTTGCAAGCTAATGTCATCTAAAGAGATTCCACTTACTGGCACACTGCTGGCAAGAAGACATCTCTTTGCTTTAAACTTTAATAGCATGTTATCTCCTCCACTAAATTCTACCCCATCTGTTGTCAAAAGCAAGGTGTTATTTGGAAGAAAAATACAGCAAAGAAACTTTCAAGGTCCTTTATGTTTGCTGAAATGTGATGGTTAGGTATTTGATAACCCCAAAGGTTCCTTATTGTGGATATTCTTTTACTTTACAAGCAATGCTCTTTCATCTGATAAAACATGGAAGAAAATCAACCAACCTGCAAAATGACAAAAAGAGGAAGCAATAATAGTCTGTTCTTAGCTTTGTGGTGCCAGGGTGTGTAAGCTCTGGGCTTGTTGCCTCCTTTGATTTTACATTAATGCTCCTTTGAGGGATTACATTTTGGTATAAACATATTTCAGAGAGTGGCTTCTGAGGAAGTGATTTTGGGTAACTTCAATGAACGTCCTCCTTTCTCTGCTCTGATGGCCTTTCAGGTCACTGGCTAGCATAAGGCTGTGTGGGTTCCTACCCTAGAGCCAAGGAAGGTTTTTAAATGAAGTTTGTTTGTCCAGAGGCTTTTCTACCATCCTGATCATCCAGTGTGTTTTAATTGCATGACTGTGATGGCCATGTGCTGGAGGAAGCAAGCAGAGATGCAATGCTGAAGACCAAGGAAGCAGGGCAGCTTGCTAAGGCACTTTTAAGGAAGTGTAGTATTGGGGAAGTGCTGCTGCTCACAGCTGAAAGAAATTCTCCTGTGACTGCTTCCACACTGTCACACTGACAACTCTTCTGAGCATCCACACCATGATACTGAGAAAGATATGGGGAGCAGCAGAGGGAACCGGAGCTGCCTAGTGTGGAGAAGGGGAGGCTGAGGGGAGGCATCCCAAGCATCAGCCCAATGTCACTATGTCCAACCTAAACTTCTCCTGGCACAACCTGAGGCCATTTGTGGCATAGGAAATTTCATGTAAACGTGAGGAGGAATTTTATGCACTGTAAGGGTGACAGAACACTGGAACAGGCTGCCCAGGGGGGTTGCGGAGTCTCCCTCTCTGGAGATATTCAAGACCTGCCTGGATGTGTTCATGTGTGATCTGGTTTAGGTGACCTGCTCTTGCAGGAGGTTGGACTACATGGTCTTTTGAGGTCCCTTCTAGCCCTTCACATTCTGTGACATTCTGTGATTTCCCCTCACCCTACCACTTGTTACTAGGCAGAAGAGACCGTCCCCCACCTGACTCCAACCTCCTTTTGTTATCCTTTGATAATGTAACACAACTCTGGGAAGATTCCACGTTGGGTATTTTAAGTCTGTATAGTTGAAACTTAGAGGACATGGTGAGAAGGTGCCATGAGGAAGGTCTAAACTAATTGATTTTACTTCATAATTGCATAAGCTGGAAGTTCACTGAGTGGCACTTCACTAAAATAGCAACATTCAGTTGTTTGCAATCACATGAGCATCACTTCAGAACTTGGTGCTGCTCTGCACTGCTTTGGTAGCTGTTGTGCAGCTGCAAGAGTGGTGGTTCCTATGTCATACTACTTAGTTAGTGAGCTGAAGTGGCTTAAGGTAGCTCCTTGCTGTGGGAATTTGGTATAGAATCATAGAATCAACTAGGTTGGAAAAGACCTCCAAGCTCATCCAGTCCCACCTAGCACCCAGCCCTAGCCAGTCAACCAGACCATGGCACTAAGTGCCTCAGCCAGGCTTTGCTTCAACACCTCCAGGGATGGTGACTCCACCACCTCCCTGGGCAGCCCATTCCAATGCCAATCACTCTCTCTGCCAACAACTTCCTCCTAACATCCAGCCTAGACCTCCCCTGGCACAACTTGAGACTGTGTCCCCTTGTTCTGTTGCTGGTTGCCTGGCAGAAGAGACCAACCTTACCTGGCTACAGCCTCCCTTCAGGTAGTTGTAGGCAGCAATGAGGTCTGCCCTGAGCCTCCTCTTCTGCAGGCTGCACACCCCCAGCTCCCTCAGCCTCTCCTCACAGGGCTCTGCTCCAGGCCCCTCACCAACTTCATTGCCCTTCTCTGAACACATTCCAGCACCTCAACATCTCTCTTGAATTGAGGAGCCAGAACTGGACACAGCACTCAAGGTTTGGCCTGAGCAGTGCTGAGCACAGGGGCAGAATAACCTCCCTTGTCCTGGTGGCCACACTGTTCCTGAGCCAGGACAGGATACCATATATTGTCTCCAGCAATGCACACAGCACCTGTTGCACCAAAATCTCTGCTGTGGCTGTAGTGGTTTTACTGCAGCTGGGGCAAGAGTGAGAATATCTGACTGGGGCTCGAAATGATGCTGTGATTCAGGAGATGGTTCTGATCATCTGTCCTGTTTTCTTGGTTCTGGCCACTGAGTATGTTTTTGATCTGTTTCTCTTTTAGGGTGATATGTTGAATACCAAATACCAGGTGGATCTTGGAGATGGCTTCAAGGCAATCTACGTGAACCTGACGATGACTGGAGAGCCCATCCGGCACCGCTACGAGAGCCCTGGCATCTACCGCGTCTCAGTGAAGGCTGAGAACGTGGCTGGGCAAGATGAGGCTGTGGTGTTCATCCAAGTCAGCTGTAAATCAGTTCTTTGATTTTCTTACCTCTGCTGCTGCTTTAAAACCTCCTGACAGCTATGAAATACTGCAAAAAATGTCTAGTGTAGTGGCTTAGATTTGGACCCCAACAAATTGGAATTTACACCCCCGCAGTAAATACCAAACAAATTCCCAACTTGGAAGCAAAAGGAAGGTTATATTTACAAAGGTGGACTAAAGATAAATGTCCAAAGGTGTACAGAATATATCTACATATATTTACAAGTCAGAAACAATACAAGGATCCCCTTGTACTGATTCACACAGCCCTGGACAAAGGGGAAAAACAAATAACTCCTCTCTGGCCCGTACAAGGGAAGAAGAGAGAAAGCTCCACTGCTGCTTTGCCATAACAAGAAGCTCAGCAATGCCAAGCAAAAGCAGCAGCCAGAGCAAAGAAAAGGGAGGGGGGGGGGAAGTAGTTTGTGCAGTAAACTCTGTTCTAATCAGGAATCCAGTGGAATAGCATACACCTATAATTGTTCTACTCTGTCAAATCCCTTACTTTACCTTTTACTCAAAGATCTCCAGAGAGTTCCCATTCTTGTTTGCAATTAGGAACTAGGCTAAAGTTTTAGTTTTAAACCATCACAACTTGTTCCAGTTAGGAGAAGTGCACTTTTTTTCCAGTGCCCTCACCCAGACTGGCAGTGCTGTTAGGTTGTTAGTACACAAGCTTGTAAACCTGGTGTATTAGGAGGGCAGAGGTAGAGTTGGTTGGATTTGGGGGAAGGATGGTGTGTCACTGACTGAAATAGCAAACATGCCTCGGGTCAAATCTCAGGTTTGAGCTATCTTCCTGGCTCAGGACCTTGTTGGCAGTGTTAGCAGCTGAAGTGTTAACACTTTGTGTCGTCTTCAGTGCTGTCTGAAGCAAGTGAACAGATGTGTTGAGAAGTGTACAAACTCTTCCATGATTCTCAAAAAAAGATCAACATCTCAGTGTTTCTGGCTGCCCAGGGAGGTGGTGGAACACCCTAGAGGTGCTCAAGAAAAGACTGGATGAGGCACTTAGTGACGTGGTCCCCAGTGACTGGCTAGAGCTGGGTGCTAGGTTGGACTGGATGAGCTTGGAGGTCTCTTCCAACCTGCTTGATTCTATGATTCTAAAATGCTAGGACCTAGATAGTTAATTCTAACAAAGTTTGAAGGTGGCACTTGGATAGAACTTCATGTTGACAAGTAGGGTTACTTGACTTAGACTTCTCTCCTTGTCCTTAATTAAGACCTAAAAACATTCCATCAAATGACTTTAAAGTACAAGAAGAGCATGGCACAGGGAATATCATGCACCATCACCCACTTAATGTACCTCAGTCATCTCATAATTGAAATGAAGAAGGAAACTCATAACTGGAACTGAACTTTTCCTCTTCCTTTGAGATTCAAGACAGCTATTGCCTTGTCTTTCTTCACATGTGTCACAAATTCAGAAGCATCAAAGGAAAAGACACTGATGTGGCATTCTCCAGGTGTCTCTTTTCCCTCTGTTGTGACTGGTGTCTTCCCTCCTAATCCCAAAGCAATAGAAATCACTGGAGCCACACATGAGGCTGTGCACACATCTGTGTGCTTTGCCACTGCTGATATTTGTGTATTTTGCTAGTCAGTCCTTGGGTCCAGAGTTTCCACTCCTGCTTTGATTGGCAGATGGAGCCCAGCTCCTTGATGCTGGTGGCAAATCTCCTGCTAAATCAAATGGAAAGGCTCAGAACTGAATTCTCCTCATTGCTTTCATTCTCTTTTACTCTGTCATGTTTGTTTTTTAAACCATTTTACGACTCCAGAGAACTCAGATAAATTACTTACGTCTTCACCATTACTTTTTAGGAGCTTCTAAGTGCTGAGAAGTAGATTAAGTACAGGAGCAGTAGATCTGTGCAGGCAACAAACAGCAATAAACTTTGTGTAGCATCCTTCTCTCCAGGGAAAGCAACTTATTGTTCAGAGAGAGGATGATGAGCAGTAACAAACCCTGGTGGACAGCAGGACAACTGCTTTCTCAAAGTGTGTTTCTGGTGTGGCCTGTATCAGGGTAAGCAGTAAACCCAAAGGATGTCAACCATCTGCAGAAGCCACAAAGGGAATCACTGCTGTGTTAAGAGAACCTTGCTGCTGGAGTGGAGAGGCAGCAGAGCACTGAAAGCAGATGTAGTCCATTCCTGAGCTTGCCCATGGATGCTGCCTGTGGTCTGGAAGACTCGTGGAGCCCTGTGACCCAGAATGCTTGAACAAATCCTCTCTGAGTGATTTACTCTGTTTAATTTTTAAAGTAAATTACAAGATTTGAGGAAATTAGCTGGCACTAATTAAACTGCTCTGTCTACACTCAAGAGAAACACTAATAGCCTTCAGGGACATTTTTCACTGTAGAATACTATGAAAGCAGAATTATTCAGAGTCTGCTTTCACTCTGTCTCCAGCTGAGGTATTTCTTGGGATTTTTATCAGGAACAAATGGTAAAGGGAATATTTTTTCCCCCCTAGAAAGTTCTGTTGCTATGGGATGCCCTTTAATGCAGGACAATTGTATGAACTGTGGCCTGACATCCAGGTGATGCTTTCTGATCCAGATAACACAACCTACAACTTGCTGATGAACTGCACAAGAAATAAGAGCAGGTCTCATAGAATAAATGCAAGTAGGTGTCCTAAAATAAAAGGAACTGAAGAAGAAAGGGATCTGGGGGTGCTGGTAGATAGTAGCTGAACATGAGCCAGCAGTGTGCCCAGGTGGCCAGAAGAGCCAATGGCATCCTGGCCTGGATAAGGAACAGTGTGGCCAGCAGGACAAGGGAGGTTCTTCTGCCCCTGTACTCAGCACAGGTCAGGCCACACCTTTAGTGCTGTGTCCAGTTCTGGGCTCCTCAATTCAAGAGAGATGTTGAGGTGCTGGAAAGTGTTCAGAGAAGGGCAGCAAGGCTGGTGAGGGGCCTGGAGCACAGCGCTGTGAGGAGAGGCTGAGGGAGCTGGGGGTGTGCAGCCTGCAGAAGAGGAGGCTCAGGGCAGACCTCATTGCTGTCTACAACTACCTGAAGGGAGGCTGTAGCCAGGTGGGGTTGGGCTCTTCTCCCAGGCAAGCAGCAACAGAACAAGGGGACACAATCTCAAGTTGTGCCAGGGCAGGTCTAAGCTGGATGTTAGGAGGAAGTTCTACAGAGAGAGTGATTGGCATTGGAATGGGCTGCCCAGGGAGGTGGTGGAGTCACCATCCCTGGGAGTGTTTAAGAAAAGACTGGATGGGGCCCTTAGTGGTCTGGTTGATTGGACAGGGCTGGGTGCTAGGTTGGACTGGATGATCTTGGAGGTCTCTTCCAACTTGCTTGATTCTATGATTCTAAGCACTAGGCATGCATTTTCTTTTTCATGAAACCATAGCCTCTGTAGTGTGTGAAGAATTAGGGAGCTTTGAAAACAGAAAGTGCAAGGCAGCCTCATTCCTAATTGTCCACACTTAAGGATTCTTTGAAGCTTCTTCCAACATGTTACAGAATTGGGTGGCTGAGACAAGCAAGACTCACAATAGTTATTTTTAGCTTTCCAGTGTATCAGACTGACAAACTTGAAATACCAATCATCAGTCAAGCACCAAACAGCTCCCACCCTGACAATTTTAGAGAAAGAAGTAACCTCCTTCAGGAGCAAAGCCTAATCTCAAAATGATTAGTTTTCTCTGGGAAAATGTAAATTGGTGGCACACTCAAAACAACGATGCAGATCTTCTCCAGCCTTCTTTCATTTGCCTCATAAGAAGGAAAATCTGCTTCTTGGGGGACCTAAATTAAATGGAATTCCTAGAATTTCTGACTTTTCCTCAAGACATCAGCAACAGAAGGAGCATTTTCATTCTGTTTTGGCAAAGAAACTGTTGAAGCAACAACTCATTTAAGCCCCCAACATGTCTTGTATTCATGTTGGTGGTTATTGAGTGATGGAAAATGTAGAATGAGAGTCAAGCTGTGCATTGAGATGAGACATCTGACAGGCTGGGGGAAGCCAGGTGGGAGAGGAAGGAGTGTGCAGCTTGGACAAGGTGCTCTCAGTCAGGTCAGTCCAAGTGGTTTGGAGGTGAACAGGCAATGATTCAGTCCATGAAAAGTGAGTGAAAGAAAGGCTTCAGATGGGTGTTCCTTACAGTTAAGTGTACACTGAGATGAAGGCCTCTGAAGGAGTTAGAAGATGTTTAGAATGGAACACAACTGGCCAGGTTAGCTTCACCCTGTGTAAGGAGTGTGCATTGGAGCAGCTGTTTGGTATCCTGGCTGGGTGGTGCAGTTAAGAACTTCTGGTTATCACCTTGTGCTGTTAGGAAGCTTCCACCTTCAGAGAGCCTGAGAAAGATACGCTCAGAAATCTCCAAGGGAAGGATTTTCTAAACTCTATTACAGAATCACAGACTCATTGAATGCCAAGTGCTGGAAGGGACCTCAAAAGCTCATCCCCCTCAGTCCAACCACTCTGTCAGAGCAGGATCACCTAGACCAGATCACACAGGAACACATCCAGCTGGGTCATGAATATTACCAGAGAGGGAGACTCCACAATCCCTCTGGGCAGCTTGTTCCAGTGTTCTGTCACTCTCACAATGAAAAAAATTCCTCCTCCTGCTTCCATGAAACTTCCTATCCCTTGGCTTTCACCCATTGCCCCTTGTCCTGGCATTGGGCATCACCAAGCAGAGCCTGGCTCCAGCCTCTTGGTACTCACCCTTTACAGCTTTATAAACATGAATGATGTCACCTCTCAGGTTTCTCTTCTCTAAGCTAAAGAGCCCCATCTCCCTCAGGCTCTCCCTGTAAGGAAGATGCCCTACCTTGAAGGCTTGGTCCAGATGATCTTTGGGGTTCCTTCCAACCTGGCATTCTGTGACTTTGTGAAAGTTCCTGCACTGTGAAGCCAAACCTGACATAAAGCAGCAGATAAAATCACTGTGATGATGCTTTTCTTTTCTACAGATAATAATAATACTTAGAGCCTTTGTAAGTGGAAGTTCAGAAAGGAATAAACTTACTGTGGGTGGGGTTTTGGAACTCAAATGTGATCTATGTTGATTTGTAAGTAAACGGTCCCCTGATGTACACATCTATTTTAAAGCATGCATCAATGGTGATGTGAGCACAACAGCTGACATTTTGTAATGAAAACGAGCAGTCAGCAGCATTCTTTGTCAGTTTTCTGCTTTTCCCTTAGCAGTTTGAGATTTCTTAGAGTTCTATTCAGTTGATCTTTTGTTACTGGGGGGTGGGGAAGAGGCAAAAGCTGTGATTGCCTTTTCCGCTTTTAACTGCTTATGTTTGCTGCAGTTGGGCAAACATCAAAAACATGCATCAAGTGAGGTGCATTTTGGTGATCCATCTCATTGCTCTAGGAATTAGTGGGGTTTTCTGGGGGTGCTGGTGATTGAAATGAGGTCCTTCCAACTAGCTTTCAAGTCACATGGAAGAGAATGAGGGAGGGGAAAAATACATCCAGGACCCTATCGTGTCTAGGTGAGAGGCTTTTGGGGAAAGAGGCCCTAATAAATGGATGGATTCTTGTTCAATGACATCTTGTGAATTTTGTTCAGCTCCACTGCAGGCTTTGAATTTGGAAGTGGTTCCAGTCATTGGGAGAAACCAGGAGGTGAACCTGACAGCTGTTGTTCTGCCTAAGAACCCTAATTTGACGGTCTTCTACTGGTGGATAGGAAACAATCTTCAGGTACCTGAATGGTTTTGACTGAGATCACTTTCATTCTCTTGCCAATAAAGGTTGAGCGAGACACCTTTAACAGAAATGCTTCCATCTTGCAAGACTTGTTTTGGATCATCTTTCACACCAAAGAGCCATTTAGTGTCTGGTGGCCAGAACTATCTTAACATCCCCTGTTCCACCACGCACGTTGCAGATGCGTTGACTTGCCTTTATTGCTACTTTTGAGGAAATGGGAAATTTCTCTTCTAGAACTGATTTGAGTTACTTTGGGGAGGAAACAACAATTTATTCTGTTTCATTACCTGTGGAAAAAGACTTGTGGAGGGGAATGCTTTTGGGACCATAGCACTGGTGACTGCTGCACTTGCCTGTTGATAACTGGAGTGCTGCAAACCCAAGTGCCGTACGGAAATATATTCATCAAGTAGATAAATATTTTCTGGGAGTCTAAAATAAACTGACATAGCAGAGATAACTAGGACATCTAAAAGGATATCTACCTCAAACTATCTTGTGATACTCATTTGGGGATAGAAAATCTAGATAAACATATCCTAGAGCAACAACCATGCAAGTGTTTCTGTTGGGAATACTTCTGGTCTCGCAGGGTTAATTTCTTTGAAGGCAATTTCTTTCAGTAAGAGATAAGCGACATATTTTATTTATGAGGCAGACTAAATGTGACAGAGGAAGGCTTCAGATAAGCACAGGGAACTTTCTTCTTGTAAATCCCTGCCTGCATCTGCTCGTTGTTGACTTTGCCATTGCTAGAAGAGGCTCCACGCATCAGTGCGCCCTTGTGGAGAGGGGTTTGTGGTCAGGAAACAGTGTCTCATCTCCACCTTGGGGCTCACAGTCCCATGACTTCTGTGGGTCATGGTCAACAGTTAACAGAATTTATCCCTTTAACCCTGCCATACTCTTCTTCTTTTGGAGGCTAATGTCATGCTGGATAAAATGGTGTGAGGTTGTTGAGCCTGCCTCAAAATCTATTCATTCCAGCAGGATCTGAATGAAAACCTAATACTCTACCAATGGTTCTAAAAGAAATGAGCTGCCCAGGGTGACCCTGCTTTGCTAGGGAGGTTGCACTTGACCTCCAGAGGAGCCTTCCAATCCAATCCTGTCCAATGAAAAGCCTTGCTTCAGCTGGCAGCCATTCTGTCTCTAAAGGACCCATGCAGGGAGACAAATGTCTGTGTTGAAAATGGTGGTTGACCAAACTGATAAGGTGTTGATTAATTGAATCATTGACATGAACTGCTTTTGGATAGTGTCTCTTCAGACACTGTTTGCATAGTTCTTGCTGAAATTCTACTTTCAACTCATCTTTTGTTTTTTTTAAAGCCTCTCCTTACACTGGACAGCTTTCTGGTGACAAAGTTTGCTGAAACAGGTGACATCAGAGTCACAGTGCAAGCTTCCTGTGGGAGCTCCATGCTTCAGGACTCTAAGGTTGTCCACGTATTCGGTAAGACCTTACTCACGTTTGTTTCACATCCACTTGTTTCTTATACCTCTTAAACCAGCCCTGACACGACTGGACCCAACATCAAACTCTCTCTAAAGCCACCTTTAATTCCTGACATGGAAGGGATGAACTGTCAGGTTGGTAACTCCACGCAGTTAAGCATTGTGGTGGCGTGGAGGGGCTTCATCTGAAGAGTTTTGTTTCCTTAACCTATTTTAAACACCATCATGATTCCCAAACACTGCATATAGCAATAGCACTTGAGTAGTATTTTGGGCTGTGAGTAGAAAGATTATTAGAATTCCTAAATAAATTGGCTTAAATACCTCTTTAAGAAAAGAAAATCTACTTCTCTATCTGCTCTCAGTATTAAAAGAAAAAAAGAGCAATAATTGCCTTTTCTCACAAATTCTTTGATGTTTATCTGGGGGGGGGGGGGGAGGGTTGGATCAAGTATAGCTCTGCTCTAATTATTGAATAACCCTTCAGCTCTTGTTTCACTGCCTGTCCTGCTGTGTTTTGTTGTGTCTTAAAATGTGGTGGCAAGGCAGAACAGACTGTGAGAAATTATTTACTTTTGTGTTTGTTCTGTCGGGTGTAGGACTGCAGATAAGTGGAAAAGCTTCCTTTTAATGCAGAGCTAAAAGCCTTCAGATATCACCAAACACACAGCATGATACATCTCCATTTGCTGAGGAGGAGTTTGTTAGTTTTCCCTTTAAGTCTAGTTATTAATTGAAAAGAATGGTAAAGCCCACACTGATGCTGAATGCAGCTTTTATGGATGTTCCTCCTCCCCTAAGATGAATGGATTTAATATTTATGCTACCACTTATAAGTGCATCCACTTTCCTCGAAGTCTTAGAGGTATAATCCTCTTAGTGTGACTAGATAATGACTTGGGCTTTCCAAGACTCCTCCTGCTCTTAGTAATCTCAAAAGCAAGAATGGACTGATCATGAGGGAAATAAAGAAACCTTTGGAAAACAAAACCAGGTTAAAATGCAGTTCTGATGGAAGTGTTGAGGAGGACAGGTTTGACTCTTGGTGCAGCCCAGGAAAGCCAACAGTATCCTGGGCTGCATCAAGAGAAGTGTGGCTGGCAGGCTGAGGGAGGTGATTCCCCACCTCTGCACCTCTCTGGTGAGACCCTACCTGGAGTGTAATCATAGAATCAGTCAGGGTTGGAAGGGACCACAAGGATCATCTTAGTTCCAACCACCTACCAAGGGCGGGGACACCCTACCCTAGATCAGGCTGGCCACAGCCTCATCCAGCCTGGCCTCAAACATCTCCAGGGATGGGGCCTCAACCACCTCCCTGGGCAACCCATTCCAGCCTCTCACCACTCTCATGGTGGTGCATGGTACTGCATCCACTTTTGGAGCCCCTATATTGCAAGAAAGATTTGGACATGCTGGAATGTCTCCAGAGAAGAGCCACGAGGGTGATCAGAGGGCTGGAGCTGCTTGGCCATAAGGACAGGCTGAGATAATTGGGGCTGCTCAGTCTGGAGAAGGGAAGGTTCCAAGGAGAACTTATTGTGGCCTTCCAGTATCTAAAGGGGACCTACAGGAAAACTGGTGAGGGACTTTTTAGGATGTCAGGTAGTGCTAAGACTGGGGGGAATTGTGCAAAACTAGAAGTGGGGAGATTCAGATTGCACGTTAAGAAGTTCTTCAGCGTAAGCATGGTGAGACACTGGCACAGGTTGACCAGGGAGGTGGTGGAAGCCTCATCACTGGAAGTTTTTAAGGCCAGGCTGGATGTGGCTCTGAGCAATCTGATCTAGTGTGAGGTGTCCTTATCCATGGTAGGGACGTTGGAACTGGATGATCTTGGAGGTGCCTTCCAGCCCTGACAATTCTATGGTTTTAGGACTCTTGCATCCCAGAGGATCTTTTCCTCTGCATTATATTAAGTTCCCCAAGTGTTCAGCCAAGGAGCCTATGTGGACAAAGAGAAGATTTTGGAGACAGTTTACAAGGAAAGAGCCCATTTCTAGTATTTCAGGTATTTCAACACTAATAGCTGGGTGGGTGTACCTTTTTCTTATGATTTCAAAGAGGGCAGCACTTAGCCTTTGTCCTATCTTTCCTGTTCATGTATTTTTGTAGCTAGCTTGTGGAGTGTATTCCTTTTACAGCAACATGTCATGGGCAAACCCATATGTTTATGATTCAGCAAGAATAAAGTCCACTGATGCATTCCCATCACAAATAAGAGAGACCAACCCTGGCTGTGTGCTGTATTGTCCTAAGGAAAAACTGCTGCCAGGGTTCTAATTCCAGAGCATGTATGTAAATCTGCTTTGGGGTTGGGGCTTTTGGTTTTTCTTCCTGCTTTTCTATCTGTAGGCACAAATATGATGATGCTGATGAAAATGCAGGAAGGAATGGAGTGCCTGACAGGAAAGTGCTCTTGCTACAGGCAGAGAACACAACACAGAACAGCAGGGCTCCCAGCCACTGCCGTGCTGCACAGCAAATTGTGCCCAATACATATTGGCAGCTTTTATTTCTGTAAAGCTCTTTTTGCATCCTGGGTTGTTGCTTGTTCAAAAATCTTTGGGTTTGGTTTGGTTTTGTTTTGTTTTCTAGATCATTTTCATGTTCTTCCTCTGAAGTTTACTAAGCACCTGGACATGTACAACCCCAACATCCCGGAGTGGAGAGAAGACATAGGGCGGGTGGTAACACGACTCCTGGCAAAGGTGCTCCTTCAGATTGCTCATAAAGTGGTCCCTCAGCTGCTGTAAAGCTTGAAGGTTAAGCTAATGCCTCCTCAGTTAGAAAGAAGAAGACAGAGCAAAATAGTCAAGTGAACCTCATGAGCCACACCAGACAAGTTTGGACCTAGTGTTGCTTTTCCATGCTGGCTGTAGACAACTGTGCTAGTTTGAAGCTAGCTAGAGTATTTTGGTGAGAAGAATTAGATTATAGGCTGTGAAAAGGAAACAGTAACATAGGGAGTTAAAGTCTAACACAGCCTAATTGGTAAGTAATGCCAAATATTGCTCTGTGGGATTAGGAGTAGATGCACTGCTGCCTCCAGAACAGGAGGAGTAACTTGAATGTGACATATTTAGAAGTTAGGTAGAGGATGCTGTGTAACACAAAGACATTGCCTGTCTGTACAAACAAAGCAGAAAGCAAGCATTTACAGTGGCACTTGTGGAACTCTGACAGTGAAATATAATCTGTAGGCACGTGGTTCCTACAGCTGGTTTGTAGATCATGTTCAGAAGGGAAATGTGGATGGGGAACAGCTGAATCCTGCAGGTTAAATCAGGTACAAAGCCATGCAGCAGTATGGTGAGATAAGGAAAGAGCACCCCATGAAAACTGAGCTCTAGAGCTGTGCTTTTCAGTTGCTCACGTTGCCTGCAGTGAGGTGAGAGCCCTGAGCTGGAGGTTGGTGATGCTTTTAAACTGTTTACATTTTTAATCCCTTGGCTTTTTCCTGAGTTTGCAGTAGTGCAAATCAGGTTCTGGAATTTTGACTTGATATCATTTCCTTCCTTTTTTTTTTCCCCCTAAGGTTTGCATCCAATGCCAAATTAGAGTAATTTCCCACTGTGTCCAATCGAAACCTATTCCATAAGAATGGTTTGTCAAACGGATTTTGTACTCCTTACAAAGCAGTCCTTACATTTTATTACTTGCTAAGTCATTTACCAAAGAGAATGAACCATTTCATGGAATTCTAGAATCTGTTAGAGAAAGGCTACAGGAATCATAGAATCAAATGGTTTGGCTTGGAATGGGCCTCCAAAGGTCATCTAGTCCAACCCCTCTGCAGTAAGCAGAGGCATCCTCAACAGTGTGGCTGTATCCTACAATACATGGAGGAACTGGGAACTAAAAGCACCACTAGCACAAACTGGTCTGAAAAAGGCTGCAGTTGACTTTCAGTGGAGGATGCAGGTGTTCATTACAATGCCAGGAGCTGAATCTAGGTGCTCTTAAACTCACTCTGGAAACTTCTCGCTGTTCATTAACCAGAGATGAAAAAACAACTTCCTAAGCTAAACACAGCTGTAATGAATATGCCCTTCTAAGTAAACTAAATGTCTGAATGGCCCACAAATGATTCTAAATCACTTAGGAGTGTTTGCTGTGTTACCCTAGCACTGCCCAGCATTGTAGAGCTTTGCTAAAAGTCCAGACCACTTCATTTTTGCTTCTTGCCACGATGCCCTTAAATCGCCTTAATGCGATAGAGGCGCTTAGCTCTTTCACAGAGCAGCTCACATTTCAGCTGATTTGTGTTTGGCTTTGTTCACGTTTTACCTGCTGCTGGAATCCTCTCTTAATGCTAAGGGTCTGAGCAGCAAAGGCTAAAAGACACCTGGAGTTACTTGTGTGTTTCCTCTCAGCTACAGAACACAGTGTCCTTTGCGTTGCAGGAGACCAACACACCCGAAGAAGCGCTGGTGACGGTGGTGAAGCCAGGTCTGCCCACGACTGCTGACCTGCATGTGCTGCTGCCAGCAAACCAGCCCAAACACAAGAGAAGTGTACCTAGTGATAAGGTAACCAGGGCAGACTACATCTGCCCAGGCCACTCTTCATCTTGTTTTGCCGTTGCTGCCTGCACTCCGGTTGCCTCTACATGAAATTGAAAGGTGCTTCCTAACTGTGTGAGGATCTTACTCCCACCTGGATAGAGGCAGGTAAAAGCTAGCAACAGCTACAGCTGCTGTTTGGCAGTGGACAGGCCAGCATCACCTTCCAGTGCTTACTGGCTTTGGTGTATTCCTCAAGAATATCCTTTTATTCTTAAAAGAAAACCAGCACTGATGGTACAGGAGTCTGGAAAGATCTGCTAGAGCAAAGAGTGTATTTGGAACTCTGGTGTTCCTAATGAGGACTGAACCATCTCAGCTCAGTAATTTCACTTACTGACAGTCAGATTAGCTTGGAGTTCTGGCCCCTCTTGCATTATATGCCATGAACATGTGAATGAACGTGAACTGAAACAAAGTGACTCTGTTTCAGTGATGCTAGCATCACTTTAAAGGCTGCTAGTCAGTGCAGTTGTCATATCCATTCTGGTTTGAGACCTTGGGGGAAAAAAGATAAACTCTCAGAAGCTGTCTGGGGTGATTGGCTTGTAAAATAACTGAGCCTATGCTCACATCACCCTTATGTGGAGGCATCCTCCCTCACCCCAAGATATAATGAAGTCAGGGGAATGGTTTCAGAAGTTAGATGTTCCTCAGTAAGAGTGAGAATATTTGAGTCTCAGCTTGTGTGTAGTCTCTGTCCATAACGAGAGAGAGGTTGCAAGGATTTCTGTTACACTGCAAAGCCTTTGTCAGAGGTGAGCACCATAATTGATAATGTCATAAAGGAGTTACTGGTGAAGGTTCCATGCTTGTAAAGCAGATTTCTAATCTGGCATCCTATGGGATGTTGCATCCAAAATGATGGAGCTGGCTTTGATCTTTCAGGAAATTGCCCATGTTGGAGACACAAGCAAGTAGAAGAGAAAATCAGGCAATTTTTCATCTGGGGTTAGGATATGATGGTATATTTAATGGTTCTGCTCCATAAAAACATGAAAGGACAGATATTACTGTGCTTTATCCACTGGAAAAAGATGAAGGATCCTGTTTTGTTGTTTTTTTCCCCACATGGATGGATGGATGTGTTTCTACAGAATATTGCTAAGAGATAGGTATAAATGGAATCCATCCCCTCATAGGAAAGGAGGTGAGGTGAGTTATGACGTGCAGTTCATTACCAAGCAGCAGTTGCTTGTGATCTCAAGTCACATCATAGATCTTCTACTGATAGGTTAGAAGAATGGAGGGGTTTGAACACGCCTTGTGCGTCCTGTGAGTTACGAGCGAGGCAAACCCAGCAGTATGTGCAAATGACATGCTGTCTGTCACAGGCTGGGCAGACATAAAGCCTCTGCTTAGCAGAAGATGTAGAGGAGATAGAAAGATTTGACATTTTTAGCTTTTATGGCTCGTGGAGTTCTGCAATGTTTTTAAATATGGAATTCCTTTAAGAGTTCAGCTCAGCCCTGACAAATGCTTTTGGAGTTTCTCACCGTTCAATGGCACAGAGGTTTTCCTCTGTAGAGCATTGAGTCTTCTCCTGAAGTGGAGCAGAGCCTGAGAAGTCTGATGTTCTCTCTTGTGTTTGCAGAGAATAGAGGCTATAAAGCAGGCCTTGAATGCACACAACATCAGTTTCTTCCTGAGGGGAGGATACTGGGTCTTGGTGACGTTAGCTGACTCCGATTCAGGTAAATGTCTAAACACAGCTCCCAGCAGACCAGTTTTTGGGTGTCTGAGTTCTTACAATGAGAAAATCCCTTTGTAGATCTAGATGTCTGCATGTACACACACAAACTGACTTGTACTCGTGCCATAGACACACATAAGCACCCGTGTGCATGTGTGAATACATACACACACACCCCCCTACATTTGGATAGGTTTTCATTTGGCATTCATTAACCATCACCACCAAATAACTGTTTCTCACACATTTTGCTTTTCCATCCATCATCTTTTGTTTCAGAAGGTTCTTGCTGTTTTCTGTGTAACCCTGTCATAGCTAAACACCAGTGTTACATAGAGCTGGGGTCTGAAGGAGGACCCCACCTTTCACTGAAAGCACTGCCTGCCGAAGTGCTTTGGCTGCACCAGCTGTTGTGAAAGCAGTGTCTGAGAAAGCAGAGTCTTCAGCCATTAACTCTGTAGATAAAGCTCCAGGGGTCTGGGATGTAGCCTGGCATCTCTGAGCTTCAAATCCACATGACACGAAGCTTAAGGCAGGGTCTCCACATTGCTAATCCTGTTCCAAGATCAGTTGCATGCTGTTTCTGTCTGTAAAACAAATAGCAATGGTTTGTGTGCATGCATTTCCTGCATCTCTGGCTTTGCTGTGTGCCTGGGAATTGAAGAGAGTCTGTGTGCATCCGTGTGTGTATTTGAGCAGAGATAGATTAAAATGATCTCTTAACCAGGAAGTTCAGCTTTGGCAGTGCTTTGTCTTAGAATGTGCTGTGATTTTAGTTTGTGAATCATAACCCATGATATATCCTTTCTTAATTCAGTGTGTGGTGGCAGAAAGCTCAGCTGTCCACAGTCCATTATGTAAATGCTGTTGTGATTCTTTGTCTGTCAACTCTCTATAGAGGACAGAGCTCCTATGCAGAGATACAGGCTGGAGTCGGAGTGGCTGGAGAGCAGCCAGACAGAGAGGGATCTGGGGGTGCTGATTGATACCCACCTGAACATGAGCCAGTAGTGTGCCCAGGTGGCCAAGAGAGCCAGTGGCATCCTGGCCTGCATCAGGAATAGTGTGGTCAGCAGGAGCAGGGAGGTCATTCTGCCCCTGTACTCTGCACTGGTTAGACCACACCTTGAGTACTGTATCCAGTTCTGGGCCCCCCAGTTTAGGAAGGGCATTGAGATGCTTGAGCGTGTCCAGAGAAGGGCGAAGAGGCTGGGGAGAGGCCTTGAGCACAGCCCTACGAGGAGAGGCTGAGGGAGCTGGGATTGGTTAGCCTGGAGAAGAGGAGGCTCAGGGGAGACCTCATTGCTGTCTGCAACTACCTGAGGGGAGGTTGTGGCCAGGAGGAGGTTGCTCTCTTCTCTCAGGTGGCCAGCACCAGAACGAGAGGACACAGCCTCAGGCTGTGCCAGGGGAGATTTAGGCTGGGGGTGAGGAGAAAGTTCTTCCCTGAGAGAGTCATTGGACACTGGAATGGGCTGCCCGGGGAGGTGGTGGAGTCGCCGTCCCTGGAGCTGTTCAAGGCAGGATTGGACGTGGCACTTGGTGCCATGGTCTGACCTTGAGCTCTGTGGTAAAGGGTTGGACTTGATGATCTGTGAGGTCTCTTCCAACCTTGATGATACTGTGATCAGCAGCTCTGTGATGCACCTCTGATGTGGTACCTCAGTGAGTTCTAAGAGTCAGCAGTCCTTAGCCAGCCCAAAAAAGCTTGCGCTGAAAGAGTTCATTCCAGCCTTCACCAATGCATGGCCTTGAATCACAGAATCAACCAGGCTGGAAGAGCCCTTCAAGATCATCCAGTCCAACCTAGCACCCAGCCCTATCCAGTCAACTAGACCATGGCACTAAATGCCTCATCCAGTCTCTGCCTGAGCACCTTCAGGCACGGCAACTCCACCACCACCCTGGGCAGCCCATTACAATGGCAAATCACTCTCTCTGTCAGCAACTTCCTCCTAACATTCAGCCTCTACCTCCCCCAGCACAACTTGAGACTGTGTCCCCTCGTTGAGTTCATTTGTTGTTCACACCCTTAGTTTCCTCTTCTGTGAAATGAATATAGCTCTGCTTTTGCAATGCATGTACTTAGGGCGTGTGTTCATTTCCTATGAGAGCTTGAGGTTCCCAGGAAATACCACCCAGTGAGGGTGCAAACAATTAAATCTTTAAGGTTTTATGCTCTTGGTTTTGTTTTTAAATTGGACCTCTGTCCTTCAGTCACAAGGCACCGATTAATTTTGTGGTGTTGCCTTTTTGAAGAAGCTACAAACACAAAGGAGTGGTCATACAAATAACAAGAAAAAAAGTATTTTGACCTGACAGTTCCTTAGAAAAGATAGCCCAGGGATGTGAGTGGTGTGAAAGAGGTTCTGAGCTGTTCTGTTTCCTATTTCAGATGCTCAGAGGATCGGAGGAGGCAGTGGCTACTGGGCTATCGTGGTTCTCTTTGTTATCTGTCTAGTCGCGGTTGGGGCTTTCATCCTCTACAAGTTCAAAAGGCAAGTAAACCTTCAAACAACAACACAGACATTTTAAGAGTTAGAATTTTTATCAAGGTATCAGGAAAACAGAGGTTTGGGAAAGAGATTTCTTGAAAGTACCAAAGTACTGCAGTGATGCTTGCTCTCCCTTGCTGTGTTCCAAGATAAAGAGCAGCAATAGGAGAATGATGGAGAATTTGTTCTGCTTGTCTAAATAATATCATCAGGAAAGAGACCTGAGCTAAAATATTGGTCCTGGTTAATTCCTACCTCATTACTCCTAGTGGTTATGAGCAAACTAAAGCCATCATGGCAGAGAGTGCATCTGCAATGCTGATATGCTGAAAAAGTCATTTTATCCTAAGACGGAGCTCTCTGGGGGGGGGTTCTCTTTGCTCACATTACATTTTAATTGCTGTGGCAATGCCACATGGAATGAGTGGTGGAGATAGATTAGGATTAATTTGACACTAGAGTGTGTTGAGAGGAGAAATAATTCTGCAAGTGGCCTTTTTGAGACACCTTTTGTCAAACCTGACAGGGTGCCCTGCCAGACTTTGACAGTCTGAGAGGTCTTTACGATTTGTTTTAATCATTGCTGCTGGGGCACCCTGCAAGTCAAAGAATTCTGTTCTTGTAATCATTGGCTGAGCTCTTGTTAATTTTGTTATCTCATGGGCATTTAGAAGGCTCTTGCATTTGCTTATAGTGGACACAAGCCTTCATCACCATCAAATCCCGATGCACTTGCTTTAGGGAGGACGCCGATCCATTTGTCTCGTTCTTTAAAGATTGATGCTCATTTGAAATAGGCACTGAAGAACATCTGCAGAAAGTCAGTAGAAATGAGGATGAGACTGAGTCTGTGACAGCAGTGGGCATAGACAACATTTAAGTAAGACAGTCTAAGAAAAGAGGTTTTAATTCAATAGAGGAGGCCCCCCCTCCCCCTCTATCCCAAGAATCTCTTCATCTTCTCACCACAGCCTTTGAGTTTCTGAGAGCCCACAGTGGCTGGTTGCTGTAAAGGACAAAGCACAGCTCACTGTATCAGACTGTCTACAAGTAAATAAAAAGCCACTTTGCTATTTTAGATGCCTGCAGCAAGGAAGAGCATAAAAATGGTTGATGTGTTGTAATTGTTTTATTTCAGTAACAATGCATGGAAGATTTGTTGTTTGTAGAGTGGAATCATAAAATGTGTTGGTGATATCTTTTGAAAGCTCTGTGATTTATATCTCTTATTAGCTCTTAAATGAGAGCAACTAAATAACAGACACAGTTGCTGGGTGGCAAAAGGAGTGTAAAATATTCAAGAAAGGAAGAAGAAAAGAATCATTTTCCTTGAGTTTTTGAACCATTGCTTTATAGACAGAGCTTTTATTAAGAAGGAAATTATAGTGCAATTTGCAAATTGTGAGCTTTAATGTCTCTCCTTCTTCTGTATATAATTTGTGAAAGTCATCAGCTGCAGTTACATTTTGCTGGGTTTTAATCTGGGTGCAGAAGTGGAGACTTTCCAGCAGTGTGCACTTGCAGCCTGGAGGGCCAAACAGGGCTGCAGCAGGAGCAGTGTGGCCAGCAGGGCGAGGGAGGTGATTCTCCCCCTCTGCTCTGCTCTGCTGAGACCCCACCTGGAGTACTGCATCCAGTTCTGGAGCCCCCATTACAAGAGGGATGTGGAGGGGATGGAGTGTGTCCAGAGAAGGGCCACTGGGATGCTCAGAGGGCTGGAGCAGCTCTGCTGTGAAGACAGACTGAAAGAGTTGGGGCTGTTCTGTCTGGAGAAGAGGAGGCTCCCAGGTGACCAGCATCTGAAGGGGGCCTCCAAAAAAGCTGGGGAGGGACTTCAGGCTGTCAGGCAGTGACAGGACTAGGGGGAATGGAGCAAAGCTGGAGATGGGTAGGTTCAGAGTAGACGTGAGGAGGAAGTTGTTGAGCATGAGAGTGGTGAGAGGCTGGAATGGGTTACCCAGGGAGGTGGTTGAGGCTCCATCCCTGGAGGTGTTTGAAGCTAGGCTGGATGAGTCTGTGGCCAGGCTGATCTAGGGTAGGGCATCTCTGGGCATGTCAGGGGGGTTGGAACTAGATGATCCTTGTGATCCCTTTCCCCCCACCTTGACTGATTCTATGATTCTACTTGTGAGTTGTGTTCAAATGTTTCTCAGTAGCCTGCAAACAACTGCTGACATTGATGAATGGCCATGCAGTGGTGCTCAATTTTAGTCCACATCATACCTGGTTCTGAGGGATGTGACAGAATTCTTTTAAAATATTCCTGCTGAGCTTTGCCAAGATGACAGCTTCTTTGGTTGCATCATTCATAGGCAGTTTGATCTTCAAGCAATATTGAGCACCTGATCGGTGCTACCTCTGAAAAATCACTTTTTTAGCTCACGCTGCCTGTGAACTCTCCCACCCAAATCTTTAATCCCTATTAAAAAGCCTTTGCTGTGTTTATAAAGATGGATAGTGAAATGCTGGCTCCCCATGGAGTACTTCCTGGTGAATACAGTCCCTGTAAAGTCAGCACAACCAGTATGTAAGTTTACAAAGTGAACCATAGGGACTGAAGCTATGAAATTGAATGTCCCTTATAGATAGAAAGGTTGCAGGTTCTGAGGCACTAAGGCAGCCTGTCAGTTTTCTGTGCCTTGTATTAAAAATCCATTTGCTGAAAGGATGCCCCAGAACAAACCCCATTCATTTTAGGAGATAATTTCAGCAGGATAACGCTTTCTGGCTCCTGAAGCAGGCTGCCCAGAGAAGTTCGTAGAATCATAGAAGCAAGCAGCTTGGAAGAGACCTCCAAGATCATCCAGTCCAACCTAGCACCCAGCCCTGGCCAATCAACCAGACCATGGCACTAAGTGTCTCATCCAGACTTTTCCTGAACACCTCCAGGGATGGTGACTCCACCACCTCCCTGAGCAGCCCATTCCAATGCCAATCACTCTCTCTGCCAACAACTTCCTCACAACATCCAGCCTAGACCTCCCCTGGCACAACTTCAGACTATGTCCCCTTGTTCTGTTGCTGCTTGCCTGGAGAAGAGACCAACCCCACCTGGCTACAGCCTCCCTTCAGGGAGTTGTAGACAGCATTGAGGTCTGCCCTGAGCCTCCTCTCCTGCAGGCTGCACACCCCCAGCTCCCTCAGCCTCTCCTCATAGGGTTTGTATTCCAGGCCTTCCACCAGCTTCTCTGGACACCTTCCAGCACCTCAGTATCTCTCTTGAATTGAGTGGCCCAGAACTGGACACAGCACTCAAGGTGTAACCTGAGCAGTGCTAAGTACAGGGGCAGAATAACCTCCCTCATCCTACTAGTCTTACTAGTTGTGGACTCGCCTTCTCTGGAGGCTTCCAAAACCTGCCTGGACACCTTCCTCTTCAGCCTGAACTAGGTGAACCTGCTGTAGCAGAGATCTTGGGGCTAGGTGTTCTCCAGAGGTCACTTCAAACCCTGCCACCCTGTGATTCTGTGCTAACTCAAACACCACTGGCAAAGATAAATGGGAGTTATTGTCACATAAAATTGCACACATGTATAAGGTGCTGAAATGTTGCTACTGTCCTTAGCTTTTATGTGGGGTTTGCAAAGTTTAAGAGGAGGTGGAAGGCATTTGGTGCTTTCATTTTGTGATAGTTTGGCTGTTCCCCACCCCCTCCATACTTTAGAAATCACCCAGACTAGACTCAGCCAGCTCTGGAAATATGAATGAAGCTTTTATTTACAGCTTAGCTCAATATCCAAGCAGATATTTACAGTATGTGCAGTTATAGACAGAAATAGACAAGGTAAAAGGTAATACAGAAACACAACAGCCCTCCCAGAAACCTGAGTCCCCAGGAAGGGCTCCCAACTGCCCCTTCACCTTCTCTCTACCCATCTCAACCTTATGCCAGTCCCAAGGAGGAATGGAGGTTCAGCCAGGGAGGTTAGGAAGCAAAGTAGATTAGAAAAGAAATGGAGTGTGAGGTTAGACATGCAGCTCAGCCAGTTCCCCAGAAGAAACAAGACTACTTTATCTAAGTTTTGATTCTTATTCTTGTACATCTCAGCAAGCCTATGAGGGAAGCAGACATCACCACTGTTTTCCTTCCACAGCCTGTAATCTAGTTCTTCTCACCAAAACATTCTAGCTAGCTTCAAACTAGCACACATTTGCATAAGCTCTTAGTCAGATACTCCCTTCAGAAGAGTTGAAACTCCTTTTCTTTCCCCAAGACAGAGAAATGTTTACTAGTCCTGGTTTCATCACTACACTAATTGGGTCTACAGGATTTGCAGTTGGCATCGGAGCACAGGCAAAGCAGGTGGTCTGCAAGATTGCCTTGGACCATCCTCGCTCTTTGCTGGCCCAAAGGACAGAGCAGTTCTTTACTTAGGGTTGATACTTGGAAAAATGCAAGGTGGAAAGACTGGTTTTCAGTGACTGGCTTGGCAGGGAGGTTACATGAGAGTATTCCATCCCTTTTCACCAAGCACAGGCACTGTTCGAGGCTTGTGATGAAAAGGGAAGAGAAAACAGCAGACTTTTGTGTAGACCATAGTAGAGATTGGCTAGGAAATGGGAGAAACCTGCCCAAACTGTCCAGTGCATCCTGAGTACTGAGGCCCCTTGTTCACACCTGCCCTCCCTGCCTGGATGGTTTCTAAAGTTCATGTCATAAAACCTTGGGTCTTGATTTACACCCATCTTTGTGAGGCAGGATTGCCTGCTGCTGAAAGGCAGTGTTGACAGAGCATCAGGGACCAAACTCATGCCTTTCTTCTGTGCATCTTTCAGGGCAATCAGGACAGCTATGGTGAAACTTGCTGCTCTTGTTCCTATCTCTCATTGCTTGAGAACTGCAATATCCAGTGCTGAAACTTGGTGTTCATCACAATGTGCTCACAAAATTATTTGGGGAGAGCATTCATCTTAAAAGAACCAATCCTGGAAAGGCAAGACTGTGTCAGATGCCTCATATACAGAAAATTAGAGCAACCTCCCCCTGGCCACAACCACCCCTCAGGTAGTTGTAGACAGCAATAAGGTCTCCCCTGAGCCTCCTCTTCTCCAGCCTAACCAATCCCAGCTCCCTCAGCCTCTCCTCGTAGGGCTGTGCTCAAGGCCTCTCCCCAGCCTCGTCGCCCTTCTCTGGACACGCTCAAGCATCTCAATGTCCCTCCTAAACTGGGGGGCCCAGAACTGAACACAGGACTCAAGGTGTGGTCTAACCAGTGCAGAGTACAGGGGCAGAATGACCTCCCTGCTCCTGCTGGCCACACCATTCCTGATGCATGCCAGGATGCCACTGGCCCTCTTGGCCACCTGGGCACACTGCTGACTCATGTTCAGGTGGGTATCAATCAGCACCCCCAGATCCCTCTCTGTCTGGCTGCTCTCCAGCCACTCTGACCCCAGCCTGTATCTCTGCATGGGGTTGTTGTAGCCAAAGTGCAGCACCCTGCACGTTGATGTCTTCAAAAAAACTATTTCCAGTCACACCCCCCAAAAGCACAGAGATTGGTTTAGATAGTTTTAGGGGGAGATTTTCAGCATGGTAATACCCAAGCTGCTAAATCTGCCTGTGGCTGTGGCACAAGAGGCAGTGCAGACAGCGAGTGTGGATGGTGGGCAAGTGAAAACCATTTGCCTTTTCCTTGCTCTTGCTTTCTGAGCGTGGAAATCACCTATCTGATGCCTCAGGCAATGTGTTACAGTGCTCAGGAGTATGCTTCAGTTGTTTAAGCATCCAAGTACAATGAGCTACAGCTGCTTCTTTTGACCAGAACAATATGAAGCAGATGGAAAATATTTTTGAGAAATCAAATCTTATTTTTTAATGCAGATCTGGGACCTGCATATATTAATTTTTTTTTTTTTTTATTCCATACCATCTTTACTAAATTTGGCTCAGTAAAAACACACTTCTTCCACTCCCTTTGTAACAATGTTTATGAGGTTGGGGTTTTTTTTGTGGCTTTCAAATTGCCATCCAGAAAATAATTTCTTCATCCTTTCTGAGCAAGCTTCTCTGGTGTGGGGTCCTGGGCAGCAATCTAGAGAAGGCCAAGAGCAGTATCCACAGCAGGCAAAGTGGGGGAGAGGAATGTTGTATTTTAGCCACATCAAAGCTGCCTTGCAGTCATCATGTTACATCTGAAATCATCCTTTTCTTGCTTTTTACTTCTGTGTAACAACAGGATATTAGAGCAGCCAAACCCAGGCAAAGAGAGAGGAGATCTTATTGCTGTCTACAACTACCTGAGGGGTGGTTGTGGCCAGGGGGAGGTTGCTCTCTTCTCTCAGGTGGCCAGCGCCAGAACGAGAGGACACAGCCTCAGGCTGTGCCAGGGGAAATTTAGGCTGGAGGTGAGGAGAAAGTTCTTCCCTGAGAGAGTCATTGGACACTGGAATGGGCTGCCCGGGGAGGTGGTGGAGTCGCCGTCCCTGGAGCTGTTCAAGGCAGGACTGGACGTGGCACTTGGTGCCATGGTCTGGCCTTGAGCTCTGTGGTAAAGGGTTGGACTTGATGATCTATGAGGTCTCTTCCAACCTTGGTGATACTGTGATACTGTGAGATGGCTTCCCTGCTTAGGTGTTGGAGCTGGTTGAGAACAGTTAGCAGAAGCAGGTGAATCTTCAGCTCTCCATTTGCATGCAGACTGCTGCCATGTGCTTAGAGCTGCAATCATAGCATCAACCAGGTTGGGAGAGACATCCAAGCTCATCCAGTCCAACCTAGCACCCTGGCCTAGCCAGTCAACTAGGCCATGGCACTAAGTGCCCCATCCAGGCTTTTCTTGAACACCTCCAGGGACAGCGACTCCACCACCTCCCTGGGCAGCCCATTCCAATGGCGAATCACTGAGCCTCCTTTGGCCAAATTTACACCATTTTGTGTCTATTCCTTTTCTTCTCTCTACTGGCAAGTGCCACTTTTGGTAAATGAACCCACTCCTGGGTCATTCCCACAATCTGGAGCAGAGCTGCATTACCTTTCTGCCTCATTGCCTTACTATCTCATTTTCAGTCCCTGAAGAAAAGCTTTCTTTGCTTTCTTTTTTCCCCCCACCTTGCTTATACTACTTTTATGTTCCATCAGAGCAAGTTTAGTCCCAATCCATGCCATTTACTCATGAAAAAAAAAAAAAAAAACAACAACTCAGGCACTAATTTAATGATCCATAATATTTCATAAAACCTTCCTCAGAAATCAAAGTGGTAGCATGCAGAGAAGATTTGTGAAATGAAAGAGGCAAGTAAATCAGGAGTGGCTTAAAGCACAAAGAAGTCAGTTGTCTGCACGCTAATCCAAACAGCACCTCAATAAAGTCTTGCATTTAATGGATTATTAGTTTTGTTAGTGTTGTTTAAGTTCCAAGAGAAAGCTGCATTATCCCATATGCTTTGCCACGTGAATACCTTCCTGCTCCTTCTATGAGAGGATCTTAAAGCTCTGGGAAATAAATTGAGTTGCATAAAGGCCAGCGAATATTGGCTCTGCGGGGAAGGAACTGAAAACCAAATAAACTGGAGAGTTTAAGTGAGTGGGAATCAATATCTCATCCACCTCCTGATGTTCCTTCCTGCTGAACATTAAGTGCAAAGGGTTTCAGATATGAACTGATTAGAATTTGTGATTATAGGCTGAGGGGAAAGGAAAAACAACACTTTCTAGACTGTCTTGTAAAAGGTGTGGGACCTAGAGGGCCTGCTGAAAGCTGTGATGTTTGTTCCTAGTTCTGTGCAGAATTAAGGCTCCAGTTTGTGTTTTTATGGTCCTCAAAGCAGGCATGAATATTTCCTCTTCTTCATGATTGAAATAAAATGCTGCAGAGAAAACAAAAGGAACTAAAAACGTAAGCCATGGAGTGCAGCTCAGCAGAGGTAATTGTTTGCAGTGATGGATGAGAAGCACATGCACTCTGCAGCTGAAGAGTGAACCCTCCAAAGGAGCTGTGGCATAATCTGCTTCTCTCTTCTTACAAATGTGCTTTCCATTTTCTGTTGCTGGTATCAAACTCTTGGTCAAACTTCCTGTGGCTTTTGCCATCCAGTTACTGGAAGAGCAGTGGTGCAAGGCTTGGCATGATCTGTGTGTTAGTGTTGGAGGAGCCCTCGGACCTGTTGAAGTGGTTATGATAGCAGAGCACTGCACCATCAGACCTCCTTTCATCCTTTCCCTTTACATTTGGTTATTCCTGTGTTTTACTCACTCCATGCTCACCAGGATCTAGAGAAGAACAAGATCAGATACCTTTCTTTGTGCTGATTTTAAATACTGGGACAAAATCCTTGATCTTAGATATCCAGTTTTGTCTGTGTCTGCATATAGCCGATAGAGATATCTGTGTGTGCATGTAGAGCAGCAAGGGGAGAGGGACTTGGGAGTCCTGGTGGATGGAAGGTTGCCATAAGCCAGCAGTGAGCTCTTGTGGCCAGGAAGGCCAATGCCATTCTGGGGTGTATTAGAATCATAAAATCAACCAGGTTGGAAGAGACCTCCAAGATCATCCAGTCCAACCTAGCACCCAGCCCTAGGCAGTCAACTAGGCCATGGCACTAAGTGCCTCAGCCAGGCTTTGCTTCAACACCTCCGGGGGTGGTGACTCCACCACCTCCCTGGGCAGCCCATTCCAATGCCAATCACTCTCTCTGCCAAAAACTTCCTCCTGATGTCCAGTCTAGACCTCCCCTGCCACAACTTGAGACTGTGTCCCCTTGTTCTGTTGCTGGTTGCCTGGCAGAAGAGACCAACCCCACCTGGCTACAGCCTCCCTTCAGGTAGTTGTAGACAGCAATGAGGTCACCCCTGAGCCTCCTCTTCTCCAGGCTAAAGAGAAGGGCTGTGGTTAGAATCATAGAATAGAATCATGATTGTCCTTCCCCTCTGCTCTGCCTTGGTGAGGCCTCATCTGGAGTATTGTGTCCAATTCTGGGCTCCACAGTTAAAGAATCACAGGGAGCTGCTTGAGAGAGTCCAGTGCAGAGCCACAAAAATGATTAAGGGAGTTGAACATCTTCCTTATGAGGAGGGCTTGAGGCAGCTGGAGCTTGTTAGCTTGGATAGGAGGAAACTAAGGGGTGACCTCCTTCATGTTCATAAATATCTAAGGGGTGAATGCCAGGAGGCTGGAGCCAGCCTCTTCTTGGTGATGCCCAGTGACAGCACAAGGGGCAATGGGTGGAAGTTGAGGCATAGCAGGTTCCATGTGAACCTGAGGAAGAAGTTTTTCACTGTGAGGGTGACAGAACTCTGGAACAAGCTGCTCAAAGAGGTTGTGGAGTCTCCCTCTCTGGAGACATTCAAGAACTGTCTAGATGCATTCCTGTGTGAGCTGTTCTAGGTGATCTTGCTCTGGCAGGGGGGCTGGATTAGATAATCTTTTGAGATCTCTTCCAGCCCCTGACATTCTATGACAAACTTCTTGAATAGCTCACATAAAAGGCAGGAGATCCAGAGAGTGACCTTGCATTATTTAGCAATTTCTGTTAATGCTGATTTCTTTGCTGCACCAGAAGATGCAGTTCAAACTAGTCTGATGCAGTAACTTTTATCTCAAAGTGAGAGTGGTGCCACCTGGTAAAGAGCCTTTTCTCTGAAATGTCATTGAAAGGCAGGCCAACTTCAAAAGCCTGGAGGAAACAAAGCAACCTACATATTTATCCAGGCATCAAACTGCTGCCAGAATTTGGAACAGAAGATGGTTGGGTTTAGATGCCTAAAAATTAGTGTCACTTTTTCTATTTTCTCACTGTCTAAGGAAGCTCAGAAGAAACCACAGCTTAACCTCAGCAGTTCAAACCAATTTTCTCTTTTCTTCTCACTGCCTGCCTCTGGCAATAATCTATGTTTAAGCAGAGACTTTGACAGCTGTGATCTACTGTCATGCTGATCAAGCTGTCAAACTGCTTCTTGCAGTGTAGGAAGCAGAGCTCACAACCTGCAACTCCCTAACCAGAAGTGTCTGCTTGGTGCTAAGGAGAGGATGTCCTTAGATGTCCAGGCAGATCATAGGTGACTGCAGCTACAGCAAAGGGTATGGCTCTCGAGAAGTGTTTGAACCATAAGTTCTGATGCAGGGTTAGAAGTTCCTGATTATTGCCTTTGATTTCACAAGGTCTAACTTGAGTTAATCTAGTTAAGAACTCTTTGTCAATGTTAAGTCTTACGCTTCCCAGCCTGAACCATGGTGCTAATTGTTCAGCAGAGCTGATAAAGGCATTTAATAATGTGATTCTGAAGGAATTAATTAAATGCTGCCTGCTTTAGGGACTTTTGTTCAGTTCAGCAGTTCCCAGTCGTGCTGGGCCAGGCTTTGCCCTTTATCCTTTTCAGTGCTGCCCACTTAACCTCACCAAGCTGCCTTGTCTTCTTTGCCCTTATTGATCCTGTTTACCTCCTTACACCTTATCCCTTGGTCTTGGGCCTCCTGGTTCTTCGTTCTCTACTTGCTCTCCATTCCCTGTCTCTTGTGTTTCTACTGCTTCTGTCTCCTCAAACTTGACAGAATATGAAATGCTGTCACCCTGCATTGTCAGCACGCTTAACCAGAGAGATGTAATGATGATTGTGACCCAGATTAATGGTTGTGAAGGCACTTGGAACCAGGAGTGAATGCCTGCTGGGCCTTTCTGTTGCTTGAGGTCTTCAAATAGTTTTTCTGTGGTTTTAGTAAATGTTTTTGTCTTTTTTCCCCCAGGACTGCTCATTGTCTGCCAATCTTAGTCAGAAACTGGTAGGTAGTGTGTTGGGATGAACATCGTGACAAGGCAGGTGCATCAACCTGTGACTGGGAATAAGGAGCTGAGAAGCTTAGGCTGTGAACACTAACTTAAGGAAGGCAGGTGCATCAACCTGTGACTGGGAATAAGGAGCTGAGAAGCTTAGGCTGTGAACACTAACTTAAGGAAGGGAGGTGCAACAACCTGTGACTGGGAATAAGGAGTTGAGAAGCTTAGGCTGTGAACACTAACTTAAGGAAGGGAGGTGCATCAACCTGTGACTGGGAATAAGGAGTTGAGGAGCTTAGACTGTGAACACCAACTTAAGGAAGGGAGGTGCATCAACCTGTGACTGGGAATAAGGAGCTGAGAAGCTTGGGCTGTGAGCACTGACTTAAGGAAGAGAGGGGTTGGTGCTGTGTTGTGATTCTGGAATGACTTTGTTCTGCTGGAGTTCTGCTCTGATGCCAGTGTGCGCGCCACGTGAGGGAACTCCATCACAAAACCTTCTCTCTCTGTCTGATGTAGGAAACTTCCAGGCAGAAATGTCTACGCCCAGATGCACAACGAAAAAGAGCAGGAGATGACAAGCCCTGTTAATCACAGTGAGGACACCCAGAACATCATCCAGGGTGAGGAGTTTATTGATGATGATCTGGACTCTCAAACGCTAGGGAACGCAAGAGGTAACTTCATTTTGACTTTATACATTTTTCACAAGTAATTGGTTTTTAACTTTTGGTTTAGGGGTTTTGTTTTGTAGGTTTGGGTTTGTTTTCTTTTTTTGTTGGTTGGCTTTGTTTAGCTGTTTTGTCTTTTTCCCCTCAGTCTGAGGAAGAAGCAGAAGGTGCACCACTAACAAAGGATTACCTCGGTTGGCTTCTGGCTTGTGTGTGATACAGGCTAATGTATGAATGATGTGCTATGTAGAGCATGAGTACAGACAGAGTACAGTTCAATGTCAGGAGCCTTGCTTGGACAATTTCTGAGAGAAATTGCATTTGGTAGAACAGGATGTGATAGCTCACAGCTCAATTAACTCAAAACCACCCCCAGTTAGTGAAACATTGAACTTAGGCTAGGAGTCTGTGTTCTCATGATTGCAGGTGGATTGTATCTGGATCCTTTGCTATGTTTGCCATTGTGTCCCAGTGGCAGTGAAAGTTTCAGTCCTAGGAAAATCCCATTTATTTCTCTGTAAAAAGTGTCATAAATCTTCCCTACTTTAGCTGACAACGTTCTGGTATCCAAGGGGTGGTCATAAGGAGCCTGTGAGGCAAACACCTGCACCGAAGGTTTCCAGTGTCAGGTGGAAGTGCATATCCTGGCACCCTGAGGTTCTTTGCGGTGCTGGTCCATAAAGTTCATTGCTTGTAAAATTTGTCATCGTGTCCAGACTCCTTTCAGGTCACAGTGAAAAATAAAGGATAATGGAAAAAAGCTCCCCAGGTCCATTTCTGTATATTTGGTGAAAATAAACCAGATAACTCAAAACCTTTGGGATTTCTAGCAGCAGATTTGTGGTGTAACAGGCAGCTGCAATGGCTTCATGACCACGTGCAATAAGGATGTGTTTTAGCTGCAGGAGAAGGAGCCTGAGGCAGGACAGAACTCCAGCCAAGGAGAGTTTTCTTTATCTTGAGTTTCACCTTTTCTTTGTTGTCAGTGTCTTTATTTCCACATGCTGAACTGTGTGCCCCTTCTAGGTTCTTGGAGGTGTTAGCTTTGCACGCAATAATCCAGCCTCTTGCCTTGCTGTGTTTATTTGTGTCTTCTCTTTGACAGCCTTTGTGTATGACTATCACTGGGTTTCCATTCAGCTTTGCAAGATGACCTTGATTGCACTCATGACTGTGCCAGGGTTGTTCCAAAAACAACCCTGGAAAAACAAAGTCTGCGTTAAAAGTGTTTGATCAACTCATCTCCAGGGTCTTTAGAGGAGAAAGATGAATGCTAACCGAGTCCTTGCAGACAAGCCTATTAAAGTGGAGCATTCAAATATCTCTAGCAATGTACAAAAGCACAACTTCCTTTAATGTAGAGAATCCCTCATGGCCTGTTTATCTAAGGTAGCTTGGGATGCTGGAAGAAAGAAGTGCTGCCCTGCTTTGTAGCACATTCAGAAATAATCTCTGCTTGCCCTGCACTCCTTGCTTGGAGATAGATCAATAAATCTTCCATCTGGGCAGAGCATTATTAGAGTTAAAGAGTGCAAGATCGTGATGTTCGGATATGCAACTTGAGGCAGTTAGCAAATGCAGATCTCGAGGTGATCTGTGCTTCTGCCAGGCTGCAGCACCAGCAGCACTTCCACCAGAACGTAAAGAGTTCATTTCTGTGGACCATAATCATCTGTGCTTGTCAGCTGCTGTGCAGCTTTTAGACACAAGACTTTATTTAAGACTTAAACCCCCCCTTTCCACTCTCTATTGTTTTCTTACTTGCAATACTTCCCGCTAACTCCAGCATTGCTCAGTGCCACCAAGTAGATACTCCTCATAAGGATACTCCCCTATTTAATCTGGCTGGAGTATGAAACCTGTGGAGTTGCCATCCCTGGGGCACTTTAAGGCAAGGTTGGACATGGCACTTGGTGCCATGGTCTAGCCTTGAGCTCTGTGGTAAAGGGTTGGACTTGATGATCTGTGAGGTCTCTTCCAACCCTGATGATACTGTGATACTGTGATAATCCCTGCTCGATGCTAAATTCTGATTTGCAGAAGGTTCCAATGCTATGGAGACCCCTTCTAGTTCTGGAGAGCTTTCTGCCTCCCTGGTGGGAGCTGTCAGTAGCAGCCTCAGCTCCGTGCACAGCAGGGAGTTGCAGGCCTGGGGTTCTGTTTGTTCTCTCTTCTCATAACTTTTGAATTTCCACAGTACAGTACTTCCAGACTCACCCATCCACTTTTTTTGTTTTCTATATATTTTATGTTGCCTACTTTATCGCAACCCCCACCTTGGGACTCCTCAACACCATTACCTTGCAGTGACTCCTTCTGGGAGAAGTGGCAACTTGAACAGCTACAGAGTTCCCTTATTGCTGATGCCGGTCAGTGTCCAGTCCCAGGTCAGTGGCATGTCGAATGGATGCCTCAGGTTCCATTCTCCTCCCTCACCTGCACCCCTCCAGACAACTACACCTTTTTAAGCCACAAAAGGGAACCAACTTTTGCTGTCACTGGGCTAGAAACCCTAGGAATTCACCACAAATCCACCACCATGACCAAAAGCTTTGTGCCAAAGTGCGCTGTAGGTACACGGAGCTGTTGCACCGACCTTCACCTGGCCTGTGGTCTGATAAAGCCACTTTCTGTATGTGATTGACTTGTCCCTGCAGTAAAAAGGGGATGTGTGGTGAAGTGACTGCAAAGCACTAACGCTGGCCTTTTGTTTTGTCTTTCCGTAGGCAATCACTCAGGCGTGGTTTTGAGCATCAACTCCCGAGAGATGCACAGCTACCTGGTTAGCTGATAGTCACAGCTGAACGCAGCACCCGACAGACTCTTCTCTATAGCGATTTCTCTTTCCCTGGTGATGTCACAGAATGGCAAATCTGACTGTAAAGGCTGCTGCAGAGGAAGGCTCTTATCAGTCCCGTGGAGAAAAAGGTTCATCGTCGGTTACCAAGGGAAAAGAAAGCTTCGTCTTGTGTTCCTCTCCATGGCCTGAGAACTTGTCACAATGGAAACTCAAGCTGTGATAGCCAACCTGTAGCCCTAGGCACCTTCAATGCCACCTTCTTTCTCTTCTGTATACGCTCTAGTTCTCTATGTTTATTTTTAGAAGGATCAATTGTAACTTTTTAACTCTCTTTTTAATCGAGGTATTCAGTGCAAGGCTGGGACTTTTCAGCCCAAAAAAAAAAAGGTGATTTTTACACAAGTGACTAGACCAGAATGGATGGTGGGGGGATCACAGTGACAGTTTTTTAGGAGGCCAAGAGTGCTGGGAGAGGACCGAGCCAGGAGACAAATGCACTCTCAGTCCATGTAAGCTCTTCACTTAAACACGTGTAAGACAATCTAATGAATTTAGGCTTAGGCCCTTCTGTGGGTTAAAGTGGTGATTAAGGTATCTCATAATATAGGATAATGCTCTAGTAGGTGTAGCAAGTCCTGACAAACCATCAGCACCCAGTTCCACCCTGTGTGAAACAAAACCACCAGCTGGATGCTCTTTCCAGACCAGGTGCCTTCGCTTGTGGACAGTTCAGTCGCTCTCCTCCTGTCTCCTGAGCCAGCAGCTGCAGAATGATGCCAGCTGCTGGATGAGTTATGCCCATACTGGTGTCCTTCTTAACTTTGTGAGTGTGGAAATGCCTCCCCCAAGGCCCTGTCTTTACATGGTGATTACTGTCCGGAGGGCAGTGCTGGTCAGGTAGGTGGCAGCTCTCCTCTGGACAGGGCTGGGCTGCACACCACCACCCCCTTCCCACCCATGTCTGTCCTTGGGGTTTTCCCTGGCTGCTTGCCCTGCAGGCAGGGGTGGGCAAACTCTGAGCTATCCTTTTCCACTTGGGTGGGCTTGGCAATCCAAGGGGTGGCCATGGGGATTGCAGTCTGTGATTTAGAGGTTCGTGTTGCCTTTCCATCACCACAGGGTGTCACTCGGTCCCTACCACTGCTGGCCTCTTCCTGCAGGGAGGGTGGGAGGGCTTCTGAAGGAGCTGCCTGCGGAAAGGCTTCCTTAATCCCGACACTGTCACTTGAATCAGTTTCCTAGTCCTGGCTTCTGCATCCCTAGGGAAGAGCAGTGCAGCAGACCAACATCCTGCTGGCCATTTCCTAGTGCTTTATGGAACCGTGCGGGAAACAGGCTGTGGTGTGATGAGTTTAACCAGCTGGCGTCCTCTGGGTTGCAGCTGCCTGGGGTTAGGATGCTTAACCATAGAGTCACTTCTTGCCTTTGACAGAGAATAAACAGCCCTTTGCTTGCTGGATGCCGTGCTGATGCCAGTGAGAAGCCCACACAGCCCCTTGCTTAAAGAGGAGACAGGTACCTGGCTGCATCTTTGTGACTAAGCAAACAGAAGATACCTACTGCTGGTAAAGCAGAAAAGAACTGGGTTTAAAGTACCATGTGCATTGGAGTCACTCTTCCACCTGGCCGTGGATATCTCAGAGCATGCTGCCATCCAGTGCAGCAGAGGGGGGTGTGGGAATTCAGTGTGGTGCTGTGGGCGCTCACAACCCCCGCAGGATGTGTGTGTAAGGCACAGGACAACCTAGGTTGGAAATGCACCAGATGGAACTGGGTGGGAAGGGTCAAGTGAGGAGTTTGAGAGCTGTGCTGAAATGGCTACGTCTGTGGCTGTGGAGTGCTGTGCAAGCTCCTTTGCAGAGCAGCAGTGCTCATGCTGCCTGTGGTCTGCCAGGCAGGGGGGACCCGGGGCTTTACATCTCTCTGAGCCTCTTTGCAGAGGTGCAGATACAAACCACGCTCTGCACATCGCAGACTCTGCAGACTGCTGCACCAGAGGCTTTCCCTCCTCACCAGCTCTTCGTGCTGGTGGAAACGAGCTGGAGCAGAGAATGAAATAGCATTGGGAACAGCTCACTTGTTGCCATCAGACAGCTCTGAGGTGGGGTATTTGTGTAGGGTGAGTGAGTAGAGGCTTAGCCTCTTGAACAAGGGGTGGGATGGAAGTTCTAGCTTGCTGTCGTTCTGCCATGGTTCATCTGATGGGCAAAGGGCACTGCTGGAGCCAGGTCACGAGCACCTTGTGCTTTAGCAGCTGCTTTTAGCACAGGGGGGTTGCCTCTCTAACATAGCTCTTTTGGATGACTGCAGAATCTTTAACCACTTGCTACTCTAATTAACACTCAACACAACACAGGGCCTGGAATCGTGGGGTTTGTTGCTTATTCATGTGCTTCATGCAGCATTCCTATGAGGTTGGTTTGTCATGCCTTAAACCCACTGTTTTCTAAGGAGATGTCAGCGTGGCTCAAACTCTATTTACACTACCCAGCAGATACAAAGGAAGCCTTTGATGCCCTGGCAAGAATAGCTTTAAAATGAATGATTTTTAGAACTGAGTCACTCCCATTGCCATGTTCCCCTTCCTGATGTCTTGGTTTATCTTGAAATGAGAAGTCTCACTAGTGCTAGGCTTCAGATTTCTTGCACTATGGCCATGACACCTTAGCATTTTCTCTCTTTTGTGTCTAAAAGCCTGATACGTGCCCCCAGCAGCACAGAGTTGTTCCTGTGCATGGTCAAACATGTGCATTTGGCACATGGAATTTGTTGTGTTCCAGTTAAATTTGTTAGTGAGGAAGGGTGAGGTGATGGCTGAAAAACAGAAGGTGGGTGTCAGGCACCTGGGCTGGATTCTGTGCCAGACTTGGACTTGAGGAAAGCTGTTTAACCTGTATGTCCCTCAGTTTTCCCACCTGTAAAATGGAGCTGATAGAAATTAGCTAAATTGAGGCTAAATTAATTACTCTTTGTTCAGCATCTTCATGGTGAAAGAATTTGGTGAGTGTAAATTATTGGTAGTTTCCAATTCTTTGCCATTAGTAGTTCCTAATGCAAAGCAGATTTCATCTAGTGGTGGTGATGCTGAGCTGTGGTTTAGGTCCAGTGAGGCATCCCTGTAGTGGGAATGCTGCTGCTGGCTGCTGTCTCTCTTAGAGAGGTCAGCAGAATGGAGCTGCAGTGGTTGCCACCCTCCTTACACAAAGAAGTGTGGGAGAAGGCTGTGCTGCCATTCAGCCAGACTTGGACAGGCTGAGGATTGGGCAGGAAGAGATGCAATGACATTCAACAAGGGCAAGTGAAGAGTCTTGCACCTGGGAAGGAACAACCCCAGGGAGCAGGATAGGCTGGGGACTGACCTGTTGGAAGGTAATGAAGGTGAAAAGGATCTGGGGGTCCTAGCTGATTGGAGGTTGACCATGAGCCAGCAATGTGCTCTTGTGGCCAAGAGGGGCAATGCCATGCTGGGGTGCATTGAAGGGCTGTGGCTACTAGGTCGAGAGAGGTTCTCCTGCCCTTCTACTCTGCCCTGGTGAGGCTGCATCTGGAGTACTGTGTCCAGTTCTGGGCCCCCACAGTTTAAGAGGGACATGGAACTGCTTGAGAGAGTCCATCACAGAGCCACAAAGATGATGAAAGGAATGGAACATCTCTGTTATGAGGAGAGCCTGAGTGAGCTGGGGCTGTGCTGCTTGGAGAAGAGGAGCCTGAGGGGTGACCTCGTTAATGTTTATAAAGATGTAAAGGTGAGTGCCAGGAGGCTGGAGCCAGGCTCTGCTGGGTGATGCCTGATGACAGGACAAGGGGCAGTGGGTGGAAGCTGCGGCTCTTCAGCTTGGAAGAGAAGAGCCTGGGAGGTGATGTCATTAATGTTTATAAATGTGTAATTTGTCAGGAGGCTGGAGCCAGGCTCCTCTCTGTGCTACTCAATGGCAGGACAAGGGGCAGTGAGTGGCAGCTGAGGCATAGGAAGTTTTATGTATACATGAGGAGGAATTTTTTCCCTGTGAGGGTGACAGAACACTGGAACAAGCTGCCCAGGGGGTTGTGAAGTCTCCTTCTCTGGAGCTATTGAAAACCTGCCTGGATGTGTTCCTGTGTGATCTGGTATGGGAGATCCTGCTCTGGCAGGGGGGTTGCGCTGGATGAGCTTTTGAGGTCCCTTCCAGCCCCTGACATTCAGTGAGATGTTTGTTATGTTGAGAAAGTTAAATACATGCATAGGTTTGCAGAAACCTTGTGATGAAGAACCAGTGGCTCTGCTAAGTTTTGAGTCTCAAGTGTTATTTCAAGTCAAGCACAAGGTTGCTAAGTTGAGAGAGTCGATGACAATTTCAGTCACAGGAGGTTTTTTTTCCCCTGTCTCCTATGATACAGTGTGATGCAATTTTTCATTAATGAGACTTTGGAGGAAAAGGGAGGCTAAAATTTTGATTTCATTGCACAGTCCCTGACAGTTGGAGCTGTTCTTGCACATTGATTGATACTGCTGAATTATTTCCATCTTCCTTGTTTAGCTCAGAGCTTTAGAGTCAAGTAAGTTGTGTGTTTCTCTCAGGAAAAAAAAAAAATTGGCTCCCCACCAGGAGGAAATTTAGAAGCATTTACCTTTATAAATATTGATCTTTGAGTTGCAAAATTATATTGTGTCTAAGTCCACCCAAAAAAGATGCTTCCTGGCTCATTCTCTCTGCTCTAGTCCCAGTTGCACACCGCTGCTGCAGCTTTCTTTATGAGATTGGCATTTAGCCTAATCTTACCAGACTGAGAAGGTCTTTCTAAATCTTCCATTAGAGCAGCACTAAATTGCTCAGAAGTAGTTAAAGGATCTGCTCAGACCATTCTCATAGAGTCATAGAATGGTTTAGGTTGGAAGGGACCTCAAGGATCATCCAGCTCCAACCCTCTGCCATAGGCAGGGAGACCTCCCACTGGAACAGGTCACTCAAGGCCTCATCCAACCTGGCCTTGAACACCTCCAGGGAGGCTGTGGAGCACAGAATCACCCAATGTGATCTTTGATCACATTGGGTGATTCTGTGCTCCACAGCCTCCCTAGGCAACCTGTGCCAGTGTCTCACCACCCTCACTGCAAAGAACCCTTTCCTATCATCTACGTTGAATCTGCCCTCTGCCAGTTTAAACCCATTACCCTTGTCCTGGCATTACAAGACCTTGTCAATAGTCCCTTCCCAGTCCTTCTGTAGCCCCCTTCAGATACTGGAAGGCCACTATAAGGTCTTCTCAAAGCCTTTTTTTCTCCAGGCTGAAGAGCCCCAATGCTCATAGCCTGTCCTCATAACAGAACTGCTGCAGCCCTCTGAGCATCTTGGTTGCCTCCTCTGGACTGGTTTCAACTGGCTCCCCTGTTAGGAGGAAATTCTTCACAGAGAGAGTGATTGGCATTGGAATGGGCTGCCCAGGGAGGTGGTGGAGTCATCGTGCCTGGGGGTGTTCAAGAAAAGCCTGGCTGAGGCACTTAGTGCCATGGTCTGGTTGATTGGATAGGGCTGGGTGCTAGGTTGGACTGGATGATCATTAAGGTCTCTTCCAACCTGGTTGATTCTATGTCTTTTTTTGTGCTGGGGGCTCCAGAACTGCACACAGTACTCCAGGTGGGGTCTGAGGAGAGCAGAGTAAAGGGGCAGAATCCCCTCCCTTGCCCTGCTTATTCCTTCCATGGCTACATATGTCATGGTTTGCACTCCTGTTCAGACTGTAGTCATCAAAGTGACAAAGTGTGAGTTAACTCTGACCTCCAGTTAGCTTTCAGAGCAGAAAGCCCAACCCTGCAGTCTCTGGGCAATGTCAAGCTGTGCACTCTTCATTTTTTTAATCTTCTTTCCTACACCAGCCCTTCTGCTGGACTGATCACCTCAGTGTCTTCTCCTCCACTTCTTTTTGCAGCCTCAGAAGGATTTCTCAGTGTTGAGATGGCCTAGAACAACTCACTTTCCAAACTTGAATGGGAATATTTTGTGGACAAAGTTGTCCTTTTCCCTTTCTTTTCAAGCATGTTGCATAGAGCAGGTTATAGAATTACAGAATCATAGAATCAGTCAGGTTTGGAAGGGACCACAAGGAGCAACCAGTTCCAACCCCTCCTGCCATGGGCAAGGACACCCTACCCTAGATCAGGCTGGCCACAGCCTCATCCAGCCTGGCCTCGAACACCTCCAGGGATGGAACCTCAGCCACCTCCCTGGGCAGCCCATTCCAGGTTCTCAGGGAGAGTTATGCATCCTATCAGGGAAAGAAGGACCTGTGGTGGTCTTCAGGTGGTGTGAAGACTGAAGAATGCAACCCTCTTCAATTCAGCTTTCTTTTAAAATGTACTTTCCCCCTGGAACTGATACATGCAGCAAATTGTTTTTAACATGGGAGATCTGATTGCTTTAAGTCCCCAGCCCCAGCCTTTTCCTTCTGTTAAATGGAGTAGCAAATGAGTTAAAATATGAGTTGTGGAGCCATGGATGTCCAAACGAAGGATTTTCATTCTCTTCATCTCTTTTGCCTTCTGTGAAGCTTGCCAGAATTACTGTTTTGAGTTGGTTAATGTGCTGCTAGCTGAGATCATCTTCTGGAAGGCAGTAAATAAGACCAGAACTACTGGAAGGCTTAGAGATGCATGCTCTGAAGTGCAATGATACAGGTACGTGAACAAAATCCTTATTCAAGAGACCTGATGGGTTGTACTCAAATACTTCTCTAAAGAGTATCCCTTAACAGTCCATGCTCTTAACTGTACAGCCTCCATCTCTCCTCTCTCTTCTTCAAGATTGATTTTCCTTTAGGAGTGACATTTCCTAGCCTTGAAAAAACAAAAAGTTGAGCTCTTTGCCTTGCAGAAGTGATTGCATTCAAAAGTATTTCTGTGCAGCACTTGAAAGCATTACACAAACCTGAGCTTTCTTGGTGAGCCTGGCATTGTTTCTGTAGAATCTGCCCTTTTTTTCCCCCCCACACACTGATTTGCTGCACAAACCTGAGCTTTCTTGATGAGCCTGGAATTGTTTCTGTAGAATCTGCCCCATTTTTTCCCCCCACACTGATTTGTTGCACAAACCTGAGCTTTCTTGGTGAGCCTGGAATTGTTTCTGTAGGTTCTACCCTTTTTTCCCCCCCACACACTGATTTGTTGCACAAACCTGAGCTTTCTTGGTGAGCCTGGAATTGTTTCTGTAGAATCTGCCTTTTTTTTTTTTCCTCCCACACTGATTTGTTGCACAAACCTGAGCTTTCTTGATGAGCCTGGAATTGTTTCTGTAGAATCTGCCCTTTTCTCCTCCCCACACACTGATTTGCTGCACAAACCTGAGCTTTCTTGGTGAGCCTGGAATTGTTTCTGTAGAATCTGCCCTTTTTTTTCCCTCCCACACTGATTTGCTGCACAAACCTGAGCTTTCTTGATGAGCCTGGAATTGTTTCTGTAGAATCTGCCCTTTTCTCCTCCCCACACACTGATTTGCTGCACAAACCTGAGCTTTCTTGGTGAGCCTGGAATTGTTTCTGTAGAATCTGCCCTTTTTTTTCCCCTCCCACACTGATTTGCTGCACAAACCTGAGCTTTCTTGATGAGCCTGGAATTGTTTCTGTAGAATCTGCCCTTTTCTCCTCCCCACACACTGATTTGCTGCACAAACCTGATCTTTCTTGGTGAGCCTGGAATTGTTTCTGTAGAATCTGCCTTTTTTTTTTTTCCTCCCACACTGATTTGTTGCACAAACCTGAGCTTTCTTGCTGAGCTTGGAATTGTTTCTGTAGGTTCTACCCTTTTTTTCCCCCCCACACACTGATTTGTTGCACAAACCTGAGCTTTCTTGGTGAGCCTGGAATTGTTTCTACAGGATCTGCCCTTTTTTTCCTCCCCACACTGATTTGTAGCAGAAACCTGAGCTTTCTTGGTGAGCCTGGAATTGTTTCTGTAGAATCTGCCTTTTTTTTTTTCCTCCCACACTGATTTGTTGCACAAACCTGAGCTTTCTTGGTGAGCCTGGAATTGTTTCTGTAGGATCTACCCTTTTTTTCCCACACACACACTGATTTGTTGCACAAACCTGAGCTTTCTTGGTGAGCCTGGAATTGTTTCTGTAGGTTCTACCCTTTTTTCCCCCCCCACACACTGATTTGTTGCACAAACCTGAGCTTTCTTGGTGAGCCTGGAATTGTTTCTGTAGAATCTACCCTTTTTTTCCCACACACACACTGATTTGTTGCACAAACCTGAGCTTTCTTGCTGAGCCTGGAATTGTTTCTATAGGATCTACCCTTTTTTTCCTCCCCACACTGATTTGTAGCAGAAACCTGAGCTTTCTTGGTGAGCCTGGAGTTGTTTCTGTAGAATCTGCTGTTTTTTTTTTTTTCCCTGCACTGATTTTTTGCAATCCAGTGAACATAAAGCCCTGCTGGGCAGCAATAATGCATGCAGCAGTGCTTGGCACTACTTCAGCAGTATGCCTTTGTTGCACTATTTTAGTGGCATAATGAGTATATTCAGCAGCAGGGTGCCCAGGCATTCCAAAGAACTTCCTTAGCACTTCTGTGCTATTTGTTGCTAATTTTAGCCAGCTTTTGATGCTTATATTTAGCTCTTACTCATGGTGTCTGCACTTAGAATCATAGAATCAGTCAGGATTGGAAGAGACCACAAGGAGCAGCCAGTTCCAACCCCCCTGCCATGGGCAGGGACACTCTACCCTAGGTCAGCCTGGCCACAGCCTCATCCAGCCTGGCCTTAAACACCTCCAGCCATGGGGCCTCAACCACCTTCCTGGGCAACCCATTCCAGGCTCTCACTACTTCCATGGTGAAGAACTTGACTTACTGTGAAGGTTTGGGTGCTGGATGTTCTCCAGAGGTCACTTCAAGCCCTGCCACCCTGTGTTTCTATGGTAACTCAAACACCACTGGCAAAGATAAATGGGAGTTATCGTCACATAAAATTGCACACATGTACAAGGTGCTGAAATGTTGCTACTGTCCTTAGCTTTTATCATAGTATCATAGTATCATCAGTTATGTGGGGTTTGCAAAGTTTAAGAGGAGGTGGAAGGCATTTGGTGCTTTCATTTTGCGATGGTTTGGGTGTTCCCCACCCCCCCATGCTTTAGAAATCACCCAGACTAGACTCAGCCAGCTCTGGAAATATGAATGAAGCTTTTATTTACAGCTTAGCTCAATATACAAGCAGATATTTACAGTATATACAGCTATAGACAGAAATAGACAAGGGAAAAGGTAATACAGAAACACAGCAGCCCTCCCAGAAACCTGAGTCCCCAGGAGAGGCTCCCAACCACCCTTCCACCTTCCCCCTGCCCCTCTCAACCTTACCTCAGTCCCAAGGAAGAATGGAGGTTTGGCCAGGGAGGTTAGGAAGCAAAGTGGATTAGTCAAAAATGGAGGAGGAGGAGGTTAGAGAGTAAGATGCAGCTCAGCCAGCAGCCCAAGTGAGAGTGGTTATCTATGTTGTTAATTCTTGTTCCCATACATCTCAGCAAGCCTGTGAGGGAAGCAGACATCACCACTGTTTTCCTTCCACAGCCTGTAACCTAGTTCTTCTCACCCAAACATTCTAGCCTGCTTCTAACTAGCACACTTACTCTCCTTCTATGAAGCAGTATGCATTCACACCATTTGCTTGTCAATTAAAACAGCTTTAAAAAGCAAATGGTAGTGAAATGGTTGCTAGTTCAGGAGAGCAGCTCAGACAGCAGGAGAGCAGCAGAATTGTACCCAGGCTTTTTTTGAGCCCTCTTTGTTACAGTTTATGGCCAGGCAGAAGACATGTATGCTCCAGACAGGCAGCTTGCAAATGCTAGCACTGCTCTGAAGGAGAGGATTTTAATACCCCACTGCACAGCTTCCCAGATGGGCTTCTGAAAGGTTCAGAGGAAGGTGCCCAGTTGCCTGGCTCCAGTTGCTTGTGAGCAGGCTCCCCTGGTGGAGGTTAAGCTTTGGAGATGCTGCACTTTTCAGAGGGCTAACCTGCATCGTTTGGTGCTTCCAACCTTTTGCTAAGCAGCTGATGACACTCCACAGAAAACTCTGTCTGACATCCAGGTCTCTTCTGTTTCTCCTTGTTTCTTGCCTGCTCCTTCCCCCCCCCACCCCCCCGCTTTTGTTCTTTGTTGTGATTGCCTGTTGGTTGCTCTGCCTTGCCTGCCTCCCTCTGCTGACAGCTCTCTGCAGTCCACATCCTCCTTCTTTGAGTTCTGTTGTGCTTCGTGTTCTGTTTCTGGTTTTATTTGGATGTGCACCCTACCGTGTCCTGAGTGACAACATGCAGACTCACCAGCTCTTCCCCATCCCTATCTCCCCTCCAAGTTCTCCTCTTTGCCTGGGTAGATGCAGTCCCCCTGTGTCTCACTGCAGCTGATCCTTCCTGTCTCTTTCTTTCCCATTTCCAGTTTTAATCCTTTCACTTTAAATTTTGGCTCTCCTTTTTCTCTAATTCTTTCTGGAACTCTTTGCTTGTGCCTTGCCAGGACTCCTCTCCAATGCTTGTCCCAGAGCACATACTTCTAGCCTGAGGTGTGGATGATATGGTCTACAGCTACCTGAGAGGAGATTGGAGCAATCTCTGGGGGTTGGGTTTCTTCTCCCAAGCAGCCTGAGGTGTGGATGAGAACAAACAGCTGCCATTTTCCTCTTTCATCCTCCTCTGATAAGGTCTACAACTACCTGAGAGGAGATTGGAGCAAACTCTGGGGGTTGGGTTCCTCCTCCCAAGTAGCAAGTGATGAGAGGAAATGGCCTCAAGTTGCACTAGGGGAGGTTTAGATCAGATAGTAGGAAACATTTCTTTGCTGCAAGAGTGGTCAGGTGCTGGAACAGGCTGTCCAGGGTGTCACCATCCCTGGAGGTGTTTGAGAAGTGTGTGGGCTTGGCACCGTGGGACATGGTTTAATGGACATGGGACAGTTGGATTGACAGTCAGGACTTGATGTTCTTGAGTGCTGCGTCCAGTTCTGGGCTCCTCAATTCAAGAGAGATGTTGAGGTACTGGAAGGTGCCCAGAGAAGGGCAATGAATCTGGTGAGGGGCCTGGAGCACAAACCCTGTGAGGAGAGGCTGAGGGAGCTGGGGGTGTGCAGCCTGCAGAAGAGGAGGCTCAGGGCAGGCCTCATTGCTGTCTCCAACTACCTGAAGGGAGGCTGTAGCCAGGTGGGGTTGGTCTCTTCTACCAGGCAAGCAGCAACAGAACAAGGGGACACAGTCTCAAGTTGTGCCAGAGTAAGGTTTAGGCTGGATGTTAGGAGGAAGTTGTTGTCAGAGAGAGTGATTGGCATTGGAATGGGCTGCCCAGGGAGGTGGTGGAGGCACCGTGCCTGGAGGTGTTGAAGATAAAGCCTGGCTGAGGCACTTAATGCCATGGTCTCGTTGATTGGCTAGGGCTGGGTGCTAGGTTGGACTGATTGGTCTCTTCCAACATGTTTGATTCTATGATCCTAGAACCATTTCAGTTGGAAATGTGTTAACTTTGTCCATCTACAGTGGAACATATATATTTATTTGACAGACAGCTATGCCCATGATCTCCAAATGCCTCCTCCTGCCTCCTTTTGGGTTGTAGGGGGTGAGGCTTGGTGGCTGCCTGAGTTTTTCTGGAGCTCATTAAAATGGTACCTGCCTTCAAGCTGGCAGCTACCCAAGTGCAGCAAGGCTGGGCAGACACCTTGCCAGAGCATGATGGTGTGTTGAGTTGTAACGTGGGACCTTATTGCTGTCTGCAACTACCTGAGGGGTGGTTGTGGCCAGGAGGAGGTTGCTCTCTTCTCTCAGGTGGCCAGCACCAGAACAAGAGGACACAGCCTCAGGCTGTGCCAGGGGAGATTTAGGCTGGAGGTGAGGAGAAAGTTCTTCCCTGAGAGAATCATTGGACACTGGAATGGGCTGCCCGGGGAGGTGGTGGAGTCGCTGTCCCTGGGGCAGTTCAAGGCAGGACTGGACGTGGCACTTGGTGCCATGGTCTGGCCTTGAGCTCTGTGGTAAAGGGTTGGACTTGATGATCTGTGAGGTCTCTTCCAACCTTGATGGTACTGTGATACTGTGAAACGCTGAGGCCAAAGCTCACACAGAGCCTCTTAGAGAACAGTGACAATCCAAAGCTGAAGAAACAGGTAAGGTTAAGAGGGTCCATTGCTACCAGAGGAGTGGGAGCAGTGGGAGTTGTCAGTGTGTGGGCTGGGTGTAGGTGCAGCATTTCCCAGGGGCAGAGGCATGTGGCTTACTTTCAAGTTCCACACAATGCAAGTTTAAGCAAAGCCAGCAGAGACATTTGGCAGAACTTTCTTGTTGGAGAAGCTGGTGGGAACAAGGTAATTGAAAAGCTCAGTGGTGTCTTTGAAGGGTAGAGGCTGCTCTAGAGAGAGTGGATGTGGGATGTGGGACAGATGCAAGAGGGAGGGGAGCACAAGTCTGAACAGGATAAGGAAGAGAAGAGGAAGTTGGTGTTAGCCGTGTGTGATGCTGCCAGGAGCTGGGGGCTTTGCTCGGGGCTTGCAGCTTGCTTTAATTGGTAGTGGCAGTTCTGCTGCTTGGGCACAGACTTTAACCCACGAGTCTGAATCGGTGCAGCACCAGGAACAGGTGGCAATATCAGCATTTCTGCCTGCAATTTAGGAGGGATCTGACTTAGAGCCACATCCCAATTGAGGCACGTGGAGAAGAGGCTGCTTCCTGGGAGCCAAGATGCAAGAATGTGCTCCGTAGAGGCAGCTCCAGTGTGGGGTTACTGCTGAAATGATGACAGGGCATCCCTCCACAGCACAGCACTGAGCTGGCTGGCAAGGGAAAGGCTGCTTTGGTAGGCTCTGTGTCCTGAGAAAATGTCATTTGTTAGAATCCCTCCATGGGCTCTAATTTTAGGATGTTTAGAGAGTATGAATGAGTTGGTGGAGTATTCCTGAGGGCAAACACCAGCAGCATGTGACTAGAAATCTTCATTTTCAGAACACAGAGTCTCTCTATTTGATGTACACACCAGGCATCTGAGCACAGCTCCTTTTTTATTTGTCACTGGCAAGCTATGATTTATTTCCTCCTGGGTGTAAGTCATGGGCTGTGCTTGCTGCAGTGCAGAAGGCTCTGGAGGGAAAATGTAATCAAACGGAGAAGGGAACTTGAATTCTCTCCTCTCTTGATCTCAGTCTCTTCTGAGTTGCTTTTCTTTGCTTGTGGTTCTGCCAGGAAGCTGAGTGGATATCAAAAGGGGACTAACTAATTTTTTTATTCCCTTCTGTGTGGCTGAGACAAAAATGCTAAGAAAGATTGCAGAAGAAAACCAGCCTGGAAGAGGTGGGGACCTTGATGAGCTGGCAGGGTGCTTGGGGAGGCTTCCACTCTTGTCCTTTACTTACCACTTGCTTTAACAACTATGTGTGGCTACTGTGATTTTGCTTTCCACCAGACATAGATAAGTTTCTCTGCCAAAAGGGAGGTGGTTCCAAAGAGTATCATCCTAGAGCATGGCAAATGTGCTTCAGGAGACACCAGCTACCACCCTTCCTCAGCAAAATGAAGTGAGCAGAGCATCCATGGTTCTGTGTTTATACACTAGGAACATCAGTTCACCTTGGATTAAGTCCTGGAAGAAGATTTAGAGAGATAATGGAGCTGGGATGGGAGGATTTTCCATTTAAGAGCAAAAGATAAATGCTGGCATGTTTACAGTGCACCTGGGGCTCTTTCAGCACAGGTGAGTCCCAGATCCTTCCAGATTCAGGCAGATAAACCATGCAGATTTTGTTGGCATTACTCATCTGAACAAAAGGAGGAGGGAAAAAAATGGAAATTAAACCAAGCCTGGAAAATGTTTTTTTGGCTGGTTAGAGCTACAGCTCTTGGTAAAGCTGTGAAAGCCAAGAAAATAAAAGCTGGACCTGCCACAGTCCTTGTGAGGGTTCACAGAGCATTCCTCGCTCCCCTGCTTTTCATGGGGAACCTTTATTGGGCACTGCAGGGCCAAACTCTAACCTGATTCGTGACTGTGGAGGTTGACAGACTGTCAGCCTGGCTCTGTGCTAGGGAGGAGAAGTGCTCAGCTGTCATCTCCCTGCATATCTTCTCACCCAGCTGATTTTCCCCTGGAATTCTGATGCCCGTGGTTAGCACAAGAGGACTTTGGGTAGAGGTAAGCTAATTACAACTAAAGCAGAACTTTGCTTCTGGGCTACTTCCAGCTGCTTTGCCAGAATATGACCAGCAAATGCTTAACACTGTGGTTCTGACAGTACTTTTCTGACCAAGAAGCCCTGCAACATGAGCCAGCAGTGTGAGTGCAACTCAGAAAGCAACCGTGTGCTGTGCTGCAGCTAGAGCAGTGTGGCCAGCAGGACAAGGGAGGGGATTCTGCCCCTAGACTCTGCTCAGACCTCACCTGGTGACCTGTGTGCAGTTCTGGAGTCCCCAGAACAAGAAGGACATGGAACTGTTGGAGTGAGTCCAGAGGAGGCCACAAAGATGCTCAGAAGGCTTCAGCAGCTCTGCTATGAGGACAGGTGACAGAGTTGGGGCTCTTCAGCCTGGAGAGAAGGCTTTGAGGAAACCTTATAGTGGCCTTCCAGTATCTGAAGGGGACTACAGGAGGACTGGGAAGGGACTATTGACAAGGTCTTGTAATGACAGGAGGAGGAGTAATGGGTTTAAAGTGGCAGAGGGGAGATTCAAACTGGATGTTAGGTAAGGGTTCTTTGCAGTGAGGGTGGTGAGACACTGGCACAGGTTGCCCAGGGAGGTTGTGGAGCACAGAACCACCCAATGTGATCACCCAAGTGTGATTCTGTGCTCCACAGCCTGCCTGGAGGTGTTCAAGGCCAGGTTGGATGAGGCCCTGAGCAACCTGTTCTAGTAGGAGGTATCCTTGCTTACGGCAGGGGATTGGAACTGGATGATCACTGAGGTCACTTCCAACCAAAACCATTCTGTGATCTATGTAAAGGCTCTTGGTGATCATAAGTATGCTGTGAAGGCTCTTGATGATCATCAGCATACCACAGCCCATACCCTGACCACACAGTCCTCCTCTTCTGCCTCTGCACTTTTTGCCTGGCAGCGCTACAGGCTGGGACAGAGTGGCTGGAGAGCAGCCAGGAGGAAAGGGACCTGGGGGTGCTGGTAGATAGTAGCTGAAGATGAGCCAGCAGTGTGGCCAGGAGAGCCAGTGGCATCCTGGCCTGGATCAGGAGCAGTGTGGCCAGCAGGAAAAGGGAGGTTCTTCTGCCCCCGTACTCAGCACTGCTCAGGCCACACCTTGAGTGCTGTGTCCAGTTCTGGGCTCCTCAATTCAAGAGAGATGTTGAGGTGCTGGAAGGTGTCCAGAGAAGGGCAACAAAGCTGGTGAGGGGTCTGGAGCACAGCCCTGTGAGGAGAGGCTGAGGGAGCTGGGGGAGTGCAGCCTGCAGAAGAGGAAGCTCAGAGCAGACCTCATTGCTGTCTACAACTACCTGCAGGCTGTAGCCAGGTGGGGTTGGTCTCTTCTGCCAGGCACCCGGCAACAGAGCAAGGAGACACAGTCTCAAGTTGTGCCAGGGGAGGTCTAGGCTGGATGTTGTGAGGAAGTTGTTGGCAGAGAGAGTGATTGGCATTGGAATGGGCTGCCCAGGGAGGTGGTGGAGTCACTGTCCCTGGAGGTGTTGAAGCAAAGCCTGGCTGAGGCACTTAGTGCCATGGTCTGGTTGATTGGCCAGGGCTGGGTGCTAGGTTGGACTGGCTGAGCTTGGAGGTCTCTTCCAACCTGTTCAGTTCTATGATTCTGGTGTCAGTTGACACATGCCCTCTCCTAGTGTTGTTTCAGGAGACCCTGACTTGGGCAGGCTCCTTTGCCCAGCAGCATCAGCGCTCAAGGGAAGGAGGAAGCGAATCCCTGCCTGGTGCATTGCCACAAAGGGGCAAAAGTGTGATTTGTACATTTTCTTTTGTAAATATGTACCATTTCCTGGCAGTTCTGTAGTGCTGTGCCATTCTGTTTGGGGTTTTTGAGGAGAAAAAAAAACCAACCCCAGACCCAGCCACCCACAGATCTGTGTTTGAATATGCTTAATGTGACACTTACCTGTGATTCAGTCGCACAGTGGATAGCTTAATCAAGAGTCTTGTGCAAGCCGTAGTGCACACATCACTCACTCTCTGTCAGTGGTCCACAGCCCCCCCAGTTCCTGACAGCTTTTGCTGGTCCTGATGAACTGTGCAGCACAGTTCACTGGGGGCTCCTTCAGCTTCCAAACATGTAGCAGGCAAACTACTGTATACTCCTGTGTACTCCACTGCATCCAAAGGTATGCATTTGTCTGAGAACCTGCACTACAGGTCTTTTCTTTAATAAAAGTTGATTCTAAACTGTTGTTTGCTTTGCTTTTTTTTTACTTGGGAGGGTCCCACTGAGTGGGATTTGTGGAGGGAGAATGATCTGGCCAGCCCTCATAGTTTGTGTCAGTGATGGGCTGCGAACTGCTCAGCTTCAGTCGCTTCGTTCTCCTGTGCTGCAGCTCAACTCCATCCCCAGGGTGAGCAGGGAGAAGTCCTTCTCCCCTGCAGCCCAGGAGTGGAGTTGCTGCAGTAGAATGGGTGGATGGTGACACTCCGTGGCCAGACTGAAGCCTTGCAACTGCAGGTGAAAATGGATGTTCTAAGAGCTCCACTGACTCAAAGGCTGAGTAGTTCTATCTAGCTGGAGAATTAAGGGATCCAGCAAGGTTTAACCTTGATCGACCTGTAAGAGACAGCCATAAACAGAATTAAGTTGTGTTCTTTTGCCCTGTCCATGTCTTTATTCAACTCTCTTCCGTTTCACAGGATCACAGGATGTCAGGGGTTGGAAGGGACCCAAGGAGATCGTCGAGTCCAACCCCGCTGCCAGAGCAGGACCACACAATCTAGCTCAGGTCACAGAAGAACACATCCAGACAGGCAGGAGACTCCACGACCTCCCTGAGGAGCCTGTGCCAGTGCTCTGTGACCCTTGCAGTAAAGAAGTTCCCCCTTGTGTTGAGCTGGAACCTCCTGTGCTGCATTGGTATTTTCACATATTGCTTGCTCCTTATTTATTGTCTTGTCTTTCTTTTACCTCTCTGTCCTCCTGAAGAGTTGCCTGTGTGCTGCAGAATCTGCATCCTCCTTGCAAACCTGGTGGGTATGCAAATCAAAACCTGTCCCTGCCTGGCTGCGTGCAAGGATTGGACCCTGGCTGTTCCTGATCCTGGCAGGAGCTTCGTGGAGGTCTCTGGGCTGCTGAAGTCAGTGTGTGCTGTGCATCCCTACAGCTTGGACACCCCTTCCTGCTTCAAAGTGTTGAGGTGAGCTGCTGCTGGCTTAACTGAGGTTTGGCGTTGGACTTGGTGATCTGTGGAGGTCCCTTTCAACCCCTAACATCCTGTGATCCTGTGGGGCTGGAATAGTTTATGGTTTGCTGAGAGGTGGTTGCTGCTGTGCAGCTTAGCAGGGCAGCTCAGACTGAACTCTACCCTGGGAATTGTCACTAAAGCAGCAACAGAAACCACTGTCTACCTGGTTCTGTTAGCCACAGGAACTGTACAGACTGCAGTGAGGGTTTAATGGGACAGCAAGCAGATAATCTATTGAGGGAGTGGGTCTGTCTTGAGGACCAGAAATAAAAATGTCCAAACTCTGTAAGATTAAACTTAGTTTTCTCAGTCTGCACTAGTTCAACACTTTCTCATGGTCCCTGCTGAAAAGACTTAGCAGCCAGAGGACCCTGTGCAGTGGGCTGTATGGTCCCACCCTGCAGGACAGGATGCTAAATGTAAGGCTGGGTACAGAAATTAAGCTGGAGGCTTTCTCTGCTTGAGTGGCTCAGCTAGAAAACATTTGTATGTTGTCATTTTAGGTCCTCCAATCTCATAGTGTGGCTAGCTCAGACTTTAAACTGCAGTTCATCAGTGGGCAGCCTCTTGTATCTCGAGTGGCCACTTTTCATTTTGCAGATTCAGTGCTCTGATACAAACAAAATCAGAATGGAAAGGTCCCCTTCAAGTCTGCTGCTCCAAATGATGTCCCAGTAGTTCTGTCTGAGGAATGCTCCTGAGCTGCAAGGGCAGGAGTGAGAACAGACATGGACAAGCTGTTCCTGTAAACGAGGCAGCACATGGAAGCTGCTAATACCTAACCTGAAGGGCTATTCTCCCTCAGAACCAATTTCCATTGGAAAAACAGAATCACTGCAGTTCTGCTTCCTTTGCTGTCCTCATCAAAGCCATATTAATTGCTGTGCTATTTTGCAGCTTAACTGGTTTCAACATCACCATAAATTATGTCTCTATAATAAAACTTCTGAGTCACAAACACCAGCCAATATTTTTTCCTGTTTCCCATTAAGGCACTGATTTCTTTTCCAATTTTTTTCCCCCTCCCCCTTCTTTTTTTTTTTTTTTGGTGTGATTTATGCCTTAAAAGATGCTTTGCTTTCATGTAAACCCAGCTGCTGTGGTGAAAATGCTCCTGTGCTCTGACCCTGGTGGGTTTCAAAGGCTGAAGCAAAATGCTAGAAATGCTGCTCAGTTTATTTCACTGTGATAAAAAGGATCCATTCTGACTGTTGCAGCATCAGACCAAGAGCTGACCTCCAAGGAGAAAAAAAAACCCAAGGCAGCAGCAGAGGTAAGTGCTAAAAAAAAAAGAGGTTAAAGAAGGTAGTAGTTCAGTGGAATAAGAATTCAGTGCAGCAATTGTTGGTCTGTTTTAAAATGAATGGAAGCAGGAATGAAGATTTTCACTTAGGTTCAACTCAGGAGCATTCAGCTTTAATTCTCCTGAGCTGTAATTCCACAAAATCTAAGAGAAAAAAATTATTTCCTTGTCACCAGGAGAGGTTGCTGAAGAAGAATATCCTTGATGTAACTGAATTATTGCTGTTGCTGTCTAATGCACATGATGGGAATTAGAAGGAATGAAAGTGCACTGTCTTGATGCTTGCCTTAAAAATCAGTTGAAAAGGATCTGATCTTGTTTTACAAGAGAGGAGGCCTCTGTAACTGCTGGTGGGGAGAAATAAATACATGGAAGAAACCAGCTTAATTTGTCAGCAGCAGGGTGGCAAGAAAATGGGGAGAGGAGCAGCCAGTCTGCACTTCCAGCCTCCATCTGCCCCAGAGCGAGACCCTTCTGGTAAGAGCTGGTAGCTTTGTGTTTGATGGCCTTAAGTAATTCCCCTCTGACATCCCTCTTTTCTCCAGTGTAAAAAGTCTGTCTCCTGATGTTTTGCCCTGTCCAGCTGAGAGAAGGTGTCACATTTGCCAGAGTTCATTTGCTAGCCAGGAGTCCTTTAGAAATGCCCCTGCTCAATGCTCTAATGAAGGGGGCTGAGGGGACTCAACTTAGGCACAGATTAAAAGAAACTATAAAGCAAAAATCAACTTCACATCATTGCAGTGCTGCAAGTGTGGGTGCCCACCTGCAGGAACAAACCTCGGTGGAGTAAGGTAGGTGGGGTTGGGGTTTGTCATACTGAGTGCCTTTGGGCTGCAGTTGGATGGAAAACATTAAATGTGGCTTACAGAGAAACACAAAGATCCTCTGCAAGGCTTTTTTAAGGCCATGAACCTGTTAATCTGTCCCTGTACTGGGCACTGGACAGGCCACACCTTGAGTGCTGTGTCCAGTTCTGGGCTCCTCAGTTCATGAGAGATGTTGAGGTACTGGAAGGTGTGCAGAGAAGGGCAACGAAGCTGGTGAGGGACCTGGAGCACAGCCCTGTGAGGAGAGAGGCTGTGCTCCAGACCCCTCACCAGCCCCCTTGCCCTTCTCTGGACACACTCCAGCATCTCAACATCTCTCTTGAATTGAGGAACCCAGAACTGGACACAGCACTCAAGGTGTGGCCTGACCAATGTTGAGTCCAGGGACAGAATAACCTCCCTTGTCCTGCTGGCCACACTGCTCCTGAGCCAGGCCAGGATGCCATTGGCTCTCCTGGGCACACTGCTGCCTCATCTTCAGCTACTATCTACCAGCACCCCCAGGTCCCTCTCTGCCTGGCTGCTCTCAGCCACTCTATCCCCAGCCTGTAGTGCTGCTTGGGGTTGTTGTGGCCAAAGTGCAGAACCCTGCACTTGGCCTTGTTCAATCTCATCCCCTTGGCCTCTACCCCCCATCCAGCCTGTCCAGATCTCTCTGCAGGGCTCTCCTACCCTCCAGCAGATCCACACCTGCTCCTACCAAGAAGACACCAGTCACAGCCTGTGCCCCTGGCAGGGGAGAAGGGCACTTGGCTGAGGATGGCTATTGAGAGTGTCCTGCTGTGCTGCCAGCTGCTGCTGCCACCGATGAGGGCTGAGACACAACCACCACAGCTACTTCTTTATTTTTGCCAGGTAACTTTATTAATAACGGTCTTGGATTTGTCACACCAAGCAGGTGCCAGTCTGGGGGTTGGTTGGTTGGTTATTTTTTTCCCACACTCTGCAAGACTGTCTGAAGAATAAAACTAGAAAGGTATAAAGTCAGTTGAAGCTTTTGAGACACGCAGCTGAAGGTGAGTCAAGTTTGGTCTTTGTTGTGTTTTTCTTGCCCTCTTCTTTGTTTTCAGCAGAAGTTTCCACGAATGTGTGTGTCAAAAAAACCTTAAATACATTGAGGAAATACAGTAGAAAGAATTCTATTTACAGTCAGTTACAACAGGCACTGCCAACCAACATATCCAGTAACAAAAAAAAGACATCAAGCAAAAAAACTCTGTCCCTGTTTCTAGGCTATTTTCCAGAAGGGTTTTTTTTGTTGTTGTTGTTGTTTAGGGGTTTTTTTCCCCTTTAAATATGATTTTGTGTTTGACTTTAAAAAATACAACAAGGAAATAATTACATTCTTAACATGAGAACTTTTATCTTACAACATAACAGCCTGGGCCAATTCACGTGGAGAGAGGAAAAAAGTGTCCTCAACACTAAAAGTCATTGTCATTGAAGAAGATAAAACACACCCCCCCAAAAAAAATCAAACTGCCACAATCATGTCATTAGAAACCAAAATCAGGTCTGATCCTCGCAAAAGTGATGATTGTTTCTTGTTTAAAAAACGAAATAAGGCATCACCTATAAAAACAAACAGTATCAAAACAGCACCTAGTAGAGTAAGAGGAGTCTGGGGAAGCATGAGGTTATTACCATTTGCTTAGCCACAGAAATGGTTCAAAATGGGAGTTTTTCCCTTAAAACAGATTTGTGCTGCTCTGTTGCTGACTCTGCTTGCTGCTGCTGCTCCCAGATCTGCAGCTGGTGGGGAGACAAAGCTCTGTTGCTTTTTATCAACTGCTGTGCAGCAACCATTTCACAGCACCAAAGATGGGCTCTGGAGAGGTTGATTCCCACAGCTTTGTTGTTCTGCTCCTCTCCAGTCCTTGGCTGTTCTATACTGGTTCAAAATGGGAGTTTTTCCCTTAAAACAGATTTGTGCTGCTCTGTTGCTGGCTCTGCCTGCTGCTGCTGCTCCCAGATCTGCAGCTGGTGGGGAGACAAAGCTCTATTGCTTTTTATCAACTGCTGTGCAGTAATCGTTTCACAGCACCAAAGATGGGCTCTGGAGAGGTTGATTCCCTCAGCTTTGTTGTTCTGCTCCTCTCCAGTCCTTGGCTTTCTATACTGGTTTAAAATGGGAGTTTTTCCCTTAAAACAGATTTGTGCTGCTCTGTTGCTGGCTCTGCCTGCTGCTGCTGCTGCTCCCAGATCTGCAGCTGGTGGGGAGACAAAGCTCTGTTGCTTTTTATCAACTGCTGTGCAGCAACTATTTCACAGCACCAAAGATGGGCTCTGGAGAGGTGATTCTCACAGCTTTGTTGTTCTCCTCCTTGGCTTTGTTGTTCTCCTCCTCTCCAGTCCTTGGCTGTTCTATAGAGCAGATGTCACCGATGGCAACTGTGATGGTACCAGGCATGCAGTTAGACTGTAGCGTGATGGGGGTGAGCTGGTGGTGGCTTTATGGAGCCTTTGCTGGAGGCAGGGTGAAAGGAAGTTGTTTGATTTTGCCAGCAGCCCCTGCTGCTGCTTCTATGCTGGAGCAGAAGGCTGTGGCACCAGGCTTGGTGGTGTGTGCCGCTTCTGCTTGCTTGGACACACATTTCCACACTTCCCTCTCAGGCATGAATTCCAACATGTCCTTGCCAAGGATTCCTGGTTTTCTTTTTCCCATAGGATGTGGTGATGTGTGTGTGTGTAAGATTCAATGCCAACACTGGGTAAAGAAGGAAGGTGACTTTGGCTCTTGCCTACTCTGCATTTCTTGGTGCGGGACCACTTCTTCAAGGCAACTGTTAGATCACTGCAAACCTTGACTAAGAAACCTAATTTGCATCATAAATATGTACAGATATAAATTAAATATTTATTGAAATATACAAATAAATAACTTAATTTGCAATAAGAAGCCTAAATGAACTTACTTCTGCTTCAAATTTGCTTCTGCTAAAACGTTATGGGAACTTGACACCGTTTAGTCCGTAGTCATACAGCATGGGACTTGCCCTCCACTTAAGAGAGTTAGTAAATAAGCAGATGACCCAAAAATGTGTGAAAAAATCCTGTTTTCAGTGAAAACCACACTGACACTTGCTTCCCTGCTGCATTCCTGCAGCACTTTGTACAAAGCACAGTCCCAAGGAGCAACCTTTGCTGGGCTCCGTTCCTGCTCTGCTAAGGACTAACTGCACCTGGGAAAAGGATGCAGCTCTGTGTCCTAGCAGCAGCTTTCAGCTCTTTCTGACAGCTTTGTGCCTTCAAATCCCCTCAGCTCCTGCAGGAAGTGCTCTGGCATCCAGCTCAGATGGGAATCCCAGCGTATCCATCCTTCAGGAGTCACCCATCTATTCCTACAGGCAAGAGACAAAACTGCAGGCTGGGCCGTGAAGGGATGGGATCCTCTTGCCAACTTCTGTGGTTTTAATTGCAAGCCTTAACTCATTTTCAAGTCTCCAGCCCTAAGATCTGTGATTATCTAAAAACACAAGTAGTACTTGAAGCTTTTTTGTTTAATTAAAGTAATTTTCTCATCTTTGCAGATGAGGAGGAGGGGGGAAAAAAATCTTGAGAATGCAACTGAAGGCTCTCCAAAGGCTTAAAAAAAAAACCCACAGAGAAAACATTAAAAGAACCCAACTCCTTATAGATGCATTCCCTCCACCTCTCTTATATTTTTTTTAAGCCAATTTTGGGCGTTTGAAGGACTTTAGTTGGCAATTTACTGCATGTCAGTTCTCAGGAGTGGCATGGAGATGAAGAAAGAACAGACTTCACTTCATAACTTTACAGACTAAAAGGCAAGACGCCGTCTCCTAGTAAACAGACTCCTAAGAAAATCCCCAATTCTCTGCAAAATTTATCAGAAGAGTCTGGCAATCATCACCTTTTCAGTCCATCTTCCTCAGAACTATTAGCTGAGGTACGAAACTGTGAAGGAAACTGAAGTACAGCAGTGTTCTCTAACTCAAGTTTAACAATGCCGTAGCCTAACAAACAGGACGAGACTTCGGGAGCTGTTCTGAATTGCTGCTATCTGCTGAGGATTCATTTCTGTGAAGTTTTCCTCTTTCTTTTCTATTTTTTTTTCCTTTCAAAAAGCAGGGAAAAGAAGCAAGTCTCTACAAATACCAGGTTGCCTTTGAAAAAGAAATAATAACCATCAGCAACAAGTCGTAGCTCACCCATACGACCTCTGAAAATGACCGGTGCTCTGAAACAGTATTCAAGAGAAGGTACTAAGAATGCATCTTTTTCCTCAGCTTTCTGTCTCTCAGTGACAAAAGCCTCTGTCTAAAAAGGATCCAAACCACTGCTGACAGCTGCCTTGTCTCTTTGCAGCTCCCACCCCAGCGCAGAGGACAATGGCACCGAGGACGTCCTGCCTTCCCGGCCAAGCAAGCCACGCCAGTTCTGTGGAAGCATTTCTGTGGCTTTGCCTTGTGGAAAGCCAAGAGCAAAGCATCAAGTGGTGAGCAGGAGCTTCAGCTGGCCCTGGGATGTCACTTCTGAACCTGGAAGGAGATGATTTCTTATGGGTCTTAATGCACCAGTCTTCAGTGGTGTCAGGTCATCTGAGGTGAGACAGTGAACATTGCTGGTCTGTGATGTTCCACAGCAGAGCATTCTTTCAGCTCTGACTTCATGCTCCTTTTTCATTACTATGGCTGGTTTGGGGTTTTTTTTGGTTGTTTTGTGGTTGGGTTTGGGTTTTATTTTGGTGTTCATTTTCTTTAGCAGTGAAGTCAGAACTAGTTACAGCTAACAAGGAGGGGCACACATAGCTACACAGCAATAAGTCCAGGGAACAGGGGCAAGTCAGCGCCAAGCTACCTTTAACTTAACAGAATCCTAGAACCTCTTCTCATGTACCACTGGATACCACCTTTAGATGAGTCTCTTGAAGCCTGGGTCTTGGTCCGTAGTAGGTAAGGCCTTTATGGAAAGTGAGAGGTTTTGCTATGTTTATGTTCCATTTTTCATCTCCCATTCCTGGAAAGGGGAAGAATAAGAGAGAGATGGAAAATGCTAGAGAAATCAGCTCGTTTCACTGATGTCACCAGACTTGTGGAGCCAGAGCCAGCTGAGGTCAGCAAACAGCTTTTCCCTTAACTCTGCTGGATCCAGTCTGCTGCCCACAAATTAGTTTGGGAATGCTAACAAGTATGTCCTGATAGTGTCTGTCTGCAGCTTCCACCTCTCCACAACTGCACTACAGCAGCTTTGCTTTCTGCTGCACTGCAGTAAGCTCTGTTGGCTTTCTGCACAGGGAGCAAAGCACTCAGCTGCAGCTAAGGCAGAGGCCCATTAGGCTCTTTAGCCTGGAAAAGAGCAGCCCGAGAGGAGATCTTCTCAATGCATGTAAGTATCTAAGGGGTGGAGGCCATGAGGATGAGGCTGGGTTGTTCTCAGTGGTACCCAATGAAAGGACAGTGGGTACAAACTGGAACCCAGGAGGTTTCACTTCAGCTTAAAGAGCAACTTCTTTGCTCTGAGGGTGTCTGACAAGTCAGTTTACACTGCATTTATTTCCTGTAATCCAAGTTGAGCAAATTAAAGAAATCACTTTGCTTGTCTGTGCCTCAGGTTCCCCACCTGTCAGTTGAGGATAATGGCAGCTGCAAGCCCCAGCAAAGCACATTATCTGTGATGCCTTCATCTGTGTCCCAGAGCAAGATGTTTCAGTTTGTTCTGTTACAGAAGTGAAAAGCGTTGAGATTGGTGCAGCTGAGCACCCAGGTAAATCAAACTGAGTGACACCTACAGCACTTCCTAACAGTCCACATGAGCTGAAAGGGGGTGGGCTCAGCTCAGGACATCCACACTGTACCTGCTCCTGGAATCACACCCTTGCAGTGATCAGAAACTAATGAAGGTATGAAGGAGTTGGCTTCTGGCTGAAGTAACCCCCATGCAGCAGCTGCCCAGCTGTTCCCAGCCAGGGAATGGAGTCTACAGATTCCTCTCCCACCCATCTACTCTGCAGGCAGCCTGCTGACTTGGCTCCTGACCTGAATTCCTGAGTTTAACTCTCATTCCAGAACGTTTCAGAGTTCTTATGCATGTTAGTATCTGTTTCTGCTGCAGGAACAGCATTAGTTTGGCTAAACAACTGCATGACCATGACACTTCTCCAACCATTGTAATGCACCAGTAAAGCTCACAGCTGGTGGGGCTGCTTTAGCAATGTAAGAAAAAAGAAGTCTTGGGCTTAAAGCAGGTAGATAATAATTATTTTTCTTAATCTTGAGGGCTTTTTTCCCCCCTCCTTAAAATAAAATGTAAATATTCTGTTTTGCACATCAAAGTGCACCTAAACTTAAACCACAGTACTGGGAGAAGCCTGACTGCTTCTCAAAGGCTGTCAAATGGACATTCCCTGTCCATATGCTACCAGAGCTCTAAAGGGAAGCCTCTGGGTAAGCAGCTGGGAGGAGAATTTTTCCTGTGTTAAAGAAGCCTTGAAGGCAGTAGCTTCTTTTGCAGGTGCAGAAGGAAGTTCTCCATTGTTTCTACTTCTCTAGCAGGTTCACAACCGATGTTTAAGTCAACACTGACAGCATGACAGTGAGCTGGCAGAGCTCTTTCTCCTCTCCAGTCCCAGAACATAAGCAAAAGGTAAGCTGTTGACATTCACCAGTCCAGCAGTTTGGAAAACAAACCAGAAATAATCGTTGCAGTCTCCTTGCTGCACAACTTGGGTTTAGAAATGCATTTGAACTGTGCAGTGTTTCAGCCCTGGTCCAGGAAGGGTATTTGGACCACTTCTCTAGCAATGCTAACGCAGAATATTGGCTTCCACATTTTAATACAGTCTCCATTTCCAGCCAAGTAGAGATGAACACAATCACCACCAGAATGCCTTCTGCCTTGTTAAAAATGTGTGATTGCTTTCTAAAATAATTAAAAGCATGTGTAACAGAGAGAAAATCAGAAAGCCAAGAGGATGTGTGCAGATACGTGTCAGCACGGTGCCTGCCCTCAACAGGCCATCCACACATGCTGCTCCTCCTCAGATTGAACACCAGATCTGTCCTCTTGCTTCACTCTCCCTCTTTCCTTCTCACAGAATCACAGCATGCTGGAGGATAGAAGGGACCTCCTAGGACCCAAACTCCCCTGCTAAAGCAGGGTCACCCACGGCAGGTTGCACAGGATTGTGTCCTGTTGCACAGGATGGTGTGTGTTCTTTCCTGAGCACTGAAACAGGCTGCCCAGGGAGGTGGTGAAGTCACCATCCCTGGAGGTGTTTAAAGGGAGAGTGGGAGTGGTGCTTGAGGCTGTGGTTTAGTGATGAAGGATGCTGGGATGAAGGTTGGACTGGCTGATCCTGGAGGTCCTTTCCAACCATAGCAATTCACAGTGATGAGATGTGGTGCTGAGGAATTTGGTTTAGTCAAGGACTTGTGAGTGTGAAAGTAGTGTTTGGACTTGATGAGCTTGAAGGGCTTTGCCAGTCTAAGAAATTCTGTGATTCTGTGTCAAAGTGGGTTTGGAATCTCTACAGAGGAGACTTGACAACCTTTGTGGGCAGCCAGCTCCAGCACCCTCAGACTAAAGAGGTTTCTCCTGAAGTTCAAGTGAAACCTCCTGCTCTGTGCCTGCTGCCCCATGTCCTGTCACTAGGCACCACCTTCCTCATAACCTCCACACTTCAGACAATTACATTCTCACATCAGTGCAGCTGAGGGGAGAGATTTTGTTGGAGAAGCAGCTCCCAGACCTGCAGCCTGTGGTGCCTGGCCTCCCCTCCAACTGCATCCACATGCACGCTGGGGAAAAACCCCACCTCTTGACATTGTGCAAGCTTAGAGAACTCCCTCACCACTGGGAGGTTTGCCAGTTGCTGAAGATGCAAGCACAGACACGAGATCTGGTTCATTCCCACGTACTGCACTGACATCTGTGCCTGGGGAGCCAAGACCTGCTCTGGGCTACTCAGGTGTGACACCCTTTCCTTAGCAACACCTGCAGGGCCTGGGCTCCCTTGGAACTGCAGAAGGCTAAGAGAATGGAAAGCAGGGATGGTGACTCCACCACCTCCCTGGGCAGCCCATTCCAATGCCAATCACTATCTCTAACAACAACTTCCTCCTAACATCCAGCCTGTACTTCCCCCGGCACAACTTGACACTGTGTCCCCTTGTTCTGTTATTGGTTGCCTGGCAGAAGAGACCAACCCCACCTGGCTACAACCTCCCTTCAGGTAGTTGTAGACAGCAATGAGGTCTGCCCTGAGCCTCCTCTTCTGCAGGCTGCACACCCCCAGCTCCCTCAGCCTCTCCTCATAGGGTTTGTGATCCAGGTCCCTCACCAGCTTAGTGGCCCTTCTCTGGACACGTTCCAGCACCTCAACATCTCTCTTGAATTGGTGTTCAGGAAAAGACTGGATGAGGCACTTAGTGCCATGGTCTAGCTGATTAGATAGGGCTGGGGGATAGGTTGGACTGGATGATATTGGAGGTCTCTTCCAACCTCATTGATTCTATGATTCCCAAATCCCCACACACACCCCCTCTGCTGTGCTGCAGCTGCATGCCTGCTGGCAGGCTTTGGCTGCAGCTTCTTGCTGAGTACAGCTTGGGCTGCAATATCTAATTCAGCAAAATTTCACTCAATATTTAGTGCAGGAGGTTTTAGGGGGAGGAGAAGTCAAAAAAAAAAAAGCTGTTCAAGCTGAATTGGATACTTGGAGTTGTTTTTCCCAGGATGGGAAATACGCTGAGTAGCTCCACATCCTTTTGGATTAGCCTAACCTTGGAGTCAAGATTCCTTTCTCAAAGAGCCTGACCGGGCTGCTGTGCCATCCACAACACAGCAGGGGCTTTCCTCTACGGTATGGGTTGAGCATCCAAAATGTGCTACAGCTGGAAGGGATTCTTGACACCGAAAATGTTTAGGTTGTTATAGCACTGTGGTTTCTCCAGCTGCAAAGATGAAACAGCTGGCTTGAATGTGCCTGTCCCAGCACAAATTCACTGCTCCCTTCTGCAAGGGCTCTGCTAGACCACAGTCCCTGAGTAATGGTGTGCTAACAGGCACAGCCTGTAGTTAAGAGATGGTATCTTTATGAGACAAATTAGGCTGTAATTGGAATACAAAGATAAGCTTTAGCACACAAGGATCCTTGCTCAGGTCTGAAACAGTCATAGAAACATTTGGTTTGGAAAAGACCTTTAAGATCACTGAGTCCAATCATGAACCCTACAAGGAGCAAACTTCCCAGTTAAACAGAACTGAAACATGCTGCATTTAAATTGATTCATGAATGAGCTAAGAATAATTAACTGGCAGAAAAAGAGGCTGGTGTCCATGGATGGAGGAGAGGGTGGGAGATGAAGGGTGAGAAAGTTCTACACATAAGGTGGAGTGCTGGAAGTAATTCATGTCCTGGGCAGTGGATAGAGGTTAAAGGGAGCTAGAAGGGAGGAAATGAAGAGATTAAGATGTGTCAGAAAACCCAAATCACCTGCTGGGAGGAAGATTTTCCTGTATTTCCTGTATTTAGGTGCCAGGTGCTCAGACACTCCACATGTTTATAATCAATGAAGCTGTGGAACAATAGGAACTTAAAACATCCCTGTACAGAGTGCTTCATTGCTTTTGGAAAAGGAATGCACTGCACACAAGACAAATGTCTACAACCAGGACTGTTTATAATTAGCAGTGAACTCCTAAAGCAATAATAGCTGAGGCCAACTCTCACCCTTGGTTCCGTGCTGCCCACAGGCTCCTCTTGCTAGTAACTTTAGCCCAGGAGATTGGCTGTGCAAATCTCTCTCAGAGCTAAGGCACAACAATTATGTAACTACAACAGTGCAAGAGGTCTGCAAACTTCAGCCTGGTACTTGTGAGAGTAAATTAGTTCACTTTCTCCTCTAAGTGCACATTAAGAGGAGATACTTGCACAACACGGTGTCAATTATGATCATTTACTGTTCTGTTCTTGCCAACAGCTGGCAAAGATCAGAGCCAATTTTGTGGTTGTTTAAGAACACTCATAACATCACTTCTCTGCTACACAGATTTAGGCCTGTCTACACCATGGACCACTTACCTGGCAACTTAAATCTCCAAAGGAACAGAGGAAAACATGGAATGAGAAAGCAGAGACATACCTGTCCCTCAAACTACTCAACAATACTTCTGCAAGAGGTTCCCCAAAATCAGCATTACTCATGTGGTGACACAAACAATTCAGGTACAGCACAGTCTCTTCTTATGGCTGTATTTCAGAGAATCATTGAAACAGTCAGGGCTGGAAGGCACCTCAAGGATCATCTAGCTCCAACCCCCCCTACCATGAGCAGGGACACCTCACACAAGATTAAGTTGCCCAGAGTCACATCCAGCCTGACTTCCAAAAATTCTGGGGATAAGCCTTCCACCACTTCCCTGGGCAACCTGTGCCAGTGTCTCAGCACCCTTATGGTGAAGAAATTCTTCCTAACGTCTAATCTGAATTTCCACCCCTGTAGAATCATAGAATCAGTCAGGGTTGGAAGGGACCACAAGGATCATCGAGTTCCAACCCCTCTGCCATAGACAGGGACACCCTACCCTAGATCAGCCTGGCCACAGCCTCATCCAGCCTGGCCTCAAACACCTCCAGCCATGGGGCCTCAACCACCTCCCTGGGCAACCCATTCCAGCCTCTCACCACTCTCATGCTCAACGACGTTCTCCTCACGTCCAGCCTGAACCTACCCATCTCCAGCTGTGCTCCATTCCCCCCAGTCCTGTCACTCCCTGAGTGCCTAAAAAGTCCCTCCCCAGCTTTTTTGTAGGCCCCTTCAGATCCTGCAAGGCCACAAGGTTACCTGGGAGCCTCCTCTTCTCCAGACTGAACAGCCCCAACTCTTTCAGTCTGTCCCTCCCCAGCTTTCTTGTTCACCCTCCCTGTTTCACAGTATCACAGTATCATCAGGGTTGGAAGAGACCTCACAGATCATCAAGTCCAACCCTTTACCACAGAGCTCAAGGCTAGACCATGGCACCAAGTGCCACGTCCAGTCCTGCCTTGAACAGCTCCAGGGATGGCGACTCCACCACCTCCACGGGCAGCCCATTCCAGTGTCCAATGACTCTCTCAGTGAAGAACTTTCTCCTCACCTCCAGCCTAAATCTCCCCTGGCACAGCCTGAGGCTGTGTCCTCTTGTTCTGGTGCTGGCCACCTGAGAGAAGAGAGCAACCTCCTCCTGGCCACAACCACCCCTCAGGTAGTTGTAGACACCTAAGCAGCAGGACTCAAACTTCCTCTCTCATCCTCTGTCTCTGTCTCTCCACAAGCAAACAAGGTTTGGTTTTAAGTAAGCAAAAGGACAGGACAGTAAAACTAGATGTAAGCTTTCTCACCTTTGCTTTTCGAAGGACATGTCCTCTGCAGGGAGAAGTGTTTGATGAGGGAGGTCGCTTCAGAGCTGCTGCGCTGTTGACAGGTAGGGAGCACTCAGTGTCGCTGGTGTCACAGCTGGAGATGGGAGAGTTTTCCAGCGTTCGGTGCTTGAAAATCGGCGACTAACGAAGAGAGAAAAGCCCACACTGAGGTGCCTCCAGACAGTCCCGTGGGCAGCATTTCCTACCCAGACCCTAGAACTGCAGATTTCCTCTTAAAAGAAATGACTTTTCACAGTACCAAACAGGGAATAAACAAAACCGAGGGTAGAACGCAAGGAAACAAAGCCAAGTGTGCGTTCCCTGATGGAAATGAAAGTTTGTGATGATAATTAAAGGTCGTTTGCGGTGATTAAACAACATTGGGTCACCTGGAGGAACTGTTCTCTATAACCCTTCTGACACAGATCTACAGCATAAACCAGGGCAGGCCTGACAAGCTCCAGCATGAAGGTGTGAGATGCTGCCCTTGCAAAGGGTGACAGCAACTGGTAGGGGACTGATATAAGCATGTCTCCGTCACTGCACAGTGACTTGGTGTGAGAGTCTGATCCTCTCTCTTGTTAATCAGCAAAGATAAAGATTGCATCGTCCCTCCTTAATCAACAAAGATTGCATCATCTCTCCTTAATCTTGTTACTTCTGGGACTCAGACTCAGGGGCTTGCTCAAAGCTCAGGGATGCAAATCGACAGACAATACTTTTGACCTCACCCTGGCTGGACTGCCCAGGAAGCCTACATCTTAGCTACCTCCAAGGGATGTGTATGCAGGGTGTGGACAGGTGTAGCCGAGAGAGGGTGGAGGCCCTCCCCCTGGCGACGCTGGACCCCTGCGAATGCTTGAGAATGCACAGGAAGATGCCCTGGGGGGCTGCAGCTGGACGCTGAGAAGAAAACTGTATAAAAAGGCAGGAGAAATGCCTGCCAAAGTGTGGTATTCCCACCGGACCACCAGTGGCATCCCCACCAGACCAAGAGTGGCACCTCCACCGGACCACCGAGGGCAGACCATCACCAGACCACCGAGGCTGCACAGCACCCGAAGAAACTCTGACAAACTCCACAGAAGATCATCCCTGGGCCACGCACCCATCTCTCTCTCTCCCCTCCATCTGAGACTGAGGGTAATATGATCACAGCCTTTTTTCCCTTCCCTGCTCCTTCTTCTCTCCTCCATCGATCTCTTTATCTCTCTCTCTCCCCCTCCTCCCCTCTCTCCCTCTGTTCTGATCTCTCTCTCTCCCCCTCCTCCCCTCTCTCCCTCTGTTCTGATCTCTCTCCCCCTTCTCCCCTCTCTCCCTCCGTTTTGCCCAACCTTATCCTTTAATAAACAGTTTCATGGTGATATCTGGTCTCGTTTGCACCTTAATTTCACAACACAGAATCCATAAGAACTGGTCTTGCTCCCCTGGACAGAGATACTGTTCATCTCTGCTCCTCCGGACCTTGACACTTGGTGCACTTCAAAGTGCCTGGGATGGAGCAATAGCTCAGTTCATGCACTGCTACAACCACTGAGCTGTCAGCTTTGCACACCATGCTGCCTGTGGTTCCCATGTCTGCCAGCCCCCACTGCAGCACACCTGATGCAGGTAGAGAATGCAAATCACACAGACATCCAGTTCTTATTGTTTGACCTCACAAACCCTTTCCAAACCTCTCGTTTTACTGGAGCTGAGAAGGCAGAGCACTCCCTGCTCATGGTCCTGGAACGTGCATGTTAAATGGCTTTGCATACCTGTGGGCTTGATGTTCCTGACTTGGGCTCAATAGCCAAGCCCAGGGTGATGCCACCAGCTAAGGCTTTCTTAAGGCTCTCTTTCACCTCGGTCAGTTCTAGCTCCAGGTTGACACGTTCAGCCTCCTTCAGCTTACACTCCTCTTCCAACTTCTTTAACTTGTCTTCAAGAATCACTTGGGTCTTCCTGCCTGTCATCATTTTAATAAGGAGAAAGAGAAGCTTTTTTGTTTTGAAGAAAACAACAAAGTCTCTAAAGTTCAGTGGCACCAGAAAAATGTGACGCACTTTGCCCAACCTCACTTTTTCCAGGTAAAAAGCTTAGCAACAGAAATCAAATGCTTGCTGTCAGGTGCCTTCTGTGGGCTTTTAGTCTAGTTTCAAACCAGTATTTGGGTTTTGTTATTTTCTCAGTCACCATAAAATTACTGCTGTGTTCTGCTTGTCTGAGGTCCCCAGCAGGGTCACTTCCTAGGTATATACAAATATATCTAAAATGGTTACTATGCTACATAGACATTAGAATCATAGCATGAACCAGGTTGGAGGAGACCTCCAAGATCATCCAGTCCAACCTAGCACCCAGGCCTGGCAACCAGACCATGGCACTAAGTGCCTCAGCCAGGCTTGGCTTCAACACCTCCAGGCACAGCGACTCCACCACCTCCCTGGGCAGCCCATTCCAATGCCAATCACTCTCTCTGACAACAACTTCCTCCTAACATCCAGCCTAGACCTCCCCTGGCACAACTTGAGTCTGTGTCCTCTTGTTCTGTTGCTGGTTGCCTGGCAGAAAAGCCCAACCCCACCTGGCTACAGCCTCCCTTCAGGCAGTTGTAGACAGCAATGAGCTCTGCCCTGAGCCTCCTCTGCTGCAGGCTGCACACCCCCAGCTCCCTCACCCTCATAGGGTTTGTGTTCCAGGCCCCTCACCAGCTTTGTTGCCCTTCTCTGGACACCTTCCAGTACCTCAACATCTCCTTGAATTGAGGAGCCCAGAACTGGACACAGCACTCAAGGTGTGGCCTGACCAATGCTGAGTACAGGGCAGAAGAACCTCCCTTGTCCTACTGGCCACACTGTTCCTGAGCCAGGCCAGGATGCCATTGGCTCTCTTGGCCACCTGGGCACACTGCTGACTCCTGTTCAGCTGCTATCTCCCAGCACCCCCAGGTCCCTTTCTTCCTGGTTGCTCTCAGCCACTCTGTCCCTAGCCTGCAGCGCTGCTGGGCGTTGTTGTGGCCGAAGTGCAGAACCCTGCACGTATATTATTAGAGAGGATGGTTAACATCAAACCCAAACCTCATGACTTCAGCACAGCACCCAAAGGTGTTCTGCTGCTGTGGCCTTGGCAGGGCAGATCAGCACACAGCAGCAGCTCATACCAGCGTTGACTTCGATGGCGGCGCGCAGATCTTTCCTCTCCTTGCGCAGCTGGGCCAGCCTGTTCCGGAGGGCCTCCTTCCTCTTCAGCAGCTCCTCCTCCTTGCTTTGTAGCCTCTTGGCATCTGCCTCCACACGGTTCTTGCCATACTTGTACTGCTCTGCATCTGCGAGGATTGGGTTACAGTGAGTGCTGCCTAAAGTTAACAGTAAAATCAATTCCCTGAGACTAAGCATCGCATGAAGCATGCCATGGTTTGAAGATTCAGTTTGCTATCCCTCTTCCACTGTTTTTTGTTCCTCAGGGTTCATGATTCCTGCTGAGTTCTGCAGCACAGGTAACAAAAATGATATGGGATAGGTACTTTGTTCTCTAATTCATACAGGAAAGATGGGAAACAACAGTCACCTTACCGAACACTGCTCCTGGAAAGTGGCCTTGCCTTTCTGTGTAGCTCAGAGGATGGAAAGGAGGCTCCTCTGTAGCTCTGAATCTCTGGTTTTTAATTGGAAGGGGTCACAAGAAAAACTGCCTGCTGACGTTTTTGCCCAGCTTTCATTCTTACTTCAGGTGCCTAAAGTCACCTGACATAAGAGAATACAAAGATGTGCTCCCTTCTTTGATACTTGAGAGCTCTCACCACCTTTTACTCTCCCATAGAAAGGCTTTCATTTCATGGCTCACATCTATCTGTGCTCACATTTATATCACAGCCCCCCTGCACCTCTGCCCTAGTTGCAGGCTCAAAGAAAATAGGTCAGCTAACAGATCATTTTGTCTGTCTTCATCTCTGACACAAACTAAAGGACATTAAACCATGGTTGAAAGTCGTTGTCAAATCAGCTTTAGTTAGCATTTGGTAACCCAGATGCCTTTACTCCCACAGCTACCTATTCCAGTGTCAATTTACCTGCATGCTTAGAAAATGCCTATACTTATCCTGATGTCTAACCCAAATTTCTCCATTAAGTCCAGGACTACTTAACCATGGGATGAAGAGCCACATTCATTCCTTCTTTAGAAGGAGCTCTGCTTTTCAATCCATTCTTTTAAAACATTACTGCAGCTCTTTTTTTTTTTTTTGTCTTTTCTTCTTTACTCAAAGCAATCCCTGTGAGGGATTTCCTACAGGCAATTCAAGGGCCCAGAAAACCCCAGTTTCTGAAGTGTCACTCACCAGTTGTATTCTCCTCTCTCTGAGGAAGCTTTTGAGCTGTGTGGTTGTCTTTGTTATTTTATCCTACCTTTTTCGTTAGCAATAAAAGTTCAGTTTTGAGCAACCTAACAGTCTCGTGTCTTTCTCAGCTCCTCACCCTCCTCTTCCAACAGGAATACAGAATTACTCTCTCACCTAAATGAAGAATCAATACCCACTTTTTTCCCCCTGCCACTCTGAGAACTAACAGCCACAGGTCCACGTTTCACGTTTACCACTTTCCATCTGACAACCTTTACCTCGTGACAGGGCCATGTACTGATCTGCTCCCAAAGCACACAGTGTCTCCCATTCAAAGCCTTGGTGGGCATCTCCTGCTCAGCCTCTCAGCCACAGAAGAATCTCAGCAGTTAGCTTGTTTGCTAAGGCAGCTGTTTTGGGTATGCTCATGACTCTGCTCAGCAGTGAGGCAGCAGTGGGTACTTACTGGATGCAGTGCGCTTCACACACGACACCGACTCCGGTTTCTTCGGCTGGCTATTTAAAGTTCTCCCTTTTCCAGTGACCCCATTAGCAGTCACAGGGGACTTCTTGCCTTTGAACTGTTAGGGAAGAAAAGTACAGATCAGCTCCAGCTATTCCCATGCCACTGGTGTCGCAGTCACCCTTTCATCAAGGGCAAAGCTTGACAAAGAGCTGCCTGCTCAGAAACTTAATGGCGCACATTGATTGAGCTGGAGACGGCGCTTCCTCCAGAGATGGCTCTGCGAGCTGCCTGCTCAGCAGGAGCCACACCAGCACCTGCAGGAGAACAAGGGCAGGAGCTCCTCATCTCTGGTGGCATCACTGTCCCCAAATTATTTAAAACTCTGGCATTTACTGAATTAGGAAAATCCTTGTGAGGCAGACTGAACTGAATGGTGCCTGAGTAAGTTTGCACAATAAAGGTTCCTGAAGCACAGGTTTGTCAAGGCAGAAAACCTTCCCAAGGTCTGCCACATAAAAATCCAGCTGGTTTTTTATTTACTGACTATAACCCTACCATCCTTGCAGTGCATGAATACATTTTTTTCTCCTCTAAGCAACATATTACATATTTTTAAATGCCAGGAGTTGCCACATCAATTTCCTCTCCCACGACCTCTAGCTATTATTTACTTACTCAAAACAAAACTCTTTCAAAATGGCCAAACAAGGAGGTCACCAGAAACTGCACATTTCATGTCCATGGGCTTTCCATATGGAAGGCTCTCCTGCAATAATCTGAACCCTGGGAAGAGCAACACTGTCCTGATTTGTCACAGACCTCCAAGCTTCCAAAGGCTTTTGAGGACTGAACTGGGAGTGCAACAAGAAGCCCACTGCTGCTGCAGCAAGGGTCAGGGCAATTTATTGCTTAGGTTCACCTTCAATTCTGCCACTTCACTGAATTCTCATATTCCAACATGTGTTTTTGTAAAGGTTAAGTGATGTATCACACGCTAAGAAAGGTACCTTATACAAGAGCAGCACTCATCTGGCTGCTCCACTTCACATTAGATTGAAACCCACCCATCTCTGCCATACATTCACAGGCTCATGCCAGTGACCAGCTTTTGGAGACTGGCTACAGGCTCTGGAGAGGGTCCTTGGCATGGCTGTGAGCAAGTCTTGCTCTGACCCCTGCCAGGCTCTGCCTGTCTGCTACCAAGCCTGAGCACACAGGTTTTCATCTGCTCTGTAGCTTCTCAGTTCACCTGAGGTCCAGAAGCCTGAGGCCACTCTCAGAAAGAAGCAGAGACATAAGCTTAGGGTTTTTTTTTATCCAGGGAAAGAAAATAAGAGGCAGTGATTGGAATATGGCACATACACACTTTAGTGTGTATATATATATATATACATATATGTATACACACTAAATATATATATAGAGGCACAGACACATTTAGTGTATATATATATGTATATGTATACACACTAAATATATATATAGAGGCACAGACACATTTAGTGTGTGTATATATATATACACTCTAAATATAAATAGTATATATAGAGGCACAGACACATTTGGTATATATGTAAGTTCTGAGATCATTGCATATTCCCCATACATAAGACCTTGAGATATACAAAATAGAGAGTAAAATTCTAGACAAGTAAACTTGTGGGTCAGGTCTTATTTCACTTTCTGTTTTCTGAAGTCATCACTGCCCGAGGAGACAGCAGGCAGCTAGAAATGCATTCAGGTAGGAAGGTCAGCAAGGTCACATCTATTTCTGTTATTACCATCTCTGAATGGTCAAGAACTGGTGGAGAAAGCCTTACCCAGGTGCCAACACTTCTATTCCTCAACAGAATATCCAATTTGGCATCACCTGCAGTGGGCTTGTAACTAAGCTCCAAGTGCAAACACTAAAGACTGACCTAGCCCAAAACCCTTAAGGTAACAACAGGGTAAGCAGAGCAGCCAAGAAATCAAAAGCTTGGTTACATATTAAACAGTACAGTACCTGCGAGGCAGATCCCCTCCCCACAGCAGAGGTATTAGTGACAGACTGAGCAGAAGACAGACTGGATGAGACAGGGTGTTTGTAATGGTTAGAGGAGAGTTTGTCAGCAGACAACCTATTGGGCTTGCTGGCGGCTGGCGGGTAGCGCGCAAAGATTTTGGGAGACGGCAAGTTATCGTACAGGCCTGCGTTATCATAGAGCAAGTCTTCTCCAGTGCTCCTGCTACGAGGGCAAGCAAAGCCATCTTCTGGTTCCCACTGCAACACACACACTTTGGCAGTTAGTACACAGGACACCAGGCACAGCCTCCCCAGTGAAATCCAACCAGTAGCACTTGGAGCGTTAGCGAGCCCCGAGCGTGCAGCCAGCAGGTGGTTGTTGCTGACAGGGTCACCCAGAATGGCCTAGAGTGAAAACAGACCCTTAAGATCCTATCATTAACCACACACTGACAAGTCCTTGACTGAATCGTATCCCCAAGCACTACATCTACACCTCCAGGCATTAGGGCTCCACTGCTACCCTGGGCAAGCTGTTCCAATGGCTGATAATCCCTTCAGTAAAGAATTTCTTCCCATATCCAACCTAAACCTCCCCTGGTGCAACCTGAGGCCATTTCCTCTTGTCCTGTCACTTGTTAGTTGCTTGAACAGATTGACCCCCACCTCTCTACAACCTCCTTTCAGGTAGTTGTAGAGAGCTTGAGTAGAAGTGTTCAGAGCAAAGCTCTTCAAAAGGAGAGGGAGGACAGTGTAGAAAGGAAGCATTTTGTGGCTTATAGCCCCTGCTCTGTCTGGTTTCCAGGGTCTGAGCAAAGTGGTGCTCTGGAATTACCCTTGCTGTTCACAGCCTGCACCTTCGCTTGCCAGCTGTAGCACTGAGGCACAGGCAGGCTGTGTTAACAAGGAGACACTCACAGGCTACACAGATCACTCTGTGGGATTACATCTGGTACATGAGTTGTTAAAAGTAATATGGCCTAACAGTTAGCAGATGCCAAGAGGGTTTTTGCCTTTTTCTTTCCTCAGGCTCTAGGTCTTTCCAGTGAATACCAGCTAGCATTACATTTTACTTGTTGGAGAGTTGTTATTCTGAACTAACCAGCTAAAATAGCTACAGGCCAGTCCTTTTTTTCCCCTTTTCAGAAAGATGGAAAGCTCAACAATACTCCAGTGATTCATTCAATCTTAAACCAACCTGATTGCCAAATATCCTCCCTTAATCCATCCTGGCTGTGGCACTGCACTGCTCACACAAAGGCATATGCACATCCAAGAACTACACAAAGAGACTCCTCACCACACATGTGGTTGAGTGTTATTCCCAAGAGGAGCTTTCTATCATCTTTCTGGTGTTACTAAGACACTTTGAAACAGAATTTCTCTTGAGATGCAGGGGCCTTTATGAAGCAGCTCAAAATTAAAAAGCTGACACAGGCAGTAGCTTCCCTGTAAATCTTCCTGAGGACCACATATTATAGACTCAAAGAATCAGTCAGGGTTGGAATGGACAACAAAGATTATCTAGTTCCAACCCCCCTGCCATGGGCAGGGACACCCTACTCTAGCTCAGCCTGGCCACAGCCTCATCCAGCCTAGCCTTGAACACCTCCAGGGATGGGGCCTCAACCACCTCCCTGGGCAACCCATTCCAGGGCCTCACCACTCTCATAGTGAAGAACTTCCTCCTCACATCCAGTCTGAGTTGACACCCACTTGTATTAAACCCTATCAGATATCTGCCTACTCTCAGCTCTGCTGTTTATGAAGGTGGAAGTGAAGTGGCCACTGTGGTTCTCACTGGCACGAGCAGAACTCACTGGCAGGAGCAATGCAGTCCCAGGCACTGAGTGCTTGGGTTTTGTCTTGTTTTCACTTGCCACAGACACCAAAAAGTACCTGGTGTAACCAAGTCCTTAACCTTGAGCTAACAAATAACCCCCCTCAAGCGAGTATTGTTTTCAAGGGCTTGGCAACAACGCGTCAGCAGGCAGCTGCTTTCTAAGTGCAGGTTGGCTCATGTGCGGGCTAATGTAAGCAACACAACCCCCACACCCCTCAGACTCTGTAGGTGTGAGAGGAGTTTGCAGCCCACGATGAAAAAGGGAGGGAGGGGGGGTTTGCCATTTGGAAACTGCCCGGTGGGGCTTTGCAGATAATAACACTTTTCAGCCACCCCTGCCTCCACCACATGCAAACCATTTGTGCTGTGCAAGTGCAGCTCTTACCGCTCCATTTATGCAGGGAACATCATCATAGTGAAGTGCCACTCCAGTGGGGCAGGCGTAGCCATTGGCACTGCTCCCCCGGTACGGGCTGGTGGAGAGGCCTCTCCTGTTCATGAAACTGGGTGAAGCAAAACAACATGGTCTGTTAGAAAGTGCTGGTCATGAACACATCGCATTCAGTCAAGTGTAGGCCACCAGACAGCAGCTGCTTAGTTTCTGCAGGCCTGCAGTGACATGGTCTTGCCAAGGGCTTGTGCTATGCTGAGCAGCTGCAGTTTGCATGAACGGTCTGTGGTCACCAGAAAGGCAAGACAGAGCTGAAGGAGGGCACTGAACCTTGGGAGCCGTTTCTGTGCTTTCCCCAGACCTGTATCCAGATGCCTAGCAATATACCACTAGGATGGGTATTTGCAATGTCCAAACTAGAGCATTGGTTTCACCCCAACACGTAGAGAAACTTCTTTACAGGGAGGGTGATGGAGCACTGGAGCAGGCTGCCCAGGGGGTTGTGGAGTCTCCTTCTCTGGAGACTTTCAAAACCCGCCTGGATGCATTCCTGTGTGGACTACCCTGGATGATCCTGCTGTTGGCAGAGGGGTTGGACTCGATGACCTCTGGAGGTCCCTTCCAGCCTCTAATATTCTGTGATTCTAACAAGAAAACAGCAGCTGAACCCAAGTCCACCTGATGGTTCAGTGGTGATTGACTATGGAGCCTGAAAGCACATTGATTCTTTACAGGGAGGGTGGAAAGACACTGGAACAGGCTGCCCAGGGAAGTTGTGGATGTCCCCTCCCAGACTGGCTGAGACCTTAAGGAACCTGGACTAGTGGAAGGTGTCCCTGCCCATGGCAGGGAGTTAGAATGAGATGATCTATAAGGTGCCTTCCAACCCAATCCACCTTATGAATCTCTAAGTATGTTCTCACTTTCTGCAGAGCAGTTTTCCCTCTGTTGGGACACACAGGTTGGTGGCAGCAGCCAAGACTGCACCACATGTTCCTGTGCTCCATGCGACTGTGTAAGCCAGGAGGGCAGCAGCTGTAACTGCTCACTGGCACATTTACATGGGAACCTGCTGATCTGCATTAGAAACTAGCTTGCCAGTGGGCAGCAGAAGTTCCCTTGCTGTCTGCATAAGGCAGAAGAAGCAGGTGTTCTGGGTGCATGCACGCCAGGGGTGGTGCAAGCTTGGGAACTGGGAGAAACAAGAATCAAATACAGCAAAAAACCACACACACAAAAGTGGCATTTTGATGAACTCTGACTTCACATATCTAGCAACATCTGCTGAATAACTTCTTCCTCCAAATCTGAGCATTTTTTCTTTTGCATGTCAGGACTTCTGCCTGGGTAGAGTGTGCACAAAGGCATCAGGCTTCCAGCACTGTCTGGGATCTGAGTCCTCTGGAAACTGCAAAAGGGGTTTTACTGGAATTCTTCAGCAGAAGATGTGTAGGACATCACAGACTAAGGCAGACTTGAAAAGTCTAACAACGCAGACAGTGAGAGGAGCATGCCCAGGAGTGATAACGACCCCTGAGTTTTGCTCTGTAGCAACTGCTGAAGTTGAATGAGGTACAGAGTGAGATCCTACAGCTCCAGGTGCAGGTGAATGGGAAAACAAAGCTTTCCATCTACCCCTTTCCCACCCCCATACTGCATTTGCCCCCAAACTCAGAGCACCTGTGTGCTGTTGGAGTCTCCTCCCACCCCAGGTGTGACCACTTTGCCCTCCCTGTCCACTCCCCTTTATAAGCAGCTCCAGGAAGGGCAGCAGCCCAAGTTTGCCCATCTGGGCAGAGGGATCCTCCTCCCGTCACCACAGGTAAGTCCCTGTGGTGTGCACCGGGTGTGTGGGAGTGGGATCCAAAAAGGCCGGGGGGCCTCGGTGGCCCCCCGGCTCGTTAGGCTAGGGACTCATGACTCATTCATTGATCCTCTGCAGCATTGCTCACGGGTGCTGGCTGTAGTTGCTGTGTTTAGCTGTTTTTTTCTGTTCATCTATGATGAGCTTTAGCACAATGAAGCTATTCAGGCTCTGCGCTGACACTCGGAGAATATGATAAAGCCCTACCGAAGCAAAGGAGGACTTCTGCAGTGCTGGCTGGAGCTCAAGAATGCTGTGGTTTCAACAGTTGCTTTCCTTTGGCTTTGGAACGACGTGGAGCCCACTGACTTTCTCATTCAGAGGGAGACAGACCTCCTCCAGCTGTGGCTCACCTGAACCATGGGAGACCCAGGCTCGCAGGAGGGACAGACCTGCTCAGGTCGGGTATGAACCAGGAGGGACAGACCTGCTCAGGTCGGGTATGAACCAGGAGGGACAGACCTGCTCAGGTCGGTATGAACCCTTCAGGGCAGGGTGGGGGTGGAACAATCCTTAGACAGGAGTTTTAGTTACTTCAAACAAGCTTCAAAAGCCACGAGATAAATTCTGTGATTAAAAATGGCTTTAACTTGACTTTATCTCTTTCTTTGGCAGGTATTACTCAAAGGCTGCATCTGATGACTGTTCCTCTTAATGAAGAGCCTTACCCAAGCGTTCCTGGTTAGCCTTGAAAGGCTGCATTTGGAGTCGTTATTGTATTTCTTTCTTTTGAAGTGCCTTAAGAGTGAGGCATAACAACCCTGTCTGAAAACCAGTACATCCATTAATGACACCTGATGCGCCTGTAGTAACTATCCCCACCACCAAAGGAAGCTAAGACTGATCTAATTGTCTGCAAGCACTTCACGAGCATTACTTCACTAAGTCTCATTAATTCTGTTTACAGATGTATCCAGTGTCAGTTAATTGTTTTGTGAAACTACTACAGGGCAAACGAGATGGAACAAACCTGCTAGGAAGCCCTTTTTGTCCTCAACCTTCCCTAGTTGCCTACTCTTTCAGATAAATAGAAGCGTTGGGGCCATTAGTGAAGCCTCAATTGCTCTGCCAAGCACCGGTCTCAGGGAACACAGAACCACTAATCCTGAGGTGGCTTCAGTGATAACTGCAGTGAATGTGGAGCAGCAATGCTCAGGCTACCAAGGGCAAGAAACAGCAGCATTTAAACCCTGAGGATGATTATAGCTTCTCATTTTCTAGAAGCAGTTGAAAATCAGCAGCCAGCTACTCTAGCTGCTTATCAACAAGCTCTTACAGCCTTTTAAAGACATCCAACGAATTTTAACTAATTCTTAATAGGGGAATTCTGCTCTTTTGCAAGTTGTCTGACATTCCTTTCCAAGATGTGGTTTAGTTGCATGTGTTTTTTCACTTGGCTCCAATTAATATCACATTTGTTCAGAAAAGGAAAGCCATGCAGTATTCAGGGGGGAAAAGGTTTCCATTTTACTTCTGCTTTAAATGTGGTTACTGCAAGATGCTGACTAAAGCAGAAACACATGTCAACACAGGATAAACTTTTTGAGCCCTATTAACTTCAAAACAAATATTAACATAAGGCTAAGCTAAGTGCATTTTGATTCTACCAAAACGATCTGGTTTTCACAAAAGTGGGCTTGTGGCAGCACTGAGCCACTCTGATTTCTATCAGAAGTCACTCAAACCCAATCCTGAATGAAGCTGGACAATTTTTTTCCCTCTCTTTAAAGTTATCTTGACACCTTGCTAATGGAGACTCTTCTTTTGGGAAACCAAAGCTTTTGCTTTTGGGATCCACCCCCATCTTCAGTTAATTTCAGGCTATGATAGGGAGATGGGGGTGTAAGTCTCAAATGTATCCAGACTTGTGGGGAGAGGCTGATTTTGCAGCAAGAGGCTGCTGTTGCCAGCTATCTTCTCATGCCACTCACCTTCCAATCACTGGAAGCCGTGAGCAGCTTTGGCACCGAGGCCTTGTGCCTGTCCCAACTGTTCCTTCACCCCTAAACAACTTCAGACAAAGCAAAATGATAGACTTCCCCCCCAAGTACTGCTTCAATGCCTACACTGATGTGACCATGTAAATCACACTCTGTGCTACGTGTGCCTTGCTTTTCTCAGCACAGCATCAGGAAAGGGGAACTCGCAGCAGTGATTTGCAATTTGAAAGTTTCCATGCTGTGCCCCAGACACCTTCCTAGTTTCCACCTCTCCAACCAAAACCCTGGAGTTAATTGGACTGCTGTGAGCTTGATGAATTTTTTAATTAATCATAAAGAAATTGAGAACTTTGGGCTTTCTAGGCTGGAAAAGAGCAGACTTGAGAGAGCCTCTTGTAAATGTATATAAATACCTAAAGAGTGGAGATCATGAGGATGGGGCTGGGCTCTTCTCAGTTGCACCCAGTGATAGGATGAAGGGCAATGGGTGCAAGCAGGAAGTTTTGCTTGAAATGAAGGAGAAACCTCTTTAGTTTGAGGCTGCTGGAGCCCTGAAGCAGGCTCCCCAGAGAGGCTGTGGAGTCTTCTTCTCTGGAGAGATTCCAAACCCACCTGGACATAAGCACCTGCTTTATCTGGGGGAGGGGTCTGGACGAAATACCTCCAGAGATGCTTTCCAACCCCAACCATTCTATGAGAAGGAAACACTGAGAGTATGACTATCCAAGACTGAAGTTTGCTATACATTGTTGGTGTGCAGTTTGCATTAGCCAATACATGCTGTAGATACTGGCTATGTGCACACCAAATACAGCCAGCAGACAAACGCAACTACACAGCTGCATATTTCAGCACATTTGTCCTCCTCCCATGATAGCTCTAGGTCTTCAGGCAAAATAAAGGATTAAAATCTAGAACTCCATATACAGATTAACTGAAAGAGTGAGTTAAAATCTGACTCTAGTTGGAGAGTGCCTGCATCTTGCACAGAACTTAACAGGATGCCAACAGCATAATTAATGGCGTCTAAGATGCTGCTATGCTGGCACTCTTCAGGAGCTCAAGAGCTGGCAGAGTGGGAGGTGAATTTTGATAAACTGCCTTGGTGCTGGAGTCAAGACAGGAATATCAGCTCTCAGAGAACTGGTAACACAAGGGTAGCTGAACATCTCTCACCAGAAGGTTTGCTTGGCAGCCTGAATGACGCTTGCTGTCATTTCCACATCGATGTAGTCGTAGTGCAGAGCTCCAGGGTCCGTGGAAGACCCTGTTTCTGCCAGCAGAATTCCTATCCACCTGCCCATGTCTTCAGAGGAGGATGCCTGCAAAGAGAGGGTGAGAACATAGGTCAGGTGGTCACTCTTCCACTGAGCTGAGCACTGTTGGAAAGTGTTGCACTACCTTTGGCTGACAAATCATAGAATCAACCAGGTTGGAAGAGACCTCCAAGCTCAGCCAGTCCAACCTAGCACCCAGCCCTAACCAATCAACTAGACCATGGCACTAAGTGCCTCATCCAGTCTTTTCTTGAAGACTCCCAGGGACAGTGCCTCCACCACCTCCCTGGGCAGCCCATTCCAATGGGAAATCACTCTCTCTGTGAAGAACTTCCTCCTAACATCCAGCCTATACCTACCCTGGCACAACTTGAGACTGTGTCTCCTTGTTCTATTGCTGGTTGCCTGGGAGAAGAGGCCACCCCCCACCTGGCTACAATGCCCCTTCAGGTAGTTGTAGACAGTAATAAGATCACCCCTGAGCCTCCTCTTCTCCAGGCTAAACAGGCCCAGCTCCCTCAGCCTCTCCTCACAGGATTTGTGCTCCAGGCCCCTCACCAGCTTTGTTGCCCTTAAATTGCTGTCACATTGTGTGAGAGGCTCTGCTTTCACTCTGCTGAACTCCTAAAACGACCCAGGAACTGGGTTATTAAATAACCTGCTTTGCTAGATGGAGCCCACCTTCAACAAGCTATGTGGTCATCACTTACACTGTAATACAAAGTGGGCAGTCTCCAAAAACAGAGAAATAAAAGTAATCACTGAAGGCTAGGGGCTTTAGATTTAAGTCATGCTTACTGGAGTTAGCAGAAGGAGAAGACTTAGTGTGACAAAGAAACAAACCAAGGAGAGGGGTGGGAAGGGAATGAAAGATGAGATTTTGATGTTGCTTTTTGAAAGCTTCCATGGCATTTGTCTCAGTGATGGCACTCATTTCCCTAAAGGCACAAGGACAAACATCAATTGCTAAGCAAGGAGTTTTTAATTTTCCATGTTTTGCTTCTAGTCACCAATTGCCAAGATGAACAGTAGCAAACTGAATAATAATGGGAACATGGAGGGGAGAAGGAAACTGTGTGGTTTCCTCTCAGTTTGAAGTATTTCATTGCCATTCACTGTTCCTTGAGCTGCTCTCTAGTTTTCTATGAACTGTTCACATCCACTAGGCCTTGTTGCAGGGGCAGGAGATTGATGTGCCCTGCAGTTGGAAGTCCAAAGTGGTCACAGTGATCACTCTACCACTGAAAGCAACGAGTTGCCTCCCCCTCTATCTTCATTACGCCTGGGCTTCTCATTTCAGCTTTCAAACTATGATGAACCAAGGCCCTCAAAACACTCTTAACCCACATAACAGAGATGCAGGTGTGACCTTGATAGTGCCAGGAGTGTGTCAGTGAGTACATGATGATTAATTTGTTAACTGAGCCAGAAGACCTCCCCAGCCTGTTGGCACACTGTTTGCTTTCTGCAGCATTACCTCACTGCAGATAGAGACGGAGGAAAAGGAGTCCATGTCAGTATCAAACAAATGAGAGCTAAGAGCTCCAGAGGTCCCATTAAGAGTGACCCATGATTTAATTATTGCTGTTATTAGGTTATTTACTCAAAGCAATTACATCCCTCGTGTAAAAGTGTGCCTAGAGAAGGAGCAGGGATATTTTAGCAGCAGGTCAAGGGAAGGTCAGTGCAGAGAAATGCATCTCACTGAGGGGATTTCTGAACTGCATTAAATCTCATCTCTCTCCCTACAGCTCTTAATACTTTTTTCTCCTCTTTCCAGTATTTATTAACCAGCTCTGCAATAATATTATTCCAAAGATGAGGGTTTTTTTTTTTTGACTGGCCAGGTTGCATGGAAGTGCTGCTCTCATTTAGCTTGTGGGTGTTCCTACAAATCAGAGCCATTAGCAAGCGCCGCACCTCGAGCACGGCAACCTCTTGCCCGTTCCGGAGCAGGCGGAAGGTCAGGGGATGCTTTGAATCCAGTCCCAGGATGACTTCACAGCCACGGAGAGGGATAGAAACAATGTGTGTCTTCAGATCCGTCCTGTCCTTGTGGAAAATGAGTTTATTCTCCTTCACTCTGCACCAGCGCTCACGCCAGCGGTTGTTGGAGAGCACGTTGAGATATCCTGCAATAAAATGAAACGTGAGCCGCTGCACTCCTGCTTTCTTTCCTAAAGAGAGAAAAAGAAGAGAAACTTGCTTTTCAATGGAATGCTAGGCCAACTTTTCCCTCTTAAAACAGAAAGTCCAGATGGATTTTAGGAAGAGAGGCAAATGGCCCTGCCCCACTTCTTCTGATGAGAAACTTTGACTGTGCAAGCAAAGAAGCGATCCTGCTCACAGGCAAATGGCTGCTGGGTGTTAGGCTGAGCAGGAACACACCAACCCAGGGCTGCCCAGGGAGGTGGTCGAGTCACCAATCCTGGATGTGTTTAGAACTCATTTGGATGTGGTGCTTGGGGATAGGGTTTAGGGTGCCTCTTGTAGAGTAGGGTTATCGGCTGGACTCGGTAATCCTGAGGGGCTTTTCCCATCTGAATGTTTCTGTGATTCTGTGACCCTCAAGGCTTTTCCCATCTGAATGTCTCTGTGATTCTGTGACCCTCAAGGCTTTTCCAACCTGAGTGTCTCTGTGATTCTGTGACCCTCAAGGCTTTTCCAACCTGAATGTCTCTGTGATTCTGTGACCCCCAAGGCTTTTCCCATCTGAATGTCTCTGTGATTCTGTGACCCTCAAGGCTTTTCCACCCTGAATGTCTCTGTGATTCTGTGACCCTCAAGGCTTTTCCCATCTGAATGTCTCTGTGATTCTGTGACCCTCAAGGCTTTTCCAACCTGAATGTCTCTGTGATTCTGTGACCCCCAAGGCTTTTCCAACCTGAGTGTCTCTGTGATTCTGTGACCCTCAAGGCTTTTCCAACCTGAGTGTCTCTGTGATTCTGTGACCCCCAAGGCTTTTCCCATCTGAATGTCTCTGTGATTCTGTGACCCCCAAGGCTTTTCCACCCTGAGTGTCTCCGTGATTCTGTGACCCTCAAGGCTTTTCCACCCTGAATGTCTCTGTGATTCTGTGACCCTCAAGGCTTTTCCACCCTGAATGTCTCTGTGATTCTGTGACCCTCAAGGCTTTTCCACCCTGAATGTCTCTGTGATTCTGTGACCCTCAAGGCTTTTCCACCCTGAGTGTCTCTGTGATTCTGTGACCCTCAAGGCTTTTCCAACCTGAATGTCTCTGTGATTCTGTGACCCTCAAGGCTTTTCCACTCTGAATGTCTCTGTGATTCTGTGACCCTCAAGGCTTTTCCAACCTGAATGTCTCTGTGATTCTGTGACCCCTCAAGGCTTTTCCAACCTGAGTGTTTCTGTAATCCCACCACATCTCTAGTAAGAATGGGAAAAGGACACTGATAAAAAGGAACAAACTGATGTGCTCGTTTAGGGGATTCACCTTGTCCATTTGTAACGGCTTTGATCACTGTGGCTGTTGCCTGCTAGGATAAAAAATCTCCTGGGGAAATGAGAGCTGACAGAATTAGGTGATGAGCTACCTTCTGCAGCACCCAGAAATCAGTGTTTTAGAGACCTACTAAGCACTGATGTTACATGTTCAGCCTTTCATTTAGAAAGCAGGATGCATGTTTGGTGTGCAGCACTTGTAAAGTAAGATTTAAAACACTGCCAAGGAAAATAAAACTCATATTGGCTTAAAACTCAGAAAGTAAATGGATATGAAATGTAGCCAGGCTTTAAGACAAAGCTTTAAACAAAGATTATTCTTTTCCTGAGGATAACACAGTACTCTTGCACCAAATCAAAACTCCATGAGCAAACTGCCTTTTCAAAGCCCCACCTCTCTTATCATGCTCTACACTGGATACAGTCAAGGCACAAAATACCATTCTCTGGGCAGTGCTTTCTGTTCTTCCTTCTCTGTCCCATGGCAACAACCCTTCCAGGCTTGAGCTTTAAAGTCAAGACAATGCCCAATTTTTCTGTTTTATTTAGTTTGGGACTGAAAGAAACAAAAAAACCCTTTGACTTTTGCTTCCACATTACCAACACTCCATGAATCCACTTTGCTGCTGCTTCCAACAAATGGTACTGATGTGGAAAAAACTGCCCTCTATGTCAGGTCTGATTTTCATTTAATCTTGTTGGATAGCTATCTCTTTGGTTTGCATTAAAGCTATGACTTATCATTAATTTTTCTGGCTTCCCCTTCCAACATTATGGCTCCAGTGTCAGAGCCTGATCCAACAGGATACAGCAGATCAGAACTGTGCACAATCTTGGAAGGTGCCATAAAAAAGGAGGATGTGTGATGATCACACTCTCCAGCTCCCTCTCCTTTTCCTGTAACAAAATCCTGTGTAGCTGTCTGTGTTATGCCATAATCCCTAGAAATGGAAAACCCTTCTTATGCAAGCCAGCTGGCTTGTCATGGAGTGAGAGCCCTTTTTGTCAGACAGTTCTTGTTTCTCCCCTCTGCTCCCAACACACCTCGCACAAAAGCACTTCCAAACCCTCCTCCTTCAGCTGAACCAAGCAGGATCTTGTACTTTTCCTCCTACACATCCCCACTTAAACCTGCAACAGTTGACATGAACAAAATGTCTGGAGTGTGATCCCAGCTGGGGCATTAGCACTTCAGCTTAGCCCAGCCAGTGAGGGACCAGGAATGCTGCAGAGAAGAGCTCTGCCATCACTCCAAGAGCAGGTGAGCTTTAGTTTCTATTCTAGCTGGGTGTCACCTGTGGCTCTGCTGGGCTTTTCCCTTTGTTAGACATAGAGCCTTCTAAACTGTAAAAGCCTTTGACTATAGAACAGTCTCCCAGAGGACACTGAACTAAGCCATATTTCTGGTGGAGAGCATCTGCAAAGACTCCCTGCAGCGACCCAAACCTAGACACTTAGTTATTGCCCTAAAAATCCTGCAGGTGGTGTCCAGCAGAGCCAAATGCAGCCAACAGTAATGCCTATATTTATGTCCATAGCTGAAATCATGGTAGAAATACCAGGAATTAGCTTGTACAGCTGTGGGTAAAATCTCACATAACATACAATAATCAACAGAGCATGAGACCTTGAAGTTTGAGCTTTAAGGAAGCCAGATGCTTCAGACAATGCAGCTGGCTGGACACAGCTGTTCCTTTGCTTAACAAATCACTTCTGTACTTAGCTGATGTATAGATATACACACTTATTTAATCAAAGATTGCTTGTGTGAATGAATCCCAAAGTGTGGCTTGAGAGCCACCTGTGATCCACAAAGTTCTCACTGGTGGTCCACAGATCTGTTTCTTTCACACTGGGCCAGTGCATATCACACTTTATGCACCAATGAGTTCTGCCACTGGCTGCCTCATCACAGATTTCTGGGTTTCCCAAAGCTTTCCTAATCAATCAAGAGGGGAAAAAAACAAATTCAAATTCAGAATCCAGTTCAATTCCTTCACAGTTTTCTTTCTCCAGACACTTATTTTTGGAAGGAATTGGGAGAAGGTTGGATTCAAACATTCACCTGTGGAAGTGTTACTGAAGACTGAAGCACAGCAAGGAGGATGCAAAACTATTGCATTGTTTGAAAATACCAGAGCTGTGAGGACTTCAGCTAAGTGCACTGCACAGCATCCTAAACTGTGAGCAAATGCTACAGAGAAGATAAAAAATAGGAGCATTTCCTGCATGCCTTTACATGTGCTTCTTTGGGGCTGCCAAGCACTGCAGCTGTCCTAGGGAGTGATCAATATTAGGAGCCAAAACAGCTTACCAGCAATTTGTTACTTCATTAAGTTTTGCCCAATCTACCCCACTTTAGGAACCCTCAATTACAATCAAATCACTTTGTCTGAGGCCAGTCAGCTGCTGTCTTGAATGCTATCCTATAAAACCTCACCATGATCCATCACAACAGACCTGATCCTTCCCCAAGAACCTTCTTCTGCTTTCTGACCTAAGCTTATCTCATAGTCCAGTCTTTATTCATTTTGCCTCCATTTGTTTGCAAACAGTTCTTGTGCCTTTATACTTTTTGTGCATACTTCTCTTCCCCCTCACCTCTGCAATATTCCTCCTGAGCCTGTGCTACCATTTTATTTCAAATGTCAACTTCTTTTAAGCCTCTTTTCAAACAGTAAGCTCTTGATTTCCTACTCCCCTGTCGCTCTGAGAGCGACTTCTAGGCTAGAATCCTAGAAGTTTTATCTATGATGTGCATCCCTCTGCTGTTGGGGGAAATATTACAACAGTGTAAGCAATTTTCCCTTTCACTCTGAGAGCATCCCTCTGCTGTTGGGCAAAGATCACAAGAGTGAAAGTTGTTTTTCCTTTCACTCTGAGAGCATCCCTCTGCTGCTGGGGAAGTATTACAACAGAGAAAGCAATTTTCCCTTTCACTCTGAGAGCATCCCTCTGCTGCTGGGGGAAGTAATACAAGAATGAAAGCAACTTAAGAGGAGTTTCTAGGCTGGAATCCTAGAAGTTTTATCTATGATGTGCATCCCTCTGCTGTTGGGGGAAATATTACAACAGTGTAAGCAATTTTCCCTTTCACTCTGAGAGCATCCCTCTGCTGTTGGGCAAGGATCACAAGGGTGAAAGCTGTTTTCCCTTTCACTCTGAGAGCATCCCTCTGCTGCTTGGGGAAGTATTACAAGAGTGAAAGCAACTCAAGAGGAGTTTCTAGGCTAGAATCCTAGAAGTTTTATCTATGATGTGCATCCCTCTGCTGTTGGGGGAAATATTACAACAGCGTAAGCAATTTTCCCTTTCACTCTGAGAGTAGCCCTCTGCTGTTGGGGGAAGTAACACAAGAGTGAAAGTTGTTTTTCCTTTCACTCTGAGAGCATCCCTCTGCTGTTGGGCAAGGATCACAAGGGTGAAAGCTGTTTTCCCTTTCACTCTGAGAGCATCCCTCTGCTGTTGGGCAAAGATCACAAGAGTGAAAGTTGTTTTTCCTTTCACTCTGAGAGCATCCCCCTGCTGTTGGGCAAGGATCACAAGAGCGAAAGCTATTTTCCCTTTCACTCTGAGAGCATCCCTCTGCTGGTGGGCAAAGATCACAAGAGCGAAAGCTATTTTCCCTTTCACTCTGAGAGCATCCCTCTGCTATTGAGGGAAGTATTACAAGAGTGAAAGCAATTTCAGAGGAGTTTCTAGACTAGAATGCTATAAAGCTTCATCTATGATGTGCATTTAAAGCTCAAGGAGAAAAATCACTTACCACACGTTGGCACATCTTCTTCAGCTGAGGAGGTCTGTTCATCTGTTGATGGCTTTTTCTTTCCTAAACCAATGATCTTCGTTATTTTTTTCCCTGTTACTTTAGTCACAGTGCCCTTGGCTTCTGATTTGGAACTTTTTTTCCTCTTGACTGTTAAAAAAAGCAAAAGTGTGGTATTTTAGGGTGGTTTAGATCAACCAACAAAAAGAGACAACCTGAATAAAAACAGGAGCTCATGAGAAGAGATGGAATCCTAATAAAAGCAGTCAAACCCTGCTTAGTTCGAGAAGACAAAAGCCAGGTGCCCTTTCCTCTGCTCTTGTCAGACCCCACCTGGAGTACTTTGTGCAGTTCTGGAGCCCCCAACACAAGAAGGACATGGAACTGTTGAAGCCATGCCAGAGGAAGGCCATGAAGATGCTCAGAGGGCTGGAGCAGCTCTGCTATGAGAACAGGCTACAAGAGTTGAGGCTCTGCAGCCTGGAGAAGAGAAGGCTTCAAGGAGACCTTATAGTAGCCTTCCAGTAACTGAAGGGGGCCTACAGGAAGGCTGGGGAGGGATTATTTACAAGGTCTTGTAATCATAGGATGAGGAGGAATGGGTTTAAACTGGCAGAGGGGAGATTCAAACTAGATGTTAGGAAAGGGTTCTTTACAGTGAGGGTGGCGAGACACCGGCACAGGTTGCCCAGGGAGGTTGTGGATCACTGGAACAGATTGCACAGGGAGGTTGTGGAGCACAGAATCACCCAATGTGATCAAAGATCACATTGGGTGATTCTGTGCTCCACAACCTCCCTGGAAGTGTCAAGGCCAGGTTGGATGAGGCCTTGAGCAAACCTGTTCTAGTGGGAGTTGTCCCTGCCTATGGCGGGGGGTTGGAACTGGATAATCTTTGAGATCCCCTCCAACTTAAACCATTCTATGGTTCTATGGTTCCTACCCCTCCTTACATGCAAGTTTTCCTTGCACCAAGCTCCTCTGGAGCTGACACAGACATACCTTGCTCTTTGCCATTGCACACAGCAGCGATGCCATTTTCCACAGCACCTTCCCCGTCGGAGCTCGGTCTCTCGAAGGACAGCTTCTGCAGGAGCAAAAAGGTTAAGTGGCTCTACAGCACTGGCACCTCTGCCAAACAAAATGTCCCAAGAGTATCTTAAAGGATGGTTGCTACAGAGAAAAATGCACATTTCAAGCTCTCATCCACTTGGATGGCAAACAAAAGAGTGGGGAAAAAAAACCCCATGTCAGAGGCTTTACAGAAGCTACACAACAGGTCCACATTTCAGAGTGGAGTCAAATCAGTGAAGTTACAACTCAACACCTCCTACAATCTCTGGAGACTTTCAAGGCCTGTCTGGATGTGTTCCTCTGTGATCTGTGCTAGATTGTGTGGTCCTGCTCTGGCAGGGGGGTTGGGTTGGATGATCTCCTTGGGTCCCTTCCAACCCCTAATATCCTGTGACCTTGTGACAGGGCCAAAGCTGTTGTCTTTGCATGCTTGCAGGCACAAAGCAACTGAAGGTGCCACATAGCAGTGGTTTTCTCAGATGGGTGTCAGTAAACAAGGCAGCAAGGCTTCACTTTCTTTTTATCTGTCCATCTGCTTCCCATGCCTTCACCTCCCATGAGTACCGTGGTTACCAACACAGTGCTGCCCATGAGCTCTGTGCTGCTTCATCCCATATCACATGCACAACCACTACAGAGTAACCAGGGCTAAAAATGTCTCTCAAAAGCCCCTTCTGTTTTCACACATTGAAAGTATTGAAGCACCCTGTAGGGCTGCACTGTCTCCTGGTTGAGTTGGGAGCTGCAAATGCATCAATTCAAGAAATTGGTTTTAAGTTATTCTTGGCTGGTCCATGTCATTGTTTGTTGCTTAAAAGAGTTATAAACAGCAGCACTTAAAGTGTATAAATTCATTAAAGATATATTGTGTCATAGAATCATAGAATCAAACAGGTTGGAAGAGACCTCCAAGATCATCCAGTCCAACCTAGCACCCAGCCCTAGCCAATCAACCAGACCATGGCACTAAGTGCCCCAGCCAGGCTTGGCTTCAACACCTCCAGGGATGGTGACTCCACCACCTCCCTGGGCAGCCCCTTCCAATGCCAACCACTCTCTATGGGAAGAACTTCCTCCTAAGATCCAGCTTAGACCTCCCCCAACACAACTTGAGTCTGTGTCCCCTTGTTCTGCTGCTGGTTGCCTGGCAGAAGAGCCCAACCCCACCTGGCTACAGCCTCCCTTCAGGTAGTTGTAGGCAAACAACTCCAGCACAGGGACTAAATCAGCAGCACGAGTCAGCAGGTAAATACAACCAGTGTCTAGGAATTTTGCACCCACCATTTGGATAACTTTACCTTTTCCAGCTCTGTTTTGTGTACTGGAGAACTGGACAAGGGCCCATCAGAGTCGACAGCTCCTGTGCAGTTGCTGCACACATCTTTTATCACCTTAGGAGACAAGGCAAAATTTAACAGTTATTCACAACCTACAAATCAGAACTACAAATGAATGGGGAGGAGAAGCACACAGACATTTACGAGGCAGGCAGGTGTCAGGCAGGCTGCCACTGCACTGACTTCTCCACACTGCCTCCCCCTAAGTCATTTCACATGCAACCTGGAGGAGACAGAATGTCTAGAGGTGGAAGGGTTTAGTTTCCAGACAAGCTAAGCTCCAAGGCTCTCCTGAGCAAAGGAAGCAGCAGCGCTGCTGACTTCCCATGTGCGAGTTCTGCAACATGAGCTCAGCTGACACCACCAAATTAATTTCATTACAATGATGAGAAAGTGGGATTAAATCCAAGGTCCTGCAAGTCAAAGGACAGGAGTTTTGCAGAGCACACTGCCCAGCTGCTCCTTGTTTTTTTGCTGTTGGGGAACTGATGAAGTGCTGATCGACTTGCGCAGTGGCATTGTGTTGCACTTCTGTATTACACTTGCACAGTGACATAAAGGCATAGGTCAGAGCACTTGCAAAGGTGTTTGTAGGCAAGGGAATGGCATTGTTTGCTTTTAAAAGGTTAAAGAAAACCCCAGAAGCTGAAATTCACTGAGATTTTGATAGAATAAGAACTTACAAACCTGAAACTGCATAAATACCTGTGGAGTCTTTACTTCCCATAGGTATAATTCAGTGTTTTATCTCTTGTGAGGTTACCACTAGCCCATCACCAGCCTGAAATTGCTTGTGCTGATGAGGACAGGTCCCAGCTCTGAACTCAGACTCGTATCAATGGGGTGCTGAGCTCTACACAGCTGACTACAGCCACGCAAGGATGGCAGAGCCAAGCCAGCTGTGAAAGAAAGGCATCCTGCTCTGCTGGGAGCAGCACCACTAGACATGTAAACTCCCCCCTGGACATGCACATGGATGTGTTTACATATCCAGCTCCCCTCTTTACTCTGTTTACAGCAGGCCTGGCTGGCAGAATGGAGGATCTAGCCTGAGAACTCCCAGTTCCAGGGAAAACAGCAATTAAGTCCTGTCAGTATCCAGATTTCTTTCAAGAGGAGGAAAAGTAAAACAACAAACAATGTCCATTTAGTCTTGAACTGAACAATCTTGATGTGGAAACCATCAGAGAGCTAACGAGGGCACCAAACAGTCCTTGCAGAGAGCACCGAGGTTCCCTTGAAAGGAATGTTTATGGGCTTACAAAGCCCCTCCACTTCATCTCATCAGCACATCATCAATTGCAGGCACTATATGCCACAAAGACAGAAAAAGCACCAGCCCCATTTTACAGATGGAGAAGTCATGAACAAAAGAAAAGATTAAGTCACTGGCACACAAAATCCTATGCCAAGAAGGGCAACGAACCTACACCTTTATTTCTGGCATCTTAAAACACTTTAGCACCCTTTCTTTACTAGGAACTTGCCTGCACCTTGTACCAGAAACACAAGCCCAGCATTCCATAGAAATCAGAGAAACATTCAGGTGCCCCTCAGGATCACCAAGCCCTACTGAGAGCCCTATGCTACAAGGTGCATCCTAAACCATATCCCCAAGCACCACATCCCAATGACCTTTAAACACGTCCAGGCTTGGTGACTCCACCACCTCCCCAATGCCTGACCACTCTTGCTGGGAAAACATTTCTTCCTAATGTCCAGCCTAAACCTGTCCAGTGGCAGCTTGAGGCCATTCCCTCTTGTTCTGTCACTATTTGCCTGTGAGAAGAGACCAACACCAAGCTCTCCACAGCCTCCTTTCAGGTAGTTGTAGACTGCCATGAGGTCTCCCCTCAGCCTCCTCTTTTTCACACTAACCATCCCCAGCTCCTTCAGTCACTTCTCACAAAATTTATTCTCCAGGCCCTTCCCCAGCTTTGTTGCCCTCTTCTTCACTGCTTCCAGCACCTACACATCCCTCCTGTATTGAAGTGCCCAAAACTGAACACAACCCTCAAAGTGTGGCCTCACCAGAGCAGAGTACGAGAGGACAATCACCTCCTTACTCCTGCTGGACACAGCATTCCTTATACCAGCCAGGATGCCATTGGCTTTCACCTGGGCACACTGCTGCCTTGCATTCAGTTGCTTGTCAATTAGATTTCACAGCATTGAGCATCTTTGGTAACAGAAAACATAGATGTATCTGTGGCAGAGCATTTGCACCTCAGAGTTAAATGTAGCCCTAAACCCAACAAGATCACCAGAGTGATTTTCTTGAATGTGTGTTGTTTTCTTTTCAACTGCTAGCCCTCAGCAATGGGATAAATACACTGCTCATTCCTAGAGCAATGTGACCATACAGTTTCTGGGAACAGTCATTTCTGTCTCTTGCATGACCCTAAGTCAATGGCTCATGTTTTCAGCATCTGCTCACACCACACAGTTAGTTAATTTTGGCAAAGGCAGACAGTAATGGGAGTTACAGACAGAACAGAGGGAAATGATTTGGCAGCACTGCCTGCAGAGTATGTGCAAAGTCATGCACTCCAGTAAATCCGGTTCTTATCATACCTCACATATGGAAGGAGAAGTTAAAGTGTTTAATTGGGCTGTAATTAAATTTTGATTACAAGCTATGACACGCTGTCAAATGGGAGTTTGTGTCAAGATCTGAAGTAAATGCAGATTCAAGGCTCCAACACTTCATCTGGGTTGAAGGGGTTCAGTGGCAAAGCCTTGTTCATCGCCTTCTATGTGCAACGTGACGGCATCTGATGCACAGCAGCAGCTCACCAGCCTGAAATGCCTTCCATATAGAATGCCTGCCTGGATGCACTCTCTGTAATTATGTTTGCAGACAGCTGCCATTAGAAATGTGGTTTTCACATGCTTATAGCTCTAACTCAACAGTTTGAGGATAAAACATTCCACCAGTGCTGCCAACTTGCATCATTTCAATCACAAGGTTCGGAGTTCTCGTCGAGTTCCCTTTTTTTCCTCCCTATGTTCCATCTCCTGGAGTCATCTGAAAGGATTCCTATTTCCATTCAAAAATGATTGTGAGAGAGAGTGGGGAAAGGAGGTCAGCAAGCTTCTACAGGTGGAAATATCTTCATGGCTCCAAAAGCAGAAATCAATTAAAAGGAATCCTCAAATGTGTTAATGAAGTGGCATCACCTGGAAGCCTGGTGTATACTCCATGGCTGGTTGGGAGTTTTCTCACCCATTAGAGAAAGGAAATCATTCCTTTTTATTTTCCCCTCTCATCACAAATCCCTTTGTACATGACACACACAGGGTGACCTGGCAGGAAAATCAAGCTGAGCTCATAAGCAGACTATGCATTCAGATATTAGAGATATAGGAGCAAATGTAATCAGAAAGCTGCAGGTCTGTCATTTCTTTGGATAGCCCCAAAAGTAAACACACAGAAATTAATCTGGTGTTACTCTGTGGCAAGGATGTTAAATACCACAATTAGCATGGCAATGTTACAATTAGCAGACTTCAGAAGGGCCTCTTTCAAATGCAGACCTGGAAGGCTTGTGCAGCCTGAGCTATATTCTTATTCCTTATTTGTCTGTGCTAGTTTGAAGCTAGCTGGAATGTTTTGGTGGGAAGAATCAGATTACAGGCTGTGAAAGGGAAACAAGGGTGATGTCTGCTGCACTCATAGGCTTGCTGAGATGTGTGAGAAGGAGAAGGTAAATATAGATAACTCAGTCGCTCTCTGTCTGGGCTTTGGGTTGCATCTCTCCCTGACCTAATCTGTAGTCTTTGTGACTAATCCACCTGCTTCCTAACCCCTCCTGGCTGACCCTCCATTCTGTCTTAAACATAGGGCAATGTCATGGTTTGGGTGTTCCCTGTCTCCCCCCTACACTTTAGAAATCACCCAGACTAGACTCAGACGGCTCTGGAAATTGAATGAGGCTTCTATTTACAGCTGGCACAATATCCAAGCAGATATTGACAGGATGTGCAGTTCTAGACAGAAATAGACAAGGGAAAAGGTAATACAGAAACACAACAGCCCTCCCAGAAACCTGAGTCCCCAGAAGGGGCTTCCAGCTGCCCCTTCACCTTCCCCCTACCCATCTCAACCTTTCCCCAGTCCCAAGGAGGAATGGAGGCTCAGCCAGGGGGTTAGGAAGCAAAGTGGATTACTCAGAGAAATGGAGGATGAGGCTAGAGAAAGATGCAGCTCAGAGCTCTCCAGCAGAAGAAGTGAGTGCCTTATCTATGTTTGGATTCTTCTTCTTGCATCTCTCAGCAAGCCTATGAGTGAAGCAGACATCCCCATTGTTTTCCTTCCACAGCCTGTAACCTAGTTCTTCTCACCAAAACATTCTAGTTAGCTTCAAACTAGCACAGGCAAGATCTTGGGCAAGGTTGAGGGGTAGGGAGAAAGTGGAAGGGTGGTTGTGAGCCCCTCCTGGGGACTCAGGTTTCTGGGAGGGCTGCTGTGTTTCTGTGTTACCTTTTACCTGTCTATTTCCATATAGAGCTGTATAGATTGTAACTATCTGCCTGTATATTGTGCTAAGCTGTAAATACAAAGCTTCACTCGATCTCCAGACCATAGTCTGGGTGACTTTCCAAGTGTGGTGGGGAGGGTAATACCCAAACCATCACATTGTCTTAGAGAAATCAAGTCTTGAATCCCCAGCTGGATCCACACCAGTGTCTCATACTGAGCGCAGTGACAGGAGGCACAAAAGGGAAATAGTTGCAGGTGGAAAGCTGGGAAGATTCCCTGCTCCAAGGCATTGACAATTCCACAAGGCAGTGGAATTCCTGACATGTCTGGAGAATTTAATCCTTTGAAACTATTTTAGTACACAAGCACTAGCAGTGCCTATAAAACCTCCATACCTGCACTCAGCTACCAATGTCTGCAATTCTTGTATCTGATTTTAAATTACACCTCAGGACTGGAGGCAAAATACTTGCCCTACACTTAACTCTTCCTACATGCAAAGGCAGAAGAAGCAGATGAGATTTTCCCAGCTCCCTTCAAAGATCCAGGCTTCAGGTGAAAAGATCAGGCATTGCTGTTTGCCTAGAGGTGGGATTCTGGCAGACTAGCAGCCAAGCCTATCTTTAGAGCCTGTATATCCCCTTAGCAATGCTCTTCTGAATGTTGAACCAAGACAACCCTTGTGTCATTTCTCCTGCATTTCTGCCATTCAAAACCTGCCTGGATGAGTTCCTGTGTGATCTGGTGTAGGTGATCCTGCTCTGGCAGTGGAGTTGGACTAGGTGATGTTTCAAGGTCCGTTCCAGCCCCTGACATTCTGTGACTTGGTGATATGTGGCCACTGAACTGGGGAGGGCCCAGGAAAGGAGGTGCTGGGTGACTGGGGGAGGCAGCTGGAGGCACTGCTGCAAGGTCAGAGGACAGTAACCCTGTGCAAAGGGACCTGCATCCCCAGCCCAGGCAGTTCAGAGATTCAGATCATACTTCAGGCTGCAAATCGGAGCAAGGTAGGACTTAAATGGTTTTCCATGCAAAGCTGTGAGTAGGAGACAGGAGAAATACTATCCAGTAATGAAAGCAGAAGATCAAGCCTCAGCCTTCCTGCATTCTGCTCCAAGATCCTGCTACATTTGTACTGGTGATTTTAGCCAGGAACCTACAGCAAGCTCACCCCTGAGGAAGCAGGCAAGAAGGACGTTTGTGGTCCTGGACACTCGGGGGGGGTTGGTTTTTAAGACTGTACATATGCATCCAGTTTGCTTAAGTTTGCCATGGTGCCACACACACACACACTCTGGTTCACAGCCAAGCCAGAATCTTCTGGCTCTCACCCTGGCAGCAGTCCTGCAGGCTGGTTAAAGCTCTCACAAGCACCTCAGTCCATCAGGTTTGACCCTCAACAGCTCTTATGCAAACACACTGACATTGTGATTTGAATGCAAGTACTGAAAACCATCTCTTTGAGACAACAGAGGGGGGCAGATGTGACTGAGTTGGAGGGCAGAAGGGCTCTGCAGCGGGACCTTGACCACCTGGACAGATGGGCAGAGTCCAATGGGATGGGGTTCAATAGCTCCAAGTGCTGGTGCTGCACTTTGGCCACAGCAACCCCATGCAGAGATACAGGTTGGGGTGGGAGTGGCTGGAGAGCAGCCAGACAGAGAGGGATCTGGGGGTGCTGATTGATACCCACCTGAACATGAGCCAGCAGTGTGCCCAGGTGGCCAAGAGAGCCAGTGGCATCCTGGCCTGCATCAGGAATGGTGTGGCCAGCAGGAGCAGGGAGGTCATTCTGCCCCTGTACTCTGCACTGGTTAGACCACACCTTGAGTGCTGTGTTCAGTTCTGGGCCCCCCAGTTTAGGAGGGACATTGAGATGCTTGAGCGTGTCCAGAGAAGGGCAACGAGGCTGGGGAGAGGCCTTGAGCACAGCCCTACGAGGAGAGGCTGAGGGAGCTGGGATTGGTTAGCCTGGAGAAGAGGAGGCTCAGGGGAGACCTCATTGCTGTCTACAACTACCTGAGGGGTGGCTGTGGCCAGGAGGAGGTTGCTCTCTTCTCTCAGGTGGCCAGCACCAGAACGAGAGGACACAGCCTCAGGCTGTGCCAGGGGAGATTTAGGCTGGAGGTGAGGAGAAAGTTCTTCCCTGAGAGAGTCATTGGACACTGGAATGGGCTGCCCGGGGAGGTGGTGGAGTCGCCATCCCTGGAGCTGTTCAAGGCAGGATTGGACGTGGCACTTGGTGCCATGGTCTGGCCTTGAGCTCTGTGGTAAAGGGTTGCACTTGATGACCTGTGAGGTCTCTTCCAACCCTGATAATACTGTGATACTGTGAATCCTAAGAGGGCAAAGCCTTCACTGCTGGTGATGATGTGCAGAGGAGAAAGAACCCAGCCTGACTGTCCTGGGGCACAGCACCTTCTTGAAGTTTCTTATAAACCAAGCAGTGCTGTGTGGAAATCACTTGCACTGAGTTAGCATTCCCAAACTGTGTTTCCAGTCAGTTTGAAGGCATGGTCGTTCAGCACTCGACTGTACTCAGCTAGAGAATGGAGATAAAAGCCTCCTTGGGAAAATGACCTAAGCCAATAAAGCAATGCCTGAAGTGCTTTGAGATCTCCAGCTGCAAATTCCCATAGAAAGTAAAACCAGCCCCACAATGTTTACAGTTGGAAGCTCACTTCTGGGCTGATTTAAACTGGTAAAAGAAGAGCTCTGCCAGTAATTTCTTCTTCAGTAAAACTTAGTTCACATTAAGACCAAAGCCCTGAAGTTTCTTGACTCCCTTCACTAAGCTCAGGGCAGTGAAAAAAAACCCAACCAAAACCAAAACAAACACAAAAGGGAAAATTTCTACTGTCCAAGACTTTTACAAGAGACAACATACAGTTAACTGAGACACAGACTGGGTAGGACAAGTGAATTTAGAGCCCTACAAGGAGCACTACAGGGTCTTTGGCTGACTGGATGCAGTCACAGCCTTGCTTCACTGCTCTCTTCAGGGGCAAAAATAAAAACTCTTTTCCTGCAACAAGTTCAAAATTGACTGAATGAGTACTGCATCCAGTTCTGGAGCCCATGTTACAGGAGGGATGTGGAGGTGCTGGAGTGTGTCCAGAGAAGGGCCACTGGGATGCTCACAGGGCTGGAGCAGCTCTGCTGTGAGCACAGACTGAAGGAGTTGGGGCTGTTCAGTCTGGAGAAGAGGAGGCTCCCAGGTGACCTTCTTGTGGCCTTCCAGGATCTGAAGGGGGCATACAAAAAGGCTGGGGAGGGACTTTTCAGGATATGAGGGAGTGACAGGAATGAGGGGAATGGAGCAAAGCTGGAGATGGGTAGGTTCAGGCTGGAGGAAGATGTTGAGCATGAGAGTGGTGAGAGGCTGGAATGGGTTGCCCAGGGAGGTGGTTGAGGCCCCATGGCTGGAGGTGTTTAAGGCCAGGCTGGATGAGGCTGTGGCCAGAGTGCTCTAGGGTAGGGTGTCCCTACCCATGGCAGGGGGTTTGGAACCAGATGGTCCCTTCCAACCCTGACTGATTCTATGACTTTATGATTCTATGAACATTGTCAACATGATGGATGCAGAAATGTCTGATTATGCCTGCAAGATTCACTGCTCATCTACAGCCCCTCACCTGAAGAGACTGCTTCAGAACAGCTGCACAATGTAAAATGAAGCAAAGTCAACAAAGGGAGCATAATGTTAGGGAGTCACAGAATCACAGAACTTTAGAGGCTGGAAGGGACCTCCAGAGGTCATTGAGTCCAATCCCCTGCCAAGCAGGATCACACAGGGTAGCCCACACAGGAATGCATCCAGGTGGGATTTGGGAGACTCCACAACCTCTCTGGGCAGCCTGCTCCAGGGCTCCATCACCCTCACTGTAAAGAAGTTTCTCCTCATGTTGAGGTGAAACCTTCTGTGTTCCAGTTTGTAGCTGTTGTTCCTTGGCTTGTTGCTGCTGCTCACCTAAAAGAGATTGGCCCCAGCCACTTGACACCCACCCCTCAGATATCTGTACACATTGATCAGATCTCCTCTAAGCCTTCTCTTCTCCAGACTAAACAGCCCCAGGTTTCTCAGTCTCTCTCCTTAGGGGATATACTCAAGTTGCCCAGTGATCCTCATGGCTCTCTGATGGACTCTCTCCAGCAGGTCTTTGTCTCTCCTGAACTGGAATACCAAAAGTTAGGCACAGCATTCCAGTTGTGGTCTCAGCAGGGCAGTGTAGAGGGGGAGAAGAACCTCCCTAGACCTGCCAGACACACTTTCCTGAAGGGAAGAGCCAAAAGCAAGGTCACTACTCCATGGTTACCTCTCATGCATGATCACTTTCCAATAATTTTTGCAGGAAGTAATGCTAAAAGAGGTCTTGGGACCAAACCCCATGACTGTTTCCTTCTACAAGAAGCTACTTCAGAACATCATTTCTTAGGCATCCATCTATCTTTCAGTTTTTAGTGGTCTAGTCTGAAGGTCCTGCACATAGAAAACATTCATCTTGTACTCAACACTGGTCAGGCCACACCTTGAGTGCTGTGTCCAGTTCTGGGCCCCTCAATTCAAGAGAGATGTTGAGGTGCTGGAAGGTGTCCAGAGAAGGGCAACAAAGCTGGTGAGGGGCCTGGAACACAAACCCTATGAGGAGAGGCTGAGGGAGCTGGGGGTGTGCAGCCTGCAGAAAAGGAGGCTCTATGGGGACTTCATTGCTGTCTCCAACTCCTTGAAGGGAGGCTGTAGCCAGGTGGGGTTGGTCTCTTCTGCCAGGCAAGCAGCAACAGAACAAGGGGACACAGTCTCAAGTTGTGCCAGGGGAGGTCTAGGTTGGATGTTAGGAGGAAGTTGTTGTTAGAAATAGTGATTGGCATTGGAATGGGCTGCCCAGGGAGGTGGTGGAGTCACCATCCCTGGAGGTGCTTAAGGAAAGACTGGAAGATGAGGCACTTAGTGCCATGGTCTGGTTGACTGGCTAGGGCTGGATGATAGGTTGGACTGGGTGAGCTTGGAGGTCTCTTCCAATCTGACTGATTCCATGATTCTGTCTGTATGAATGGAGCCACTAAACAAGCATCCTCTTCTCATATCATGTTCTTAGCAGTCCTTTCATTGTCAACATAGCATTTCCCAGAGCAGCCTAAAACTAAGTGTAGTTCTAGCACTGCGTTGGACGCGCTGAGACAAAGCGTAAGTCCTTGCTTGACCACAAATGCACAGCAGCAGCACACACAGATGCTCCTATACTCAGGCATGCATGGAAAAAGCTCATTTCTGGCTCAGAGTGTGGAACTGCACACATTTTTTCATGTACATTCTTGTGGGAACGTTTTAGGACTCAACTCTGGGGAAACTCCACCGCTTTACATTGCTCACCATATTACTGCTATGAGCTCAGCTCCAGGCTGAAGTTGTACCAGTTCTGCCCTTTGCTCTGAGAGCCTGGCAGGCTCTTTGGTGACATCAGCTATCTTTTTTTCTTCCATCTAGCATTTGTTAGCTGGTGAAACTGAAACTCCCTTTGTGGTTTGCAGTCTAGACTTCAGTTTGCACTAGGTTTATCAGCTGGGGGTTTTGGTGTCATCTTTACAAGTACTGTGCATTTACTTCATGCTTATCTTCCAATAGAGGTTTTTAAATGTATTTGCTTAAGTAAATGTATTTTATATTGATTACAGCTGCCTTGGAGAAAAAAAAATAAGCCATCTGGTTTAACCTTCATGGGAAAGTCTGACTCCTGCAGCCCTTCTGAGCTTTTCAGGCTCAAGAGTTAAACTTGCTTAGATACAAATAGATCCTTAGATACAAATCCAGGAGAAGCCACTGTTCCTGGGGGATAACCTGGCTTCAGTGGCACGAATTGGTGCAGCTAATGCATCTCCAGCTTTAAAAATCAGGAGAGGAACCCACGAGAAAGTGTAGGAACTTCCAAGACAAAGCCACACAGCATTTTCAGCAGCTCAGTTCAAGGAAGCCTCGAATGAGAATAAAAACACCATTTATTAACAGTAACAATAATAATTAAGAATCCCATGACATTTGCTACCTTGAAAAGAACAAAAAACTGTCCTTTTGGGGGTTTTTTGACTCACAAAGTTTTACTTCCTGGAAATGCTGGAGCTGTTGCAAGAGCTACAGGGCTCATTTTTGGGTAGCTGCTGGGACAGGCAGTGGGTAGCGCACAGAACTTGGAAGCCGAGCGCAGGGTAGTGCTGCCATCTGCTTGGAAGAGCTTTGGGTAACAGAGAACTTTGCAGCAGGAGGGAACTAAATCAAGTGTTGGCAGCCTGTCTCCAAATACTTTGCAGATAATAGAATAGAATCATAGAATTAAGCAGGGTGGAAGAGAACTCCAAGCTCATCCAGTCCAACATAGCACCCAGCCCTAGCCAGTCAACCAGACCATGGCACTAAGTGCCTCAGCCACGCTTTGCTTGAACACCTCCAGGGATGGTGACTTCATCACCTCCCTGGGCAGTCCATTCTAATGCCAATCACTCTCTCTGGCAACAACTTCCTCCTAACATCCAACCTAGACCTCCCTCAGAACAGCTTGAGACTGTGTCCCCTTGTTCTGTTGCTGCTTGCCTGGCAGAAGAGACCAACCCCCACCTGGCTACAATGTCCCTTCAGGTAGTTGTAGACAGCAATGAGGTCTGCCCTGAGCCTCCTCTTCTGCAGGCTGCACACCCCCAGCTCCCTCAGCCTCTCCTCATAGGGTTTGTGTTCCAGGCCCTTCACCAGCTTCATTGCCCTTCTCTGGACATGCTCCAGCAGCAGCCTAACATCTCCATGGCTGTGACTGGTTTCTGTGATGAGGAGACATTTCCTAAACTGAGATACAAACTCACAGTCAAAACCACACAGACACAGACCCCAAGCCCCTACAAGGTGCAATCAAATACTGCAAACCAGGAAATCACAGATTAATTGTCCATTGAGCAAATTAGCCCACAGCAGAACTCATACCTCTTCAGCTGCATTTTATGTCTCCCAGTTCTGCACCAAAACTATCTGCCATCAGGAAATTCCTTTGTGTTTAATTTGATTGTATTTGGGGAAAGCAGAGTTTGCTCTTAGAAAAGCAAGCACCATATAAGGTCAGATCAGAGCACTGCATGGAGAAGGCTCTAATGAGTCTCAGGCATTCAGACTTTTACATGCATCTAAAAGGCTGGATTTTGAGATCTTAAAACAAGCTCCTCAAACTGCAGTGATAGTTTCCCACACTGCTTCACTGACTTCCACATGTGAGGCTGGTAAAGTCCAACATAAATACTGAGTAATTTGGTTAGGATCTACAACTGCAGCCCTTGCCTTGAGATTTTCCACATTAGCAGACACCAAGCAGAAAAGAGGGGAACATGAAAATCATCTTTCAGAAGTCTGCATTCCCAGAACAAACCATAACACTGCTAAACCAGGATTAGCAAACTCGAATCAACTTCAGGAAGCTGAAGGATTTTCTCTCCATCCAGAGCAGCTCAAACAGGTACCTCCTCTTTTTAGAAAGCTGTTGATGGTATCACAATTCTTGCAGGGTAACCTATGGCAGCTGTGCATGTACACAGCTCCCAAAAGCAGCCTGGGAGCCAGCCCCCTCCACCTTAGGGAATCTGAACCTTCAGCTCACCACCACCATGTCCTAACCACCAAAACATTCTGGAGAAAGAGCTGAAGATGGAAATGAGCAGGCAATGGAAGCACTTTGTGGGTGGAAAAGCTCCTGGTCAGAAATGCCTGCTTACCTTTAGCCACTGTTCTGCCTGCTCTTTGCTCTGCACTGCCAGAACCAGGGCATCTGCTCCTTGGTGGGAGATTTTCAGCTCGTGCTTCTTCTTTTTGCTGTCTTTGGGAATGTATGTGATACTGCAGTCATTCAAGAGCAGTTCCATCTGGGGCTGCTGGTCCTTGGAACTTTTGTAACACTAAATAAACATAAGACAGGTCAGCAGTTACACCTCACCTTCCTGAACTTGGGGCAAAGATGCTTTTACACAGAAATACAGCCCTTGACCACACATCAGACAGTGGAGCCAACAGTAACTCTGCATTTCTCCTGCTCCTCCTCTCTGTAAAGCAAAATCACTTCCAGACTGACATTAAGAGACATCTTTCATTGCAGGACAGGTACAATGCATGGAGAGTACTGAGCTTCAATGTATTATCCTTATGACTCAACCTTGACCTCAGTCAGGTAGGAAGAGGGTGAGTTATGGTACCTGTTCACATGCAGCAGCAGATTAGACAGGTAGAGTTAATCACTTTACAGCCCAGATGTTTACACTGTCCCTTAGCATTAGCCCTACATATCAAGACAATAGCACATGCCTCACTCAGCTCCTCTTTTTATTTGAGATAATAATAATAATAATAATAATAATAATAATAATAATAATAATGATGTAATGGAAGAAGAAAAAATAAGAAAAAGAAGAGAGAGAAAGAAGAAGAAAAATAAGGAAGAAGATGAAGAAGAAAGAAGAGCAAAGCAAAAAAAGAAGACAGAAGAAAGTAACAAAAGAAGAAAGATGAAGAAAGAAAAAAAGAAGAAAGATGAAGAAGAAGAAAAGATGAAGAAGAAAGTAAAAAAAGAAGAAAGAAGAAGATGAAGAAAGAAAAAAGGAAGAAAGTAAAAAAGAAGAAAGAGGAAGAAGAATAAAGTAAAAAAAAGAAGAAAGAAGAAGAAGGTAAAAAAAAGAAGAAAAATAAGTAAGAAGAAAGAAGATGGAAGAAGAAAGTAAAAAAAGAAGGAATAAGAAAAAGAAGAAGAAAGAAAAAAAGAAGGCAGAAGAAAAAAAAAGAAGAAAGTAAAATAAGAAGAAAGAAGACGTAAAAAAGGAAATATGAATAACAAAAAGAAGATGAAGAAGAAAGTAAAAAAAGAGGAAAGAAGAAAGAAGAAGAAAAAGATGAAGTAGAAAGTAAAAAAAGAAGAAATTAAAAAAAGAAGGAAGAAGAGAAAGAAAAAAAGTAAAAAAGAAGAAAGAAGAAGAAGGTTAAAAAAAAAGAAGAAAGTAAAAGAAAGAAGGAAGAAGAAGAAAGAAAAAAAGAAGTAAAAAAGAAGAAAGAAGAAGAATAAAGTAAAAAAAAAAAGAAGAAATTAAAAGAAAGAAGAAGAAAGAAAAAAGTAAAAAAGAAGAAAGAAGTAGAATAAAGTAAAAAAAAGAAGAATAAAGTAAAAAAAAGAAGGAAGAAGAAAGAAAAAAAGAAGAAAGTAAAAAAGAATAAAGAAGAATAAAGTTAAAAAAAGAAGAAAGAAGGTAAAAAAAGAAGAAAAGTAAGTAAAAGAAGAAAGATGGAAGAAGAAAGTAAAAAAAAGAAGGAATAAGAAAAAGAAGAGGAAACAAAAAAGAAGAAAGTAAAAAAAAGAAGGAAGAAGAAAGAAAAAGGAGGAGAAAGAGGAAGAAAAAGAAGGAAAAAATAAAAGTAAAAAAGAAAACAAAGAGGAAGAAAAAGAAGAAAGAATAAATAGGAAAAAGAAGAAGTAGTAGCAACAGTAGTTTGGAAAGGGGGCAAAGTCCCATTTTTCAGCCAGTAAGTTTAATAGTCACTGCAAAAGAAAACCCCAAAATCCCCAACTCCATCTTAGTTTACCCTGTAAGATCCCAGCTAAAACTGCACACTGAGCTGTTTCCCCTTCATTAGTTAATGCTGTCAATGAGCAGGCATTTTGCAAGGAGCATCTCTGTGCCACCAGAATGGGTGATGTAAAGGTGAAAGGTTCCACATTACATCACTTGTCCTGCAGAGCCACTCCCTGCTCCCACCTTCCTCCCACATCAGTACAGCCAAGGTGCCTGAAGCTGTCCTAGTGCCAGAGCACAACACGCTGCTTAACTGTGTTTAGGAGTGTCCAGCTGGTTTATCTACTGATGTAAACTGAGCTTTCACTCACACAAAGGCAGGGTAAAAAGGTACCCGATAATCAGGAGGTGTCTGATAATGAGGCTAATGAGCAGACTGCTACTGAAAACAGAGTATAAATATTAACAGATAAACCCCATGGGCTTTTCCATGTCTGCAGCACCATTCCTGCCAGGGAGATAGCAGCTGTTAAAGTATCTTATAAACACTACAACTTAGGCTAAGCAAATACAGTCACTCTAAACCAGCCTCTGCACATCACTCATAATCCTTCACTCTCCAAAGTCCATTAACTCAAAAGTTTCTTTAGCTTGGTCAGAGATTTTCAGTTTGTAACATTATAATATCACTTGAATTACTGAAAACATCCAACACTGGTCACTTTAAAAAGGCAATAAACAGCATTTAATTCCTTTTCTATTAACTTAAATATTGTACTTATAATGTTACATGACTGACCCTGAAGTATGTCTATATTAAAGGACTCCAAGTGAAAAATGATTCCCTCCTAGAAGTTATCTCTGATGTCTAATTCTAATTAAAACATTTTGGGTTTTCTGATGACAGCTGCATTTATAACACAAGCAGCTGCTAATCCCCAAGAACATATATTTGTTTTACTTGCACATCTCATAAGTTAAATGCCTAAGCCTCCCCTCAAACAATAAACCCATCTTGTGTAGCTGGTTGTTAAGACTCCTATTGTGATTTTTGTTTTCTTAATCCCCATTACAGAATTACTGAAAGACAATCCCTAAGAAGGGGGAAAAAAAAAAAACCCAACCCACCCAACTTTTGCAGACCACACAGAACAAAATAACATATTTCTATACAGAGCAACAAACATAATTGTAGAAGAAATATGCTGTGACTTCAGAGAAAAAAATCTGGTTTCTTTCTTGTCTTCATGGCTGCTACCAGAGAGCCCTGAAATTTGATATGATGCTGATTTAGGGTGATAAAAATGCAGTCCAAGTATAATAGCTTTCCAGCAAGATACTGAAAACAGAGTCAGAATCAACATTCTGATCAACATTTAAACAGATGATCCAGATTTTAAAACCTCACTAACCACTGAAAAGTAGCAGATTAATTCCAGCTATAACTCCAGAAATTTACTCCTGCTATTTCATGCCCTCTTTATTTCTTTTCCCTCTACTTCATACCCTCTTATTTCTCTTCCCTCTGATTTCATACCCTCTTATTTCTCTTCCTGCTGTTTCATACCCTGTTATTTCTCTTCCATCTTATTTCATATTCTCTTCTTTCTCTTCCCTCTATTTCATATCCTTATTTCTCTTCCCTCTCATTTCATACCCTCTTATTTCTCTTCCATCTTATTTCATATCCTCTTCTTTCTCTTCCCTCTATTTCATATCCTCTTATTTCTCTTCTGCTATTTCACAGCCTCTTCTTTCTCTTCCATCTTATTTCATATCCTTGTCTTCCCCTTCCCTCTATTTCATATCTTATTTCTCTTCCTGCTATTTCATACCCTCTTATTTCTCTCCCCTCTATTTCATATCCTTGTCTTTCCCTTCCCTCTATTTCATATCTTATTTCTCTTCCTGCTATTTCATACTCTCTTATTTCTCTCCCCTCTATTTCATATCCTTGTCTTTCCCTTCCCTCTATTTCATATCTTATTTCTCTTCCTGCTATTTCATACCCTCTTATTTCTCTCCCCTCTATTTCATATCCTTGTCTTTCTCTTCCCTCTATTTCATACCCTCTTCCTTCTCTTCCCTCTTCCTTCTCTTCCCTCTTCTCTCTTCCCTCTATTTCCTATCATCTTCTTTCTTTTCCCTCTATTTCACATCCTCTTATTTCTCTTCTGCTATTTCATACCTTCTTATATCTCTTCCATCTTATTTCATATCCTCTTCTTTCTCTTCCCTCTATTTCATATCCTCTTATTTCTCTTCCTGCTATTTCACAGCCTCTTCTTTCTCTTCCATCTTATTTCACATCCTTGTCTTCCCCTTCCCTCTATTTCATATCTTATTTCTCTTCCTGCTATTTCATACCCTCTTATTTCTCTCCCCTCTATTTCATATCCTTGTCTTTCTCTTCCCTCTATTTCATACCCTCTTCCTTCTCTTCCCTCTTCCTTCTCTTCCCTCTTCTCTCTTCCCTCTATTTCATATCACCTTCTTTCTTTTCCCTCTATTTCACATCCTCTTATTTCTCTTCTGCTATTTCATACCCTCTTATATCTCTTCTATCTTATTTCATATCCTCTTCTTTCTCTTCCCTCTATTTCATATCCTCTTATTTATCTTCTGCTATTTCATACTCTCTTATTTCTCTTCCATCTTATCTCATCTCCTCTTCTTTCTCTTCCCTCTATTTCATATCATCTTCTTTCTCTTCCCTCTATTGTATATCCCCCTCATTTCCTACAGCACCACAAGCACAAATGCACTTGGGAAAGTGAGCACACCTTAGCTGCACTGTACCAATGTGGATTAACAAAGAGGTTCTACAGAAAATGATCTACACCTTGTCAATCAGCTTTTAACATTGAGGACAGTGCAGCAATTAACTATAGAATTAGTTACGACTGTGGGGAGCACCAGACAGCAAGGCAAAGAGTGCCCAAGCTCCCAAGGTGTTTCTTACTGTAAGCACCAGCTCACTTACAGTGACACAGGAATCTGTGTTTGCCTCAATTAGGCTCTCTGCAGAAAATAAAAAGGCATCTATGAGCAGATAATTTACTTAACTGGTGCCTCCAATCAGAATCATAACAGGTTTGCTTACAGAACAAATACATCCACTTGTTTCTCTCCTCTCTATACTGCAGCTGTGCATCCTGTGAATGCTGCATCTGTACTTGCTGCAGAACAGATGGCAAAGGTTTAGTTTAAAGTGCACATATTACCCCTGCATCTGCTGCCAAGGCAGAGTTCAGCCTAACAAGGGACTTTTCTCTCCAGCAGTCTGATCCAGGAGCTCATACACAAAGCTCCCTAAGAGAAGGTTTTTTTTTCTGTCCACAGGGAATGACAGATTAGATTTGCAGTTTTAGCAATTATTTCTCCCCCCCCAATGAAATCTGTTAGATGATAATAGGGCAGATTTTATCTCTGATACCAAGGAATTGCCTGGGTTTAAGTGCATTAAAAGTCAAAGTTCAAAGTGGCTAAGTGATACACTTGTAATTGCAGTGCTTCTCTGCTTCTTGGGTAGGTCAAGACCACACTCTTTGGTAAAGGCTACTGTAGACTTGGCCACTGTTTGCAGAACATACTAAAACCCCCAGACTCCTGTAAAATTAAAGATATCATCAGAAAGGAACAAGGAAGAGAAAAGGAGAAATTACCAGAAGCTTGTTCTCTTTGATAACGCACAGCAGTTTGGTCCACTGCCCAAATCGTTTCTTCCTGAGAAGGAAGGCACAGATTTTGGCATCCTTCACTAGATCCATAGAGGCCTCCTCAGAAGGCCACTGATGTCTCATTTTTTTCCCCTTTCCATCCTCTTCCTCTTCGTCGTAGGATTCGTACGAGCTGCTCATGGCGTCCGAGTCGTAATCTTTGGGAAGAGCATCCAAGGGGCAGGTTACAACAGGCAGCCACAAAGCAACCTGGAATAACTGAAAATCTCAGCAGGGCTCATTTTAAATTGGAGCTTTTGGAAGCCAGCCAGGACCAAATCACTGTTTCAGTGCTTAGCAGCATCAATACATCAGCTTAACTGAGTCGATGATGCTGTCCCGCTAGGAAACTTTACACAAGACTCATCCTGACACCTTGGGAGTTTTAACTGAAAGACTAAGCTGGGAATACACAGGTAGGGTTTTGTTATCTTCAAGATGTAATGCATCTTTTGTCTAGGATAAGCATTTGGACATGAGGCAGGGAGGTTTGTACTAAACAAGTAGGCAAGATGCAATGCATCTTTTGTCTATGATAAGCATTTGGACATGAGGCAGGGAGGTTTGTACTAAACAAGTAGGCAAGATGCAATGCATCTTTTCTCTATGACAAGCATTTGGACATGAGGCAGGGAGGTTTGTACTAGACAAGCAGGCATAAAAATACCATCATGTGGATGGCTCTTAGCTCTGGACTCCATGACCCCACCACGTTGGTGGTTCAAAGCTGTCCAAAACATCAGTGGCAGAGTTGGAGTCTCTGTCTCCAAGGCAGCTGAAACATGTTTATATGCATCCAACTTGATTTCCAGGCTTAAACTCCTCTAAAAGGAAGCTAACCAAATCTGTGAGGTGAATCAATACATGGTCAGTGAGGACAAGCAGAGCTGGCCCCAGATGGTCAAAGCATCCTTATGGCACATGACCAGAGCACCACCAGCCAGGTAGCTGTCACACACATAAAAAGTTGATGGATGCTGCACTTGCCAACTGCTTAGAAATTGCTCTAGAACTCTGCTACTCACTAGAAGTGATGTACTCAGGAGCCTTCCCAGGACTGAGTGGCACTGCCTCTTCATAATAGCCTTCAGGAAGGGAAGATGTTGGCAGTGGTGGAGGCCCATTATCTGGTGGCTAAAACAAAGGGGAAGAAGAAGTATTAAAGATTAATCAGGTGAGACATCAAACAGGTCAGAACACCTGCTTGTGATCAGTGCTAACCTTACCAGGCTTGTACCCATTGGTTGCTCTTGTGACTGTTTCTTATATTAACCATCTCTAAAGGCAAGGCTCTGGAGGAGTGCATTAGAATCCTTTGAATGTGTTCTTCAAGGCAGCATCAAAGACACTGAACTGAGAAACTATTCAGAGTGGCCTTTGCTCATGGTCAGATACAAACACTTTATGCACTGCAACTGTGCTGGGCTGGAGAGTCTAGAGCCCAGCAGAGGCTTTGAGCTTTCTCCCACATGACATAGAGTGAGGTACAGTGACTGCACTGCTGCTACAGAGCTGAAGTCACCTGGGAGGAACCTGAGCTTTACTGACATGTGGCATTAGCTGTAAGGAAATTACTGCTGTGGGTGCTTTTAGGGTTTGGGTTATCTTCTTCAGAGAGAGAGTGATTGGCATTGGAATGGGCTGCCCAGGGAGGTGGTGGAGTCACCACCCCTGGAGGTGTTCATGAAAAGCCTGGATGAGGCAATTAGTGCCATGGTCTAGTTGACAGGACAGGGCTGGGTGCTAGGTTGGACTGAATGATCTCTTTCAACTTGATTGATTCTATGATTCTATGATCTGCAAGATTTCAGGGCTGGACATCTCCAGATCTCATTACACACCTATGCTAGACACCTAATTAACAACATCAGCAAGCCACATCCCACCCTCAGAGTGCCCTTTTGTGCCATCCTCCAGGTGCTTGTGTGTTTGCAATATGAATCACAGAATCACAGAATGGCTCAGGTTGGAAGGGACCTCGGAGATCATCTGCTCCAACCTCCCTGCCATGGTCAGGGACTCCTCTCAACTAGGCTTGGTTGCCCGTGGCAGATCCTGCACTGAAGCTCATCCAGCACTGACTTCCCTTTGTGCTCCAAGCAGCAGCAAACATCCTCACAACCAATGCTCCAGTCTGTGCCTAAACACAGAAATTCTTGGTCTGATAGAGATTTACCCTAACAGTACTCCTGTTTCAGTGACAGAGCCAGCTTCACATGGCACACTCCATTACAGGTAGGAGTTGACCATCAGAGTGATCTACATGGAGAGCCAAAGGAGGTTTTTTTCTTACAATTGTGCTAGAGATTATCTGTCAAAGAAGTAAAATAAAGGAAAACCCACAAAGTTGAGTGCAGTGTCCCTAAACTTCTGCTGAAAAACATCCCTAGACTGCACTTCTGCACATCACCACGGAATAAATGAGTCTTTCAGGGCGAGCTGCTGCTTGCTGCACAAGAAGCAAAAGGGGCATTAAAACATAGTACCTGTTTGTTAGTATTGCAAAACTGACAACCATTATGAGTTGTGCTTGCACACAGCAGCTCTGTGTGGCCTGAACTACGAGACACCAGCAGGGGAACTGCCTCAGAGTTTGCATTTTCTTCCTTCACAGGCATAGGCAGAGCCTCGCACAAGTGAGTTGGGGTCAAGGTTTGCTCCTGGGGCAGCACAGCTTCATACCACTCTTTCATTACACAGATCTTGGTCCAGCCTTCAACTATTTTTCCTGTCAGGTGTATACAGAACATATGAAATTCCTGTCCTGATTAAACCTAATTCACCCAGGAAATGCCCACGCCAAGAGTTATTCCAACTCTGACTTGACGCAGCACCAAGGATTCAAAGCTATCTTTTATCCAGGAACAAATAAGAGGTTGCAATAAAGACTGGGGAAGGGGGAAATTCCTTGTTTTTAGACAAACTGTTATTCAGAAAGAAAGGGAGGGGAAAAAAAAAAAGGAAATGAAACACAAATGGTGCTTGTCTGAACTCAACCCTGCTGGAGCACTTCATACAGCTGGGGCGGGCTGGGCTGTGCAGCCAACGTCAACACAGATGGAATCCATTGCTGAATGAATTGGGCCCTCCTCTTTGAAATGCATTTTGCAGTGCTTGCCATAACAAAGTTGAAAACAACTCTCTCTAGATATATTTATTTTATACATATATATATATGAAGAAGCAGAAACATCCAACTTTAAAAACTGGCTGATTAAAGCAAGGCTGCTTGAACACTGCGAGAAAATCCACCGGATTAAACACCACATAAAACCATCTCACCCAAATCTGTGCCATAAACAACTGCATCTCTTTTGAGAGCACATGGACTGGGCATCAGGAAACGTGAAAACTGCAGCTAAGCATTCTGGTCTGACTAATATTTGCAGTCTTTTATGTTTCTCTTTTTATCATTGCTGCGTTCTTTCAACTTGGCAATCTTCAGCGGAAGAACATTGATAAAGTTATGAGTTATGAACTGAAACAATTCTTGTTTTCACATCTTGTCGTTAGTTTGTCTGCAAAGTAAAAATGTCATAACCCCCCCACAAGCCCATGGGTACATCCTCAGAGGGGATTACAGATCAAAAACCCCTAGAACATGTGGTTGGAGTGGCAGCAGGAGGCAAGACCTGATGATCTGCGAAGAAGGCACTGGCATGAATTTCAGCTTTTACTTGTTAGTTTTTACAACAGGGCTGATTAACATAGAAACAGTCAGGGTTGGAAGGGACCACAAGGATCAGCTAGTTCCAACCCCCCTGCCATGGACAGGGACACTCTACTCTAGATCAGGCTGGCCACAGCCTCAGCCAGCCTGGTCTTAAACACCTTCAGGAATGGGGCCTCAGCCACCACCCTGGGCAACCCAGTCCAGGCTCTCACCACTTTCATGCTCAACAGCTTCCTCCTCACATCCAATCTGAATCTACCCACTTCCAGCTTTGCTCCATTATGAAAGGCATCAGTGCAGCCTTTCAAAACGAGTAAAATCTGCCCAATCACAGGAACAAGAAATGGGTTAGGAAAAAAGAAATCCATTCCTTTTATCTCGTTGGAGGAGAAGGAACAAATATGAGTGAGATCTTCTTGCCCAAAATCAATGCCATTGTGCAGGAGCATGGGGATATAAAATCCCTTCACACCCCAATGAAGACTGCCCTCTGCAAGAAATAAACACCTCCCTTTACGCAGTGAGTTAAGATGTGGAGACTGCCAGTGCAAAGCAGTGACTTTAGCTGTCAGTACACCAGGCTGCAGGCAAGGGCTTCCATGCTCACGTATGTGACATCAGTCTGGATCCACTCTGGATCCAGCCACACTGAGGAGCCAGCTGCTACCCACCCCTCCACACTGAGCACAGCAACACCACACTGGTGACACACAGGTGATGCATAATGAAGCTATTCAGAGGCCAGCAGGCAAGTGTGGGCTGTCGAGAAGAAACCTTGGCACATGCACATGCTATTTGCTTTGGAGTAAGCTTAGACCTGACCTCTTTACAACCCCACTGCATCCTCAGCCTAGAGAAGGAAGACTGATGGCACATTTATGATCCTTTCCCTACATGTTAAAAAGAAAACAAAAGGATGTCCAGAAAGCAAAATGAATCAATAAACTGAGAATGAGTACAAGTGCTTTGCTGTGCCCAGCTTTTTGATACGTATCTGGCATCTTGCTGGACACTTGTTGCAGTTAAACCATTACTGAATTGTCAGTATTCCAAGAAAAACAAAACACAGGCTCCATTTTGCTGTGAAAATCATGGAAAACAGCTAAGTGTGCTGTTTGTGTTCGATTTTGCTGAACTGCACAGTGCACTGAAGTCCCTGACTGCCAGAAGCACCATGGCAAGCAAATGCGTGGAGGCCAGAAGCTTTCTGTCACTGTCATGCTGTGGATAATTTACAGCAGTGATCCCCAGGCACATCTGAGCAGCAGGACACACTGGATGTTATTCCTCCTGCCTCTCTGGAAAGTGTGCTTCAGGGCAACTTGGTGATAGTGCAGTGATGGGATCCCAGGTGTTGAACACCAGCAGCACTTTGAGGTATGCATTGAGCATCAACTCTCTTAGTCCTTCAGACTCCTTATCTAGCACTGCTTCTTGAAGACTCATACTGATGGAGAAAAGCAAGCCAAAAGACACAAGAAGCAGATTCAGAATGGAGAACCAATCTGACTGTATTAGGCTGGAGGTGAGGAGAAAGTTCTTCACTGAGAGAGTCATTGGACACTGGAATGGGCTGCCTGGGGAGGTGGTGGAGTCGCCGTCCCTGGGGCACTTCAAGGCAGGGTTGGACGTGGCACTTGATGCCATGGTCTAGCCTTGAGCTCTGTGGTAAAGGGTTGGACTTGATGATCTGTGAGGTCTCTTCCAACCCTGATGATACTGTGATACTGTGATACTGTATTTGAGAGGGATCTTCTCCTCTGCTGCTGACCCAGGCAAAGCATCCCTAGCTGCTCACACCATACTCAGGTTAGCATGAACATATGAATGCATCCAGGCAAAAGCAAGACTCCAAGTTGCTCTTAAGCTCACAGCCTTTATTTGCAGCTTTTGCTTTGCTGGCCATCTGAAGGAGCTGCATGCACAGCCTAAAGCAAGGAGGATTTGTGCTTTCTAAGCCTGACAGAAAGTCTCCTAGACCAGGTGTAAGCAAGGGAATGCCTAGAGAAAAGGTGCATTACTGAGAGACCGTGTGCACAGTGATTTGCTTTGATCAGGTGTATGCAGGGTCCAACTTCGTCCCTCAGGTTAAAGACCTGATCCAAACCCCACTGAGTCCAGGAAAAGCCTCTGGGCTTTAATGTGTTTTAATAACTGAAGAATTCATTTAAACTGTTAACAGCATGTCTCCAAATAAAATGAATTCTATACTCTTTGCTCATGGGCTGATGAATAACAAAACTGACACAAGATCTGGCCTGTGCAAATACACAGGTTTACAAAGGAAACCCTGCACAGCACCTGCCCACACAGCATTCTGGCTCCTGGCACTACTTGAAGGAGGATTGAATTCCTTTCCCACCCACACATCTTTACATAAGTCAAAGCTTAAACACCAATTCAGACTAAACATTTTTGAATGCAGGATCCCTGGAGTGCCATAAAGAGAAATAGTGGCGTAAATGAAACTTTAATTTCCACCACGACCAATAACTGATGTGCTAAACCCATCGATTTTTAAAGCAGTGGAGAGGTTATTTAAAGGTATTGATTCCCACTTCTAGGCAATTCCTATGCCCCAGCAGCAGGCTGCATTTCCACTGGAGGCTGAGGCCAACAAGAGATGCTAGTCAGCAAGCGGAAAGCAGTTTCTGTCCTGAGTGGCTGGTATAAAGAGGTGCCATGCAACATGACTTTCAACTTGCCACTTGAAGAAAAGGCCATCTGGAGCAGAAGCCTGGTAGGTTCTTTCATTCAGCCAGGAAAGCACTGTCTCTGAGAAGTGGCTGGGCAAGGCAGCTCAGTATTTGTGTCACTGAGCACTGTAATTCTGTACAGGTTTTACGGTGACTGCCATAGAATCACAGAATCAAGCAGGTTGGAAGAGACCTCCAAGATCAGCCAGTCCAACCTAGCACCCAGACCTGTCCAATCAACTAGACCATGGCCATTTTTTCAGGGTAGGTTGAAAATTCCCATGCAGGAGCATTACAGTGAGGGAAAACTACGTCTTGGTCACTGCCACTGATGCCCAGCCTAGTGCAAAAGGAACGATGCTATGACAGTCTCTGATCATATCCAATAAGGAGGTAACAAAGAGGCATCTAATAGAGAAAGGTTCCCAAAACCCAGCTAATGACCAATTCCATTAGCTCAGCATGGCTTCAGGAGTTTTTAACAGCCAGATTGAGGACTGAGTTTTCCCCAGTGTCCCAAAAAGTCAAAAAGCTGATGGTTTTGTCCTTCCTTTCTGACTCCACCTGCTCTTTTGAAGACAGAAGTAGTCTGTCATCTTTTTCCCAAATTATGGTGTGCTTCCACCTTAAAATAGCACCACTCCTAACCTGTATTGGGATAATGCAAGGCAACAAGAGGCTTGGGACATTTCCTGGCTGATCTCAAAGCATCAGTGACACCAGAAGGGGAGCTGAGAGCCACCACTGCCTGACAGCAGCAACAGAGGTGCAGAAAAACTGACAGAAATCAGCATCCCTCACTATGGAACAACGAGCTCAGCTTGGTGACTCTACTGGGGTGAGAGCACCCACAGTGTTACAGGCAGGTCAGAGGGCAGGGATGTGCACAAACTCCACTTTGCCATGCTCAGCATGGGAAAATGGCACTTCAGCTCAGCCTGCTCTGTGTCAGCTTCCACAGCAATTCCCACTGCAGCACAGAGAAACGTTTGTTAGCCAGAAATGCAAACTGAACTACTGCAAACAGCAGTGCTGACCTCCTGGACCTAACTGGTGCTTCACACCTTCACTTGCTGCAGCTGAACCAACTCTAAGGGAATTTACACATTAGTGCACAAGAAAGGAAAAAGAGGTCATCTGGCTTTATAAAAAAAACAACCTGAACCTTGGGAGCCAATTTGTTAAACTGAACCTACAGAAATAGGAAAGGGCAAAGATCTCAACTGGCTTCAGTTTATGAAGTGAGCTGCTGGAGCCTGTGTGTTCTGCATCACTTTCCTGCCTCTCATCAGCTCCTTCTCTCGTAATTGATGTTAAATGCAGCTTGAATTACAGAGAAATAATAACTTTCAGGCACTGGGGACCATGAAACAGATTCTCCAGGTTTTGTTGCATATTAATAGATACAACTTGAGGAGCTTCTGGGCTCCTCAATTCCAGTGAGATGTTGAGGTGCTGGAAGGTGTCCAGAGAAGGACAATGAAGCTGGTGAGGGGCCTGGAGCACAGCCCTGTGAGGAGAGGCTGAGGGAGCTGGGGGTGTGCAGCCTGCAGAAGAGGAGGCTCAGGGCAGACCTCATTGCTCTCTACAGCTCCCTGAAGGGAGGCTGTAGCCAGGTGGGGTTGGTCTCTTCTTCCATGCAACCAACAACAGGACAAGGGGACACAGTCTCAAGTTGTGCCAGGGGAGGTCTAGGCTGGATGTTAGGAGGAAGTTGTTGGCAGAGAAAGCGATTGGCATGGGAATGGGCTGCCCAGGGAGGTGGTGGAGTCGCTGTGCCTGGAGGTGTTGAAGCCAAGCCTGGCTGAGGCACTTAGTGCCATGGTCTGGTTGATTGGCCAGGGCTGGGTGCTAGGTTGGACTGGCTGAGCTTGGAGGTCTCTTCCAACCTGGCTGATTCTATGATTCTATGATTTGCTAATGCAGCTCTCAAGCAGATGTGGAAAATGTTTTTCTCCAAGATCTGCTGCAACAGAGGAGAATTAAAACTTGTTTGCAGTTTATTCTGTAACAAGACAGCTGGTCCCAAATGGGAGAACTGAATGACAGACCTCAGTCGGTATCTTTGCTATAAACATCTCCAAGAACATGCACTTCTACTTGTTCTGAAGAGGATTTTCCATCCAGAGGCTGAGCACAGGAGGGCATTGAAGACTTTAAATAAAAAAGAAACCAAACCAAAACACCAAGAAAGTAGAATTTCTTCATTTTCAAACCCTGCCCCTTCATTTTTCAGCTAACAAGAGGGAGTCTTCCCATAGAGATCATGCTCAGGAGATGCTGAGCATTAAACTGTATGAAACTGGCTGGATCTGTGGCCTTGGCCAAGCCAACCTCCACATAAGGCAGGTCAACATTGAAGTTAAGTTTAAACTGCTCAGGCTTTTGCCATTTGAGCTTTGGAACTTGCCAAAGGTTCCACAGCCTTTACAGGTGACCTATTTGCTTCCTTGTTTCACCACAGGGGAAGTTTTTGCTTTCTCTTCTGCAGCTTGAGCTCAATTCCCTCAAGTAGAGTAGAAGTGAGAGGAATAATAATTCCCCTGGACCTGAAGGCTCCTTCCCCTTGTAGCCATTTCTTTTAGTGCCTATCACATTCTCTCTTAGCTACTAAATTTTGGGGTAAGATATAAAAGGGAGCTAAGATGTAAATTGAAGTAGGATGCTAAATTTTGGGGTGGGATGCTAAATTTTGGGGTAAGATATAAAATGGAGATAAGATGTAAATTGAAGTAGGATGCTAAATTTTGGGGTGGGATGCTAAATTTTGGCATAAGATATAAAATGGAGGTAAGATGTAAATTGAAGTAGGATGCTAAATTTTGGGGTGGGATGCTAAATTTTGGGGTAAGATATAAAATGAAGATAAGATGTAAATTGAAGTAGGATGCTAAATTTTGGGGTGGGATGCTAAATTTTGGCATAAGATATAAAATGGAGGTAAGATGTAAATTGAAGTAGGATGCTAAATTTTGGGGTGGGATGCTAAATTTTGGCATAAGATATAAAATGGAGATAAGATGCTAAATGTTGGGGTGGGATGCTGATTTTTGGGGTAAGATGCTAAATGTTGGGGTGAGATATAAAATGGAGATAAGATGTAAATTGAAGTAGGATGCTAAATATTGGGGTGGGATGCTAAATTTTGGGGTAAGCTATAAAATGGAGATAAGATGCTAAATGTTGGGGTGAGATGCTGATTTTTGGGGTAAGATGCTAAATGTTGGGGTGAGATATAAAATGGAAGTAAGATGTAAATTGAAGTAGGATGCTAAATATTGGGGTGGGATGCTAAATTTTGGGGTAAGCTATAAAATGGAGATAAGATGCTAAATGTTGGGGTGGGATGCTGATTTTTGGGGTAAGATGCTAAATGTTGGGGTGAGATATAAAATGGAGATAAGATGTAAATTGAAGTAGGATGCTACATATTGGGGTGGGATGCTAAATTTTGGGGTAAGCTATAAAATGGAGATAAGATGCTGAATGTTGGGATGGGATGCTGATTTTTGGGGTAAGATGCTAAATGGTGGGGTGAGATATAAAATGGAGGTAAGATGTAAATTGAAGTAGGATGCTAAATTTTGGGGTAAGATATCAAATGGAGAGAAGATGCTAAATTTTGGGGTGGGATGCTAAATTTTAGGGTGAGATATAAAATGGAGGCAAGATGTAAATTGAGGTGAGATGCTAAATTTTGGGGCGAGATGCTAAATTTTGGGGCGAGATACTTAAATTGATGTAAGATATGTCCCTGCCCATGGCAGAGGGGTTGGAACTAGATGATCCTTGTGGTCCCTTCCACCCCTGACTGATTCTATTCTATGCTATTCTATCTCTAGATATTTATGTTAACACTCACCAGCCACTGCTGAGGTATTTCTGGCAGAGGCATCTGAGGAGGTGCTGGCAAACTGTTGGTGACTTCTTGCTTCTGTACATGTTCTTTTACTTCAAAACCTGTGGAAGAACAACAGACACCACTTCAGGCTTTTGTGGGTGCAGGCAGGACACTTTTTTCCACATGTGGCCACCATGTTCAACTGTCACACACCAAAACCTGGCACCAGTGCTGCTCACAGCCTAACTGCCGAGCGCAGTTACTGAGGCTGGGCTGGAAGAATGCTGAGAATTCAGGAATTTAATCAAGCAGAACAAGCACATACTTACCCTATATGATAATGACATATATGCTCTTTGGATCAACAAATACCAGACACTGAAAACATCCACAGGAAATCACTCAGAATTGTCCATCCATCTAGAAATGAAAGACTTGAACAGCTAGAGTTCCAACTTGCTGCCATCTAGAATCATAGAATCAGTCAGGGTTGGAAGGGATCACAAGGATCAGCTAGTTCCAACCCCCTGCCATGGGCAGGGACACTTTAACCTCGATTAGGCTGCCCACAGCCTCAGCCAGCCTGGCCTTAAACACCTCCAGCCATGGGGCCTCAACCACCTCCCTGGGCAACCCATTCCAGCCTCTCACCACTCTCATGCTCAACAACTTCCTCCTCACCTCCAGTCTGAACCTACCCATCTCCAGCTTTGCTCCATTCCTCCTAGTCCTATCACTCCTTGAGAGACCAAAAAGTCCCTCCCCAGCCTTTTTGTAGTCCCCCTTCAGATCCTGGAAGGCCACAAGAAGGTCACCTGGGAGCCTCCTCATCTCCAGACTGCACAGCCCCAACTCTTTCAGTCTGTGCTCACAGCAGAGCTGCTGCAGCCCTCTGAGCATCCCAGTGGCCCTTCTCTGGACACACTCCAGCACCTCCACATCCTTTCTGTAATGAGGGCTCCAGAGCTGGATGCAGTACTTGTTCAGTCAGTTGTGAACTTGTTGCTGTCCTCGGGGCAGAGGTGCTCCAGCCCTCTGATCTACCAGGCAGGCAAAGTCACCTACGGGAAGGAGATGCCACTCTAGGGAGCACTCAGGGTCTTCAACCACAGGACATGAGCAACAGATGTTCCAAGGGCATACTCTGGGTGGGCAAAGTCATCATGCAGAAAAGAGTCCAAAATGATCGAATCACAGCACGGCAGGTTGGAAGAGGCCTCAAGGATCATCTGCTCCATCCTTTCTCAGGAACAGTAGAGTTGAAATGAACTAATCCAACATTCTGCCAAGCTGATTCTTAAAACTGTCCAATGGAGGGGAACTTTGATGGCACAGGAGTGGGGAAAAGAACAGAAGAGACCCTGCCTGCCCCTCTTAGTGGCAGCAATGGTGGTGGCTATTTGACCAAGCCCACAGGGCTTACTGCTGCCACCACCACCTCTGACCATGGAGCTGTTTTCCTACCATTTCCTTCCTCTTCTTCTCTCTCTTTTTGTTAAATAACCCCATCATTTTCCAGATGAATTTGAAAAGGAGCTGTAAAAGCTGCTTTGAGAGTCCTTTGCATCACTATCACGTCTCGTCTCGCTCCCAAGGGAGGAGAGGAGTGATCCATGTGTTGGGAGGTTCTGGCACAGTGCTTTCAATCAAAGCTGAACTCACTTCACAGACCAGAACAGTGTTTATTTTCCTGAATATCAAAAAGGAGATTAGGGTACAGCCCCTGCATGTTCTGGCACAAATTCAGCCCATGGACTGTACCCTGCTTACCCCACGACTGCATTTAGCTCCCGGTGTTTGGTTTAGCTTTTAAAATACACATTTACATAGTCAAATGGATGTCTTTTGGTCCAGATCATGTCATTCTCAAAAATGTAATAAATGATGAAATGTTTCTTGTCATAACACCACCCCAGTCCCACTGGCTGTGAAGTCACAGGCTAAAAAACAACCCTGGTAAAATAAACTGCCTCTAAGGGCCACAGATTCTTCTTTCCTCGTACAAATCAAGAGGGGGATTAGTCTTGGGAAACATTCCAAGATTGGGTTTGGGTTTTTTGGTCATTTGTTCCTCTTTATGTAAGAGCACCACACTCTATGCTGGGTTAGGAACTGGCTGGAGGGCCGGACCCAGAGAGTGGTGGTGAATGGTGCCACATCCAGCTGGCAGCTGGCACTAGTGGTGTCCCCCAGGGATCAGTGCTGGGCCCCATCCTCTTTAACATCTTCATAGATGATCTGGATGAGGGCATGGAGTCAGTCATCAGCAAGTTTGCAGATGACACTAAGCTGGGGGCAGATGTGGCTGGGTTGGAGGGCAGAAGGGCTCTGCAGTGGGACCTTGACCGCCTGGACAGATGGGCAGAGTCCAAGGGGATGGCTTCAATAGCTCCAGGTGCAGGGTGCTGCGCTTTGGCCACAGCAACCCCATGCAGAGATACAGGCTGGGGTGGGAGTGGCTGGAGAGCAGCCAGACAGAGAGGGATCTGGGGGTGCTGATTGATACCCCCCTGAACATGAGCCAGCAGTGTGCCCAGGTGGCCAAGAGAGCCAGTGGCATCCTGGCCTGCATCAGGAATGGTGTGGCCAGCAGGAGCAGGGAGGTCATTCTGCCCCTGTACTCTGCACTGGTTAGACCTCACCTTGAGTACTGTGTTCAGTTCTGGGCCCCCCAGTTTAGGAGGGACATTGAGATGCTTGAGCGTGTCCAGAGAAGGGCAACGAGGCTGGGGAGAGGCCTTGAGCACAGCCCTACGAGGAGAGGCTGAGGGAGCTGGGATTGGTTAGCCTGGAGAAGAGGAGGCTCAGGGGAGACCTTATTGCTGTCTACCCTACCCCAGTGCCAAGGAAGAATGGAGGTTCAGCCAGGGGGTTAGGAAGCAAAGTGGATTAGAAAAGAAAATGGAGGGTGAGGTTGGAGAGTGAGATCCAGCCTCAGAGCTCCCCAGCAGCAGAAGAGAAGGCTCCCTTATCTGTGTTTTGCTTTTATTCTTATACATCTCAGCAAGCCTATGAGTGAAGCAGACCTCACCACTGCTTTCCTTTCACAGCCTGTAGTCTAGTTCTTCTCACCAAAACATTCTAGTTAGCTTCTAACTAGCACACAAGTGAGTTCTCCTGACTCTGTAAACCTACTTTTCCCCTCTGTTTTAAACTGTGTGCTTCACTGAGGACCTGTTCCAAAGTGTATCTTCTCCTACCAAAGGGGACAGCAAGGTGAGCACCTGTGGCACAGCCCCTTCAAGGAGAGCAGGCAATGCTGACAGTCCTGTGCAGTGACTCCAGCCAGCAAAGCCCTCACTCCAAAATAAACTGGTGGCTGTCTCTGGTTTGCAGAAGGCCTGAGTTTCAGGTGGAAAGGCCAAGTGTTTTCTTCAGCCCTACAATCCATTAGCATAGAATCATAGAATCAGAGTTGGAAGGGACCACAAGGATCACCCAGTTCCAACCCTCCTGAGATGCCCAGGGACACCCTACCCTAGAGCAGGCTGCCCAAAGCCTCATCCAGCCTGGCCTTAAACACCTCCAGCCATGGGGCATCAACCACCTCCCTGGGCAACCCATTCCAGGCTCTCAACAACTTCCTCCTCACCTCCAGACTGAATCTCCCCACCTCCAGCTCTGCACCATTCCCCCAAGTCTTATCACTCCCTGAGAGACCAAAAAGTCCCTCCCCAGCTTTTTTGTAGGCCCCCTTCAGATCCTGGAAGGCCACAAGAAGGTCACCTGGGAGCCTTCTCTTCTCACAGTATCACAGTATCACAGTATCATCAGGGTTGGAAGAGACCTCACAGATCATCAAGTCCAACCCTTTACCACAGAGCTCAAGGCCAGACCATGGCACCAAGTGCCACGTCCAGTCCTGCCTTGAACAGCTCCAGGGACGGCGACTCCACCACCTCACAGTATCACAGTATTATCAAGGTTGGAAGAGACCTCATAGATCATCAAGTCCACCTGGGCACACTGCTGGCTCATGTTCAGGCGGGTATCAATCAGCACCCCCAGATCCCTCTCTGTCTGGCTGCTCTCCAGCCACTCCCACCCCAGCCTGTATCTCTGCATGGGGTTGCTGTGGCCAAAGTGCAGCACCCTGCACTTGGAGCTATTGAATGCCATCCCCTTGGACTCTGCCCATCTGTCCAGGCAGTCAAGGTCCTGCTGCAGAGCCCTTCTGCCCTCCAACCCAGCCACATCTGCCCCCAGCTTGGTGTCATCTGCACACTTGCTGATGACTGACTCCATGCCCTCATCCAGATCATCTATGGAGATGTTAAAGAGGATGGGGCCCAGCACAGATCCCTGAGGGACACCACTAGTGCCAGCTGCCAGCTGGATGTGGCACCATTCACCACCACTCTCTGGGTCCAGCCCTCCAGCCAGTTCCTAACCCAGCACAGACTGAACAGCCCCAACTCTTTCAGTCTGTGCTCACAGCAGAGCTGCTGCAGCCCTCTGAGCATCCCAGTGGGCATGGCAAGGTTCAGGACGGAAAACAAGCATCTGCTTTGGCCAGCAGTTCAGAGCCAGCCACTGGCAGGTCAAGGCCAGGCAGCTATGACCTGAGGAATGAAGCTGCCTGGCCCAGCTCCCTCTGCTTGATAGCCACTCAAGGAAGAGAACTGTGTGTGCTTGGGTGGGGGAACAGAACGAGGCAAAAGAGCTCCGGAGAATTCCCCAAGTAAGAACTCACTGAGTTTAAAGAGTCTCACTAAAAGCCAACCAGCCCATCAGAACAATTGCCACACCTTTACAAAGCAAACCAGCACTCCCCATTTCCAGATGTTAGGAAGAACCCAGCCAGTTCCCAGTTGCCCAGACCCTTCATTACTGCTCCCCACTGATCTGAAACGGTTCGCTCTAGCGGCTGAAACATCCTGTTGGATTCACACAGTTGATTTTTGCACACAGATACAAAGGGTCTGATCTCAGCACAGTCCTCAGGTCTCTTCAGCTGTGCCAGTGACCCCAGAACTCTCCTGGAGTTGTGTGGGTGGAGTGAAACAACGCTTGGAAAAACAGCCTGGGAGGGACGGTTGGGCTTAGTCACAGAGCTCTGAGCCTTCGCTGCTCTTCGTCTTCCTGACCAGATGAACAGTTCCAAAGGGACATGAGGCCTGAATGCTATCACTGACACAAAAAGCAGCAGGAGTGACTCCAGCAGAGCCCACGACTCCCTGGGTAATTTCACACACAAAGTCTGCAGGGGATGGCAGAGCTCCCAAGGAGGCAGCACTCCTCCTTCCCTGCCTTGTTCCTGTCCCAGCACCAACCTCTCCTTTGAGCCAGCATAAGCATTTGTGTGGCCTCAGATTGAACCAGACCAAGGAAATGAACACTGGTGAGGACTAAAGCAGCAAAAATAATGCTTGTGCTAGCAGAAAGGAAGATGCACTACACAATGAGCAAGAAGGAGTAGCCTGAGGAGAGAAACTGGATGCCTTTTTCAGAGGCCAGGCTGACTTACACTCTATTTAAACTGCAGTTTTATGAACTAAACTTTATGGCCATATAAAGCATAGTCCTATGACCTCTTGCTTAAGTGAACTGTGGGATTTCCTAGAATCAATTCTTGCTTGAACTGAAGCATTATCTTTGACCAAAATACTCCACCTTCATGAGATGCCAGCAGTGGCATGCAGAGCTTACCAAGTTCTTCCATTAGTTCATAGCTTCAGGGCTCAAAATGTTTGCTTTATTTCCAGTTTGAAGCAAATAGTCATTGCACTTACTCTTGGATAAGCCTGAGAGCTCATTCCCAGCCATTCCTTTGCACATCAAGATTAATTCTGATACCTCATTTTGGATCATTTGAAGGTTTGTTTCTGCATCCCTTAATCACTTCTATTTTCCTTTGAAATGTCCAAGCTTCATCTTCTTGAATGTAAGAGCTAAAAGAGGGCAAAATGTTCCACTAACAACTGCATTGAGCTAAACCCTACCACTTCATATATGGATCTCATATAGATCTCATTAATGGATACATCCTGTAATGGATTGTATTAAAGATCCTGTAAGAGGTTTTACAGCCTACCTGGTATGTGCTGAAAGGCAGAAAGCTCTGCTCTTGGAGTCTTTTTATCCTTGGCCACATCTACATTTATAAGTTAAGCACTAGGAAGGTGCTCTGCTATGGAGAAATTGGCATCCATAAGGTTAAAATCTCTCAACCTTCAAAAGCACAGTGGAGGGTGATGATTTTGAACTGTCTGTAGGGAGCACATCTTTGCCTGTATTAACTCCCAAATCATGCCTAGGAACTGCTGGATGAGACAAATCTGCTATGGAGAAATTGGCATCCACAAGGTTAAAATCTCTCACCCTTCAAAAGCACAGTGGAGGGTGATGATTTTGAGCTGTCTGTTGAGAACAGATCTTTACCTGTATTAACTCCCAAATCATGCCTAGGAACTGATGGAAGAGCCAAATCTGCTATGGAGAAATTGGTATCCATAAGGTTAAAATCTCTCACCCTTCAAAAGCACAGTGGAGGGTGATGATTTTGAACTGTCTGTAGGGAACACATCTTTGCCTGTATTAACTCCCAAATCATGCCTAGGAAGTGCTGGATGAGACAAATCTGCTATGGAGAAATTGGCATCCATAAGGTTAAAATCTCTCACCCTTCAAAAGCACAGTGGAGGGTGATGATTTTGAACTGTCTGTAGGGAACACATCTTTACCTGTATTAACTCCCAAATCATGCCTAGGAACTGATGGAAGAGACAAATCTGCTATGGAGAAATTGGTATCCATAAGGTTAAAATCTCTCACCCTTCAAAACCACAGTGGAGGGTGATGATTTTGAACTGTCTGTAGGGAACAAATCTTTGCCTGTATTAACTCCCAAATCATGCCTAGGAACTGATGGAAGAGCCCAATCACCTCAGGCCAAACCTGTTCCAAGGACCACTCCAGAATTTAACAGCACAGGTAAGTGAGTTCCAGGGTCCAGAAACACACTGTTGGATTTCCTAGCAGAGCTGTAGCTGCTGCGTCCTGCAACACCATCCCCAAGCCAGAATGAAAGGACATGACAACCTTTCCTTGTGCTTGCAAAGTTGGGAACAGAATGTCATCTGACTTCTGGAGGAAGCCAAATGTTTCTTCTTAATAAATCCAGTGAAAAAGATTACCCAAAGAACATGCAGAGTCAGAGAAGCACTGCCAAGGTTATTTTGAACTGCTGTAAAATATAGCTCAGCTGTCTCTAAACACACTAAATTGCAGGTCCCCACCTGCAGATTTTGAGCTGGGAGGAGTTTGGTGTATTTTGATCAGCTTTTGGAGCATGCAGCCTCCTTCCACAGGATGTGAAATTGGTGCCTACCTCCTTTCACTCAGTAGTAAAGGAGAAATAGTGTTGGGTCTGAGAATGTCAAAACAGAAAGGAGCACAAACACTATCAGAGGATCATAGAATCACAGCATGTTAGTGGTTGGAAAGGACCTCCATAAATAATTTTCATCTTGGTCAACTTGAACTTGAATACTGGGGCAAATTTCTCTCCTGAAGGGAGTAAACACTGCATCCAGCAAGACTGGATCTTTTTAGCACTGGAGGAGAAATAAACCATGAGAAATGCAGCTGCTCACAAGGTGACATTTTTCTTCAGTGCACACTGGTATTTTACAACACTCCTTAATGCTGAGGGTCTGCAGTGTCCATATTTCTGTCACATGTAGGAGAGACAGAGCTCTTACAGCTCAGATGCAACTTCAAACACAAAGGTGCTGGAAGGAAATACTGCAGTTCTGGTTTAGGAAAAATAGTGCTGAATGTTGCTCATGTAAGCTCTCTGGGAAGGCTGCTGTGCACAGTGGGTCATTGATACTGCATCTGGCTCCATGATAAGCACAAATATGTAAGCACAAATCCAGGCAGGGCAGTGAGTGGCTGGAGAGCAGCTCTGAGGAGAGGGACTTGGGGGTGCTAGTGAGTGAGAAGCTCAACAGGAGCCAGCAGTGTGCACTTGCAGCCCAAAGGGCTAACCAGTGACTGGGCTGTAGCAGCAGCAGTGTGGCCAGCAGGGCGAGGGAGGTGATTCTTCCCCTCTACTGTGCTCTGCTGAGACCCCACCTGGAGTACTGCATCCAGTTCTGGAGCCCTCATTACAAGAGGGATGTGAACATACTGCAGTGTGTCCAGAGAATGATCAGAGGGCTGGAGCAGCTCTGCTATGAGGACAGACTGAAAGAGTTGGGGCTGTTCAGTCTGAAGAAGAGGAGGCTCCCAGGTGACCTTACTGTGTCCTTTCAGTATCTGAAAGGGGCTTACCTAAAAGATGGGGAGGGACTTTTTAGGCTACGAGGTAGTGACAGGACTAGGGGGAACGGAGCAAAGCTGGAGGTGGGGAGATTCACACTGGGCATGAGGAGACCACATCCCTGGAGGTGTTTAAGGCCAGGCTGGATGAGGCTGTTGCCAGGCTGATCTAGGGTAGGGTATCCCAGCCTATGGCAGGGTGGTTGGATCTAGATGATCCTTTTGGTCCCTTCCAACCCTGACTGATTCTATGATAACCCTGACACAGATAAAAACAAGTGTGCAATCAAAATGGTTTTACAGAGGAAAAGAAGGGGAAAGTGAATACAACTCTATTTGCAAAATTAAACCCAAAGATGATGACAGCAGTTTCCCAGCTCTGGCTTGGCACTTGAGTATCTGCCATAGGGCAGAGCCCACTTCAGTATGGAGCCTTTTGATGCATTTGGGTCAGTGAACAGAGGTGAGCATGCAGCACCCACACATCTCTAAGGTGGTGCTGTGGCCAGCACTCCGTGCTGCAGCATCACTTTTCCATCAGAACTCCTCAATAGCATTGCTGCCACAAATGAAATGAAGCAACCACTCCATCTGCAGAAGAGAAAACATTCTATCTACCACATTATTTTGTGGCTGGATTCCCCCATGTGTATCCAAGAAACTTCCAGGATCCCTTTAGCTGTATTTTACTGCTCAGCATGAAGGAAAGCATTCAAGAAAGTTAACACTTTTGGCTTTGCCCTGGCTTTCTGTCTTGCTTCAGTTTAGGGCTCGTCTGTAGCTCTTCACAAAGCATTCTGCCTGCAAGAAAACCCAGCCCTGACACTGACCTTTTGATGCCTGTATCCTCAGGAGGATGTTTGTTATTACTGCCTTCTTCTCCCTGACAGTAGAAGTTAGATACTCGTGGTCCAGAAGTTCAAGAAACAGGCGCAGCTCAACTATTAACTCTTCCATGGCTGAAAGACACACACAAAAGACAAAAGAGAATGACTTAGTCCACACTTTCAGGACATGTGTTTCTCACAGCTTTTGACAACAAACAGGCAGAAAGAGGCTATCCAAAATGACAGCAGAACTGCCCACACCACAATGGAGCTCCTAAAAAAAACATCCCATGGCTACAGGTCATTTTTTTTGGCCATCACATCTGTAGCTGTCCACAAGCCTGTCAGCAATCCAAACTCTTTCACAAGAACCCTGTTCCTTCCAGGGATGATCACATTATGGAACCACACCACACGTACCTACAGCATACAGCTCTCTGAAGTTAAAGGTATGGGTCCACATTTGCAGAGAGGTTGGTGCTGGTCTCTTCTCATAGGTAATTAGTGATAGAACGAGAGGAAATGGCCTCAAGCCATGACTGGATAGTTTTAGACTGGACATTAGGAAGCATTTTTCCCAGCAAGAGTGGTCAGGCATTAGAATGAGTTGCCCAGGGAGGTGGTTGAGTCACCAACCCTGGATGTGTTTATAAGTCGTTTGGATGTAGTGCCTGGGGATATGGTTTAGGGTGAACCTTGTAGAGTAGGGATATTGGTTGAACTTGGTGATCCTGAGTGTCTTTTCCAACCTGAATGTTTCTGTGATGCTACTCACAAATTAGGTTGCTATCCATAGCACATGGTTTTCATTAGGCAAAAAGGGACAGCTATTCATGTTTAGCTACTTATGTTTTTGTGCAAGTCATATAAAGCTATGCAATATTCAGTTTTACTGTGAGAGTGCTTGAAATGCTACAGATAAAACTACAAAATGTTATTCATATGCTCAGAGCCATAGTGGAAGTTAATGTGTCCAACCTTGCCTTGAACCGCCCCAGGGACGGTGACTCCACCACCTCCCCGGGCAGCCCATTCCAGTGGCTTGGTGCCATGGTCTAGCCTTGAGCTCCGTGGTAAAGGGTTGGACTTGATGATCTGTGAGGTCTCTTCCAACCCTGATGATACTGTGATACTCTGTGTCTGAAAAGCATATATGCCAATATTGAGTACTGTTCATTTGCAATCAACAAACAAGGATGATGTTGGCTGCCCAGAGAGGTTGTGGAGTCTCCTTCTCTGGAGACTTTGAAAACCCACCTGGATGCATTCCTGTGCAAACTACCCTAGGTTATCTTGCCTTGGCAGGGGGGTTGGACTCGATGATCTCTGGAGGTCCCTTCCAACCTCTAACATTCTGTGATTCTGTGATCATAAGAGTCAAAGAGGAAAAAAAGAGGAGCCATGATCTACTAAAATTAATTAGCCCTTAGGGGGGTTAGAATAATAGAATGTCAGGGGATAGAAGGGACCTCAAAAGCTCATCCAGTCCAACCCCCCTGCCAGAGCAGGATCACCTAGGCCAGAACACACAGGAATGCATCCAGGCAGGTTTTGAATATGTCCAGAGAGGGAGACTCCACAACCCCCCTGGGCAGCCTGTTCCAGGGTTCTGTCACCCTCACAGGGAAAAAATTCCTTCTCATGTTTAAATGCCACTTCCTATGCCTCAGCTTCCACCCATTGCCCCTTGTCCTGTCCGGAGCAAGTCTCTACTCACAGGATGCACATCACAAGTGCCTGCACAGCAACACGGGGAGCAGCTATTAACCAGTGCTTAACAAATGCTAAATAACAACGACATTCACAGGACAACTGAGTCAGAAGAGTAAGAAAAGCTAAATAATGCCTTGATTTACAGCAGAGGTTTCACAGAATCACAGCATGTCAGGGGTTGGAAGGGACCTCAAAAGCGCATCCAGCCCAACCCCCCTGCCAGAGCAGGATCTCCTATATCAGATCACACAGGAATGCATCCAGAGAGGGAGACTCCACAACCCCCTTGGGCAGCCTGTTCCAGGGTTCTGTCACCTTCACAGTGAAAAAAACTCCTCCTCATATTTAAATGAAGCTTCCTATGCCTCAGCTTCCACCCACTGCCCCTTGTCCTGCCATCAGGCATCGCCCTTTAGAAACAAGACCTATACTGCTTGAAGTGCAGAGTGGTCTCTTAAGCATGCTTTCAATGGAAGATGCATTGCTGTTATTACCATCTGTATTTTAAATATGGAATGCATGAATCTTTTGATAGTTACCCATACTAAAGCATGACTCTCAAAAGCTCTCATTCCTATAGGCTCTAGGCAGTCAGTGTGGAATCTGCTCTGGATATAGCAGAGGCAATGTGCAGCTTTCGAGCAGCTCTACAACCACTTGCATGACTGTCAGTAGCTGCACATCTTACTGCACTAACATTTACATAGATTTACATAGAATCAGCCAGGTTGGAAGAGACCTCCAAGATCATCCAGTCCAACCTAGCACCCAGCCCTGTCCAATCAACCAGACCATGGCACCAAGTGCCTCATCCAGGCTTTGCTTGAAGACCCCCAGGGATGGTGCCTCCACCACCTCCCTGGGCAGCCCATTCCAATGCCAATCACTCTCTCTGTGAAGAACTTCTTCCTAATATCCAGCCTATACCTACCCTGGCACAACTTGAGACTGTGTCCCCTTGTTCTATTGCATTTCTTTGCAGTGGCATGTTTTGTGGATTCTGAAAAGCAGCAGACTGTAAATAGGAAGCTCTCCTGTCTCTTCTTCACCAAAAACTACCCTTTGCCACAGTAACCTCTTTCCTTTGCTGAGAACCTTCACCTCTGGGAAGGCACAGGCTGAAAGCATCAGATACCACTGATGTGCAGAGCTGGTTTCAGTTAATAAAGATTCTAAGATCCTTGTGCTCAGGAGCTTACAACCTAACATAAACAGATAAGTCTGTAAAATGAGAAATGAAAACTGAGCAAGAAGGGAGTTTGAGGCAAAGAGACAGGGAAGCAAGAGGAGATAGGAAACCACTGCTGGAGAGGCTCCTGGGAGCTGGCATCAGCTCAAATCTCTCCTGAGGCCTCATCCCACAAGCATGTGGTGTTTCTCCACGTCTTTGAAGGACAAAGGTCCTCAGACTGGATGTGAGGAGGAAGTTCTTCACCATGGGAATAGTGAGAGCCTGTAATGGATTTCCCAGGGAGGTGTTTAAGGGTAGGCTGGGTGAGGCTGTGGGCAGCCTCATCTAGGGTAGGGTGTCCCTGCCACTGACAGGAGGGTTGGAACTAGATGATCCTTGTGGTTCCTTCCAACCCTGACTGATTCTGTGATTCTATTCTGTGTTCCTATGAAATCTCCATTGGAGTCACTGACGACCACAGTCACCACAGGCCACTGACCTGCAGTGCCCAGGCCACCTAAGTCACTGGCAGCAGTAAGTGTCCCCAGCAGAGCATTTAAAGAAAAGGACTGATCGAGGATGACAAGATGCAGCTGATACCAGTGAGACAATGCTTGAGAAATCTCAACCCCAACTTTCTTAGCAATACAATCACTGCAATTCACAGCAGAGCAAGGGAGGTTCTCCTCCCTCTCTACTCTGCTCTGCTGAGACCACATCTTGAGTACTGCCTTCAGTTTTGGGCTCTCCAGTTTATGAGGGACAGGGATATGCCTGTGAGTGTCCAGTGGAGAGCTACAAGGACAATTAGGGGACTGGAGCACTGCCTGATGAGGGGAGGCTGAGGGACCTGGGGCTTTTTACACTGCAGAAGACTGAGAGGGGATTGAATAAATGTTTGTAAATATCTGAGGGCTGGGGGTCAGGAGGGGGGGACAGGCTCTGCTCACTGCTCCCTAGCACAGGACAAGCAGCAATGGGTGTAAGTTGCAGCAAAAAAGGTTTCACCTCAACACAAGGGGGAACTTCTTTACTGTAAGGGTCCCAGAGCACTGGAACAGGCTCCCCGGAGAAGCTGACTCTTACTCCAAGGGTCACAGAGCTCTGGAATAGGCTCCCCAGAGAAGTTGTGGAGCCTCATCTGAAGACTTTCAAGTCTTGTCTGGATGTGTTCCTGTGTGATCTGTGCTAGATCTGCTCTGGATAGAGGGGTTGAACTCGATGATCTCTTTGGGTCCTTTCCACTGCCTGACATCCTGTGATCCTGTGAATTGCATTTACCTGTGGCTTGGTGTCCAGCAAATATCAATGAGTGCATCATGCAGGCACCCAGGCTGTGCAACTTGTGCTTCCTGCCCCTGTGAGCTGGCAGGTCCCTGGCTGACTCCAAGCAAGCAGTTGCAAAGGCAATTTCAGTGTGACAAGAGAATAAAACCCTAGCAGCTGTCTCAAAATGCAAGGCACACACACGTTGCCCCTCATATTGTTCCACCATGACTAAACTGGGGCTGCTCTGTGTGGGAGTCAACAGCATCACAAATCTCATAATGGGAAGGAAGGGAGTTGGAAATTTCACTTTATACAGAATGAAATGATAATAAACATCCAAAAAGACAGAAGGGAAACACTGTTCCCAGCTAGTAAGAGAAACTCTTTCCATGCATCGTAGGAGTGCACTTCCAAATGCTCAGTAACGAATTCAAGACTCCTTTTTTCTGAGATGGCAACAAATAAGCTTGTACATTCCTGGGGGAGGAAAGAAGTTTGCCTGTTGTCAGCCCTTGGCTTATTTTCTGGAGAAAGAATCTTCTCCTTCCTAGAAATGCAACGATGTGCTCACAAAAAAAAGTAATGGAACCAGATAATAGCAAATCCACACAATGCATTCTTGGAGGGAGCAATCACTCCTGCTGAAACACAGACTGCAAACGAGAGGGTGATGCAAGCCCCAAAGGAAAACATACTGCCCCAGTGAAAGATTACCCTTGCAAGTCTGACATCACCACAAAATAAGAATAATAATCAGAAGGCTCGCAAAAGAGGAGGAAAAAAAGGAAAGGAAAGGAAAGGAAAGGAAAGGAAAGGAAAGGAAAGGAAAGGAAAGGAAAGGAAAGGAAAGGAAAGGAAAGGAAAGGAAAGGAAAGGAAAGGAAAGGAAAGGAAAGGAAAGGAAAGGAAAGGAAAGGAAAGGAAAGGAAAGGAAAGGAAAGGAAAGGAAAGGAAAGGAAAGGAAAGGAAAGGAAAGGAAAGGAAAGGAAAGGAAAGGAAAGGAAAGGAAAGGAAAGGAAAGGAAAGGAAAGGAAAGGAAAGGAAAGGAAAGGAAAGGAAAGGAAAGGAAAGGAAAGGAAAGGAAAGGGAAAGGAAAAAAGGAGAAGAGAAAAAAAAAGAGAAGAGAAGAGAAGAGAAGAGAAGAGAAGAGAAGAGAAGAGAAGAGAAGAGAAGAGAAGAGAAGAGAAGAGAAGAGAAGAGAAGAGGAGAAAAAGAAGATAAGAGATAAAAGGAGCAGAGAAAAAAATAGATAAGAGAAGAGAGAAAATGAGAAAAGAAAAAAGAGAAGAGAAGACAAGAGAAAAAAGAAGAGAAGAGAGAAAAGGAGAAGAGAAAAAAAAGAGAAAAGGAGAAAAGAGAAAAAGAGGAGAAGAGAAGAGATAAAAGGAGCAGAGAAAAAAAAGAGAAGAGAGAAAAGGAGAAAAGAAAAAAGAGAAGAGAGAAGAGAAGACAAGAGACAAAGAAGAGAAGAGAGAAAAGAAGAGGAAAAAAAGAGAAGAGAAAAGGAGAAAAGAAAAAAGAGAAGAGGAGAAGAGAAGAGAAGAGAAGAGAAGAGAAGAGAAGAGAGGAAAACAAAAGAAAGAAAAAGAAAAGGCCCAATTTATTTGACAGTTTTGGCTGTAGTCTTATTGCCAGAGGAATTCCTGGTAAGTGGCAGGTGGTGAAAGGCAGGGTGGAGCCCAGGGATGGCAATCACAACAGTAAGCAGATTTCAGCTGGAGCGAGGAGCAGAACCACATTCCACATGAAATGATGAGAAGTCCACTCTATGCTCAGTAGGAATTATAGGCCCCTAATGGGCTGCTGCAATTGCCATGCACAAATAAAAAAACAATGATATATCCAGAAGGGCTTCCAAGATTGGCTCTCCAGAGCTTTCCAGCTTTTCAAATGACTGCACATAAAATGTATGTGCAGAAGCCAGCAACGGAATACACCAAGGTAAAAACCATCGGAGGAAGGCAATTACATCACATCAGGTTTTGTTCCAAGCCAGAACTAAAACCAAATGGGATTGAAAGAGCATGATGATGCAATTCTTCAGCATCTACAGTTATGGGAAGGAGCCTCTAACCATTTCTGAAAAGAACAGAAAGTTTTCACTTCCAAATGATCTTAAAAAAGAAAAGAAATCACAGGAGCAGTGCTTTATCCTGCACAATTTCAAGGCTGCTTCACCCAGAAGACATGGCTGAGCTCATTAAAAAAAGGCTCAGATTGATTTTTGGTCAATCTTAACCTTGTCATACCACAAATGACTCAGAAGTGTGTCCTGGGTGACTAGAATCATAGAATTGATCAACCAGGTTGGAAGAGACCTCCAAGATCAGCCAGTCCAACCTAGCACCCAGCTCTAGAAATGCAAGCACAGGAAGGATGACAAGAAGTATTTGTATTGATTATTGAGTTGTCCATACAACAGAAGCTCCAGACAAAGCAAATGCACTTCCAGGCTTGCTTTTCTAGTGTCAGTACAGGTAGAGAATCACAGATTCACACAATCAACCAGGTTGGAAAGGACCTTTGAGATCACCGAGGTTGGAAGAGACCTCCAAGATCATCCAGTCCAACCTAGCACCAGCCCTAGCCAGTCAACCAGACCATGGCACTAAGTGCCTCACCCAGTCTCCTTTTCAACACCTCCAGGGACAGTGACTCCACCACCTCCACAGGCAGCCAACTGTATGCTTAGACATTAAAACAAACAACAGACCTGCCTATGAACCTACCTGAACCTAACTCAGAAATATGAATTTGAATTGTGCTTCACAGTTTTAGAAGACCCTCTTGATTAGTCCCTTGCACATTGGTGAATCAAATTCTTCTGGGCTTACGTCTTCTGTTCTCTGTTTAGTTTATGGATTACAGATGTTGAAGGCCAGAACAGACCATGTCCATGAGATCCACTAGAAGAAATGACCTAATCTGACTTGCTCTACAGTACAGGCCAAAGACTGCTACTCTATCCAGCCATCTGTTACTCTGCCTATCTAGTGACTCTGCCACTGGAGAGACCTGTACTTACCTAAAGAATCAGAGCATCAACCATGTGGGAAGAGACCTCCAAGATCATCCAGTGCAACCTAGCACCCAGCCCTAGCCACTCATCTAGACCATAGAATCATAGAATCAAGCAGGTTGGAAGAGAACTCCAAGATCATCCAGTCCAACCTAGCACCCAGCCCTAGCCAGTCAACCAGACCATGGCACTAAGTGCCTCAGCCAGGCTTTGCTTCAACACCTCCAGGCACAGTGACTCCACCACCTCCCCGGGCAGCCCATTCCAATGCCAATCACTCTCTCTGCCAACAACTTCCTCCTAACATCCAGCCTAGACCTGCCCTGGCACAACTTGAGACGGTGTCCCCTTGTTCTATTGCTGGTTGCCTGCTGGTTGCAGAAGAGACCAACCCCCACCTGGCTACAGCCTCCCTTCAGGTAGTAGTAGCATGTGTGTGCAGCTCTGAAGCCCTCAACACAGGAGTGTGAAGAGCTGTTTGCAGTTCTAAGCCTTCATATTCTGCTAGCAGTATGATACTTTGGGACTTGATCTTCAGACAAAAAGGTTAAAGCTGGTGATGGCTGCTTGGCTGACTGATCAAAGTGTATTCTGTTTCTAACTCTGATTGGAGCCTACAGAGATCCAGTGCAAAAAAACTTCTTCAAATATACAAACCCTCCCTGCTGAAAGAGCCTCACTTCCACGTGGGTACCCAAGCAACACTGGAGAACCCAGTTCTGAATCAACCCCCAAGTGAGAACTTCATGTTTCTACCCATTTCTATGGAAAGTGTCATCCTCCTTAGCTTTGGATGTCGTTATCCCAGTCCTGTTCAATATCTTTATTGATGATCAATATGAGGGGATTGAGTCCAGCACCAGTAAGTTTGCAGATGACACCAAGCTAGGAGCAGGTGTGGATCTGTTGGAGGTAGGAGAGTGCTGCAGAGGGACCTTGCCAGGCTGGATGGATGGGCAGAGGATAGAGTCCTGCAAGGAGAGTCTGAGGGAGCTGGGGGTGTGCAGCCTGCAGAAGAGGAGGCTCAGGGCAGAGCTCATTGCTGTCTGCAACTACCTGAAGGGAGGCTGTAGCCAGGTGGGGTTGGGCTCTTCTCCCAGACAAGCAGCAACAGAACAAGGGGCACAGTCTCAAGTTGTGCCAGGGGAGGTCTAGGCTGGATATTAGGAGGAAGTTGTTGTCAGAGAGAGTGATTGGCATTGGAATGGGCTGCCCAGGGAGGTGGTGGAGGCACCGTCCCTGGAGGTGTTGAAGCAAAGCCTGGCTGAGGCACTTAGTGCCATGGTCTGGTTGACTGGACAGGGCTGGGTGCTAGGTTGGACTGGATGATCTTGGAGGTCTCTTCCAACCTGGTTCATGCTATGATTCTAATGTCTATGTAGCATAGTAACCATTTGAGATATATTTGTATACACCTAGGAAATGACCCTGCTGGGGACCTCAGACAAGCAGAACACAGCAGTAATTTTATGGTGACTGGCTGCAGTGTCATGAGAAAATAACAAAAACCAAATACTGGTTTGAAACTCAAAACAGAACAGTGCTGGGGAAAGCAAGGCTGGTTTTGGTAAAGACAGAGCTAGCAGAGACAGTAGGAAGACTAGAGAACCACGAGGAGACAAAAAGCTGTATGAAGAGAAGCACACAGGATGACTCTGACTCGCTCCTGCTCCTGCTCAACTCTCTATTGCAGTTACAAACTCTTAATTAATGAAGGTCTTTTCACGACTGCATTCTCATCATCTGGGGAAAGAGTTTCACACAGATATGCAGGACATCTGAAAGCAGGCAGAGGCAATGTATTTAGCACAAAGAAACATTTTTTTTTCCCTTCTCCCAATATGCTCCTGGAAACTAAAGTACATCTTTGTAAAGTGTAGCAGAATCCCATCCAGCAGGAAATGAAAAGTCATCTCGAGGGACAGAGTGAAAAGATTGGACATGGCACTAGGAGAGCTTTCTCTTGCACTGGCCCTTCCTTGCTCTCTTAGCAGTAACAGTGCAGAGGGAGTGACAAACTCTGCCAGTGTAGAGTGCTAAAAGCATGCTCCCAACACTGGAGGTGACCATGCCTTGGGGATACAGGGCATGACAGGAAGGAGTGGTACCCAGGGGTGAGAGGGAGGTGAATCCTGAAGAGCAGGTGAAGCCCTAAAACGAAGGATTAGCATGGATTGAGTAAAAGACACACAAGGATTGCCATCAAAGTGTTTTAACTCTCTCAAACTTGTAACAAACACCTTTTGTTCAAAACTTGGAGCTCCTCAGACTGTCACAAACTCTCTTTCCAGACAGCTTGGGGCAAGAGAAGCAAAACACACCCATTAAAAACTCCTCCTGTCTCATACATATTTATGCTCAGCCTCAAGGGGTGTCAAGGGATTATTCCAGCTACAACTCACATGTATCCCTCTTTTTATTTCTTCCCTCTGCTTTTCCAAGCAATTGGCTTTTACAAAACTGCCTTTCCCCAAAAGCTATCAGAGCTCCAAATGCTGCCGTTGCAATACTTGGGTGATAAAACGAGAGGTGGGAAAGCAGCAAGGAATGTTTGGACAAGAAACAAGCTGCCAAATATCCTACTCAGTCAGCTACAGCCAGGCAAAGAGTGACAGCGACACAGCAGTGTAAGCCATTAGCCTAAGGTAGGTGGATAAAGAGGTTTGGCTTTTAGAGTCCAGACCAGTGCTTAAGCACTGCCACAGGCTTTGGGAGGCAATGACTCCTTCCAAGCAGCTTCACAGAGTCATAGAGAAGGAAGGAAGGAAGGAAGGAAGGAAGGAAGGAAGGAAGGAAGGAAGGAAGGAAGGAAGGAAGGAAGGAAGGAAGGAAGGAAGGAAGGAAGGAAGGAAGGAAGGAAGGAAGGAGGGAAGGAAGGAAGGAAGGAAGGAAGGAGGGAAGGAAGGAGGGAAGGAAGGAGGGAAGGAAGGAGGGAGGGAAGGAAGGAAGGAAGGAAGGAAGGAAGGAAGGAAGGAAGGAAGGAAGGAAGGAAGGAAGGAAGGAGGGAAGGAAGGAGGGAAGGAAGGAGGGAAGGAAGGAGGGAAGGAAGGAGGGAAGGAAGGAGGGAAGGAAGGAGGGAAGGAAGGAAGGAAGGAAGGAAGGAAGGAAGGAAGGAAGGAAGGAAGGAAGGAAGGAAGGAAGGAAGGAAGGAAGGAAGGAAGGAGAAGGAAGGAAGGGAGGGAGGAAGGGAGGGAGGAAGGGAAAGGCAGGAGGAAAAGAAGGAAGGAAAGAAGGAAGGAAGGAATGGAGGAAGGAAGAGGAAAGATGGAAGGAGAAGGAAGGGAGAGAGGAAGGGAGAGAGGAAGGAAGGAAGGAAGGAAGGAAGGAAGGAAGGAAGGAAGGAAGGAAGGAAGGAAGGAAGGAAGGAAGGAAGGAAGGAAGGAAGGAAGGAGGGAAGGAAGGAGGGAAGGAAGGAGGGAAGGAAGAGGAAAGATGGAAGGAGAAGGAAGGGAGAGAGGGAGGAAGAGGAAGGAAGGAAGGAAGGAAGGAAGGAAGGAAGGAAGGAAGGAAGGAAGGAAGGAAGGAAGGAAGGAAGGAAGGAAGGAAGGAAGGAAGGAAGGAAGGAAGGAAGGAAGGAAGGAAGGAAGGAAGGAAATTGTGTTGTAGACATTTACTGCACTCATGCTAGCCAAAAGTAATGAAGAAATGCTGACAGCTCACTGCAGAAACTCACAGTGGACTTTACCAAGTAGTTGAAGGTTTTCTCTAGGAGTGTATTTTCCACAGGAGGTCTCTTTTGTTCCCCAAATAAATGGGGGATATATATAAACATAACACCTTGTCCAGCAAATGAACATGGATCTGACACCCAGCTGTGAGCCCAGCAGCCTGGCCCAGACTCTCATCCTCTTGCCTGTGCTCGCTGTTGTCACTCAGGTTGAGTTTTCAGACTCCCACTACCCTACCAGGGCAAAAAGTGGAGCTTTCTTGGATTTAACCATCCCCAAATGTATCAGCTGACATCATCTTGTCAAGACAAGACATTCCAGGGCTTGCTTGCTGGCTCCTGCTCAGCTTGCTCAGCTCCTCCATTACTCCAAACCACAAAAGATAAGGAGCCACTACATTAATAAAGCAGCTCCGATTCCACAAAAGAAAAGCACTCCCCTCATGATGCAAAAAGGAGACAGTAAAAATCTGTGGTAGGAGGTCAAAGTCTGCCCAGACTCCCGAGTCCCAGGAGGGGATGGGGCTCAGCTAAGGCTGAGACACACAGCAGCAGATAAACCTGGGGGTGTAAAGAGACAGCCAAGCGCTGCAGTGCCTCTTGTGAGCCCTTCGCTCGGGTCCTCAGCTGCACACAGATTCCTTTTTAGGTTAGGATTTCTCTCCAAGTTATGAATAATTACATCTCCAGCAGAAATGTGAGACAGCAAACTAATGAGCTTAATGGAATGGAGAAAGAGAATAGCAAAATAATGGCAAAGAACTACAAATAGGGCAGTGGTAATAACTGCAGGTTGTGACCTGGTCTTTTATTTTGCATTCAGCAGTGTAAGTATAGAATCATAGAATCAACCTGATTGGAAGAGACCTCCAAGCTCATCCAGTCCAACCTAGCACCCAGCCCTAGCCAAGCAACCAGACCATGGCACTAAGTGCCTCAGCCAGGCTTTGCTTCAACACCTCCAGGCATGGTGACTCCACCACCTCCCTGGGCAGCCCATTCCAATGCCAATCACTCTCTCTGCCAACAACTTCCTCCTAACATCCAGCCTAGACCTCCCCTGGCACAACTTGAGACTGTGTCCCCTTGTTCTGTTGCTGCTTGCCTGGCAGAAGAGACCAACCCCACCTGGCTACAGCCTCCCTTCAGGGAGTTGTAGACAGCAATAAGGTCTGCCTTGAGCCTCATCTTCTCCAGACTGCACACCCCCAGCTCCCTCAGCCTCTCCTCATAGGGTTTATGCTCCAGGCCCCTCACCAGCGTTGTCGCCCTTCTCTGGACACCTTCCAGCACCTCAACATCTCTCTTGAATTGAGGAGCCCAGAACTGGACACAGCACTCAAGGTGTGGCCTGAGCAGTGCTGGTTTATTATCCATGTCAAATACCAAATCTACAAGCATTAAAGAAGCCCTGAGTCTGATCAGGTCAGCCATATGGACAGTGCAATCCAACAAGAGTTTGTACTCTCTGAATCTGGTGCTCTAAGCTTGCAGTTTGCAGCTAATTTAAAGCCAGGAATGAGACAAAGCTGCATTTTATCCAGAAACCACCATCCCTGGAACTGTTCAAGAAGCTGTAGATGTATGGTTTAGTGGTCATGGTAGCTGGGTTATAGTTGGACTTGATGATCTTAAAGGTCTTTTCCAACCTCAGTGGGTCTGTGATTCTAAGACAGAAGATCCAGTGCTCTAAGGCAGTGTGAAACCACTCAAAACATGAGAGGATCTTTTCCCTGCTGCAATCCTTTGCCTCATTCAAAAACTCTGGAGGACACATCAATAGTTGGCCTAAACCCAGCACCTTCTCCTGCTATGCAAGCTGACTCTCTCCTGCAGAAAGACATAAATGCAATGGAAATTTCATAAAATCCCAGCATCATGATAAATAGGAATGGAGCAAAGCTGGAGATGAGGAGATTCAGGCTGGAGGTGAGGAGGAAGTTGTTGAGCATGAGAGTGGTGAGAGGCTGGAATGGGTTGCTCAGGGAGGTGGTTGAGGCCTCATGGCTGGAAGTGTTTAAGGCCAGGCTGGATGAGGCTGTGGGCATCCTGCTCTAGGGTAGGGTGTCCCTGCCCATGGCAGGGGGTTTGGAACTGGCTGATCCTTGTGGTCCCTTCCAACCCTGACAATTTCTATGATTCTATAAAATATCACCCAAAAGGCTTCCCAGTTAATTAGTTTGTACCCTCAGACACATCCTCCAGGCCATAAAATGTGAAGTTCTTTCTTTATAGCAGCCTTCAAAAGGCACATCCAGACCCCTGAAACATTCACTACTGGATACTTTGCAAGCTTTCAAAGAAATCTCCATCTTTCTTATGCTGCCAACAGCTATTCTGCAGACTTGTGATGAAAGACGAGGTGCAAGGCTGGACACTGAAGTGGACTACAGCAGATAGTTTTGCTTGCTGAGGTGTTTCTCTAGACTACAGAACTCTAGCAGGGATCTTTGCCTAGGAAAAAAAAGAAATCAAATCCTGACTTTATTTAACTACTGTTTCTGCATTCTTTTTAATGTATGATCTGCCTGAATACAAACTTGGACTTGAAATCGAATTTCCTTCATCAAACGAAATAAACACTCATCTATCTTTAGACTCTAACCACACAGAGTTCACAGGATCACAGGATGTTAGGGGCTGGAAGGGACTCAAGGAGATCATCCAGTCCAACCCCCCTGCCAGAGCAGGAACACACAATCTAGCACAGATCACAGAGGAACACATCCAGACAGGCCTTGAAAGGCTCCAGGGAAGGAGACTCCACAACCTCTCTGGGGAGCCTGTGCCAGTGCTCTGGGACCCTTACAGGAAAGAAGTTCCCCCTTGTGTTGAGGCAGGACCTCTTATGCTGCAATTTACACCCATTGCTCCTTGCTCTATCCCAGGGAGCAGTGAGCAGAGCCTGTCCTCTCTCTCCTGGCAGCCCTGAGATACTTACAAACATTTATCCAATCCCCTCTCAGTCTTCTCTTCTCCAGACTAAGCAGCCCCAGGTCCCTCAGCCTCTCCTCATCAGCCATGCCCTCCAGTCCCATAATCATCCTCGTAGCCCTCCCTTGGACCCTCTCCAGCAGATCCCTGCCCCTCTGCAACTGGGGAGCCCAAAACTCAACACAGTATTCACGATGAGGTCTCACCAGGACAGAGTAGAGGAGGAGGAGAACCTCTCTTGATCTGCTGGACACACTCCTCCTAACACACCCCAGGAAATACATAAAGAAGCCAATTCCCCTCACAACAAACCAGAAACAAACAAACAGCTTAGTAAAACCCTTTAGGTCCTTATCTGGTGTAGTTCTCACGGTTTCAGTGCCGCTCAACCAACTCACTGCGAACTGGGATCTGCAGCTAAAACTTGTGTGCCACGGAGATTTCCTCTTAATTCTAGATGTGCTTTGAATTTAGCACGAAACCAGAAAACACATGTTTTAACAAAAAGCAGTCAGCTGCTGCCAACACCCTTCTCTCAGGCTGCTCCAGTCACCTTTCCTCTTCTATCTGATCACCCTTGCGCCTCTGCGGAGCCCAGGCTCTGCCAGACAGCCTTACCTACAGGATCTCATGCAGAGCTTACCTCCACGGTTTTCACTTCCCCTTGGCTGCTTTCTGTTTTAGGCACATTATCCAGTTTTCCTACATCTGGTTAGGCTGCCCCATATGTTTGGAACAACCTCCTTTCTCCCTGCCAAGCAAACCTCCCTCTCCCATGAAATCCCTCTTTCTTTCAGCAGTCCCTTCAACACTAATCCTCACATTCCCTCTTGCCTAACAGTTGCGCCGTCTCTCGGCATGCAGCTGGGTTTTTATCTACCTTTAGGCCAGATCTTGCAAGCATTTTTCCCAGGGTTAAAAAAAAAAAAGAACCAACCAAAGTCCAAATCCTTCTGACCACCACAAGAGGATGAGTTCAGAGCTGTAAAAAAATAACCCCCATGCTTTAGTTAACATCTCAAAAGATAGCAACTTCATTTGCTGTGCACCGGGAGCAAAGGAGATGAACAGTCGGTTGGTTGTTCCTCCAGCCAGCATCAGGAGGATGGGAGAACAGGGCAGCTGTACCCTGGCACCAGTACAGGCACTGGCTGTGCCTGCTCCATCCTCCCCCCCCTTACAGCTGGCCCTTTCTAACAAAGGTGACATTTAAAACCAAGAAATGATGACTCCACTCAAGAGTCTTTCAGAGCTCAGAGGATGTCCAATGCATTACCGTTACCAGAGGCTCTCTCTCACCCTAAGTTTGGGTGTCTTTTTGGAGGTCTGTGAGCTGATTTACTGCTTGCAAAATGTGCTGCCAATGAGCTAAACAGCAAAAGCAACACTGACTCCTCACTGTTACAGCATCTAAAACCCTCATACCTGGCCAAGGAAATGAAGAAAACAAATGTGCTTTATGCATAGCTTCAGCATTTTCTCCCCAAGACTCCCTGCTTGTCTCAGCTGATAGGTACTGTGAAGACAAAAATGGACCACTGGATCCAGAACAAAACCCCCATTTGAAATCATGCAGCTATGTCTGAGCATACTTCAGCAATATCACCTGGGCAAGGAAGCCACCTTTTACATCTAGGAGGATGGCTGCAACTTTCTCCTCGAGGTGAGGAGAAAGTTCTTCACTGAGAGAGTCATTGGACACTGGAATGGGCTGCCCGGGGAGGTGGTGGAGTCACCATCCCTGGAGCTGTTCAAGGCAGGATTGGATGTGGCACTTGGTGCCATGGTCTGGCCTTGAGCTCTGTGGTAAAGGGTTGGACTTGATGATCTATGAGGTCTCTTCCAACCTTGGTGATACTGTGATACTGTGACATTCATTCTCACCAGACCTCTGAGGGAATATCCTGATCAACCTGAGCCTCAACAAGGGTTGGATGTGCCATCGATTTCATGCCTCATATTGCTGGATGAGGTCCTGGGTGGCTTGTTTAGCAGTATTTTTGCCAAAAGGAGCTTCCCAGTTCCTCCTGTAGCCCTGAGGAACAAAGAAGATGCACTGCCAAACATCTCCCACTGAGATCTCAAAGCCAAAAACTCAGCACTCCCCTCCAATGAAACCTCCAAACAACAAAGCAGCAGGGACGTGAGTTTACAGCAAGTTTGCATGTTTCCCTGGGTTGATGTGCTTTGTTTTTCACAGACTCAGGACCTGACTAGGAAACCACAGACTGCTGCATCTGTTGGTCTCAGTCACTATCAAAAATCTGCTGACTCTATACAAAAGTTCTCCTATTGCATCAAAGCACAAACCAGCCCTGTCACGCCTGCAGCCATGCGCAGATGAGCCCTGGGCAGCATCCCTGGGCAGCCAGGCTGGGGAGAGGGACCAGCTGGTGTGGCTGGGCAGCCATCGGGCCCCACCAGCTCAGCCCAGCATCAGCCACAGCTATTACACAAAGGTAAAAGCTATCAATGGCAAACATTTGCATCCTTGCCTCATCTCACCATCTGCTCCTGCTGCTGCTCACTTGACAATTAATACGGTGGTTGCTTGGATCAGAAGCTAATGCTGCATCTGTCTTTCTTAGTGCTACAGATCATTGTTAGACTGCACAACCCTTTTTGCAACTCAAACAGGGTGACAGTGGCCTCTAATTTGACAGGATCTGTCCCTCATCAAGACAGACAAAAACGCTTTGTCTGTAGTTTAGTCAGTCCTAAAGAACTGGACTGGAGCTTCCTCCCCCTAGCTCTGTGCCTTCCTTTCCCTTCTTCTTCCTCCATGCACTTTCCTCAGAGCTAAGAAGGAAATTATCAAGGTGTAAAACACTGCACAGCAATATTTGGTGTTTTCCTATGGGGAAAACTGCCATGTCCTGCAGTTCTGTAAATGCACATAACTGGCATCACCAGCATTTCTCTGCTGCAACACCCAGTCAGCCCTACAGACCAAATATATCCATCTTGGGCATCTAACACTGAACGTTTGGGACGAAACCTCAGCTCCAAACTGCATCTGTCTGACAATTCCCATTCATGGCAATTCCCTCTCAGCATCAACAGCTGCTGAGAAAATCTAAACCTTTAGCACATCTGAAAACCCACATCAAGCTCTGCCTCTCCCCAGATTATCTGCCTCATTTTATCCTTTTTTGACAGTGCTGTCTATTTTTTGCCCTTGGCTTCTGTAACCAAACTGTGGATCCAAGCCATGTGCCCTGGATGCGGTGGCAAATCCTTAAGGACTTTGGGAAGAAGAGACAAGTTTTCCTTAGACCTTAAAAAATCCCTAACCCCTAAATAGAGCCAGCAGTGTGCCCAGGTGGCCAAGAGAGCCAGTGGCATCCTGGCCTGCATCAGGAATGGTGTGGCCAGCAGGAGCAGGGAGGTCATTCTGCCCCTGTACTCTGCACTGGTTAGACCTCACCTTGAGTATTGTGTTCAGTTCTGGGCCCCCCAGTTTAAAAGGGATGCTGAGATGCTTGAGCGTGTCCAGAGAAGGGCGACGAGGCTGGGGAGAGGCCTTGAGCACAGCCCTACGAGGAGAGGCTGAGGGAGCTGGGATTGGTTAGCCTGGAGAAGAGGAGGCTCAGGGGGGACCTTATTGCTGTCTACAACTACCTGAGGGGTGGTTGTGGCCAGGAGGAGGTTGCTCTCTTCTCTCAGGTGGCCAGCACCAGAACAAGAGGACACAGCCTCAGGCTGTGCCAGGGGAGATTTAGGCTGGAGGTGAGGAGAAAGTTCTTCCCTGAGAGAGTCATTGGACACTGGAATGGGCTGCCCGGGGAGGTGGTGGAGTCGCTGTCCCTGGAGCTGTTCAAGGCAGGACTGGACGTGGCACTTGGTGCCATGGTCTAGCCTTGAGCTCTGTGGTAAAGGGTTGGACTTGGTGATCTGTGAGGTCTCTTCCAACCCTGATGATACTGTGATACTGTGATAATAGGAATCAATCAAGCATCTGTATTAGAAAAAAACTAGAAACAATGCTTAAAAGCAGACAGAATTTACTACAAAGTTAATAACTTTAGCAATATTCCATTTTCTCACCGTATTTCTACACCACTTTGTAGGTGTCCAGGGCCACAGCCCCCACCGGCAGAAGCTGCCTCTGCACACACTGCAGCATGGCTTGGCCAGATGTGCAAATGCTAATAAATACCAGAAAGGAGGAGGATGATGATGATGGCAGAACCATGTAGATGGTTTTCTTGTTTCCAGCCTCCCCTGGACCGGCTGCCTCAGATGGCTGGCGAGGAGTCAGCTGCTGACAGCCATCCTGGCAGCGCGCTCGGCCCTCACCTCATTAGCCTGACACAGAGCAGAAGGATGCTGTGCTGCTGCCAAAGCAGGAGGTGTGGGCTCAGAGGGACACCCCAGTTCACCATATGATGCTCCACGCCGAACTGAAGGTGTTTGGCCTGGCAGGACCGTCACAAGCCACGTTGGGCCCCCACAGCTACCCTCCTGGCTTGCACCAGCCTGTAGGACAACGGCTTTAGCTAAGTCCAGGAGCAGTGAGGAAGCCAAGCCAGATGATCTTAAAGGTCTTTTTGAGCTGAAAAGATCCTATGATCCTATGCAGCACAGATAAATTCAAATTGCTTGGATTTCACCTTTTGCTCTCCTACACTGAGAAAGAAAAAATGCTTCAGAAGGAAAACGTTCAACCACATCAATTCATCCATGCCACTGATGCAAGCAATTCAACCACATCAATTCATCCATCCCACTGATGCAAGCAACTGCTTGCTGCCTGTGCCAAGGTGCTGCCTGGCCATACGTGGCTAGTGGCCAGAGAAAGTCTTCTGAGGAGCAGCTGAAGGAGCTGGAGTTGTTCAGCCTGGGGAAGAGAAGGCTGAGAGGAGACCTCATTGCTCTCTACAACTTCCTAAAAGGAGACAGGACAGCAGGTTGGTCTCTTCTCCCAAGTAACTAGAGACAGGACAAGAAGATATGGCCTCAAGTTGTGCCAGAGGAGGTTCAGGTTGGAGATCAGGAAAAATATCTTTCCTGCAAGAGTGGTCAGGCATTGGAACAGGCTGCCCAGGGAGGTGGTGGAGTCATCATCCCTAGAGGTGTTCAAGAAACCTGTGGATGTGGCATTCTGGGGACACTGAGGTGTTGGGTTGATGGTTGGACTTGATGATCTTAGAGGGCTCTTCCAAACTTAATGATTCTATAAGAGTTTGGGGTATTTTTTTAGTGTAATTTTTCAGACACAAGGACCCTGACCAAAAATGTTTCACAGGGGACAGTGAAACCCTAGCCCACTGTATCAGCTTAGCCTGCAAGTCTGAAACAAAAGGAGTATGGAGAGGGAAAACAAGAGGAGAAAACTGTCATCATCATCAAGCAAACCACACGCACAGCTCTGAAATGCTCATTATGAAATTCCAAGCAGTGGTCTCAGCTCCGTGGCACAGAGAGACTATATTTTGAAGTAATGAAAGAGCAGGGGTGGAAGGGGCTTGGATCAAAGCCAGCAGGTGTGGTTATTATTTGGAAAATTCTTACCCAGTTACTCTGCAGAGCACTCACTGAAGCCTCCCAGCCTGAGAGCTTTCAGGCTGGAGGGTTCGCATCTCCCCTTGATGGAAACAAAGGCAGAGCACAAAAGCACAGCTTCAGCCAGCAGAGTGGAACTTGAGGACTGCAGTTTCTCCACAGCCCCATCAACTCTTTTACCAATTATCTTTCTTTAAGGTAAAAAAAAAAAAGCAACAACTAAGTGAAGGGGAAAAAAAAAGCAATTGCCTAAGAGACTACAAAAACAGATGGCCAAGCCAGAGAGGAATTCAGAGCTCTGAAAACTCAACCCAGCACCCTGACCTGCTGGGAGCACCACTTAAGTGTAGCAAATCATGAGCTCTGGTAGCAGTTTCCCAAAGTGTGCTCTGCTTGGCCACAGTTCAGTGATCCATGCAGCTGATCAATGGAGCAGTGCTGTCAGCACAGCTTCAAATTAAAAACTCTAAGGGAAGGGGTCACTGAGCTCTTGACATACATTTTAGGTTCTGTGACAGTGCCTCAAAAACACTGCTTTGGGCAATTATCACATTGTCCAGAACATACCTTCATGTGGAAAAGAACATTTTGCCAGGGAGCAACTTGCAAATCCCACATGCTCTGGTCTGCAGCTGAGGGCTGCCACAGCAAACATGTCCCCATATGTATCACAGTATCACCAAGGTTGGAAGAGACCTCATAGATCATCAAGTCCAACCCTTTACCACAGAGCTCAAGGACAGACCATGGCACCATGTAAGGAAGAGATCACAGAATCATAGACTCAACCAAGTTGGAGGAGACCTCCAAGCTCATCCAGTCCAACCTAGCACCCAGTCCTATCCAGTCAACCAGACCATGGCACTAAGTGCCTCAGCCAGGCTTGGCTTCAACACCTCCAGGGACAGCAATTCCATCACCTCCCTGGGCAGCCCATTCCAATGCCAATCACTCTCCCTATGAAGAACTTCCTCCTAACATCCAGCCTAGACCTCCCCTGGCACAACTTCAGACTGTGACCCCTTGTTCTGTTGCTGGTTGCCTAGGAAAAGAGATTGATCCCCATCTGGCTACAGCCTCCCTTCACGTAGTTGTAGACAGCAATGAGGTCACCCCTGAGCCTCAGGGATCTACTGGAGAGAGTCCAAGGGAGGGCTATGAAGATGATGAAGGGGCTGGAGCCTGCGAGGAGAAGCTGAGAGACCTGAGACCTTTTGGTGTGGTGAAGAGAAGACTTAGAAGGGATCTAATCAATGCTTATAAATATCTGAGGGCTGGGGATCAGGAGGGAGGGGACAGGCTCTGCTCAGTTGTGCCTTGTGGTAGGACAAGGGGTAATGGATGTAAACTACAGCACAGGAAGTTCCACCTCAACACGAGGAGGAACTTCTTTAGTGTAAGAGTCACAGAGCACTGGAGCAGGCTGCCCAGAGAGGTTGTGGAGTCTCCCTCTCTGGCAACTTTCAAGGCCTGTCTGGGTATCTACCTGTGCAACCTGCGCTAGATGCTATGGTCCTACTCTGGCAGGAGCTGGACTTGAATATTTATGGAGGTCTCTTCCAGTCCCTAATATCTTGTGATTCTGTGTAATCATTAAAGGGTGGCAAAGACCTCCAAGCTCATCAAGTGCAAACAACTCTGCTACAGCACCCCCTTCCCAACTGGTTCTCATTCCTTCAAGCTGTCAGTATAGCTGCTGTCAGTATGCTGAAAATATCTGCTGTTGGGGTCTTTTGAACAGGAATGGGTTTAGCACGGACAAAAAGATGTCTTGGTCTACTTGGAGGAGGCACCAGAACACTCAATTTCACCTCAGAATAACCCAGTATGAAAAGTCAGCAAAGGATGCTCTGGAAACTTACCATGAAGGTTAACAGTAAATACCCACTTCTGGCAGCCCTGTCTATTTGGAGAGGTCTTTACTTGAGTGTGTTTTTATTACAAAGGAATTTTCACCTCAGTAACCATCCATTCCTCCTCACATCCAGAAGGAAGTGTGACTTTCCAGGAAAAATGAACTTAGTGCTCAGGCACTTTGCAACCAGAGCCCAGAAGAATGACTCCGCTAGGAGTCAGTCGCTGGAGTTCAATCAAAATCATCTGGCACAGGGGACCTCTTTGCTTCCCCTCTATAAACTTCTGCTCTGAAGCAGCAATCAATTTCAACTCAGCTCCCAAAGAAGGTAAATAACAGACCCTGTAACTTGCACTGTCTCCCTAATTCTAGTGTTTATAACCAACAGAAGTTATTTATTTGCAGAGGGTAAAATATGAACCTTCTGGTATTGGTTTTTGGCTGCTTTGTGCCTTTTTAACAGCAATCATTCCCTTCTTTTCAAGTGCCTGTTTGCTTTTGGCACTGAAGGACCTTTAGGTACTTTCTGTAAACAGAGAGACACTGAAGTCTGTGTCTCTGCATCATCGAATCACAGAATCAACCAGGTTGGAAGAGACCTCCAAGATCATCCAGCCCAACCTAGCACCCAGCCCTAGCCAGTCAACCAGACCATGGCACTAAGTGCCTCAGCCAGGCTTTGCTTCAACACCTCCAGGCACAGTGACTCCACCACCTCCCTGGGCAGCCCATTCCAATGCCAATCACTCTCTCTGACAACAACTTCCTCCTAACATCCAATCTATACCTCCCCCAGCACAGCTTGAGACTGTGTCCCCACATTCTGTTGCTGCTTGCCTGGCAGCAGAGCCCAACCCCACCTGGCTACAGCCTCCCTTCAGGTAGCTGCAGACAGCAACGAGGTCACCCCTGAGCCTCCTCTTCTGCAGGCTGCACACCCCCAGCTCCCTCAGCCTCTCCTCACAGGGCTGTGCTCCAGGCCCCTCACCAGCTTTGTCACCCTTCTCTGGACACCTTCCAGCATCTCAACATTGTTCTTATGCCTCTCTTTAGTCATGAATCACATTGCTTTGTTTTTGCCATCCCCCCCCCAAAACTTCAACGCTTTCAGCACTTTTAAGAACTGCCTCCCCCCCAATAGCAGTGAAAACACCATTATATATTAACTTGTTTGGAAACCAGAGCCTCTGCCCTTAATCACAAACACTACAGCTGAAGTCTGGCCTAAGTGATCTGCCAAACACTGTGCAGGAGCTGGTGCCAGTTAGGAAGATACTCCAATCCTCTCTGTTCTCAGAGCTGGGTTTTATCCAGGGGATATTTGTTTTTTCCTTTGGCTTGGATTGTTTCTTTCTTTCTTTTTTTTTTTCAAGCTAATTTGGGGCACTTTGCCTTTGGCTTGGACCATCTTCTAAATAAAATAGAAACATTCATTTGAATACAGTATTAGTGCCAATACCATAAATGTACCACTTCTGTATGCTTTAATGGGAAGAACCCCCCCCCATAATAATAACAACCCCCACTACATCAAAGAGACAATTGACATAAAATAGAGATTCCTAAAAAGCCTCCTCTTTCCTTCAGGCACATGGGAAAAGTCCTCTGAAGGGATCTGCAGTGCCCATAACAAACCCAAAGTTGCAATCATCTGCCTATGGCACATCCAGCCTGAAATGTAGCTCCTTCTTGCTCCATCTCCAGCTGATGTGGGCTGCTGAGAAAGCTCTGCCATCCCCTTTCTGCTGTGGGTTTCTGGCTTTTCCCTTCATCCAGGAGTAGAGTGAGCAGTGGCAGAGTGCCTCAATTCAGTGCAAAAGGAAGGATTCCTTTTCCTTGAGTAAGAGCCACCTCACCTTACAGCTGCACAGCTATCAGATCTGGAGCACCCATCATGATGCCCAGCAAGGCACTGGTAAAGCAATCCAGCCAGGTGCTGCAGTCCTCAGGGCTGCTGGCTGCCACTTCACAGTGACCCTGCAGCTACTCCCAAATGCTTTTTGTTCTGCTTGCTAATGTCCCAGTCTGAAGTCCAGAATCTCCCTGTACTTGAGTTTAGTCACAAAGCTCACTTCTCTTTAGAAAGTGCATTCCTCCAATACAGGTTCAATGATTTTGCCCCAGATTTCCTGAGGTAATTTATGACAAGGGACAGGTAAATTCCGTGCCAGAATTAGTTCAGCTGCTCACTCTCATTGTGAGAAATGGAGAGGCAAAAAGTAGGCTCAAAGGAGGCATAAAAAGGCTGAGGGGAGACCTCATTGCTGTCTACAACTACCTGAAGGGATGCTGTGGAGAGGTTGGAGCTGGTCTCTTGTCACAGGCAACTGGAGACAGAACAAGGGGGGATGGCCTCAAGCTGAGACTGGGGAGGTTTAGATTGGACATTAGGAAAAAGTTTTTCACGATGAGAGTGGTCAGGGACTGGAATGAGCTGCCCAGGGAGGTGGTGGAGTCACTGAACCAAGATGTGTTTAAGGATCATTTGGATGTGGTGCTTAGTTCTGGACGAGGGGATTGAGATCAGCATCAGTAAGTTTGCAGATGACACCAAGCTAGGAGCAGGTGTGGAGCTGTTGGAGGGTAGGAGAGCCCTGCAGAGGACTTTGACAGGCTGGATGGGTGGGCAGAGGCCAATGGGATGAGATTGAACAAGGCCAAGTGCAGGGTTCTGCACTTTGGCCACAACAACCCCAAGCAGCACTGCAGGCTGGGGACAGAGTGGCTGAAGAGCAGCCAGACAGAGAGGAACCTGAGGGTGCTGGCAGAGAGTAGCTGAAGATGAGGCAGCAGTGTGCCCAGGTGGCCAAGAGAGCCAATGGCATCCTGGCCTGCATCAGGAGCACTGTGGCCAGCAGGACAAGGGAGGTTATTCTGCTGCTGCACTCAGCACTGCTCAGGCCACACCTTGAGTGCTGTGTCCAGTTCTGGGCTCCTCAATTCAAGAGAGATGTTGAGGTGCTGGAATGTGTCCAGAGAAGGGCAACGAAGCTGGTGACTTCTACAGACAGGAAGTTATCCTCCAGCTCCTGTGCACACAGGCCCTCAGATGCCTTATCTCAGCACAGAGTAAATAAACCAACACTCCTAGCACACTGATTTTAAACACAGTAGTACTCTGATAACATTGATGGAGTTACTCCATGCTTTACTCCTGCCTAGGGGAAGATCCAGGTATATTTGAATCCCCATGCTTGGTGGTAGAGGCAGAGATGTGGTGCTGAGGGACATGGTTGAGCACCAGCCAGAGTTAGAGAATGGTTGGACTGGATGATCTTAAAGGGCTTTTCCAACCAAACCAACTCTACCATTCAGTTCTGTCATTCTATTCATTCCTATAACCCTTAGCACAAGACAGTGGCAGCAAAAACCCAGCTCCTTGTGCTTTTATATTTGCATGTTCTTTCACTTCTCATCTCAGCATTTCTGAGAAATGCAACATCAGTGACAGATTCCACTTGTCAGGAATTGTTAATGCTTGCTGCCAAAAAACACACATACCAAAAAAAGCTAGGGAGCACATTTAATAGGAAAAGCATCGTGTTATTTGTGCCAAAACCACCGAGGCCACATGAATCACTGGGACAGTGAGGTTCACACTGACATTTAACTATTTAAGGCAGAGTGGGGAGATGTGTTGCATGGAATCTTAGAATGAACCAGGTTGGAAGAGACCTCCAAGACCATCCAGTCCAACCTAGCACCCAGCCCTAGCCAATCAACCAGACCATGGCACTAAGTGCCTCAGCCAGGCTTTTCTTGAACACCTCCAGGGAGGACAACTCCACCACCTCCCTGGGCAGCCCATTCCAATGCCAACCTCTCTGGCAAGAACTTCCCCCCAACACCCAGCCTAGACTTCCCCTGGCACAACTTGAGACTGTGTCCCCTTGTTCTGTCCTGACCTTACATTAAACTCACAAATTATCCTACAGGATCACAGAGTCACAGCATTTCTTAGACTGGAAAAGCCCTTCAAGCTCCTCGAGTCCAATCATTAGTTTTACACTGACAAGTCCTTGACTAAACCAAATCCCTCAGCACAACATCTCATCACTGTCAATCGCTATGCTTGGGAAGGACCAGTAGCATCATCCAGTCCAACCTCCATCCCAGCAGCCTTCATCACTAGACCACAGCCTCAAGCACCACAGCCACTCTGCTCTTAAACACCTCCAGGGATGGTGACTCCACCACCTCCCTGGGCAGCCTGTTCCAGTGCCTGACTACCTGCTCAGGAAAGAACTTCCTCCCAACAGCCAACCTAAACCTCCCCTGATGCAACTTGAGGCCATTTCCTCTTGTCCTATCATTAGTAATGTGGGAGAAGAGACCAGCTCCAGCCTCATTATAACTTCCTTTTAGGTAGTTGTAGAGGGCAATAAGGTCCCTTCTCAGCTTCCTCTTCTCCAGACTAAACACTCCCAGCTCCCTCAGCCACTCCTCACAGGTCATGTTTGCCAGACCTCTCCCCAGCCTTGTTGCCCTCCTCTGCACCCATTCCACCTCCTCACTGTCCCTCCTATACTGTGGTGACCCAAACTGGCGGTGTGGTCTCATGAGTGCTGAGTACAGGGGCATGATCACCTTCCTATTCCTGCTGGTCACATCATTTCTGATACAGGTCAGGATGCTGTTGGCCTTCTTGGCCACCTGGGCACACTGCTGGCTCACGTTCAGGCAGCTGTCCACCAACACCCCTAGGTCTCTTTCTGCCAGGCAGCTCTCCACCAGGAGAAACTGTCTCTGAGGTGCTTCCCTGAAGAACTAAGTTTGGGATTAGAAAACTAGTACATACTCTTTTTAGTAGTTTTATTTCTGATTTTATAAGTAAAAAGACCACAAATTTCTGCAATCATTTCCAAACAAACCTCTCTAAACAAAGCCACTAACAAAAAAGGGGCAGCCCAGCTCTACCAAATCAAAGCAAACCATTCATCTCCACGGAAACACGAGTAGGAAGGCTCCCCATGGACTCCTCCAGCATTACCCTTAGTAAGCACCTATCCTTTGAAAAGAAAAACCTACAGAAGACCTCTCAGAGAGCGAAGAACATCTCAGTGTTCAAATAAAAATCAGAAATAATCACTTAGTGCAATGTAGAAAAATGCATTGCTCTTACCTCACTATCATTAAGACATTAGCATGGCTTCTGCAAAACATTCCAGTGGCCTTCCAAACTGCAAAACCTGCCAAATCCCCTGACTCAGTTGCCATAAAACGTTTCTAAAGGGCTGGAAGCAGCTCCCAGTGTTGTTTTACATGAGTATAAAAAGGATGTGAGCAAAGGTGTGGGCTGATGTCCTGTGAATGTTTAGCCTGGAGGAGGCTCAGGGGTGACCTTATTGCTGTCTACAACTACCTGAGGGGAGGTTGCGGCCAGGAGGTTGCTCTCTTCTCTCAGGTGGCCAGCACCAGAACGAGAGGACACAGCCTCAAGCTGTGCCAGGGGAGATTTAGGCTGGAGGTGAGGAGAAAGTTCTTCCCTGAGAGAGTCATTGGACACTGGAATGGGCTGCCCGGGGAGGTGGTGGAGTCGCCGTCCCTGGAGCTGTTCAAGGCAGGATTGGACGTGGCACTTGGTGCCATGGTCTGGCCTTGAGCTCTGTGGCAAACGGTTGGACTTGATGATCTATGAGGTCTCTTCCAACCCTGGTGATACTGTGACACTGTGAATGCAGCATGTGTCAGGTCCTGTTACTCATTAGGAGGATGGCAATCCAGATACGCAGATCTGTCATGGTGGCTCCACAGATTTAGTCTCATCCTATTGTCTTTGGTAGTTTTCCCTTTCATCTAATCATCAGCATCTGGATCTTGCCTAAGTAAATGCATGTCTCCCAAGCCCAAGTAAACTAAAGCAGTGCCACCAATGGCAGTGTGCACTTTATCTCTTACTAACCGCACGCTGGCCTCTTTGGCAAGAGAGCAAAAGAGAGCAGAGAGAAAAGAAGCCTTTGGACTTCTCAAGAACTCAGCCATATGACCATGAAATGTGGAGCATTTTTATCCTCTGAGACAATAATGGAGGATTATAGAATCATAGAATCAAACAGGTTGGAAGAGACCTCCAAGATCATCCAGTCCAACCTAGCACCCAGCCCTAGCCATCAACCAGACCATGGCACTAAGTGCCTCAGCCAGGCTTTGCTTCAACACCTCCAGGCACAGTGACTCCACCACCACCCTGGGCAGCCCATTCCAATGCCAATCACTCTCTCTGCCAACAACTTCCTCCTAACATCCAGCCTAGACCTCCCCCGGCACAACTTCAGACTATGTCCCCCTGTTCTGTTGCTGCTTGCCTGGCAGAAGAGACCAACCCCACCTGGCTACAGCCTCCCTTCAGATAGTTGTAGACAGCAATGAGCTCTGCCCTGAGCCTCCTCTGCTGCAGGCTGCACACCCCCAGCTCCCTCAGCCTCTCCTCATAGGGTTTGTGCTCCAGGCCCCTCACCAGATTTGTTGCCCTTCTCTGGACACCTTCCAGCACCTCAACATCTCTCTTGAATTGAGGGGCCCAGAACTGGACACAGCACTCAAGGTGTGGCCTGACCAGTGCTGAGTACAGGGGCAGAAGAACCTCCCTTGTCCTGCTGGCCACAGTGCTCCAGTCGAATCCGTACCCAGGTTGTACAAACACCTGGAAAGGCTCCTTAAGTATTTTGGGTTTTGATCATTCTTACTCAGAATGTTTCAGGGAATTTCTCTGCATTTTTTTTTTCAGTTTAAACAACCTTTAGTGGCTGTTCAGTAGTTAATATCTTCCATACAATCAATCAATCACCATGAAACTCCAACATCTGCTAAAATATGGCTTTTGCTGCACAAACATCTGCTTTCTTGCTCAACTGCCTGGCCCAGTTGAGGTGTGGGATGTCTATCAAGCACACCTAAGATGCCTCTTGCCTTTCCAGGTAGATTTTGCAGTGTTTCCATAGGTTTACCATAACCTTTCAGGCACATAGGCTGGAAAAGAAACATGTGTCCCTACCTTTGCCCCATCATCACTGGGAAGCAGCAAGAATAGTAGCCTGCATCCAGAACCCTCTCAGCTATTGGCTTATCTGCTCATGTTGACCTGCTTGTCTACACTGAAAGCAGTACTAAGGTGAGGTTTTAACGTGTTTGGAAAGTCCCTGGAGGTGTTTAAGGCCAGGCTGGATGGGGCTCTGGCCAGCCTGATCTAGGGTAGGCCATGTCAGTGGGGTTGGAACTAGATGATCCTTGTGGTCCCTTCCAACCCTGACTGATTCTATGATTAACATAAAACAAAGGAATTCTTTGCATTGTTTTTCTGACTGTGCTCCTTCCACACCATACTTTTGAATGCTCACCAGCCATATCAAGCTGATTTTAGGCAGCAGCAAGAGGATGAGGATTTCACTGAATATTCAGTATCCCTCTCCCCAAGGAGTGCTGGGGTCCTATTTCATCTTTTGCTTTGTGTTTCCCGTTGTCATGTGTCTCCATGTGTTTGTTAAGACATAATTTAGGCAGAATCTATTTCTGTGGGGTTCAGAGCAGGGAAAAAAATGTGCTTTTAGCAAAGAGAAAGGGGATGGATGACAATAGGGAAAGAGGCAAGGGCTGAAGAGCCTAAAAGGGGAAAAATACCAGCAAGCAGGGTGTGATTGCCCCTCCAAATCATCCTTCCCATGTTTATAAGAAGTGGAATCTCAGCCATTACTTCTCTTGGGTTTTGGGCTTTTTGTTGTAGCTAAGTGATCATATTTAACACAGCTTGAAGCCAGTTCTGTTTATACAAGTGTGTGGGTCCAACACAGGGAACCAAAGTCTGCCAAAAGTAATTGAACCATAGAAGTCACTGCAAGTTTTCCTGTTACACCAGGCGATGAGGCACACAGCCATCAGAGCTGTATCCTAACGAGCCAGCTGATAAAGGAAGTTGGGACACTTGCTGCTCATGGTCTCCTAGAAATGGGATTTCCACAACACTTCAAAGGAAACCTTTTTTATGCCAAAGCCACTTCCAAAGTGAGAGGAGTCAGAGGAAGAAGGATGAGACAACAGGGGCAACGGGCAGGGAGGCCAAACCACATCAGATGTCTCCCCAGTCAGAGCCTCTCCAACACTCATTCCTTTACATGCTCAGTTTTCATTCTAAAAGGCTAGGCTTCAATAACTGCAAACTTCTACCTTGAGTGTACTGCCTTTTGCTAAGTCACAGCCCTCAGAGGTCCCATCTCACCAGGAAGAGGAGGAGAGGCTGAGGGAGCTGGGATTGGTTAGCCTGGAGAAGAGGAGGCTCAGGGGAGACCTCATTGCTGTCTACAACTACCTGAGAGGTGGTTGTGGCCAGGAGGAGGTTGCTCTCTTCTCTCAGGTGGCCAGCACCAGAACAAGAGGACACAGCCTCAGGCTGTGCCAGGGGAGATTTAGGCTGGAGGTGAGGAGAAAGTTCTTCCCTGTGAGAGTCATTGGGCACTGGAATGGGCTGCCCGGGGAGGTGGTGGAGTCGCCGTCCCTGGAGCTGTTCAAGGCAGGACTGGACGTGGCACTTGGTGCCATGGTCTGGCCTTGAGCTCTGTGGTAAAGGGTTGGACTTGATGATCTGTGAGGTCTCTTCCAACCTTGGTGATACTGGGATACTGTGAAGAGTGGTAAGGTCATCAGGGAGTGAGAAGTGTCAGCCACTAAGAACTAAGATGAGGACAAAAAGCATGTCCCAGCCTGACAGCATCTTCTTAAAGGAGTTTTTCTTCAGTTGCCATCCCTTTCAGAGGCAGATAGAAAGCACAAAAAGGGAAGGTACTGCTGTTCAGAAGAGGTCCAGCCTTCACAGAATCAAGCAGGTTGGAAGAGACCTCCAAGATCACCCACTCCATCCTAGCATCCAGCCCTGCTCAATCAACCAGACCAAGGCACTAAGTGCCCCATCCAGGCTTTGCTTCAACACCTCCAGGGATGGCAACTCCACCACCTCCCTGGGCAGCCCATTCCAATGCCAATCACTCTCTCTGGGAAGAAACTGTTGTTAACACAGAAAGACTGTTTCTAATGTGCACTTTTACCTCCAATTGTTTCTGCTAGTCAAAGACAGGGTTAGGGGGGTTGGGGGCAGGATAACACTTTGTGATGAGCCTGACCTCCAGCCTCTGCACAGGCAATATGATAAAAGGTCTTCAAGGGTTTCACCAGCAGATTTATCACACCAAAGATGAAAAGCAAGTGGAAAAACTCACCCTCGTTGCACAAATGATGCCTTTTTTTTGTCATCTGGGTATGAGACACGATTGCAAAAGAGCTGCAAACATCCCAGCTGGTAGCTGTCTGAAGAAACTGCTTAGCTCCAGGTTGAGAGATGCCTCCCTGCATGTCAAGGTTTTGGAGTTGACTGCTAACTCCTCTGTGTTGTGGAAGCCCATTTTATGAGAAGCAGAATGATGGAATGAGTAAGGATTGCAAATGAGGTGCTTGTTTGTCCAGGAATAGCCTTCAGCCCGGACTTCCTACTTTCCTGCTTGAGCAATGTTTGCACTAAGGAGAAGAAGGTAACATAATCTGTCACCTCCTGATAATCAGTGCACACGACTTTAATCAGAGAAATAGCCTGTGTCTGCCTGAAGCATTCACAGTGACAACACATCAAGGTTCAGCTGATCTTATCCCTCCATGGCAGAAAAGGTTATGATGAGGAAACATGGCTTGGCTAATGTGACAGATTAGTAGGTTGTAAAGAACTGGACACATGACAAAGCCCAAATGGAGGCAGGAGGCAGCAGGATGTAGGCTCCTTTCTGTCTGTCCTCAGCTGTTAGAAAAGTCAGGGCAGGAGGAGAAAGACACAGAGTATTTACAAGATGAGACACCACACAGGCCCTTCAAAAACAGCACATCTCAAACCAATCACAGAATCTCAGAATCAACCAGTGCCTCATGCAGTCTGCTGGCTCATCTTCAGCTACTCTCTACCAGTACCCCCAGGTTCCTCTCTGCCTGGCTGCTCTCAGCCACTCAGTCCCCAGCCTGTAGTGCTGTTTGGGGTTGTTGTGGCCAAAGTGCAGAACCCTGCACTTGTCCTTGTTAAATCTCATCCCCTTGGCCTCTGCCCACCCATTCAGCCTGTCCAGGTCCCTCTGCAGGGCTCTGCTACCCTCCAAAAGATCAACACTTGCTCCTAGCTTGGTGTCATCTGCAAACTTACTGATGCTGGACTCAATCCCCTTGTCCAGACCATGACACATCATCAACGACACAGATCTCTCCAGGTTTGGAGAGCCCTTCACAGAATGTCACAGGTTGGAAGAGACCACAAAAGATCATCCAGTCCAGCACTCCTGCCAGAGCAGGATCGCCCAGGGCAGGTCACACAGACATGCATCCAGGTGGATTGTGAATGCCTCCAGAGAAGGAGACTCCACAACCTCTCTGGGCAGCCTGCTCCAGGGCTCTGGCACCTCCACAATGAAAAAGTTTATCCTTCTGTTCCCGTGGAGCCTCCTCTGCCCCAGACTGCACCCTTTGTCCCTTGTCCTGTCATTGGATATTACTGAGCAGAGCCTTGCCCCATCCTCCTGACACTGCCCTGCACATCCTTATAAACGTGAATGAGGGCAGCCCTTAGGCTCCTCTGCTCCAAGCTAAAAAGCTCCAGCTCCTTCAGCCTGTCCTTAGAAGGGAAATGTTCCACTGCCTTCAGCATCTCTGTGGCCCTGTGCTGGATTCTTTCAAGCAGTGCTTTGAGGTCCTTCCTGAACTGGGCGGCACAGAACTGGCACAATGTTCCACATGTGGCCTCACCAGAACAGAGTAGGAGGGAAAGGGGACAACCTATCCTGGTTGTTAGTGGCCCCCAGGAGTCCCCAACCTATTCTGGGGCATGGAGTTGCTCTTTCCCAGATACAAGACTCCACACTTGTCTGTGCTGCATTTCACCACAGCTGCCAAGGCTGTCACTTTCCTCTTCCACACACATGGAGCTGCACAGGTCTCATTCACAGTATCACAGTATCACAGTATCTTCAGGGTTGGAAGAGACCTCACAGATCATCAAGTCCAACCCTTTACCACAGAGCTCAAGGCCAGACCGTGGCACCAAGTGCCACGTCCAATCCTGCCTTGAACAGCTCCAGGGATGGCGACTCCACCACCTCCCCGGGCAGCCCATTCCAGTGTCCAATGACTCTCTCAGGGAAGAACTTTCTCCTCACCTCCAGCCTAAATCTCCCCTGGCACAGCCTGAGGCTGTGTCCTCTTGTTCTGGTGCTGGCCACCTGAGAGAAGAGAGCAACCTCCTCCTGGCCACAACCACCTCTCAGGTAGTTGTAGACAGCAATGAGGTCTCCCCTGAGCCTCCTCTTCTCCAGGCTAACCAATCCCAGCTCCCTCAGCCTCTCCTCGTAGGGCTGTGCTCAAGGCCTCTCCCCAGATGGGCAGAGTCCAATGGGATGGGGTTCAACAGCTCCAAGTGCAGGGTGCTGCACTTTGGCCACAGCAACCCCATGCAGAGATACAGGCTGGGGTGGGAGTGGCTGGAGAGCAGCCAGACAGAGAGGGATCTGGGGGTGCTGATTGATACCCACCTGAACATGAGCCAGCAGTGTGCCCAGGTGGCCAAGAGAGCCAGTGGCATCCTGGCCTGCATCAGGAATGGTGTGGCCAGCAGGAGCAGGGAGGTCATTCTGCCCCTGTACTCTGCACTGGTTAGACCACACCTTGAGTCCTGTGTTCAGTTCTGGGCCCCCCAGTTTAGGAGGGACATCGCAGCTGATAAGCCACTGACCCTGAAAGAATCCTGTTAATGCAAAAGGTTCCTATTTCTACTTAGTATCTAAATGCCACAGCAGCTCAGCAGCTGACTCACATGCAGTTCAGCCATGAATAGGTAGTAGGAACCTCAGCTGGCCATTAACAGTACATCAGAGCTCTTAAGCAAGTAGGGTTTGACAGGCTTACCAGTAAAGCAGCCTGCACAGAGCCTGAAGTAACTGGTTTTCTCCTAAGACTCTGCTTTCTTGTTCATCACATGATGTAATTTCCACAGGAAATAAGTGTTTCTCATTAATGACTTAGATCTAATCATGCCAAGTGCTGTGGAAGGAGGAAGGAATCATGTTCTTAAGGGAATCTGCCTGATGCTTGGTCTAGGAGTAGCAGTGATTCAGACATGATAGCTGTAGCCTATCTTCCAAGTAACACATAAGGGAAAGGCAGGGAAAGGCAATTTTGACATTGCTCAGAGCTGAAGTTCAAAAGGTATTCATCCACTTCTCTTCAGACTGGCACAAGGTAAGTAACATACTCTGAGAGGATCACAGGTACAACTGAACATCAGCAAAGCCCTCCTGTTGATGTCTCTCCACTTCCCTGCTTCAGCTCTGAGATGCTAACAAGGTGGTTCCAGCTGATGTATTTCCTAACGAGAGACCTTGCAATCCTCAGGCCAGGCTGGATGCTCTCCCTAAAGTGAGCTTGCAATGCTCTGACAAAACAGCAAGTGGGGAGTCACTTGCTGAGATGCTGAGATGGCTCCCCTCAGTCTCTACAAGCGAGAGAAGCACCTGCAAGCCTGCAAATATGTTTGTGTTTCAAATCCAAACATCATTTCTGCTTTTTCTTCTCCCTGCTTTTCCTGCAAGCTGTACTTCACTTGAAGTTAACCTATGTCTGGATTCCTCCTAGGAGAGGCTGCTCTCATCTCTGACTCCACATTTTCATGTCTTCCTTTGGGTCATCATTAGCATTTCCAGCCTATGGAGTGAGCCAGAGGAAGGCACAGAACCAACTCACCACCTGCCTGCAGGATCTCTGCCAATGCCCAGGCAGGACAGGAGTAAGGATCAGAGGATGAGTTGAGTTGTCTCTTTTAGTTGTAGACTACATGTTGACTTAAAGCTAATGTGAAATAACAGTGCAGGAGATGTCACATAATGGTTAAGGTTAGCAAGGATCTCTGCATGTGGTCTACTCCTATACATCTTCATGAATGCCATTGATGAGGGCACAGAGTGTCTGCTCAGCAAGTTTCCTGATGACACCAAGCTGGGAGGCTTGGCTGATACAGCTGAAGGCTGTGGGGGCATCCAGAGAGACCTGCACAGACTGGAGAGATGGGCACAGAGGAACCAGATGAGGTTCAACAAGGACAAGTGCAGAGTCCTGCACCTGGGGAGGAATAACAAACTGCACCAGTACAGGCTGGGAGGTGACTGCTGGAGGGCAGTCCTGTGGAGAGGGCCCTGGGGGTGCTGGTGGCTAACAAGTTCCCCATGGCACAGCAATGTGCCCTAGTGGCCAAGAAGGCCAATGAGATCCTGGAGTGTATTAGGAGGAGTGTGTCCAGCAGATCAAGGGATCTCTACTCTGCCCTGCTGAGACCTCATCTTGAACACTGTGTTCAGTTTTGGGCTCCCCAGTTGAAGAGGGACAGGGACCTGCTGGAGAGGGTCTGGTGGAGAGCTATGAGGATGATTATGGGACTGGAGGGCATGGCTGATGAGGAGAGGCTGAGGGACCTGGGGCTACTTAGTCTGGAGAAGAGAAGACTGAGAGGGGATTTAATACATGCTTATAAACACCAGAGGGCTGGGGGTCAGGAGGAGGGGGACAGGCTCTGCTCACTTGCTCCCTAGGTCAGGACAAGGAGCAATGGGTGTAAGTTGCAGCAAAAGAGGTTTCACCTCAACACAAGGGGGAACTTCTTTATTGTAAGGGTCCCAGAGCACTGGCACAGGCTGCCCAGAGAGGCTGTGGAGTCTCCTTCTCTGGAGCCTCTCCAGGCCTGTCTGGATGTGTTCCTGTGTGATCTGTGTTAGATAGCACTGTCCTGCTCTGGCAGGGGGGTTGGACTGGATGACCTCCTTGGGTCCCTTCCAACACCTGCACATCCTGTGATCTGTGACCTGCATGTAGATGTGGGTGCACACACACATGTACAGGGACACAGGTGACTCTCCTCAGGCCTGACAACTACTGGGAGGTGAGTGGTGGGAGAAAGCATCCCTGCCTCTTGGGTCAGGCACTTGGGGTGCAGCAGGAAGGCTGCAACTCGCCCTGACCTCCTCAGAGGACTCTCTGTTTCCGAAGGCTTTCACTTGCAGAGCTCAGACCCAGACATTCGGGGCCGCAGACCAGACTGTGACAAAGCAGCTGAAGGTAAAAACTAACATTTGTGAAGCCAACATGCAAAATACTTTCGTTTGTCCGACATGAAAGAACACTCAGGCACCCTAAGCTGCTGAAATACCCAGAGGCAATGGCACCAACAGCCCAGACGATGTAATCATTTGCAAATGCAAGCAGCAACTGCAAGCAGGCTCACACTGAGCTCTCTCCTCCCTGGGGCAGTGCATTCCTAGCAGGGGTGTTATCCTGCATCCCTGTGGAAAGCATTGACTGCTCTGATAACAGTGCAGCTCTGTGCTTTTAAGGACTACAAAGCAACCATGCAGAGCAGTAAAGTTCACTCCTGAGTATTTCTCTGAGAATTAAACAGTATCACAGTATCACAGTATCACCAAGGTTGGAAGAGACCTCACAGATCATCAAGTCCAACCCTTTACCACAGAGCTCAAGGCCAGACCATGGCACCAAGTGCCACGTCCAGTCCTGCCTTGAACAGCCCCAGGGACGGCGACTCCACCACCTCCCTGGGCAGCCCATTCCAGTGTCCAATGACTCTCTCAGTGAAGAACTTTCTCCTCACCTCCAGCCTAAATTTCCCCTGGTGTAGCTTGAGGCTGTGTCCTCTTGTTCTGGTGCTGGCCACCTGAGAGAAGAGAGCAACCTCCTCCTGGCCACAACCTCCCCTCAGGTAGTTGTAGACAGCAATGAGGTCTCCCCTGAGCCTCCTCTTCTCCAGGCTAACCAATCCCAGCTCCCTCAGCCTCTCCTCGTAGGGCTGTGCTCAAGGCCTCTCCCCAGCCTCGTCGCCCTTCTCTGGACACGCTCAAGCATCTCAATGTCCCTCCTAAACTGGGGGGCCCAGAACTGAACACAGTACTCAAGGTGAGGTCTAACCAGTGCAGAGTACAGGGGTAGAATGACCTCCCTGCTCCTGCTGGCCACACCATTCCTGATGCAGGCCAGGATGCCACTGGCTCTCTTGGCCACCTGGGCACACTGCTGGCTCATGTTCAGGTGGGTATCAATCAGCACCCCCAGATCCCTCTCTGTCTGGCTGCTCTCCAGCCACTCCCATCCCAGCCTGTATCTCTGCATGGGGTTGTTGTAGCCAAAGTGCAGCACCCTGCACCTGGAGCTATTGAACCCCATCCCATTGGACTCTGCCCATCTGTCCAGGTGGTCAAGGTCCCACTGCAGAGCCCTTCTGCCCTCCAACCCAGCCACATCTGCCCCCAGCTTGGTGTCATCTGCAAACTTGCTGATGACTGACTCCATGCCCTCATCCAGATCATCTATGAAGATGTTAAAGAGGATGGGGCCCAGCACAGATCCCTGAGGGACACCACTAGTGCCAGCTGCCAGCTGGATGTGGCACCATTCACCACCACTCTCTGGGTCCGGCCCTCCAGCCAGTTCCTAACCCAGCACAGAGTCTTGTATTTCATGGTTTACATCAGGGACTTTGTTTTCCCTTCTGAAAATCAGGCTTAAGGTCAATAAATACATCTCTTTTTTCTTAAAGAACAAAATTAATGAAGCCCTGGGCTACCACACCTACTTTAGGTCCTTTTTGCTTTGTGCTTCTACCTGCTAATTAAATAGAAGAGACTGAAAGTGGCCAAGCAAATGTTCTCATGGAGGAAGGCACACAAGCACACCTCACATTTTGAGGGAGTTTAGTCATTTTTGGATGTGTTTTAACTCTCAGGATCTTAGAATCATAGAATCAACAGGGCTGGAAGAGACCTCAAAGCTCATCCAGTCCAACCTATCCCCCAGCCCTATCCACTCAACCAGACCATGGCACTAAGTGCCTCAGCCAGGCTTTGCTTGAAGAGGAGGCTCCCAGGTGACCTTCTTGTGGCCTTCCAGGATCTGAAGGGGGCTACAAAAAAGCTGGGGAAGGACTTTTTAGGGTATCAGGGACTGACAGGACTAGGGGGAATGGAGCAAAGCTGGAGGTGAGGAGATTCAGCCTGGATGTGAGGAGGAAGTTGTTGAGCATGAGAGTGGTGAGAGGCTGGAATGGGTTGCCCAGGGAGGTGGTTGAGGCCCCATGGCTGGAGGTGTTTAAGGCCAGGCTGGATGAGGCTGTGGGAAGCCTGCTCTAGGGCAGGGTGTCCCTGCCCATGGCAGGGGGGTTTGGAACTGGCTGATCCTTGTGGTCCCTTCCAACTCTGATTCTATGATTCTAAGGTGTACCTTTCCAAGGACACTACCAACCATGTTTTCCCAAATTCTATCTGTAGCTCCTCGTGTGACAGACTGCAGAGTTTCTTTTTCACTTTCCCTGTCTTCAGAGGGTGTTTTCCTGTGATTTGATCACACTTTCCTCTCCCCACCCCCCCCCTTTATTTTTTCCTGTGAAGAGAGACAACAGTGTTAATTATTTTTGGTTTACTTAAGGTTAAGAACATCATAGAATCATAGAATCAGCCAGGTTGGAAGAGACCTCCAAGATCATCCAGTCCAACCTAGCACCCAGCCCTGTCCAGTCAACCAGACCATGGCACCAAGTGCCTCATCCAGGCTTTTCATTCAGCCAAACAGGAGACATCTTCACTAGTTAGGCACTGAGCAGAGTGATCTACATGAAAGAGCTGACAGCTGAATGAGCTGACATTTGCTACACAAATGATCTTAGATGAGACCACTATGGCAAATGACTCACGGAGCAGGGGAACTCAAATTATCCAGCAGCACTCAGAAAAACAGGGCTAAGAATTTTTGATCATAAAACTCATTTTCCAAGAATGTTTTAGTCATCATTCCTGCATTTCCAGTCTCTTCTCAATGATGCTTTCATCGAGTTCCATGAGCCTTCAAAGCCTTCAAGCACCCAGGCAAGGACGTTGAGACAAGCAGAACTATAGGCTGGGGACTGAGTGGCTGGAGAGCAGCCAGGAGGAAAGGGACCTGGGGGTACTGATAGATAGTAGCTGAAGATGAGCCAGCAGTGTGCCCAGGTGGCCAAGAGAGACAGTGGCATCCTGGCCTGCATCAGGAACAGTGTGGCCAGCAGGACAAGGGAGGTTATTCTGCCCCTGTACTCAGCACTGGTCAGGCCACACCTTGAGTGCTGTGTCCAGTTCTGGGCTCCTCAATTCAAGAGAGATGTTGAGGTGCTGGAATGTGTCCAGAGAAGGGCAACAAATCTGGTGAGGGGCCTGGAACACAAACTCTATGAGGAGAGGCTGAGGGAGCCAGGGTTGTTTAGCCTGGAGAAGAGGAGGCTCAGGGGTGATCTTATTACTGTCTACAACTACCTGAAGGGACATTGTAGCCAGGTGGGGGGTGGCCTCTTCTGCCAGGCAACCAGCAATAGAACAAGGGGACACAGTCTCAAGTTGTGCCAGGGGAGGTCTAGGCTGGATGTTAGGAGGAAGTTGTTGTCAGAGAGAGTGATTGGCATTGGAATGGGCTGCCCAGGGAGGTGCTGGAGGCACTGTCCCTGGAGGTGTTCAAGAAAAGCCTGGCTGAGGCACTTAGTGCCATGGTCTGTTTGACTGGCTAGGGCTGGGTGCTAGGTTGGAGTGGATGATCTTGGAGGTCTCTTCCAACCTGCTTGATTCTATGGTTCTACGACAGACTTTGTCTAAGCACCGAGGAAACCCGAATTAAGAGCACAAATGATCCACTCATATCTGCTAATCCAGAGAATGATCATCTTGTTCTCAGCCCCCTGAATAAATTCTTTTCCTGGAGAAGAACGACCCATGGGGTAGGGTTGGAAGCCAGGAGGCAGAGCGTTTGGGCTTCGGAGGTGACATTCCTCTGACCGAATGCCAGCGCTCACAATGCGGTCAGCTGTATCTCAGCTTGCTGCCTTAGGCTCAGTGCAGAGTCAATGAAGAAATCAGGCTTCCTAAAATAGACCTCTAGAACAGATCAGATTAATTACATCCTAGAAAAGCAGATTTCTATTCCTTGATTGCAAAGGAAGTCTACAGGGAATGAGCTCAGCTGCAGACCTGCTCTCCCATGTGTGGCTCAGGTCTGGCAGGATGCAAACTGCTCTAAGTGCCTATTGGCTTTCACATGCCTTTAATTTGAACATCTGATCCCATGTTTGCTAAAAGGAAAGTGAAAAAGAGCTTTCTCCTTACAGCAATGCTATTTAAACGTGGTTAGAAAGTCATTTAAACAGCTGTATGTCACAGCCACACACATATTTAACAGTGCTTCTATCACTTTAGCATTTTCATGCCATCTTTTGCCCATGCTTAGCCAGTTTTACCAAGAGCAGAAGTAGCCTTGCACTTTCTGATGCACACACTAACTGGGAGCCACAGTGGAGCTCACATGGTCTCAGTTTCCAGCTCTCTAAGCATGCACATGAGCCTGCTGTCACAAGCACCAGGAACAGGCAGGACCACATTTAGGTTTGTAACATCCCTTTTCCAGTACAGATGGTCTGTGGGAGTGCTTTTCCTTGTGCCTTGCAAGTGTCAGCAGTTGAATCCTAATTTAGAAGTGAACAGATTTGAGCAAACTGTTCCTCCTCAGAAAGCACATTTCCAAACGTGAGCCTTCAAGGTCAGCCAATGCAACACTGCTGCACAAAAATGCATCCTCACTTCACTCTGACTTCAGCTTCCTCCCTGCACAGCCTCATCACAGGTCTTTTCCTCCCAGTTCTCAATACACTCTGGTGTGAAAAACACAGCACATTTGATGTGCAGAAGAAAGATTTCATCCCACTGTCCCAAGAGAAGGAAGGAAGGAAGGAAGGAAGGAAGGAAGGAAGGAAGGAAGGAAGGAAGGAAGGAAGAAAGGAAGGAAAGAAGGAAGGGAAGGAAGGGAAGGAAGGAAGGGAAGGGAAGGGAGGGAAGGAAGAGAGGGAAGGGAGGGAAGGGAGGGAAGGAAGGAAGGAAGGAAGGAAGGAAGGAAGGAAGGAAGGAAGGAAGGAAGGAAGGAAGGAAGGAAGGAAGGAAGGAAGGAAGGAAGGAAGGAAGGAAGGAAGGAAGGAAGGAAGGAAAGAAGGAAGGGAAGGAAGGGAAGGAAGGGAAGGAAGGGAAGGGAAGGGAAGGGAGGGAAGGAAGAGAGGGAAGGAAGGAAGGAAGGAAGGAAGGAAGGAAGGAAGGAAGGAAGGAAGGAAGGAAGGAAGGAAGGAAGGAAGGAAGGAAGGAAGGAAGGAAGGAAGGAAGGAAGGAAGGAAAGAAGGAAGGGAAGGAAGGGAAGGAAGGGAAGGAAGGGAAGGAAGGGAAGGAAGGGAAGGAAGGGAAGGAAGGGAGGGAGGGAAGGGAGGGAAGGAAGGAAGGAAGGAAGGAAGGAAGGAAGGAAGGAAGGAAGGAAGGAAGGAAGGAAGGAAGGAAGGAAGGAAGGAAGGAAGGAAGGAAGGAAGGAAGGAAGGAAGGAAGGAAGGAAGGAAGGAAGGAAGGAAGGAAGGAAGGAGAACAGTTCTGGCTCAAAGCTGACAACCACTCTTCAGGATCAGCCTATGTCACATAGTCACAGAATTTCTTAGCTTGGCAAAGCCCTTCAAGCTCATCGAGTCCAATCCTTAGTTTCACACTGACAAGTCCTTGACTAAACCAAATCCCTCAGCACAACATCTCATCACTACGAATCACTATCACAAGCTGTCACAAGCCTCCACAACACAGTGGAAATCATTTCACCAAGGAGCCAACTGCCTGAGTCCCACAAAAGAGCAGGGCAAGAGTGGCCTGCACTCACCACTTCTGCTTTTCCTAACACACCAGCCTCTAGCTCAGCTGTCTTGATGCAGCTCCAGACCTTGCAGCACACTGAGGAATCATAGAATCAACCAGGTCGGAAGAGACCTCCAAGATCATCCAATCCAACCTAATACCCAGCCTTGTCCAATCAACTAGAGATGACCAGTGCCAAAGGGACAGGAGGCCTGAATGCTATCACTGACACAAAAAGCAGTAGGGTCTAGACCATGGCACTAAGTGCCTCAGCCAGGCTTTGCTTTAACACCTCCAGGCACAGTGACTCCACCACCTCCTTGGGCAGCCCATTCCAATGCCAATCACTCTCTCTGCCAACAACTTGTTGAGGTGCTGGAAGGTGTCCAGAGAAGGGCAACAAAGCTGGTGAGGGGCCTGGAGCACAAATCCTATGAGGAGAGGTTGAGGGAGCTGGGCCTGTTTAGCCTGGAGAAGAGGAGGCTCAGGGGTGATCTTATTACTGTCTACAACTACCTGAAGGGGCATTGTAGCCAGGTGGGGGGGTGGCCTCTTCTCCCAGGCAACCAGCAACAGAACAAGGGGACACAGTCTCAAGTTGTGCCAGGGTAGGTATAGGCTGGATGTTAGGAAGAAGTTCTTCACAGAGAGAGTGATTGGCATTGGAATGGGCTGCCCAGGGAGGTGGTGGAGGCACCGTCCCTGGGGGTCTTCAAGCAAAGCCTGGCTGAGGCACTTAGTGCCATGGTCTGGTTGATTGGATAGGGCTGGGTGCTAGGTTGGACTGGATGATCTTGGAGGTCTCTTCCAACCTGGCTGATTCTATGATTCTAATTACAAATTTGGACAACTAAAGCCACTAATAAGGACTCCTCTGTTCCAAGAGAAAAAAAAAGCCTCTGCTCATGCCCTCTGCTTCCACATAGTTGCACCCTGACAGCCTCTGTTCTCACAAGGTACAGTTGCTCAATATGATTCTGTGCCCTTCTGAGCTATGAAAAAAATGCTCTTTATTACTGACTGCAGCAAAACCACCCTGTGAAGTGCTACAGTACACACAGAGCCAGGCCTTGTTCCACCCCTCCTAAGGCTGCTAAAGAGCCTTCTGGAACTGTGCACACACTTTTAGTTGCTTCATCACACTGGTGACTGACCTGAACAGGGCAAGGACTCTTCTGGCAAACTCTTGTAATGGAGTGGACTGATTGAGATGGTCATGACCCTCCCATAGCTGACCCTAGAGAATGCAATCAAAGGGAAGTGCATGATGTGGAGAGTCCCAGCATGTCCCAGCTGTACCACTCTTCTCTGCTGCCTCACTGGGAGAAGAGCTGAGTCTGTGCTTTTCATAGAAAGGGAAATTGAAGGAGCTGAAGAGGGTTCAAGAATTCTAAAATTCTCCCAGTGTTGTCTCTCTTCAAGGCAGATTTTTGCTTTCCTTGTAATTCAATCAGTATTTCAGCTGGTTCTTGGGGCAGACACTCTTGCAGAGCTTCCACATGTACCTGTAATCACCCTAAAGTTGTAGGGAAAGCTTTGGCTTATAGGGTTGCCTCCAGGGCAGCTTATTTTTAACATGGAATTACTTTTTAAAGTTAGAGAGTTGAACTGCAAGCAAAAGGACAGAAAAAAGAGAGATCTGGAGAAGAGGAGGTCAAAAGGTGACAGCTCTTAGCAAGATTTTCCACACATGCAAAATCCAGACTCAGGATTCTGTAAACAATAATAAAGGAGAAGATCCAAAGGGATGTGAAGGAAGCTGCAATGCTGGGAGGGTGAGGTTCAGTCACTGCAGGCAGGCAGTGAGGACCAGCAGCCACCCAGAGCCACTGGGGCTCTAGACAGATGAACATTAACTGCTGTGGCTTTTTGGCCCCTTCAATGTGGTTTGATCTGGATCAGCTTTGAGATCAAGCTGAGGATGTGGTTGTCACAAGCGGGAAGGTGCCTTGGTGGATCCAAGCTGCAGCTGTGGAGGTCAGTGGGAGGGTTCCTTCTGGGGGCAGAAAGGTTGATGTAGGGTCAGCAAACTCACACCTCCTGAGCTGCCTCCTGCACGGTCAGCAGAGCAGCGCTCAGCAGAGCAGCATCAACAGGCACACGACCCCGAGCACCCCTCTCACCAACATCAAACAAGAGGATTCATTTAAGTGCTTGCACAAACACTAACTTCAGCTCCAAGGAAAGAAGTGCAGGAGACCAAGAAGCTGCAAAAAGCAAAGCAGGGAGAGCAGAAGGTCCCAGAGAAGATGAAAAGTTCACAAGCCACAGGAACAGGCAAACTTTCCCAGGGAGGGAACAGCTCTTCCTTTCCCCAGAGGACACTCTCTTGTTTATCTGAGGTTTCTGCTGTGTGCTTTCAGCTGCCTGCATCCTCGGGGGCTTGTTTTCATTAATTTCTGAGTGAGAGACTCTTAGGTTTTTTGAGTTTTGTTTAAGGTCTCCAACTGTTGGGTTGTGGTTTTTTTTCACTTTTAAATGAGCACTCACTCATTATATATATCCCTTTCCTCAGCAGAACTAACCTTGGAAATAGATTGCTTTTGTCACCAGGTGGGGGCCCACCCATCTGCACTCACCATTGTTCACACTGGTCCTCATCCAGAACCTTCCCCAAGACTCTTCAGGGTGGGTCTCATTCCTGTCATAAACTAAATGTTGTGGCCTGATGCAGTTTCTGTCTCCTCTCAGTCTCAAGTTGTGCAGGGGGAAGTATAGGCTGGATGTTAGGAGGAAGTTCTGCACAGAGAGAGTGATTGGCATTGGAATGGGCTGCCCAGGGAGGTGGTGGAGTCGCCGTGCCTGGAGGTGTTGAAGCAAAGCCTGGCTGAGGCACTTAGTGCCATGGTCTGGTTGACTGGTTAGGGCTGGGTGCTAGGTTGGCCTGGCTGATCTTGGAGGTCTCTTCCAACTTGGTTGATTCTATGATTCTATGACTCCCCATGCAACCACCATCCCCTGTCCAGGATTCACTCACTGCTTGCCATGGCCCTAACAGCAACCACGGGGTGCAGGCAGAGGGACCTGGTGAGGAGAAGAGCTCTGCACAGCCACAAAAGCTTCTCAGCAGGATTATTTTTCCTCCCTCTAAGAAGCAAATCTTCTCACTTTCCACAGAGTATTCTTTGATAATGCTGTGTGTTAACAGAGATGAAAATCAGTCAGCTCCTAACAATTCCAGGCGTTCATTTTCTCTTGCCTTTATCTCCTACAGCCAGCTACAACATCCAGTAAGTATTTCACTCTGTTCCCTCGTGCAGACTTGTCTTAGGAGAATAAATCCCACTTTTCTGTTGGCAATTTCTTTTGGTTTGATCTATGCTAAGCCCCAGCAGCAGTACAGTATCAAAGAGTGGCCCCTCTGCAGCTCAGCTCCTGGCCAGCACTGCCCTGGTGACACTCAGCAGCCCTGCTCCTTATCTAATGGCTTTGCCTTTTACGTTATCTATCTTATTTTCAACTCCTGCCATTTTCTCATTTCCTCACTGCAGCCCACCCTGTCTGCAGGGCTGGAATGATGTCTTTTCATTCGGTCTGCACCAGCAGCAGGCAGCCAGCTGATTTGCTGTGAGCTCCTAAAGCAGAAGCCCCTGAACAATGACATGAGACTCAGCGCCCAAGGGTGAATCCTGCTGGCAGCTTCCTCTGTCCTCCTCACTCTCCTGCTAGAATGGGAGCACTCTGTGCCTTTTGCCTCTTCAAACTCCTTATCAAGCAGTTGTGCAACCATGGTGCCTGCCTGCTGCAGTTTGTGTCCAAAATTTCAGCATCTTCTGGCCCCATCCAGGTCTGGGCTGAGCCCCAGAGGCAAAAGCTCTTTCGACAGTGAGGACAGGTACCACTGATACTGCGGCTGACAGCATCATCTGAAACCACTCAAGGATGTCTGCCTGTCAAATCCTCTCCCTGGCTGCCAAAACCCTCAGAGACCACCCCACTGTTTGAAGATGGACAATGCACAGCATCATTTTGGGCAGGCTGCTTTTCACTGGAGTTTGCTGGTCTCTAGGGCAGAGGCTGAGAGCTGCAGCCGCTGCCCCTGCCTAGTGCCACAAAACCTGTCAAAGTGGCAGAGCACACACAGAGGAAAACCACCAGTCATTCTTTCCACAGTCAGCTCCCCAGCTCATGTGGTTTTCTTTCCTGACAGCAGACAACTGTTCTGCTCAATGTCTCTCACGTTGCATGGGCATTTTCCTCACACCTGCCATTGCACCTTTGTCACGGTACTTCAAGCTTCCTTGCCCAAAGCTGGCACCAAGGAGGCTTCCATCAAGAACTGGCTGGTTAAAAAACATATAAAAATTAGAGTCCATACCCTGTTGCTGGTCATCATCATTGCCAGTTTGAAGCTTAAGGCTTCAACCTTTGACTTTCTACTTCTTAACAGTAAATTTACCTTTTCATTGGCTCTGAGCCACTTGCCTCGGAAAACCTTGAGGACAAAGGCAGCTCTAATCTAAACTCCCTACATGTATACACATTACAGATACACCTACAGATGTATCTGGATCTGTCATATACACACACAGACAGCTGCCCAAGAAGGAAATTCAAACTGCACACTGGCAGCTCTGCCTGTCCCCACTGCACCCTGCTCTCCTGTCTACCTGACAGCCAGGACTCTGCCTGCAAGGAAGCCAGGCATGAAGTGACAACCTGTCACTGCCCTAAGCACTGGGCAGCAAGGCAAGAAGTTGTACTCACTGCAGCTGGCAAGCAAAGCTGACCTAAGCATTTTGAAACTGGCAGTGAACTTGGTGTAGCAATGAAAAAAAATCAAAGATCAAAATGTCTTCAACTTCAGTAAAACTCCCACAGCAGACCAAGGTCAGTAAGGGAAAAACAAACATCAAATCAACCAACCAACCACTTACAGGGTGTGAATCGTGTTTTGCATGCTTACAAGTGGGATGTTGCTGCTGAGCCAGCAGTGTGCCCAGGTGGCCAAGAGAGCCAGTGGCATCCTGGCCAGCATCAGGAACAGTGTGGCCAGTAGGACAAGGGAGGTTATTCTACCCCTGTACTCTGCACTGGTTAGACCACACCTTGAGTGCTGTGTTCAGTTCTGGGCCCCCCAGTTTAGGAGGGACATTGAGATGCTTGAGCGTGTCCAGAGAAGGGCGACGAGGCTGGGGAGAGGCCTTGAGCACAGCCCTACGAGGAGAGGCTGAGGGAGCTGGGATTGGTTAGCCTGGAGAAGAGGAGGCTCAGGGGTGACCTTATTGCTGTCTACAGCTACCTGAGGGGTGGTTGTGGCCAGGAGGAGGTTGCTCTCTTCTCTCAGGTGGCCAGCGCCAGAACGAGAGGACACAGCCTCAGGCTGTGCCAGGGGAAATTTAGGCTGGAGGTGAGGAGAAAGTTCTTCCCTGAGAGAGTCATTGGCTACTGGAATGGGCTGCCCGGGGAGGTGGTGGAGTCGCCGTCCCTGGAGCTGTTCAAGGCAGGATTGGACGTGGCACTTGGTGCCATGGTCTGGCCTTGAGCTCTGTGGTAAAGGGTTGGACTTGATGATCTGTGAGGTCTCTTCCAACCCTGATGATAACTGCGATACTGTGATACTGTGATGAGCTGACCTTGGCCACTGTATCATGAAGCTGCCTCCAGAAAAGCCTTAGAGGGTCCTGTGAAGGCAAACTCATGCCTCCAGACCTCAGCAAACTGATCTGCGAGAGCTCCATCATTTCATGGAGGAATCAGAGAAGCCTGGAAACACTTCTTTATTCCCTAACATACATGTGTGCAGAAAAGACCTGTACCAGCTACATCATCTCCTCGGTCACAATAATGCTGGGGATGAGAACGAGATGGGAGAGCATCAACTTCAAAAGGCTATCACCGCCTTCTACTGATCAGCCCAAAAGCACAGGGTGGAAACCGAATGCTGCCTCCAGAGCTGGCTGGCACAGACTGGAAAAACTTGCTCCTGGTTGCTTGATTTTAAACAAAACCTACAGTAGCTGGCATTGTTTATTTGTTTTCCCCCCTCTAGACTAGACAGCATGTGGCTTAGGAGCCACACTGAGAGATGCGATAAAGCCGCTGCCAGATCTGATTGATGACGGCTCTAGGAAACGCTGCGAAGGTCACACACTGCAATTCCCTCTCTGCAGCTGCTCCTGCTAAGCAGTGTTACGGCCAAATCAAATCTGGACCTGCTAATTGCTAATAACAGGGAAATCCCCTCCTTACCTTGCCTTCTCTTCCAGTTTTGAACAAGAGGAATGCCATAAGCGTGTGTAACTGATGAGGGAGCAGATGAGTCCCAAAGAGATCCTTACACGAACTTCAATGGACACGAAAATCAAATAAAGTCCACCCACAGCAACTGGCAGCGTCTGGAGCCAGCACATCATAGTTCAGCATGACAGTGGCATCTAAGAGAGCCTCCACTCTTTGCTTCCCTGCAGAACCGGGATAACACACCACTATCACAGTATCAGAGACCTCATAGATCATCCAGTCCAACCCTTTACCACAGAGCTCAAGGCCAGACCATGGCACCAAGTGCCACGTCCAATCCTGCCTTGAACGGCTCCAGGGACGGCGACTCCACCACCTCCCCGGGCAGCCCATTCCAGTGTCCAATGACTCTCTCAGGGAAGAACTTTCTCCTCACCTCCAGCCTAAATCTCCCCTGGCACAGCCTGAGGCTGTGTCCTCTCGTTCTGGCGCTGGCCACCTGAGAGAAGAGAGCAACCTCCTCCTGGCCACAACCACCCCTCAGGTAGTTGTAGACAGCAATAAGGTCACCCCTGAGCCTCCTCTTCTCCAGGCTAACCAATCCCAGCTCCCTCAGCCTCTCCTCGTAGGGCTGTGCTCAAGGCCTCTCCCCAGCCTCGTCGCCCTTCTCTGGACACGCTCAAGCATCTCAACGTCCCTTTTAAACTGGGGGGCCCAGAACTGAACACAGCACTCAAGGTGTGGTCTAACCAGTGCAGAGTACAGGGGCAGAATGACCTCCCTGCTCCTGCTGACAACACCATTCCTGATGCAGGCCAGGATGCCACTGGCTCTCTTGGCCACCTGGGCACACTGCTGGCTCATGTTCAGGTGGGTATCAATCAGTACCCCCAGATCCCTCTCTGTCTGGCTGCTCTCCAGCCACTCCCACCCCAGCCTGTATCTCTGCATGGGGTTGCTGTGGCCAAAGTGCAGCACCCTGCACTTGGAGCTATTGAACCCCATCCCATTGGACTCTGCCCATCTGTCCAGGCGGTCAAGGTCCTGCTGCAGAGCCCTTCTGCCCTCCAACTCAGCCACATCTGCCCCCAGCTTGGTGTCATCTGCACACTTGCTGATGACTGACTCCATGCCCTCATCCAGATCATCAATGAAGATGTTAAAGTGGATGAGGCCCAGCACAGATCCCTGAGGGACACCACTAGTGCCAGCTGCCAGCTGGATGTGGCACCATTCACCACCACTCTCTGGGTCCGGCCCTCCAGCCTGTTCCTAACCCAGCACAGAATGTTGCCATCCAACCCATGGGCTCTGTGAAGCAGTGCTAGCTCTGTCTCTGAATGAATGCCTCTGAAGGCGTCAATTAAGCTCCCTTCCCCAAATCCATTCATTTAGATGAACTAAACAAGCATCCTCCTTCAAAGTGGCTACCAGCTCAGGCTAAGTTCAGCAAGCCAGGACAGCAGCGAGTCAAGCAGGACACCAAAAGCCTGTTTTTCCATCAGTGTTTAGCTGCGATTAGGGCAGTGATAAGAGACTTGGGGGAATTCACAAACATGTAATGACAGTCCCCTAATGAATAATGCAACTCGCAGCAATTACCTCACATACACAAAGCGCTGTATTTCTGGGGGGCAAAACGCTGTTATCTCTGAGGTATCAGCCACACTCTGGATTACACTTGAAACCACATGTGTACTCTTTTCTGGCACTTAGTATTCACGGATGGAAGTAGTTTTCACTCAGCATTTTGTACTCATCAAGCTTTTGGCACAACAGAGCATCTGTCCTAGAGAAAGGCAGCCTTCATCAGCTGAAAGATGCACGATGGCAGCAGAAAGCCCTCCAAGGCAGTCAGAAAATCCCACCACTGTGTCACCGTGGAAGGATTAATGCAGTGACATTTTTAATTGTTTATTTTACAGCTTAGGAAAGAGATTTAAAGTAGACATTCTCATACAGTTTGGCTTATTTTACTGACAAACACACATCACTAACTTTTAAGACACCACTGCATGTAAAGAGCAGCATCTATACAAAATCTAACTTCTTTTAGTAAGTCATCTTAGGAGCTTTTTTTCCTCGATGTCTTGATGGACACTGGTAAACTATACAGCAGATATTGGTTTGTGCTTTCCACAGCCTAGTGTAAGAGAGGTGATCACCTTCATCAGCTCTCTGTTAAGCTTGCTCAGCACTTTGAGCAGTCAAATCTTACCATGCACCACATAGAATCATACAATCAACCAGGTTGGAAGAGACCTCCAAGATCATCCAGTCCAACCTAGCACCCAGCCCTAGCCAATCAACCAGACCATGGCACTAAGTGCCTCATTCAGTCTTTTCTTGAAGACCCCCAGGGACGGTGACTCCACCACCTCCCTGGGCAGCCCATTCCAATGCAAATCACTCTCTCTGTGAAGAACTTCTTCCTAACATCCAGCCTAGACCTACCCTGGCACAACTTCAGACTGTGTCCCCTTGTTCTGTTGCTGGTTGCCTGGGAGAAGAGGCCACCCCCCACCTGGCTACAATGCCCCTTCAGGTAGTTGTAGACAGTAATAAGATCACCCCTGAGCCTCCTCTTCTCCAGGCTGCACACCCCCAGCTCCCTCAACCTCTCCTCATAGGATTTGTGCTCCAGGCCCCTCACCAGCTTTGTTGCCCTTCTCTGGACATGTTCCAGCACCTCAACATCCTTCTTGAATTGAGGGGCCCAGAACTGGACACAGCACTCAAGGTGTGGTCTGACCAGTGCTGAGTACAGGGGCAGAATAACCTCCCTTGTCCTACTGGCCACACTTCCTGATGCAGCCCAGGATGCCACTGGCATCCATGTTCTGACCAGCTTTTTGTTAAGGTGGCAGAGCAGTAGTGGACAGCAAATAACTTTTTGGCCACTCAGGATTTAACCTCTAACTGCATCTGAACATTAGGGCTCACGTCTCAAAAGCGTTATTTGTTCCCTGCCATCAGTTATCCTCCTTTCCACAAACCCTAGTGATGTTCCTGCCTCACTAGAATGAGTGTGTTTCATGATGTAGAGAGTCAAGAGTCAGCTTTCAATGAGAGAGCAGAAGCAGCTTAACTTGGGTGCTTTAGGGTGCTGTTGTACATGCAATACGAAGCCTCCACCCAGAGGCAGAGGGGCAGGAGCAGCCCGAGTCACGCTGGGTAACACCTGCGTGACTGCAGCTGTGTGTTCCCCTACCTGCTCCCAGCGCTGGCAGCCTGCTCTCGGCATTTCCTTACACAGACACTCCCCAGAAAGAGATCTGGTGCGATAGGAAAATCTTCAGTATGCTGTAAGGCCAGGTTAGGATGCCTCACAGCAGGAAAGATAACTCCTCCTACATTTCAACAGACAACCTTAATAGATGGCAGACATTCAAGACATAGCTTTTTCAGTCATGGTTCAGAGGTCGCAGTAACTCTGCAGTCCTTGGGTTGACTTCTGTTTTTAGAATCATGGAATCAGGCAGGGTTGGAAGGGACCACAAGGATCAGTCAGTTCCAACCCCCCTGACATGCCCAGGGACACCCTACCCTAGAGCAGCCTCATCCAGCCTCAGTCAGCCTGGCCTTAAACACTTCCAGCCATGGGGTCTCAACCACCTCCCTGGGCAACCCATTCCAGCCTCTCACCACTCTCATGCTCAACAACTTCCTCCTCACCTCCAGCCTCACTCTCCCCACCTCCACCTTTGCTCCATTCCCCCCAGTCCTGGCACTCCCTGACAGCCTAAAAAGTCCCTCCCCAGCTTTTTTGTAGGTCCCCTTCAGATCCTGGAAGGCCACAAGAAGGTCCTCTCAGAGCCTCCTCTTCTCCATACTGCACAGCCCCAACTCTTTCAGTCTGTGCTCACAGCAGAGCTGCTGCAGCCCTCTGAGCATCCTCATGGCCCTTCTCTGGACACACTCCAGCACCTCCACATCCCTCTTGTAATGGGGGCTCCAGAACTGGATGCAGTACTCCAGGTGAAGTCTCACCAGAGCAGAGTAGAGGAGGAGAATCACCTCCCTCGACCTGCTGGCCACACTTCTCCTGATGCAGCCCAGGATCTTCAACTTAGAGCATAACAACATTCTGTATTAGAGTATATTAACCTGGAGTGATACCTGCTGAGTGTGCAAGGCTGCCCAGCCCAGACAGCTCCTGTGCCAGATGAAACACTCTATTTGTCAACAGACTAGATGAATCAGAGGAAATTCAGAGTCATACCAGCAGCTAGGTGTCATTCCCCTCCAAACCAAGTTGAATTGTGTAACTGAAAGGGATGCACAAATGTTTTAGTGCCACTAAAGCCCTAACAGCACAGACTGAACTAAACTGTGCAGGAGTTTGGAAGTCTAAGTCCTTGCATCCCACTGCAGCAAAAGATCTCTTGCAGGTGACTATAAAGCACAGCCCTTGCTGCTCCTCACAAAACAAAGGGCACAGCTGTGAACAATACACTTAACTAGGCAGGCTCCTGGACAGCACACTCCCACTGCCCAGAGCAGCAGGCACCAAACTTTGGAAGAGGGATGGAAACTGAATCAGTAGACTCCAGCTTGCATAAACCAGCCCTAAACTGCTGTCTCTTTGTCCTGGGGCACTGTCTCGAGGAAGTCTGCCCTGAGCAGCAGGGCAGGACAATTCCTGATCTGACCTTAGAAGCAGGTCCTCTCTGCAGCACTGAGAGAAACAGCACAATATGCGGCTGTGTGTGTACCAAAACACAGTCTGCCCCAGTTTATACCCCTGACAGTATGCCCTAAATTTGAGAGCTTCAGGAGGCGAAACTGAAAAACCTCTCTACAAAGACCACAAGATTTTAGGAGTGTGAGCAGCTGATCTATTCAAGTGTGCATTTTACCCATCCTCATCACCCCTGCTTCAAAAAACACTGCAGTTCCAACCCCACAGATCTTCCAAATCCTTTCACCTAAAAATCTACCCAAGACCCAGCTACCCCACCACATAACCATTTGAATCTTGCTGTTCTATTGCCTGGGAAACACCAAACAGTGTCGCACATCACCAACGGCAGTGAGGGTCTGCTCATTGTTCTGTGCACAGACTTGTCACCATGATCACAGGGTGTTCGGGTACACAAAGGAAAATGTAGATGCTGCTTTTCAGAACCCATTTCAAATTCCCCTTGAACCCATCTCTGTGTCCTATAGCTGCAGGAAGACAGGACAGCTCTCCCCCTCCAGCAATCGTGCAGCACCATTCACTCCTCTTCCACCCCAGTTCCAAAAGGGAAAATGGATCGTTGAAAACGAGAAAGTAAACGGTGCAGCTCTCCCTATGCAAACCAGCAGGAGGCACAAGGGATGACTGAAGGGTGCCAGGCGCCCATGTAGGGAAGCACTGATGGATGGATCCATCTAGCTGCCAAGCTGCTCCCTTGTCCCCTTGCACTAACCCTTTCTGGAGACGCAGGGAAGAAGAACTTCACATCACTGTTTTCATGAAAGAATAAAGTGGTCCTGCAGCACTGGGAGCAAACAGCGACAAAGCACCTGCGAAGGCGAGATACTAGACGTGGAAAACACCTCCCAGGCCATACTGTGACTTTTTTTTCCCCATGGAACAAAACAAAACAACTGCACAAAGAACAGGAGAAGCCATCTGCTTAGGGAGCCCTGGCCTGCAGTACAACACCTAATTAGATCTTCCTGATTTTGAGATGTATCATTTTAAGAGTCATTACAAAGGTATGAGCGAAAAAGCAGGCAAAGACACACCAAGCGCTGGCATCAATCTGATCACGGAGGATCCACGGGGGAGATGAGTGAGATACTTCTGTGTTCCTGACATCTGCCTTGTCCTGCCTTTCAGAGTGCAGTGTCCTTACCTACGCTGCCTTTCTGGGCAAGTGGATTTCTGTGTTCCTGACATCTGCCTTGTCTTGCCTTTCAGAGTGCAGTGTCCTTACCTACACTGCCTTTCTGGGCAGGTGGCTTTCTGTGTTCCTGACATCTGCCTTGTCTTGCCTTTCAGAGTGCAGTGTCCTTACCTACACTGCCTTTCTGGGCAGGTGGCTTTCTGTGTTCCTGACATCTGCCTTGTCTTGCCTTTCAGAGTGCAGTGTCCTTACCTACGCTGCCTTTCTGGGCAGGTGGCTTTCTGTGTTCCTGACATCTGCCTTGTCTTGCCTTTCAGAGTGCAGTGTCCTTACCTACACTGCCTTTCTGGGCAGGTGGCTTTCTGTGTTCCTGACATCTGCCTTGTCTTGCCTTTCAGAGTGCAGTGTCCTTACCTACACTGCCTTTCTGGGCAGGCGGCTTTCTGTGTTCCTGACATCTGCCTTGTCTTGCCTTTCAGAGTGCAGTGTCCTTATCTATGCTGTCTTTCTGGGCAGGTGGATGCAGGATGCCTGCCTGAATCGTCTCACCTCCTCCAACTCCACAGCCTGAAGTCTCTGGAGCACCGTCTGCTTCTGGCTCTTTATCCAGCTCTCCTGCCGCCTTATTCTTTCCCTACCGCCTAAATGCTTGGCAGGATTCCTCTGTCCTCCCCACACAAGAGGCACAAGCGCACAGAGACGTCAAAGTTCAAACGCTGAGCTTCCCCAAACCTCAACCCAGGTGGCAGCGCAGAAGCCGCTGTCTGCCAGCGGCAGGCTGCCGGAGCTGTAACCTCCGAGACAGGAAATCAAGAGGAGGGGGACGGGTGGGGAAATCATTAGGACAGATCTGGAGGGATGATTCTTTTCGCCTTTGCCCTCAGTGAATCCAGGACTGTAACATGATGCAATCTCTCGGCTACGATGAAACGGCTTCGAATGACCAAGCCTGGAGAGAGAGAGCCCACCTCCTCCCACCCTACAGGCGGAAAACGCCGAAACTCGCAGCTGTACAAAGCAGCAGCGCTGCTGCCAGGCTGGGACTCTTCGCCACCAGCAAGGGATGCGAGTTTCGGGATGGCAAACCGGGGCGGGGGGGGGTTCGTTGAAGGGGATTTCTCTTGGCTGGATTTCTGCGGGTTCCAAGCCCGGGCTGAGGCTGCACCGCACAGCGATGCCGGGGCCCGGCGGGGAAGAGCAGCCGCCGGAGCTGCCTCCGCCTGATGCCCGGGCTCCCTCCCAGCTTTTTCCATGTGTTTCTCCCGGCCAAGAACACGAGCGGGACCGTTGGGTTTGTCTTTTTTCCAAGCTTTTTTTTTCTTTTCCCCAGTAAGCTCACAGCTTTCCCAACACGGATCTGCCCGGAGCAGCCTCGGCAGAAAAAAAGCCTCTTTTATGAATCCAGCCCTTCACCCTCCCTCATTTTTTTCTCCTCTTTTCCCTCCTCTGCCTGTGGATCTGGGGAGAGAGATGCTGCCTAGAGGCAGAGAGGATCTTCCTACCTTTCCTGCCGTCCTGCCGCGGCTACCGGCACAAAGCGGGGTCCGGGCAGCTGCGGGGCCTGGCGCAGCTCCTGCCGCGCAGGGTAGCCCCGCCGAGCGCAGCCAACACCGCGCCGCGCCGGGGAGAGGCGGGGAGAAGGCGCGGAGGCGGCGCCGGCCTGCCCGCTCCCACCGCCCCGGCCGCAGGGAGGGGACACGGGGCGAGGCGGGGCGACAGGAACAAAGGCGCGGGGGGAGCGGGCCCGCAGCGAGCGCTGGCTGTGGGGAGCGGGGCAGGTGCGTGCGGCAGCTGCCGGGTGCGAGGCAGGACGGGGTACGGGGGCAGGTGCGTGCAGCAGCTGCCGGGTGCGAGGCAGGACGGGGTACGAGGACAGGAGTGTGCGGCAGCCCCTGGGCAGGTGTGTGCGGCAGCCCCCGGGCAGGTGTGTGCGGCAGCCCCCGGGCAGGAGTGTGCAGCAGCACGGGGGCAGGAGTGTGCGGCGGCCCCCGGGCAGGAGTGTGCAGCAGCACGGGGGCAGGAGTGTGCGGCGGCCCCCGGGCAGGAGTGTGCAGCAGCACGGGGGCAGGAGTGTGCAGCAGCACGGGGGCAGGAGTGTGCAGCAGCACGGGGGCAGAAGTGTGCAGCAGCACGGGGGCAGGAGTGTGCAGCAGCACGGGGGCAGGAGTGTGCGGCGGCCCCCGGGCAGGAGTGTGCAGCAGCACGGGGGCAGAAGTGTGCAGCAGCACGGGGGCAGGAGTGTGCAGCAGCACGGGGGCAGAAGTGTGCGGCGGCCCCCGGGCAGGAGTGTGCAGCAGCACGGGGGCAGAAGTGTGCAGCAGCACGGGGGCAGGAGTGTGCGGCGGCCCCCGGGCAGGAGTGTGCGGCAGCCCCCGGGCAGGAGTGTGTAGCAGCACGGGGGCAGAAGTGTGCAGCAGCACCGGGGCAGGTGTGTGCGGCGGCCCCCGAGCAGGAGTGTGCAGCAGCCCCCGGGCAGGGGCAGCAGGACGTTTGCATAGGGGCAGCGCAGGGGCAGGTAAGCCGAGCTGCCCCGCTGGGAATCGCATGCTGGCAGTTCAAATATGGCCTTCCTGCCCTAGAGCAGCACGTTCTGAGTGGGTGGAGGCTTGCTCTAAATGTTGCAATGTCGTGGAACTGCTTGCGTTAGAAAAGACTCCTAAAATCATCGAGTCCGACCGTTAACGCAGCACTGCCAAGCCCACCGCCTAAACAATGCCCCCCAGCACCACGTCTGCACAGCTTTTCAGTCCTTCTAGGAATGGGCACTCAGCTCTGCTCGGGGCAATCCCAAGCACACATCCAGGCTCGGCTAGGAGTGAGTCGAGAGCAGCATGGAAGAGAAGGACTTGAGTGTGTCAGCCAGTGACAGACTGCCCATGAGCCAGCACCGGTCGCACAGGCAGCTGTGTGCTGGGCTGCACCCAAAGCAAGGAGAGCGGCAGCACAGGGAGGGGATTCTGCCCCTCTGCTCTGCGCTGCTCAGACCCCACCTGCAGCACCGCCTCCAGTTCTGCTTCCCCCAGCGTAAGAGGGGCATGGAACTGTTGGAGCAGGTCAGAGAAGGCCACGAAGATGATCAGAAGGCTGGAGAACAACCCCCCACCCCCACCCCCAGTGGTGACAGTTGGGGCTGTTCAGCCTGGAGAAGGCCCCGGGGAGCTTTGGTCCAGCTGAGGGTTACTTACTTCAGCTATAACATTTGGATGCACAAATGCTCTTTTGTGAGAAAGGTTCATGGAGCATTCTTCAAGCACGTTCACCATACTGTACTGTTGTTGTACATGTGTGTGCTTGTACTCCTGTGCACAATTCAGTAAGCATTTTCAATTTTGGTTGATAAGATTTGGTTAGATCCAGCCAAGTTTGGTCTTCTGCCCTGTTTCATCCTCCTCAGTCTTTCCAATAGGGTGATACTCAAAGTGACAGGTTCAACCAGGGAAAACTCTCTTTATTCAGCATTCACACTCTCTGCCAGCTAGGATATGCATGAGATCTCTGTAGCCTTAGTCAGGACTGCTGAATTTGCAGCCCTATGTTGTCAGGACAAATTATTTACCCTAAAATCTCACTTTTAGCTGTTCTCTTTCATGTATGCCTTTGAGTATGGGCAGGGAAGGACTTGCCTACTACATGAGCTTCTCTAACAGCAGCAGCCTGCTCCCACCTGCCTTTTGTTCATTAAGCTCGCTGGGAGTTGGCAGGAGTGGGGTTTGGAGTAGTTATAGGCAGTGATTTTTCTGGCAATATTAAAGGGTTTTGTCAGCAATGAAAAAAAAAACCCAACGTAGCTCCTCTTCTCATCTCAATTGCTTTCAGCTATTGCCATCTTAGAGCTGCTTGATTTGGCCTCTAAAGGCATGATTGCTGGAGAGAACAATCCAGGAGGTTCCCTGAAAGCACAGCCCCTGGCTGCTCTGGGTTGTGTGCATGCAGAGTGCCACTGATTGGTATGCTTGCAGTGAGCACGTCCAGGATCAGGTGGCTTTACTGCCACTTGTGTGGTAAATTTCAGTGCACACATTACATGGAGTAGCACTTGAGTGTGCAGGCCCTGCCTGCCCTGAGATGTTGTGTGGCAGCTCTGCGTCTGTAAGCAGGGTGCTTGGGTCCAGCACTACTGAGTTTCTTCCACGGAAATGTCTTGAAGATCATAGACTCATAAGAATCATAGAATCAGCCAGGTTGGAAGGCAGCTCCAAGCTCATCCAGTCCAACCTAGCACCCAGCCCTGTCCAGTCAACCAGACCATGGCACTAAGTGCCTCATCCAGGCTTTGCTTCAACACCACCAGGGACAGCAACTCCACCACCTCCCCGGGCAGCCCATTCCAATGCCAATCACTCTCTGGCAACAACTTCCTCCTAACATCCAGCCTAGACCTCCCCTGGCACAGCTTGAGACTGTGTCCCCTTGTTCTGTTGCTGCTTGCCTGGCAGAAGAGACCAACCCCACCTGGCTACAGCCTCCCTTCAGGTAGTTGTAGACAGCAATGAGCTCTGCCCTGAGCCTCCTCTTCTGCAGGCTGCACACCCCCAGCTCCCTCAGCCTCTCTGCATAGGGTTTGTGTTCCAGGCCCCTCACCAGCTTTGTCACCCTTCTCTCGACACCTTCCAGCACCTCAACATCTCTCTTGAATTGAGGAGCCCAGAACTGGACACAGCACTCAAGGTGTGGCCTGAGCAGTGCTGAGTACAGGGGCAGAATAACCTCCCTTGTCCTACTGGCCACACTGCTCCTGAGCCAGGCCAGGAAGCTCAGTGGCAAAGAAACAAAGATGAGAAATAGTCATCACAAGGCTGGCAAGAAAATAAGGGCCTTGTAGCCTGTGCCAGATGAGGAAGTGAGATAACAAGGGGGTTGTCCTTAGGCTGTTGGAGAGATTGGTCAGAACTGCTTGTCTTCTGGTGGGAACTCCATAGGGACTAAAAATAGGCCATCTGTCTCAGAAGCAAACATCAGGCAGCACAAACAATTCCTTTGGAAGATAAACTGTAAAGCTGAAGGGCTCAAACATCAGGTTTGTTGTTTGTTTATTTGTTTTTTTTCAGTTCAGATTCTTAGTTCTCAGAGTGCTGCATTTTAAAATGCCATTTTCCACCCCCAGTTCTGGGTTTATGCATTCCCTAAGCTACTTCAGCTGCAAACCAGACCTTGGCGGTTCAGTGAATTTCTTTCCTGTGAGTCTTTAAAGCAGTATTTAAATCCAAGTTGGATTTTTCATGGAATTAAAAGGTACAGCATATAACTCACCTCAGACACAGGAGCATCAAAATAAATCAGTTCTGCCTCTGTACTCAGCACTGCTCAGGCCACACCTTGAGTGCTGTGTCCAGTTCTGGACTCCTCAATTCAAGAGAGATGTTGAGGTGCTGGAAGGTGTCCAGAGAAGGGCAACAAAGCTGGGGAGGGGCCTGGAACACAAACCCTATGAGGAGAGGCTGAGGGAGCTGGGGGTGTGCAGCCTGCAGAAGAGGAGGCTCAGGGCTGACCTCATTGCTGACTACCACTATCTGAAGGGAGGCTGTAACCAGGTCGGGGGTGGCCTCTTCTGCCAGGCAAGCAGCAACAGAACAGGGAGACACAGTCTCAAGTTGTGCTGGGAGAAGTATAGGCTGGATGTTAGGAGGAAGTTGTTGGCAGAGAGAGTGATTGGCATTGGAATGGGCTGCCCAGGGAGGTGGTGGAGTCACCATCCCTGGAGATGTTCAAGAAAAGCCTGGCTGAGGCACTTGGTGCCATGGTCTAGTTGATTGGATAGGGCTGGGTGCTAGGTTGGACTGGATGATCTTGGAGGTCTCTTCCAACCTGCTTGATTCTATGATTCTGTGATGGCTGAGGAGTTTCTTGCATGGAAAACAAAGTCACGTCAATAATAGGAACTCTCTGGTCCCCAGCAACTGGACGTCATAGTTTGCACCCAATAAACTTCTTAAACCAATCATCTTCTAATGGAAGGCAGTAGAAGGCAAACTGATATAAATTCTCACACCCCCCACACTTGGATAGGCACCTCAGAGCTCTTAAGTGCAACACCAAACATCCATGCATTAGCATTTGGCACTTGACATTTTCAAAAGGCTATGCTAACTTCCTTTCATTATTTGCATGTCAAACCCCCAGCAGCACTGAAGAGCAGCTCTGTCTTTGGGTAGCAGAGATTGAAAACAACAAAGTAATCCTGCTCTCATTATTTCAAGGTTGAATGCACTGGGAAAGGATTTCCTGTAAATCTCACCTCCTTGCCCCTGCTTTCTCTCAATTCAGGCAAGACTGGGCCAAAAATAGGAGCTCAGCCCTCCCCTGCCTCTTTTTTCACTGGCATTGTTCAACAAGGTATGAAACTGTACAGCTGCCCTCTCCTTTATCACCAGGATGGGGGAGCAGGCAGTTCTCCAACTGATTGCCTGTCAAAACAGTGCCTGTGTGATTCTGTTGAAAATCTCCATGGTTCAGACAAACAGAATCATAGAATCATAGAGTCAAGCAGGTTGGAAGAGACCTCCAAGCTCAGCCAGTCCAACCTAGCACCCAGCCCTAGCCAGTCAACCAGACCATGGCACTAAGTGCCTTAGCCAGGCATTTCCTGAATACCTCCAGGGATGGTGACTCCACCACCTCCCTGGGCAGCCCATTCCAATGCCAATCACTCTCTCTGCTAACAACTTCCTCCTAACACCCAGCCTAGACCTCCCCTGGCACAACTTGAGACTGTGTCTCCCTGTTCTGTTGCTGCTTGCCTGGCAGAAGAGCCCAACCCCACCTGGCTACAGCCTCCCTTCAGATAGTTGCAGACAGCAATGAGCTCTGCCCTAAGCCTCCTCTTCTGCAGGCTGCACCCCCCCAGCTCCCTCAGCCTCTCCTCACAGGGCTGTGCTCCAGAAAGAGACACAGGCTGTGTCTCTTCCAACCTCGTTGATTCTATTCTATTCCAGTCTATATAAAAGATTCAGAACCAGAAATCAGGGCTATCCAGACTCCTAACAAACAGGAAAGACATCATAGCAGAGACACTAACCCTCTTCCTGAAGCCTTGGATCATCTGTGGGGTACACTGCTTGGGTCTGCTTTGGGTTTGCAGAGTAGTCACGATGTCAAACACTGATAGGAAGAGAACACCTTAAGTGTTCTTAAGTGAGAGCACTTGGAACAATACACAACTACTCACTTCTCTTAGCTGTAACTCCCTGAGATGGTGCCTGTGAGGAGGGAACAATAATTAGCTGCATTAGTCCAACAAACTTTCATTTTCTGTGGGTGCTTCCTTACCAGTGACATAAACTACTGAGACCCAAGGTTTCAAAGGTGTGCATTTTTAAGCCCCCTTTTCTAGCAGGATGTAGAAAGAGAGAAGTGAGACAAAGGCTCCAAAAGCCTGAGGCAGGCAGGACCTCCTGAGAACCTGTGAGGTGGCCTGGAGATGATGAAGAAATGCAAGCCTGGTCTCAGAGGGTTAGTAGACTCCAGGTAGCTTTCTCATAACCATGTATTTTCCTGTTTCTGCAATTCCAGTTGTCAGAGTTCTCCTCTGAACCACAAGGAAAAGAAATAGCAGAAGGTCAGACAGAAATGTCCAGCCTTCTCAGACAGCTCTAATGGCAATCTGGCATGCCTGGTTTCCTATCTGGAATTGTTGGCCAGATACTCCTCAGCAACCACAAAAATCCACGTGTTCCTTTGTCTCCAAAGGCTCTGATGATGAAATAAGTTGGCTTCTTTCATTGCTGTGTTTGAGACATGCCTGCTTTAAAATACATGAGGTGAGGATTAGGTCACACGCCAGGGATGTCCTGCACAGCTGAGACACATGCTTCAGATATGAATATGAAAATCAAACCTGACAGAATTCCCTTGCTTCTTGTAGACAAATCAAAGCAGGTTCCTCCAGGAGCTACGCTGATCCTTGTGCCCTGAGTAGCTGTGCACGTCCATACCGAGGTGCTGCGAGACAGCAACGCCTCCAGCACAAGGATAGGGAAGAACATCTTAGTAACTCTAAAGAGCATTATCTAAAACACAGCTGATGGTTTGTGGAGACTCTCAGGTTGTTCCTGCCAACGCTGGACCACGCTATCAGATGGAATATGCTGGCAAAGAGTTCTCTCATCGCTCTGAAATGCATTTTCCATTCCAAAATGCTATTGCAGATTAGCATATGGAGCTCTAGAAACAAGCCTCGGTATCGGTTGTGCACATGCTGCTCTAGCTACGTTTAACAAGGCACTCCTGGAAGAAGACTTAGTGACTACAATTCCAATTTGCAGATTTTAAATGGGGAAAATATGACAAATTCTAGAAGCAGCAATGTTGCATTTTTTGGGGGAAGCCATGCTCTGTTTTACAGAGTTTAGGTGATCACAGGATCACAGGATGTCAGAGGTTGGAGGGGACACAAGGAGATCACTGAGTCCAACCCCTCTGCCAGAGCAGGACCATACAGTCTAGCTCAGATCACAGAGGAACACATCCAGACAGGCCTTGAAAGGCTCCAGAGAAGGAGACTCCACAAGCTCTCTGGGGAGCCTGTTCCAGTGCTCTGGGACCCTTACAGTAAAGAAGTTCCCCTTGTGTTGAGGTGGAACCTCCTGTGCTGCAGCTTACATCCATTGCTCCTTGTCCTATCCCAGGGAGCAGTGAGCAGAGCCTGTCCCCATTCTCCTGACCCCCAGCTCTCAGGTATTTATAAACCTTTATCAAATCCCCTCTCAGTCTTCTCCAGACTAAGCAGCCCCAGGTCCCTCAGCCTCTCCTCATCAGGCAGTGTTCCAGTCCCCTCATCATCCTTGTAGCCCTCCATAGGACCAGGGCTATAAGCGGTGCTGCAATTCACTGCTGTGTTTCCTGTGATGTACAACACAACAATGAATCACAGCACTACTTATTTTATGGCCCTTTTACCCTGCTATATTTGGCTGGTGCCAAGCTAATGCAAATCACCTTCTAATTACATTAATATCATAGGAAGATCCCATCCAGAGCAGCACTACAATCAAAGAACTACACACACAGACACACGCCACCAAAGTCATCGAGTTATATCTTTGTTTTAATGATTTTTTCCCCCCTTTTTTAAACGTTTCTATCATCAGACAAAACATTTAGGTCATGAGAAAATATTTATTTCCAACAGCACAGACTTTGAAAGTTAGTTGGAAGAAGGCAAGTTGAATGCTATGTTTTTTTCCAATGCTGGGTCAGTTGAAGTGTTGTAGTGCATATAGTAACCTTAAGGAAATGCAGAAAGACAGAGTGAAGGAGGAAGTGAGTACAAACATTCAAGGCAGTAAAAATGCAGAATACTGACACATGGCTGAAAAAAAAATGGACTTTTTTCCCTTACCCCCTCTCAGTATCTCACAACGCTTGCAACTCACTTTAAAGCATTCTTTGTCAGCAACCACACCTCTCACCGGATGAAATCATTGCAGAGTCATTCAGCTGGAATCATAGAATGGTTTAGGTTGGAAGAGATATTGAGGTCTAATGCTCATATCAAACGCTTAGATCTTGTTAGCTTTACCTGTTATTTAAGACAGCCTCAAGGTACTGCACCAGTAGCACTTAGGAGTGGTGTTTTAAAACTGATTTGTACAGAGACATGCAAGTAGTAACGCATGAGGCTTTCACCTAGTAGATTGTAATGGGATGTATTACTGATAGCAGCACACCAAGCCTGGTTTGGTTGGTTACATTTTATCCTGAACTGTTCCATTCTCACACCTACCGATTGCCGTCGCAGATCTCGTGGCAAATTGTGCACAGCCAGGAAGTGGAGGAAGAATGTCCTTCCTTAGGACATACACTGATGAAAAGAGTTCTTTTACAGATAGATAGATAGCTCTACCTACATCTAACCAAGGTTGCATGGTATATTGATCAGCAGGAAATATATATATATATATATATATAGAATCATAGAATCAACCAGGTTGGAAGAGACCTCCAAGATCATCGAGTCCAACCTATCCCCCAGCCCTATCCACTCAACTAGACCATGGCACCAAGTGCCTCATCCAGTCTTCTTTTGAGCACCTCCAGGGATGGTGACTCCACCACCTCCCTGGGCAGCCCATTCCAATGGCAAATCACTCTCTCTGCCAACAACTTCCTCCTAACATCCAGCCTAGACTTTCCCCAGCACAACTTGAGACTGTCCCCCCTCGTTCTGTTGCTGGTTGTCTGGGAGAAGAGCCCAACCCCACTTGGCTACAACCTCCCTTCAGGTAATTGTAGACAGCAATGAGGTCACCCCTGAGCCTCCTCTCCAAACACCCCAGACCAGCAGGAAAACACAGTCAGCTGGCACAACACACTCTCAAACCAGTTCTATGTAAGGCTTCAGTTTTCCTGATGAATGGGACTACCTTTTTAAGTAGGTCTGTATACATTTTACTCCTTATACTCGTTCCATGTCACAATATATCCATAACAAAATAAAACCTCTCGTGCTGTACTTAAAGATAGCTCGTTACCTTCTAGACAAATAGGACCTTTCAGAGAGCAGGCTGCATCTAAAGATAAGAAATAGAATTAAGGTGCTTCCATATTTTTGCTTTCAGTATTAAAAAAGTATCCCACCAAAAAAAAAAAAACCCCAAACAACTGCAGGAATAACTTGCTTGTGGCCATGCTTCTCTTTGGCTTTTCCCTATATTTTAACAGCAGGTGGCAGCCTGCTGGGAATGTTTTGTGGGAAAAAAATGATGGTGTAAAAACGGGAACAAAACGGTGGATCCGTCTCTTTTGTCACAGCTATGCTTTCCTCTTCGTTCTTTTCCTCTTCCTGTCAGAATTTCTGATTGCATCTGGCAATAACTGCAAGCCACAACAAACTTAAAGCTACTTAAGAGTTTTTTTTTTGCAGGTTGTAAACCAGGTGGGACCAGGAGTCGCTGACAAAACCAACGGGTCGCGCGAGGTTAGCGAAACCCTCCGCAGCCCAACGCGCCGCCACCTCATCCGTCCTGTTTCCCCCCCCAACACAAACTGACACAATGAAGCTGGACAATGGTTCAACAGCAAGTGCATGTGATAGTTCTGGCAAGACTATTTCTGGTTTGATTAAGCACATATTTTATCTGGGAGGGGCTAGAAAAGCAGGGCCTTTTTCTTCAGGTCGTTCCGCTTCCAAAGTGCCAGACGGTCAAATTCCTCGATGCTCATTTTGAAGACTTCTTGGAACTCTTCGGGGGACAAATGCCTCTTGAAAAGGAAAACACAAGAGATATCATTGAGCTTGTCTATGCACAGGAATATTTCTGCTCTTTCTAAGCTTTCAAACACATAGCCACACAAGGCACTAGGATTTGCATTTGAATGCCCAAATTGGTTCCGGAAATGACCGCATCGAAACCAAATGAGCTGAGGGCCGTTGGGAAATGAAATTCTTGATGGCACTGGTGACTCTGGGGGGGAAAATGATCTTTTCAATATGGTTCCAACTGGTGACTCTGGGGGGGAAATGATCTTTTCAATATGGTTCCAACTGGTGACTCTGGGGGGGAAAATGATCTTTTCAATATGGTTCCAACTGAGCAGAAGCTATGGTTTTGAGGGAAGAGATGTGGAGATGCTGGAGTGCGTCCAGAGAAGGGCCACGAGGATGATCAGAGGGCTGCAGAAGCTCTCCTATGAGGACAGACTGAAAGAGTTGGGGCTGTTCAGTCTGCAGAAGAGGAGGTTCCCAGGTGACTTGCTTGAACTCAGGACCAGGTTCAAGGTTGCCCTCTCCTCCCCAACTGCCTTTGATTTGCAGTCCCCTAAGCGCAGCTCTTCTTCCAGACACACCTGGAGCCCCAGCCTCAGCACCTTAAAGCAACACCTGCTACAAAAAATTAGGTCCTCCAAAGCTGTTAAGCATAAGAAATCCTTGAACATGCCTCACAAAGCTTTTTTTTTTGCTTCACAAATTTGAAAGCAAAATTTTACCTTCCCTTTATTAGCAATGAGTTTATCTGTGTGATGTCAACTACTCAGGGAAAACTAACAAAACTGTTTGTTAAGAAGCCACTAGATTTCATAGAATCATAGAATCACAGAATCGACCAGGTTGGAGGAGATCTCCAAGATCTTCCAGTTCAACCTAGCACCCAGCCCTAGCCAGTCAACCAGACCATGGCACTAAGTGCCTCAGCCAGGCTCTGCTTCAACACCTCCAGGTACAATGACTCCACCACCTCCCTGGGCAGCCCATTCCAATGCCAATCACTCTCTCTGCCAACAACTTCCTCCTAACATCCAGCCTAGACCTCCCCTGGCACAACTTGAGACTGTGTCCCCTTGTTCTGTTGATGGTTGTCTGGCAGAAGAGCCCAACCCCACCTGGCTACAGCCTCCCTTCAGAGAGTTGTAGACAGCAACGAGGTCAGCCCTGAGCCTCCTCTTCTCCAGGCTGCACACTCACAGCTCCCTCAGCCTCTCTGCATAGGGTTTGTGTTCCAGGCCCCTCACCAGCTTCATCGCCCTTCTCTGGACACCTTCCAGCACCTCAACATCTCTCTTATATTGAGGAGCCCAGAATTGGACACAGCACTCCAGGTGTGGCCTGAGCAGTGCTGAGCACAGAGGCAGAATAACCTCCCTTGTCCTGCTGGCCACACTGCTCCTGAGCCAGGCCAGGATGTCATTGGCTGTCTTGGCCACCTGGGCACACTGCTGGCTCATCTTCAGCTACTATCTACCAGCACCCCCAGGTCCCTTTCTTCCTGGCTGCTCTCCAGCCACTCTGTCCCCAGTCCGTAGCACTGCTTGCGGTTGTTGTGGCCAAAGTGTGGAACCCTGCACTTTGGCCACTTCAATTATCTTGAATGGTCATCATGAGTCCTTGTTGCTTCTTAATAATCATAATAAAAAAAAGACAGGCTGAGTTTTTTTTTTTTCCCTTGAGATTCCACATATTCAGAATAACAGTGACTAAGATTTTGGAGCTGAGCCTTCGTTTTTCATTTGGCCAACGCTAGCACCACCCCACCATAAGCACTATGCACAGCATGGAACAAACAGGCCATGCATATTTGGCATGGGGATCCTGTTTCACATGGAAATGAGCAACAGCTGACAATGTGTCTTAGAAAAATCTCTCCCTGACAGAACTTGATTCTGCTGGGCTTGGGAAGGGGAAAAAGAAAAAAAGACACCAACAGAAAAAAAATCTCTCTGCACTGAGTTAAAAAACAAACCCAAAGCATAAGGCCAGGTTGGATGAGGCCTTGAGCAACCTGCTCTAGTGGGGGTTGGGTCTGTATGATCCTTGAGGTCCCTTCCAACCTAGACCATTCTATGAATCTGTGACTCCAGTACCTCAACATCTCTCTTGAATTGAGGAGCCCAGAACTGGAGGGATGTGGAGCTGCTGGAGTGTGTCCAGAGAAGGGCCATGAGGATGCTCAGAGGGCTGCAGCAGCTCTGCTGTGAGGACAGACTGAAAGAGTTGGGGCTGTTCAGTCTGCAGAAGAGGAGGGTCCCAGGTGACCTTCTTGTGGCCTTCCAGGATCTGAAGGGGGCCTACAAAAATCTGGGGAGGGACTTTTTAGGCTCTCAGGGAGTGAAAGGACTGGGGGGAATGGAGCAAAGGTGGAGGTGGGGAGATTCAGACTGGATGTGAGGAGGAAATTGTTTAACGTGAGAGTGGTGAGAGGCTGGAATGGGTTGCCCAGGGAGGAGGTTGAGGCCACATCCCTGGAGGTGTTTAAGGCCAGGCTGGCTGAGGCTGTGGCCAGGCTGATGTGGGGTAGGGTGTCCCTGAGTATGTCAGGGGGGTTGGAACTGGCTGATCCTTTTGGTCCCTTCCAATCTTGACTGATTCTATGATTCTCCTGACAATCCAGTAGACAACAACCACCACCAAACCAAACCAAACCAGAAAGCTTAACTTCAGCAATTTCTGACTGCAAGGAAGAAGCCTGTGAATGGTGAGATTGAAGGAGAAGCCTGGATGAGCAAAGTATCTCATATCCAGGCTTATTTTACTGTCCAGGTTGTGGGTGAGACTGGCAGTGTCCTCCTGGGGACTCAGGTTTCTGGGAGGGCTGTTGTGTTTCTGGATTACTTTTTTAACTTGTCTATTTCTGCCTAGAGCTGCATAGATTGTAAATACCTGCTAGTATCTTGTGTTAAGCTGTAAATATAAAGCTTCATTCTTTAATTTCCAGCTCAGCTGAGTCTAGTCTGGGTGATTTTTCTGAAGTGTAGGGGGGGCAGGTAACACCCAAACCATCACAGTCCCCTTAGGAGAGAGCCTGAGTTGTCGAGAGCAATGAGGTCTGCCCTGAGCCTCCTCTTCTGCAGGCTGCACACCCCCAGCCCCCTCAGGCTCTCCTCATAGGGTTTGTGTTCCAGGCCTTTCACCAGCTTTGTTGCCCTAATATTGTCTGCCCTATTGCTGGGACTTTCCCAAACCTTACACCTTTAAGACTTAGAGCCCTTCCCAATCAAAGGCAGAGACAATGCACCCCTAAGTCACAGGCTGATTTATCTCTCTCCTCAGCTATTTGCATCTTACTTTATCTCAACCAAAGCATTACCTTGCCTCATTAGTCAAACAAAAGAAGGGAAATATGCAGAGGGAATAGGGAGGATATTCACTGTTGGGGTATGAGAGATGTGTGTGTCTAGTGATGCTTCACAAAGCCAAGAACATCTGTGTAGGGTTGGATCAGCTTAAACTATCCAGCTACGTTAACAGTGCATTAAAGGAATGGTCAAACTACTCCAAACTTATTAGTAAAAGCAAGAGTAGTCCTTTTGGGTTTTTTCCACTAGTGCTGGCCTTGTTTACCCAGGAAGTCTGGCTGTTTTACAGTGTGCTAGTAACCAACTCTTTATTCCCTTTGTGGCCCTTTGGTCATATTCAGGCAGCTTGACTCAATCTGCTCTGCTCTGCACCAACAGCAAAGCTGGGCACGTTGCAGACACTGAGGAGATCAGATTAAGGTCTCCTTCTGCCCACGCCCCTGAAGTGGCTGTGTTTAAAGTGAGCTCAGTTAGGGAGTTGTAGAGTGATGTTAACATGGAGCTACCTGAAAACCTCACTTCAGGAGAAGGTGAGGAGTTCAGAGATGGTTCTCCAGTAGAAAGCCTGCCCTCCTGGAGCTCACAGCATGAGCACAGCAGCATTTATGGACATATTTAAAGCGTGAAATTGCCACGCTAGGAAGGACTACTGCAGCATATTGTTTTGATAAAACTGGATTAAGCTGAGGCTTGTAAAGTCAGGAGTGCTCAGTCTTTTGTTCTGGACAGCATTACATGGGAAACCAGAAAAAGGCAGGGGGAGCCAAGGTCAGTAAAGTGCTAAGGATTCACCAGCCATGTCCATGGCTCACTGCAGTGGCTTTGTGTGGAAGCCCAGAGCCTTGTCTCCAGAAGCACAGTTCCTTACCCGTGCTGACAGCGTTTTGGATTAGAGATACAGGGTCACAACTCTGGGCTCCCACTTTGGTGTGATAGTTTGGGTGTTCCCCACCCCCCCACACTTTGGAAATCATCCAGACTAGACTCACCTGGCTCTGGAAATTGAATGAAGCTTATATTTACAGCTAGCACAATATCCAAGCAGATATTGACAGTATATACAGCTATAGACAGAAATAGACAAGGGAAAAGGGAATACAGAAACACAACAGCCCTCCCAGAAACCTGAGTCCCCAGGAGGAGCTCCCAACCACCCCTTCACCTTCCCCCTACCTCACTTAACCTTACCCCAGTCCCAAGGAAGAATGGAGGTTTGGCCAGGGGGTTAGGAAGCAAAGTGGATTAGTCAAAGAAATGGCAGAGAGGGGTGAGGTTAGAGATGCAGGTCAGCCAGTTCCCCAGCAGAAGTGCTGAGTGAGTTATCTACGTTTTGATTCTTATTCTTATACATCTCAGCAAGCCTGTGAGTGAAGTAAACATCACCACTATTTTCCTTTCACAGCCTGCAATCTAGTTCTTCTCACCAAAACATTCTAGCTAGCTTCAAACTAGCACACTTGGGAAGCCTGAAGGGGGCCTGCAGCTTGGGAACTGAATGCTGCTGCTGTAATTCTTCCCCAGGGGCAACCTGGTCTAGCTGAGGATGCCTCTGCTGACTGCAGCAGGGGGGGTTAGACTAAATCACCTTCTGAGGACCCTTCCAACCTAGACCATTCTATGATCTTATAGGGCGCAGGACTGTGTAGGAAGGGGCACCACAGCTTGCTGTCAGGATGTAGCTAGCTCTCCTACAACACACTAACACCAAACAGAATTAAGCCACAAATGTTTCATACCAGGACAGACAGAACTAATCCAGGGCTGAGCTAAGTCTCTCTGCTGCCATGCAGCCACTCTAAAGGAAACTCCTCACACTCTGCATGCTCATCTCTGAGTCTCTCAGACCAAAAGTAATTAATTGCACATTCAGATACTTGCTCCACAGAGTTATCTCAGACAGAATTGATGCTTTGCCTTCTAAATTAATGAAGCTTATCTCTGTTTTTCCTGTGGCCTGCTAAAAAGCCACTAATCATTCTGAATAGAGATATAATGTTTGTTTAATTCAATGAGATTCCCTTTCCCTGAGAATAATTGTGCTTTTAAATGAAATTCAGGGACCTTCAGAACTAATACTTAAGAACATGGCACCAATGTGAATAAGTCACAGGAAGGGAAAAGTGCAATTAACCTCCAGCCATACTGCTGTAAGCTGTGCCCAGGTCATACTGCACAAGCCTGTGTATTCTGTGTCAGTAATGGGATGAGTCTCCATGTGAAAACCTGCTGAGGTAGGAAATCCAGAGGGCACCATGATTCCTCAGGAGTCAGCACTGAACCAGTGAACCATGTGATGAGTTGAAGACTAGAAAAACCCAAGTCCTAATTCATAGAGGTCACAGAATCACAGCATTGTCAGGGTTGGAAGGGACCTCAAGCATCACCTAGTTCCATCCTCCCTACCATGGGCAGGGACACTTTCCACAACAGCAGGTTGCCCAGAGCCACATCCAGCCTTAAAAACATCCAGAGATGAGGCTTCCAACCATCTCCCTAGGCAATCTGTTCCAGTGTGTCACCACCCTTATGGTGAAGAACTTCTTCCTAAGGTCTAATCTAAATCTCCCCTCCTCCAGCTTGGATCCATTCCCCATAGTCCTATCACTACCTAACATCCTAAAAAGTCCCTCAGCAGCTTTGTTGTAGGCTCCCTTCACATACTGGAAGACCACAATAAGGTGTCCTCAGAGCCTCCTCTTCTCCAAACTGAACAGCCCCAACTCTCTCAGCCTGTCCTCAGAGCAGAGCAGCTCCAGCCCTCTGAGCACCCTCGTGGCTCTTCTCTGGACACATTCTAGCACGTCCAGATAGAATCATAGAATCAGTCAGGGTTGAAAGGAACCACAAGGATCATCTAGTTCCAACCCCCCTGTCATGGCCAGGGACACCCTACCTTACATCAGCCTGGCCACAGCCTCATCCAGCCTGGCCTTAAACACCTCCAGGAATGAGGCTTCCACCACCTCCCTGGGCAACCCATTCCAGGCTCTCACCACCCTCATGGTGAAGAACTTCTTCCTAACATCTGAATGGGTAGTCTGAATCTACCCATTTCTAGCTTTGTTTCCATCCACCCCCAGTCCTATCACTACCTAACAGCCTAAAATGTCCCCCTCCAGTTTTTTTGTAGGCCCCCTTAAGATACTGAAAAGCCACAACAAGGTCACCTCAGAGCCTTCTCCTCTCCAGATTGAACAGCCCAAACTCCCTCAGTGTCTCCTCATAGGAGAGGTGCTCCAGCCCTCTGATGATCCCCGTGGCCCTTCTCTGGACACCTTCCAGCACATCCATATCCCTCTTGTACAGATCTTTCCTGTAATAGGGGCTCCAGAACTGGATGCAGTGCTCCAGGTGGGGGTCTCATGAGGGCGGTGCAGAGAGGGAGAATCACCTCCCTCTACCTGCTGGCCACAATTCTCATGATGCAGCCCAGCATCTGGTTGGCTTTCTGGGCTGCAAGTGCACACTGGCAGCTGTTTCTCTTGTGCTCTTTGAGCCACTGTGTTCATAGGAAATGCCAGCTGAGCTGCACTCAGCAGAGACTCCTCCAGCCAGGCTCTCTCTGAAGCACTGCTGTGCATTCTGCTCTCTGGTGCCATCTGAAATAGTTGTCTGCTTCTGTTCCTTCTTGTCCAGAGTCCTAACACTTCCAGCCTCTCATCCACAAAATCCAGGAGTAAAAGCTGCAGGATCTTTCCCAGAGTTTTCAAACTTCAATTTACTGGGAAAGATTAACTCAGGAGCATTCATGTAAACAACCAAATCTCAGCTCTTCAGGGTGGGGCAGAGGCTTTGCTGGCGGGACAAAGTCATTTCTTGTGTTAAGGTTTAGGAAGTTAGAAGCACCTCATCATTTGGAACAACAACCTCCTCCCTCCTCTAGTTTTTCTCCTCTCCCCACCCCCTCCACTCCCTTCTCCCATGCCTCTCCAACTTAGCTCCAGTGTTACTTTCAGATGCCCAAGAATAATTTTCTGGAAAATCTCCCCCTTTTTTTTTAATCTATGGAATTTTAAATCCTCTTTTTGCTTTCACAACATTTGCACTCTTCACCCTTCTTGCTGCTGCACTGCTGGGGCTCAGCAGACTTTTCAGAGGTTTCTTCTAAGCCTACTGCAGGGCTAATTACAAAGCTGTAATTAGCCATGTGCCATGTTCCCAAGGGGGTATTGAATGTTATGCTCATCTATGGAGTAATTTAGCTGCATGCTCAATAAATATTTCAAACTGTTAAGTAGTTGTGCAGTAGGGAAGGGAAAGTTAAGAAGTGGCATGAGTTGCCACCTAATGACCTTCAAATGGTATCAGAATATAACCAGAGGGATATAATCAGGGGATGAGGCAGGAGGTGCTGCAGTTGTGGTTATGTGAGATGAAGGCACTTAGCCCCAACACTGAGCATCTGCAGCACTTGTGCAACCAAGCCTTGGCATGAGAGGTACATCTCCCTCACTCCTTTGCTTCCACATAATAATATGGGTCTCCCCCAAAAAGGCTCCCAGGAAAAGTGCAGCATAAGCACTGAGCATCTGCAGCACTTGTGCAACCAAGCCTTGGCATGAGGGGTACATCTCCCTCACTCCTTTGCTTCCACATAATAACGTGAGTCCCCTCAAAAAGGCTTACAAGGAAAGTGCAGCATAAGCACTGAGCAGCTGCAGCACTTCCCCTGTACTCTGCACTGGTTAGACCACACCTTGAGTACTGTGTTCAGTTCTGGGCCCCCCAGTTTAGGAGGGACATTGAGATGCTTGAGCGTGTCCAGAGAAGGGCGACGAGGCTGGGGAGAGGCCTTGAGCACAAGCCTACGAGGAGAGGCTGAGGGAGCTGGGATTGGTTAGCCTGGAGAAGAGGAGGCTCAGGGGTGACCTTGTTGCTGTCTACAACTACCTGAGGGGTGGTTGTGGCCAGGAGGAGGTTGCTCTCTTCTCTCAGGTGGCCAGCACCAGAACCAGAGGACACAGCCTCAAGCTATGCCAGGGGAAATTTAGGCTGGAGGTGAGGAGAAAGTTCTTCCCTGAGAGAGTCATTGGACACTGGAATGGGCTGCCCGGGGAGGTGGTGGAGTCGCCGTCCCTGGAGCTGTTCAAGGCAGGATTGGACGTGGCACTTGGTGCCATGGTCTAGCCTTGAGCTCTGTGGTAAAGGGTTGGACTTGATCTATGAGGTCTCTTCCAACCTTGGTGATACTGTGATACTTGTGCAACCAAGCCTTGACATGAAGGGTAGATCTTCCTCACTCCTTTGCTTCCACATAATAACGTGGGTCCCCCCCCAAAAGACTCCCAGGGAAAGTGCAGCATAAGCAGCAAGGAAATGAGTCTGAAAGCCTTCCCCATGCTGATGTGACTCCAAGCATCTCCAAGCTGATGTGACTCCAAGCATCTCTACAAGGTGCCTGGGCCTCTGGATCTATCTCATTTAGTGTGTCAAGGTATCATGAAACTTCAGGGAGATGCTGCATCCCACTCAGCACTACTCCTCCGGGGTACTGATTTTCCCTCTCCCAGCTCCAGAGGACGTGGAGGGGCCACAACACGACTTGTACGAAGGACACCGTGGAGCTGAGGCTGTTATAAATTCAGACTCTGGAAACCAGTGCTAGAATGGTTGCAGCCCAAAATGGCTAGAACCCAGGGTGACTGTTGGATTAAAAAAAAAAAAAAGATAATCATGGAAAAAATGTCATCCCTAAAACAAATCCAGACAAGCAGTTTCGGGAGGAAAAGCATGTTTGAATTAATGCGAGGGCTCAAACCAAGACCGCACCCATGCTTAAATCTCTCATTTCTGTTTACAAGAGAACAAGGTGGCAGAATGAAGCTTTGCTACTTGACATTCCAGGGTGCTTTATTTTTTGTCCTCCTTGGCAATTGTTTCAGTGTGTCCTGGTTACACAAAGAATGAGCAGGCTGCAACAGAAATGGAGTCATTTACTTTCTACGGCATTTGATAGGCACGAATGAATAATGCTTTCAACTCTGGCATGCAAAAGGAAAGGCCAAAGAAGCTAAGATCCATTTAGATAAGAAAAAGCAAATGAAAACACTAAAAGGTGGTTTCCAAATGGAAAACTCTTAACTGTGTTTTGGCTTTCAAAACCACCAGCCTGTGACCACAAGAGATATCTTACACTCTGTGATAAAAGCAACTGCAGGACAAAACCCCAAATAAGCAACAAACCAAACAAACCCAACCCAGTCTGTGCAGCTGGGCAGGATTGATTGAGGTGTGCAAGCACTGGACCCCACTGCTGTGACTGAGCAACAGGCAAGCCACGGCCAAACTGAAAGTATTAGGTGCCAAACTAAAAGTATTAGGTGCCTGCTTTCAGGAGCCCAAGGCTGAAATCATAGAATCATACAATCAGTCAGGGTTGGAAGGGATCACAAGGATCAGCCAGTTCCAACCCCCTGCCATGGGCAGGGACACCCTACCCTAGAGCAGGCTGGCCACAGCCTCATCCAGCCTGGCCTTAAACACCTCCAGCCATGGGGCCTCAACCACCTCCCTGGGCAACCCATTCCAGCCTCTCACCACTCTCATGGTGAACAACTTCCTCCTCACATCCAGTCTGAATCTCCCCACCTCCAGCTTTGCTCCATTCCCCCCAGTCCTGGCACTCCCTGATACCCTAAAAAGTCCCTCCCCAGCTTTTTTGTAGGCTCCCTTCAGATCCTGGAAGGCCACAAGAAGGTCACCTCAGAGCCTCCTCTTCTCCAGACTGAACAGCCCCAACTCTTTCAGTCTGTGCTCACAGAAGAGCTGCTGCAGCCCTCTGAGCATCCTCATGGCCCTTCTCTGGACATGCTCCAGCACATCCACATCCTTCTTGTAATGGGGGCTCCAGAACTGGATGCAGTACTCCAGGTGGGGTCTCAGCAGAGCAAAGGAGAAGGGGAGAATCACCTCTCTCAACAGTGCTTGAAAGAAAACTCAGGATTTTCAGTAGTCTCCCTAAGCCAAACTTCCTTTGTGTAAAAAAAGCAACCAACCAAATCAAACAGGCCATATGGAACAACATTGGGAACCCCACAGGTGAGGAATGTGCTGCCGTGTGCCATCCAAAGGGGATGCCTTAGTAAGTGATGACTTCAGCTGTCCAATGGAGAGAGGTTTCCTCCAGGACATTCATATTTAAGACCTTTTCATTATATGTTCCAAGAAGGACCAAATTCTGTATCTTTTCAAATGCTATCACAGTAAGAGCACCAAAAAGTCCTGTTTTGGTGCTAAGTATTGTGCTTCACAGAATATACCAACTGAGCTGACTTAGGGGCTTATGGAGGCCTCCAAAGCAAGAGCAACTTCAAAGTGAGACCACATTCCTCAAGGCCTCTCATCCAGCTGAGTTTTGCATGCCTCTGGGGATGAAAACTTGACAGCCTCTCAGGCAACCTGCCCCAGTGCACTGCTCTGCCAGGGAGGAACTGTTCCCATATATCTAAGTGTAATAATTTCCCTTTCTGCAGCTTGTGACTGTTGCCTCTTGCCCATCTTCTGAGAAGGGTGATGCTTTTCTCTAGAATCCCTTTGCTGCAAAGGTGAGCTGCTGACTCCATCAGGACCATCAGGGACTTCTCTGCCGAGCTGTTGCCCCCACCTTGTGCTGATGAGATGTGTTACTCTGTCACAAGTGCAGGAATCTGGATTTACTTCCACTGAACTTGATGAAGTTCTCTGCTGGCCCATTCCTCTAGCCTGGCCAGCTCCCTCTGAGCAGAGACTGCTCACCTTGTCATCAACTGCTGCTCCCCCAAGTCTGTGTCATCTTCAAATGCGGTGGGAGTGCAACTGCTCTTCTTCAGAGTTCATCATCCAGCCCTGTGCTGCTGCTTTGCTGTGCTGCAGCATTCTCTGCATTAACTCATTCCTCTCCCATTAGAACAGGAATGCTGCTCTCTTCATCCAACCTTAGAACCAACAGCCCTGCACTACAGAAAAACCTTCTACAGAGGTTCCTGGGCCAAACCCTTCTCTAGTGTCAATTCCTTGTGTGTCTAACCAGCTTCTACCAGACAAAGGTCCAGGATACTGGTTCAAAAGCCAGGGTGCCAGCAATGCTTTTAGAAACCAGCAGGTTGGTTATTACCACCAGTTCTCTGTTCTCATGCTTTACTTCACTGTTGGCATAAGCATCTCCTGGAGGAGCACAAGGCACTGGGTCCTTCTGCCTTGCTGCTGAGGCAGAGCAAGCAAACCAAAGCACGCTGCATGCTTGCAGGCTTAGGTAGATGTGTTCTGAGCAAAGAATTCCTGTTATTGTAATGCTTTTATTACCACTTGAGCCTTCCTAATCTCCAGATACCTCCTGGGCTTAGAAAAAGTATGCATTTTTTTTTTTTTTTAACAAGAAAATGCTTTCTGTAATCCTTAAAACAAATTTCTTACATGACAGCATCATCAAGAAAATACTCACAAGGGACTGAAGTTAGGAAAGCAACACCCCTTGGATTCCCCACCCTGCTGCAGCAGTCCTTGATCATCAGCTGAGGCTTTCTCTGCAACCTCCCCTAACCTGACCCAGGCAGCTGATGCCATTTGCTTTTTCTTTTCTTGCCATGTTGTTAAGGATAAATTTATTTAGATATACATCTTCCCATATTGTTATATTTATTGAACTCTCTCTTCTTTGTAATAATAAATTCACACAAAGATGTGTTAGTTTAATGAATTAGGGGAGTCTTAATTCACTCTTGTCATTACTTAGTCAAAAAAAAACACCCCAAACCAAATAAAAACCCCAACAACAGCAACACCACAGAACCAAAACCAAAGCAACAACCTCATGAATTTTGCCTCAACACCTATGTCAGGATTTAGCCTTTGCAAAGTCAGCTTTCCTTCACAGTAAATTGTCTCTGCATTTCTCCAGCATAGAATCATAGAATCAGTCAGGGTTGGAAGGGACCACAAGGATCATCTAGTTCCAGCCCCCCTGCCATAGCCAGGGACACCCTACCCCACATCAGCCTGGCCGCAGCCTCATCCAGCCTGGCCTTAAACACCTCCAGGGATGGGGCCTCAACCTCCTCCCTGGGCAACCCATTCCAGGCTCTCACCACTCTCATGCTCAACAACTTCCTCCTCACATCCAGTCTGAATCTCCCCACCTCCAGCTTTGCTCCATTCCCCCTAGTCCTGTCACCCCCTAATATCCTACTACCAGTCTTTGGGAGGGGGGGATGCTGCAGCAAATCTGTAGCACAGTGATCATAGATCACATGGACTAAGGAGAGGCTGAGCAAAACAATGGAGGAGAAAAGAGAGGTCTAAATATTTGCAGCACAAATTTGGCTTCTTTAATAACAGCCAGGTTATTCTAGGAGGGGTTTTACAGGAAACAAACCAAACCAAACAAGTTTCTGCCCTCCCCATTCCACTTTCAATACCACATATAATCAACCCAAAATAAAGGGTTCCACCCCTATCTTTGTGAAACTCAAACTGAAAAGACATTTCATGAAATCATAGAATCAACAAGGTTGGAAGAGACCTCCAAGATAATTCAGTCCAAGGGTTCTGGCCATTTGTTTAGTTACACTGCCTACATACCACTGTTTAGAAACAAAATCTAGCATGAGATGTGATTCGTTTCATAGAATCATAGAATCAAGCAGGTTGGAAGAGACCTCCAAGCTCATCCAGTCCAACCTAGCACCCAACCCTGGCCAATCAACCAGACCATGGCACTAAGTGCCTCAGCCAGGCTTTTCTTGAACACCTCCAGGGATGGTGTCTCCACCACCTCCCTGGGCAGCCCATTCCAATGCCAATCACTCTCTCTGACAACAACTTCCTCCTAACATCCAACCTAGACCTCTCCCAGCACAACTTGACACTGTGTCCCCTTGTTCTGTTGCTGGTTGTCTGGGAGAAGAGACCAACCCCCACCTGGCTACAACCTCCCTTCAGTTAGCTGTAGACTGCAATGAGCTCTGCCCTGAGCCTCCTCTTCTGCAGGCTGCACACCCCCAGCTCCCTCAGCCTCTCCTCACAGGGCTTTTGTTCCAGGCCCCTCTTTCTTTTCCTCTCCCTTTCTCTACTACTTGGACACAGGAATGTCCAAGATGGAAAGCAAAGAAGGCAAATAAGACAAAGACTTTCAAAGCCATCAAGCAAATATCCTTCCTACCTCCAGCCTGGTCCTGTCCACATCCTTCGGCAGCTTCACGCGGACTCGGTTTGTTACAATCAGGGTCTCGTAGGGATAAATCTGTTCAAAAGACAAGAGCAGATGAGCTGCAGCCAAAGCTGGCTCTGCTGTGTGCAAGTGACTGTCCTGAACTTAGTAATGTAAATGGTACATACTTGCATCCACGTATGCATGCCTGCATACATTTTCACTGGGACAAACATGAACAAAATCAAATTAAAAAGGAACACAGGTAACCTTGCTAGGGAGTGCTGAATCTGAGTGTTCTTCCAGTGGAGGAAAAGCCCTTCTTACCTTGTATTCTGCAAGAGAAGGAGAACAGGGGCACAGTTTAGAGTAGAGAGCATCACAGAAACATGCAGCAACAATCAGGTTGGAAAAAGACCCTCAGGATCATCAAGCCCAACCATTAGTTCTCTACAAAGTTCGCCCTTAAAACTATATCCGCAAGCACCACATACAAATGACTTTAAAACACATATAGGGTTGGTGACTCAACCACCTCCCTGGGCAGCCCATTCCAATGCCTGACCATTCTTCCTGGGGAAAAAAAAAACGTTTCCTCATGTCCAGTGTAATGTCTAGGCTTCTTCTGGAGTCAGCACAACGAACATTTAGGTAGAGGGCAGATTTGTTAGGCTTCATTCCTCTCCTCTCAGCAGTTGTTGGATAACTGCATGAGCTGTAAGCATTTGAGCACCCCCATAAATGCCCAACCTGTAACACTGTCTGCCACCAAAGCAAACAGTCCTTGAAATCAAAGGGTTATCCACCTGCCAGTGCCACTGGGTTACACAGTGAGTGTGCTTGGCACCACCGGGTGTTTCTTTTTGCATGGTGAGAGTGTGAGGTGGAGCGGCAATGACACTGCAATGTACCTTTCATCCCCCAGCTGGCCTCCTGGTCCGTTTCATCCTGGCCTATGTTTTCAGGCTGAAAGACAAAGAAAGAAGCAATATAGCAGCAGAGTACACCCCCAAACCACTCTGCACATTGTTGAGAGAGAGAAAAAACACTTGGTATCACAGGATCAAAATACAGATCCTTGTGAGAGAGAAAAAGTCTCACTTGAACACAAGCTAACTGCTTCAAGCAGGCATGCCAAGTGCTCAGAATGCCCACTGACCTAGGATGGCAGAGGTGCACCTCTGCCTGTAGAAGAGGATGGGGTGTCTGGGTCCTCAGAGACACTGCAAGTGCAGTTTGCTGCCCACACTGCAAGCACCCATAGGTGAGTGGAAGCTGGAGCTTGGATGTCACTCTGAGGGGCAGTGGCAGTCATATCAACCCACTTCACTCCTAAGTCCCTTGGAGCTCTGATTCCTCACAGCTTTCTATGAGGCAGAAAGGTGTCTAAAGGACACCAACTATCCCTCCATGAAGACCTGGCAGGTAAGTTGAAACTGTCACATGCCTTTCCATGGGATGAAGATGTCTTACTGCCCATCACAGATCAAACCTTCTTCCTTCTGCTTTCTGCTTCACACTGCTGATGCCACTAGGACCAGACAGAACTGAGTGTCTACCCCGTAGCTTTGTGCTACCCTCTGTCTTTCCCCTTTTCCAGCAAATTCTATGATGAAAAACATGACAGGAGATCACAAAAGCACTGTAACATGGCATTTCCTTCCCTGAGACTCATTTAGCCTTTAAGGGTGCCAACAGTGTGCACAGCTATGCTCACAATAACCTGCAAGCCTCTTTTTTTGTTTCTTCTTGGGTTGTTTTGCTCTGGGATGGTTGGTTAAAAATAACAAACCACAAAAGCTGGTATGAAGCTGCGATGCAGGCAGAGTGACATCCACTCTGAGAAGAATTTTGGCCTGAAGGGTTTGACCATGAGCAATCTTTTCAGCTTTCATAGTGTTGCGAGATTGGAGCTTTAAGTGGGACGGATGCTGCCATCTGCTGCTTCCATGTCATATTGCATGGCTCTAGCCACACGTCATATTGCATGGCCTCAGCCACACTCATGTCACATTGTGTGGCTCCAACCACACTCATGTCACATTGCATGGCTCTAGCCACACATGTCATATTGCATGGCCTCAGCCACACTCATGTCACATTGCATGGCCCCAGCCACACTCATGTCATATTGCATGGCCTCAGTCACACTCATGTCACATTGCATGGCCTCAGCCACATTCATGTCACATTGCTTGGCTCCAGCCACACTCATGTCACATTGCATGGCCTCAGCCACATTCATGTCACATTGCATGGCCTCAGCCACACTCATGTCACATTGCATGGCCTCAGCCACACTCATGTCACATTGTGTGGCTCCAACCACACTCATGTCACATTGCATGGCCTCAGCCACACTCATGTCACATTGCTTGGCTCCAGCCACACTCATGTCACATTGCATGGCCTCAGCCACATTCATGTCACATTGCATAGCTCCAACCACACTCATGTCACATTGCATGGCCCCAGCCACACTCATGTCACATTGTGTGGCCCCAGCCACACTCATGTCACATTGCATGGCCCCAGCCACACTCATGTCACATTGCAGGGCTCCAGCCACACTCATGTCATGTTGCATGGCCTCAGCCACACTCATAGAATCACAGAATCACAGGATTAACCAGGTTGGAAAAGACCTCTAGGATCATTGAGTCCAGTCTCTCACCCAACCCTTCTAATGAACTAAACCACGGCACCAAGTGCCTCATCCAGTCTCCTTTCAAACACCTCCAGGGACGGTGACTCCACCACCTCCCTGGGCAGCCTGTTCAAGTGGTCAATTACTCTTTCCATGTAGAACTTCTTCCCAACATCCAGCCTAAACCTGCCCTGGTGCAGTTTGAGACTGTGTCTTCTTGTTCACATTGCACAACCTCAGCCTACAAGTGTGGCCAACTCCACTGCTGGTGGACTTTGCCATAGCCTGTCCTGTGTGAAGCCTTTGAATGGCTTCAGTGCCTCAGCAGGACAGTGGCTGGGCACAGGCTGGCCTCTCTCTATCTTTAAGTTACTGACAGTCATTCTGAAAAGCTAGAAGGAAGTTGCTGACTTGTAGGTGTGGCCAGGTTTACCCAGACCCTTTCAGATTCCTAAATCTCATTTGAGCTACTTGCAGTGCTACCTGGGTGCTGCAGAAAGGCATTCAAGCAGCCATATAGGCACAATTAGTCTCAATGTTTAACTCCAAGGGAGAGACATTTAATTGGCTACTGGAAAACTCATAGAAACACAAAATGGTTTGGGTTGGAAGGGACCATCTAGTTCTGACCCCACCTCTGCCATAGGCAGGCACATCTCCTGCTATACCAGGTTGAACACCTCCAGGGAGAGGGCATCCACAACTTTTCTGGGCAGCTTGTTCCAGAGTCTCACTACCCTCACTACAAAGAACTTCTTCCCTCTTCCATCTCAAAACCTTACCCCTTGTCCTGCCACTACAAGCCCTTGTAAAAAGTCCCTTCTCAATTCATTTAGCTGCCTCCTGACAACTGCTCTCTTGAAGCTCCTTCCAATGACCTGCACTCGTATCACTGGGGAGGATTAATCCTGCTCATGCACTTGTACAGCTTTCACATCCTCTGTTGGAAAAAGGGAGGAATTTGAATGAGGTCCTGACCACGTAGTTCAGACACAAATCAATCCTCAGAATGCATGTGCATCTCTGTATGGCCACTCTGTCACTGTTAACCATGGACTGAGGACCCCTAATGCAGGATGACAGAGAGGCAGCAGTGTCAAAGATACCTTTTCCCTAAAGACTGACAAAACTGATTACAAAAGGATAAGAAAAAGAACTCCTGGCCTGGTATCATCATTTTGTTATGCATTTTGCTTTCTAGATTGCTGCCTGCTGTTCTCTCTGCATTGCTCTCTCCCTGCCTTGGAAGAACCATGACTGTCTGCATACTTACACAGAGATGTATGTGCAAATCTTCATGCATACTGAAAAAAAACAGACCAGATGGTTCCAGAAATGCTGTGGGCTGCTCAGAGATTACTATTTGCCTAATTATAAGCCTCTTTATCATTAAAGCTATGCTGTGATCTGCTAATATGTGCAGCCCTGTACATTTTGGAAGAAGAATCAAGACTCCTAATGCTCATCACAGACACAATTAGAAGGAGAAGCCTCAGTCTGTCTTACTCTTGCAGACAGACAAACTGTAACCCACACAGGGTACGAATCTGTCAGGGCTGGCAGCCAAAACACCTTTGAAGTGTTACTAGAGTGCAGATTTCCAGCTAGTCACTAAGCTGCCTATGGATGACAGACTGGAGAATGCATTTAGATGGACACTTACCTGATGTAAGCCATTCCTTCCACAGCCAGGTAGAGAAGCAGATTTGGAATATGGAAATCCTGTAAAAGACATCAGATACAGCTGGATTTTTTTTGGTAAATCTTTCCCAGTCTGAAAAGAAAAAGAAGGTTGGGATCCTAGCACTTTAAAAAGCCTTTGGGTATTTTGGCCTTCTTTCAAACAAATTCTAGTGCTTTAAGTGGGGAAAAAAAAAACCATAAATCATAGAATCATAGAATCAGGCAGGTTGGAAGAGACCTCCAAGATCATCCAGTCCAACCTAGCACCCAGCCCTGTCCAATCAACCAGACCATGGCACTAAGTGCCTTATCCAGTCTTTTCTTGAACACCTCCAGGGACAGCTACTCCACCACCTCCCTGGGCAGCCCATTCCAATGCCAGTCACTCTCTCTGTGAAGAACTTCCTCCTCACATCCAGCCTATACCTTCCCTGGCACAACAAATGAAGATATGGATAAAGTCAATCAGTGAGAGTGTGAGCAGTCAAGAGAAATGAGTTTTTAATATGGACAGAATTGGCAAGGTGGTGTTACCATGGACAGGCTGGATGAGATATGGAGATCAAACTGTGTGTGGCCATTAGGAAACAACTGGGGAGTTTTGATTTTAATACTGGGAGACTAAGAAGAAAGTTTGGAAGTTGCTTTTGGTAAGTGAAAGGACAAAAATTAAAGTGTTTCTGGTTAGTTTCTGAGCTCTTCAGTTTAAGAGGGACAGGGATCTGCTGGAGAGGGTCCAGCAGAGGACTGCGAGGATGATTAGGGGACAGGAGGGCATGGCTGATGAGGAGAGGCTGAGGGACCTGGGGCTGCTTAGTCTGGAGAAGAGAAGACTGAGAGGGGATTTGATCAGTGTTTATAAGTATCTGAGGGCTGCCAGGAGTGGGGGGACAGGCTCTGCTCACTGCTGCCTGGGATAGGACAAGGAGCAATGGGTGTAAGTTACAGCAAAAGAGGTTCCACCTCAACACATGGGGGAACTTTACTGTGAGGGTCACAGAGCACTGGAACAGGTTGCCTAGAGAGGTTGTGAGGTCTCCTTCCATGGAGGCTTTCAAGGCCTGTCTGGATGTGTTCCTCTGTGATCTGTGTTAGATAGCACTGTCCTGCTCAATGACCTCCTTGGGTCCCTCCCAACCCCTAACATCCTGTGAGCCTGTGAGCCTTTGGCAAGTGAAAGGACAAAAAAATGTTTCTGGTTAGTTTTTGGTTAACAAAAATGATACTGTAGGGAAGTGAGAAGCCAAATCAGTTTAATTTACCAGAAGATGAACAAACATGTATCTAAGAAACGTTCCTGATTGCCAGTACAATAAACTCTGATAAACTGATACAAAGAGCCACAGAAGTCAGTTAGCTCAAAGAACTGAATGTACAATGCTTCCCTCTGTCAAAAAACGTCAGCAATCTGTGCCCAGAGGGGAATGCAGGAAGGGGATCCAGACCCCACTGGATTAATAATCCTTCCCCAAGGAGATTATTAGGAATAAGCATATGGAAAGAAAAAACAAAAGATGGCTCAGCAAAGAGCTCACAATGTGCTGAGATCAAGTGAGAACTGCCAGGAGTCAAGCTAAGTTAAGCACTGAAAATGATATTAAAACAAACAGCAGAAGGGCACTGCAGCTATCCAAATAAAAAGGAGAACAAGGAAAGAAGAAAGGAGATCGCCGGGAGTTGCACTGTGTCAGGACACAGCAGAGGTGAAAGGTGACCCAGGGAGGGCCCCAAAGCCATTTCTAGGAATGAAAGGTAGAGTTCTGAGCAAGGAGGCAAAGCAAATGGAATTAGGGTAAGTCAGTGGAAAGAGAATTCCAAGCACCTGATGCACTTAGAATCACAGAATCAGTCAGGGTTGCAAGGGACCACAAGGATCATCTAGTTCCAATCCCCCTGTCATGCCCCAGGTACATCCTACCCTAGAGCAGCCTGGCCACAGCCTCATCCAGCCTGGCCTTAAACACCTCCAGCCATGGAGCCTCAACCACCTCCCTGGGCAACCCATTCCAGCCTCTCACCACTCTCATGCTCAACAACTTCCTCCTCACATCCAGCCTGAATCTCCCCACCTCCAGCTTTGCTCCATTCCCCCTAGTCCTACCACTCCCTGATAGCCTAAAAAGTCCCTCCCCAGCTTTTTTGTAGACCCCCTTCAGATATTGGAAGGCCACAAGAAGGTCACCTCAAAGCCTCCTCTTCAACAGACTGAACAGTCCCAACTTCAGCAAGGAGCAGTAAGGTCCCATTGAATTTCAAGTGCAATACCTCTCACTGTTGGAAAACAGCTGCAGGGTTTTTTTCTATTTAAGAGGGGAAAGAAATAATGAGAAACTACCTCCCCACTTCCAACAGAAAACTTCAGGGAGGACTGAACAAAATTATCCAAATAAACAGAAAAATCTATTACATTCATGCTATTTTTAAGTGGTTTGACATAAAGAAACAGTGCCAGAGTTGCTTGGTAGCTTTCTTTGTTAAGAGAAACAACATCTGCACAACATAATTCTTCCTGGATCTCACCCAGTGCTGTATCAGGCAGCATTTGGTGTTTGGCTGCATGTGGAATTAAATGCAAAGCTGGAGAAGACAGGAGGGGTTCATCAGAGCAATTCCAGTGCTGCCATGTGAGAAATGCACAGCCACAACTGAGCAGAGCTGGGAGAGGAAAGTGCCAGTGTGGGCTGGTGTCGAATGGCAGCTGCCTCATATTTTCACTCATCCTCTGCACACCACAAATAGTTATGGGCTAGCAACACTTTGCTGTCTACACAAAGTTATAAAGCACTGCCAATACAGAGGATGGATTGGGATATCATGAAGAATCACAGGATGTCAGGGGCTGGAGGGGACCTCCAAAGCTCATCCAGTCCAACCCCCCTGCCAGAGCAGGATCACCTTGACCAGATCACACAGGAACACATCCAAGTGGGGTTTGAATATCTCCAGAGAGGAAGACGCCGCAATCCCCCTGGGCAGCCTGTTCCAGGGTTCTGTCACCCTTACAGGGAAAAAAAATTCCTCCTCATGTTTGCAAGAAACTTCCTATGCCTCAGCTTCCCCCCATTGCCCCTTGTCTTGTCCTTGGGCATCACCCAGCAGAGCCTGGCTCCAGCCTCCTGGCACTCACCTTTGCGCCTTTCTAACCACTGATGAGGTCACCTCTCAGTCTCCTCTTCTGCAAGCAGCAGAGCCCCAGCTCCCTCAGCCTCTCTCATAAGAGAAATGTTCCATTCCCTTAATCATCTTTGTAGCTCTGTGCTGGACTCTCAAGCAGTTCTATGTCCCTCTTGAACTGGGGGTCCCAGTATTGGACATAGTTCTCCAGATGCAGCCTCAGGAGGACAGAGTAGAGCTGCCTGAGAGGGCAGGAGAACCTCTCTCGACTTACTAGCCAGAGCCCTCCTAATACACCCCAGAATGGCACTAGCCCTCCTGGCCACAGGAATACATTGCTGGCTCATGGTCAACCTCCCATCAGCTAGGATCCCTGGATCCTTTCCACCTTTGCTGACTTCCAACAGGTCAGTCCCCAGCCTATCCTGCTCCCTGGGGTTGTTCCTTCCCAGGTGCAAGACTCTACACTTTCCCTTGTTGAATTTCATTCCATTTCTTCCTGCCCAAGTCTCCAGCCCTGTCCAGGTCTGGCTGGATGGCAGCACAGCCTTCTGATGTGGCAGCCACTCCACCCAGTTTGGTGGGATAACCTTGAATATTAGAGCAATAGAAAGGGGATAAACTTCAACAGCTCATGGGAAAATCCATGTGCCTGGGGACTAGTGCATACCCCAAACTTCTGCTATTGAAACTGAGAGCTATAATTTGGAAATAATGGAGGAGATAGGCTTAGGCACACAGCTCAAGATGACCTTGAGCAAGTGTTAAATAAAAAAGCAAAAAGGTGGAAATGTCTGTCTTGAGGCAGGTAAGAGAGACAGAGGCTTATAAGAGATGGCAGCAGTAGGAGCAGCAGCAGCAGTGTCAGGCAGTGACAGGAGATCCTGGAAGAATCCTTTGTGCTGTTCTTGTTCACCAGTGTTCAAGTGGGTTAAATCAACTCTGCCAGAGCAGTGGCCTACAGGAGAACTGGGGCAATGAAAGCTCACAGCTGGAAAGAAGGCTTGATAAACTTGAGTCATTTAAGCTAATAAAATTAAGATGCTTTATAGAAGCAAAAGATGTTTTAGAAGCATAATCAACCACCACCTGAGGAGTGCTAGAAACAATGAGCAGGATTTTTCTTTTCAGCCCCACAGGGAGTTTCCATGTCTGATCCAGGGTCATGGTGATGAATGCTGCATGAGGTGACTCGCTTAGCTGTTCCAGTTTGAAAACTAGAAACTTCACAGTATCACAGTATCATCAGGGTTGGAAGAGACCTCACAGATCATCAAGTCCAACCCTTTACCACAGAGCTCAAGGCCAGACCATGGCACCAAGTGCCACGTCCAATCCTGCCTTGAACAGCCCCAGGGATGGCGACTCCACCACCTCCCCGGGCAGCCCATTCCAGTGTCCAATGACTCTCTCAGGGAAGAACTTTCTCCTCACCTCCAGCCTAAATCTCCCCTGGCACAGCCTGAGGCTGTGTCCCCTTGTTCTGGTGCTGGCCACCTGAGAGAAGAGAGCAACCTCCTCCTGGCCACAACCACCCCTCAGGTAGTTGTAGACAGCAATGAGGTCTCCCCTGAGCCTCCTCTTCTCCAGGCTAACCAATCCCAGCTCCCTCAGCCTCTCCTCGTAGGGCTGTGCTCAAGGCCTCTCCCCAGCCTCGTTGCCCTTCTCTGGACATGCTCAAGCATCTCAATGTCCCTCCTAAACTGGGGGGCCCAGAACTGAACACAGCACTCAAGGTGTGGTCTAACCAGTGCAGAGTACAGGGGCAGAATGACCTCCCTGCTCCTGCTGGCCACACGATTCCTGATGCAGGCCAGGATGCCACTGGCTCTCTTGGCCACCTGGGCACTTATCACTCAGAATCATCACAGAATGTCAGGGGCTGGAAGGGACCTCAAAAGCTCATCCAGTGCAACCCCCATGCCAGAGCAGGGTCTCCTATACCAGATCACACAGGAATGTGTTCAGGTGAGTTTTGAGTATCTCCAGAGAGACTGTCTAGTAAGAGAAAGATCAGGGACTTCAGAGGCCAGTAATAAGACTGCTGGGAAATCACTGAACACCAGCAGAGAGCCCTTAGAGTAGGAATGCTCATTGCCTGCTGCCTTTACCTTGTGCTTCATCCGCAGTATCATAGAATCATAGAATGTCAGAGGCTGGAGGGGACCTCCAAAGATTATCTGGTCCAGCCTTTCTGCCACAGCAGGATCACCCAGAGCAGATCACACCTGAACACATCCAGGTGGTTCTTGAGTGTCTCCAGAGAGGGAGACTCTACAATGCCCCTGGGCAGCCTGTTCCAGGGTTCTGTCACCCTTACAGGGAAAATGATTCCTCCTTATGTTTGCATGAAACTTCCTACGCCTCAGCTTCCCCCCATTGCCCCTTGTCCTGTCCTTGGGCATCACCCAGCAGAGCCTGGCTCCAGCCTCCTGGCACTCACCTTTGCACCTTTCTAACCACTGATGAGGTCAGCTCTCAGTCTCCTCTTCTGCAAGCAGCAGAGTCCCAGCTCCCTCAGCCTCTCTCATAAGAGAGATGTTCCATTCCCTTAATCATCTCTGTGGCTCTTATCTGCCTGGCAGTGCCACCAGTGGGCAAAGAGCATGAGGGCTGTGAGACAGACTGAACATCTGCACTGTCACCTCTGCCCTTGCCTGCAAAACGATGCTGCCCTGGAACACCAGTGTGCACTTCAGTTGCTACAGAGAAGACGGATGAGGCAGTTTTGTTCTGTTGCCAAACAATACTACTCAATTAGGAACAAAAAGCTCACTAAGGTAAAGAGCAGCCTGAGAAGAGCCACAGCTCTCCGGAGCTGCCTGCCAGGAGCCGGCCGCGGGCACAGGCGACATCGTGTGGCTGGCTGGAAAAAATCCCAGAGGAGAGTCCAGCTAAAACAGCCCGAAACAAGCTACCGAGACCCACTGACTCCAGCGGGAGCTGCGCTTCACTTAGCCTTTCTTTCCTCCGAACCTAGCTACAAAGTTAAAGACGCTTTGTTTTGCTGTCGCTCTTCAGTTTTATAGACAAAGGGGAAAAGGCTTCAGTAAAAGGCAAGCAGCACATCCTGCTCATCATCTCCTCCAGCTGCTGCTGTGCTGCTGCAGCCCAGCTTCGGAACTAAGAGGCCAAGAGAAAGGCAGCTCTCCCTCTAATTAGGCACCGTCTGAATATCAGCTACTCCCTGCAGGGCTGCGGCTCCTGCTTCTTCCAGCAGGACGTTCGCTCTGACCTGGGTGTGCTGAGACTGCCTCTCATGGGCAGCAAGGCTGGTACAGATCACTAGGGTGACAAAGCTGGTGAGGGGCCTGGAACCCAAACACAAACCCTATGAGGAGCCTGGAACCCAAACACAAACCCTATGAGGAGCCTGGAACACAAACCCTGTGAGGAGAGGCTGAGGGAGCTGGGGGTGTGCAGCCTGCAGAAGAGGAGGCTCAGGGCAGAGCTCATTGCTGTCTGCAACTACCTGAATGGAGGTTGTAGCCAGGTGGGGTTGGTCTCTTCTGCCAGGCAAGCAGCAACAGAACAAGGGGACAGAGTCTCAAGTTGTGCCAGGGGAGGTCTAGGCTGGATGTGAGGAGGAAGTTGTTGTCAGAGAGAGTGATTGGCATTGGAATGGGCTGCCCAGGGAGGTGGTGGAGGTACCATCCCTGGAGGTGTTGAAGCAAAGCCTGTCTGAGGCACTTAGTGCCTGGTTGACTGACTAGGGTCAGGTGCTAGGCTGGACTGGGTGCTAGGTTGGACTAGATAATCTTGGAGGTCTCTTCCAACCTGGTTAATTCTGTGGTTCTACACTAGGTCTCTGCTCTCCCAAATATCTGACCTTTAACATATAGAATTATGGTAAATGGTTATGTATTAAAAATCTACATATGCAAACCCAAGACATAATTACACAGGTGGATGTAAGGAGATGCAAGCTGCATTCTAAATGCCTTCTAATTATAGAGGCCTCATAATGATGTATGTAATGTCATGTGGCCAGGTCTCTTCTAGAGCAGAAAAACACTTCTCCAGTTTGATTAGAGGCTGGACAGGTGAACTCAGGGCTCTTCACTCGCTGTGTTTGGACTCATCATCAGGGATTTGCAATCTGATGCCTACTAACCCCCCTCCACACTGTATTCAACCACTTGGCACCAAACCTATACTCAGAAAAGTTTATTTTCTCTGATAGTTTGCTCAGATACAGCCCTAGAGATGAGGCTGAATGCCAGAATTTTCAGCCATGAGTACAAGAAGAAGAGAAGCTGCTCTGCCATGGCCAAGGGGGCAGGTGACAGATTGCAGGTATTCTGAGCAGGGAAACATTGAGTAGAGAAGGAACTACTTAGGATGTCCCTGGGTATCAAAACAGTCATATCCTTGAATAAAATCATAAAATAATGGAGGGGAAAAAAGTGTAAATGTCAGGAAAACTACCTCATTGTGTAGCTATTGATTGAGGAGCAGGGAAAATTTCCATGAGAGTCAAGAAAAGCCTGGATGAGGCACTTAGTGCCATGGTCTAGTTGACTGCATAGGGCTGGGTGCTAGGTTGAGCTGGATGATATTGGAGGTCTCTTCCAACCTGGTTGATTCTATGAGTCTATGACAGAGAAACATCCACAAAAGGCAAAGGAAAATGAACTACACAATCTATGTGGCACTGGCAGAGAGGTGACATTGATCTTGTGCATTTCTGGATTTAATAGCTCCACATTCCCAAAGTAACAGAAACCTACACAGGAAAATCTGGCATAGAAGAATGACAGGTATAGCAATATGCTCAGGAGAGAAGCTGGCACCATAGGCTGATCCTGGATAACACAGCACACAGTCTGCTACATACTCCTCCCTACTTAACAATGTTCTATGCAAGGACTCGAGTCAGTCATCAGCAAGCTTGCAGATGACACTAAGCTGGGGGCAGATGTGGCTGGGTTGGAGGGCAGAAGGGCTCTGCAGTGGGACCTTGACCACCTGGACAGATAGGCAGAGTCCAAGGGGATGGCATTCAATAGCTCCAAGTGCAGGGTGCTGCACTTTGGCCACAGCAACCCCATGCAGAGATACAGGCTGGGGTCGAAGTGGCTGGAGAGCAACCAGACAGAGAGGGATCTGGGGGTGCTGATTGATACAGTATCACAGTATCACAGTATCAACAAGGTTGGAAGAGACCTCATAGATCATTAAGTCCAACCCTTTACCACAATTCTCAAGGCTAGACCATGGCACCAAGTGTGCCCAGGTGGCCAAGAGAGCCAGTGGCATCCTGGCCTGCATCAGGAATGGTGTGGCCAGCAGGAGCAGGGAGGTCATTCTGCCCCTGTACTCTGCACTGGTTAGACCACACCTTGAGTCCTGTGTCTAGTTCTGGGCCCCCAGTTTAGGAGGGACATTGAGATGCTTGAGCATGTCCAGAGAAGGGCGACGAGGCTGGGGAGAGGCCTTGAGCACAGTCCTACGAGGAGAGGCTGAGGGAGCTGGGATTGGTTAGCCTGGAGAAGAGGAGGCTCAGGGGTGACCTTATTGCTGTCTGCAACTACCTGAGGGGTGGTTGTTGGCCAGGAGGAGGTTACTCTCTTCTCTCAGGTGGCTAGCACCAGAACAAGAGGACACAGCCTCAAGCTGTGCCAGGGGAGATTTAGGCTGGAGGTGAGGAGAAAGTTCTTCACTGAGCGAGTCATTGGACACTGGAATGGGCTGCCCGGGGAGGTGGTGGAGTCCCTGGAACTGTTCAAGGCAGGATTGGATGTGGCACTTGGTGCCATGGTCTGGCCTTGAGGTCTGTGGTAAAGGGTTGGACTTGATGATCTGTGAGGTCTCTTCCAACCCTGATGATACTGTGATACTGTGACGCTTCTCTCAATATATCTGTAGGAAAGCACCAGATCAACTCCAGACAGCTTCCAAACACACCCAACATGTGTATCGTTTAGGTGTTCACCTCCAGGCAGTGATTAATAGATGTTAGGTGTATGAGGTGCTCAGACTTGGTCTGCCCTGCACAGGGAACGCAACAGGACTCCTTGTACACGTGTGTGCAATTTCTGGTGGGGATCAAATCCCTTTAAGCTACACCAGTGAGACCGATGATCCAAAATAACTTCTCTTTATCTTGTTACAGCCTTGTGACAGGCTTTGTAGCATCTGTTTTTCCTCTTCCTTGCATAGCTAAGCCATAATTTCCTTAATATAAGTTGATGGAGCCAGCTATCATATTACCAAACTGCCCACAAGGCTGACATCCCAGCCCTGCTGCCAGACGTGCCTCGCATTGGGTGCATTCCTTTGGAAAACTGCTTCCCCAGCTTGCTTACCCCAGATGACCTGTGGCTGCTGCATGGTGCAAAGTGGAGGAGGCAGGGACAGGAATGACCCTTTGCTCAAATTCATTTAACCTGGGTTTTTGTGTCATCAGTCTAACCTAAAAATCAGGCTTGACTCTGGCAACCACTTCCGTCACCTCCTGGCTTGCTAAAATGCGGAGTAAGAAAGTGTGCAGCACATGCTTTTGGCATTGGCAGCTAGCATGGGCACGTGGGCTTCCAGCAAGTATTGAGTAACAACATTTCCCCCATTATCCCACCTGGATCTGCAAGCACAGTATCACAGTATCATCAGGGTTGGAAGAGACCTCACAGATCATCCAGTCCAACCCTTTACCACAGAGCTCAAGGCCAGACCATGGCACCAAGTGCCACGTCCAGTCCTGCCTTGAACAGCTCCAGGGACGGCGACTCCACCACCTCCCCGGGCAGCCCATTCCAGTGTCCAATGACTCTCTCAGGGAAGAACTTTCTCCTCACCTCCAGCCTAAATTTCCCCTGGCATAGCTTGAGGCTGTGTCCTCTCATTCTGGTGCTGGCCACCTGAGAGAAGAGAGCAACCTCCCCCTGGCCACAACCACCCCTCAGGTAGTTGTAGACAGCAATAAGATCACCCCTGAGCCTCCTCTTCTCCAGGCTAACCAATCCCAGCTCCCTCAGCCTCTCCTCGTAGGGCTGTGCTCAAGGCCTCTCCCCAGCCTCGTCGCCCTTCTCTGGACACGCTCAAGCATCTCAATGTCCCTCCTAAACCGGGGGGCCCAGAACTGAACACAGGACTCAAGGTGTGGTCTAACCAGTGCAGAGTACAGGGGCAGAATGACCTCCCTGCTCCTGCTGGCCACACCATTCCTGATGCAGGCCAGGATGCCACTGGCTCTCTTGGCCACCTGGGCACACTGCTGGCTCATGTTCAGGTGGGTATCAATCAGCACCCCCAGATCCCTCTCTGTCTGGCTGCTCTCCAGCCACTCCCACCCCAGCCTGTATCTCTGCATGGGGTTGTTGTGGCCAAAGTGCAGCACCCTGCACTTGGAGCTATTGAATGCCATCCCCTTGGACTCTGCCCATCTGTCCAGGCAGTCAAGGTCCCGCTGCAGAGCCCTTCTGCCCTCCAACCCAGTCACATCTGCCCCCAGCTTAGTGTCATCTGCAAACTTGCTGATGACTGACTCCATGCCCTCATCCAGATCACCTGTGAAGATGTTAAAGAGGATGGGGCCCAGCACTGATCCCTGAGGGACACCACTAGTGACAACAAATAATGCTTATTCTAAGTTAATCTTTGGAGGAAAGTGTTTATGGTCATGATAGAGAAGAGAGGGCTCTACAATATTTAAAACACATAATGTTTGTATCAAACAGTAGTGCAAGGACAAGTCAACAACCTGCCCTGATGCTATCATCCTATTGACAACTGCGTAACATAGGTTCTTCTGTGTGTTAACGAGGGGCAAGTTTTGGTGGTAGAGAACCTTGTTGTGGAAGGCCAAACCAGGCCAAAATAGGCCTAAACATGTATTGGCTTGCCCAAACATGTTTTTCTGCTCTCCCTCCTTCTGCTGATGGGACAAGCAACCACGGGAAAGAAAGACAAAAGGCTTCTGGTGCCTCCATGTCTGTCCAAACTTGTGCACAAGGTACCTGCACATGTTTATACCTAAAACATCACAGTATCACCAAGGTTGGAAGAGACCTCACAGATCACCAAGTCCAACCCTTCACCACAGCGCCCAAGGCTAGACCATGGCACCAAGTGCCACATCCAACCTTGCCCTGAACTGCCCCAGGGACGGCGACTCCACCACCTCCCCGGGCAGCCCATTCCAGTGTCCAATGACTCTCTCAGGGAAGAACTTTCTCCTCACCTCGAGCTGAAATTTCCCCCGGCGCAGCCTGAGGCTGTGTCCTCTCGTTCTGGTGCTGGCCACCTGAGAGAAGAGAGCAAGCTCCCCCTGGCCACAACCACCCTTCAGGTAGTTGTAGACAGCAATAAGGTCACCCCTGAGCCTCCTCTTCTCCAGGCTAAACAATCCCAGCTCCCTCAGCCTCTCCTCATAGGGCTGTGCTCGAGGCCTCTCCCCAGCCTCGTCGCCCTTCTGGACACGCTCGAGCATCTCAGTGTCCTTCCTAAACTGAGGGGCCCAGAACTGAACACAGTACTCGAGGTGTGGTCTGACCAGTGCAGAGTACAGGGGCAGAATGACCTCCCTGCTCCTGCTGACCACACCATTCCTGATGCAGGCCAGGATGCCACTGGCTCTCTTGGCCACCTGGGCACACTGCTGGCTCATGTTCTGTCCTAAAAAGGTAAAAGCAAGTCCTGACTTCACCTAATATGGTTAAGCTTGGCAAACTGCCATTCTCATTGGTTAATCTGTGTCCAAAGGCCCATTAGACTCAGGCTACGTTGATAAAAGAGATAAGCAGGTTACCTAACATGCTGCTGCTGGCATTGCTTTTGCCTAATGTGGTCTCTGCTTCTGGCAGTGATCCTACCATTGCCTTCTGCCATTGTACATGCTAAGCTATAAGCTGCTACATAGTAACAAGCTCTGATGCTTAGGGTTTGTCTACCTGGGACGGCTTAGAGTTTGCCAGGGAACAGGCAACAAATTCCTCCACACGATAGGCTTGCTTAGCCTGCATGACATAGTGCCAAGACTGCACATCTGCATGACATCCTGCCTATGCCTGCAAGTCTTCTGCCAATACTGAGAAGCCCTGGAAGGGACACACAGATCACCCAAAAAGAACCAGGACCAGGCCAGAGATTGTCTGCCTCTTTCCCCAGCATTCTTGCTAAAGCCCGAGAAGATTTAGAAGCCTCTCAACAGATGACAAGGCACTTAACAGAACTCCCTGCAAGTGTTTGGGTGCTGTAGTTAGCCCTGGGAAATCCAGAGACTAATATTTCTGAGAGCAAATACTCAAAGCTTCTTTAGGAAGACTGTAAGTGAATGCAAGTGCCTTCTGCCTTAAAGCAGAGAGAAGCTTTCTGAGACCATCTCGTGGGCAAACAGCATAACTGACTGCAAGAACCTCTCTTCCTGTTCAATTGAGTTCAATGATTGTACTACTGCTAGCTATTTCTTAAGTGCTCTAGATCCTGTTATTCCTTTATGTAATATATCCATGAGTGTTGCAAAGAGACTAATATTATTAAAAATGACTGGGCAGGTGGTGAGAGAGTCCTGAATATCAAAACTAATACAATATATTAATTTTGAAAAAAAAAAAAAACCCTCTCACATTCCATTAATACCCTCCATAACAAACCTCTGCTCTCCAAAAGCTTTCTTTTACAAGCACTTCTTCTTCTGTCCCTAAAATGAAACTGTGAATAGCTTCACTATCCAAATCTGGTGAAAGACCTGGAACACAAACCCTATGAGGAAAGGCTGAGGGAGCTGGGGGTGTGCAGCCTGCAGAAGAGGAGGCTCAGGGCAGACCTCATTGCTATCTGCAACTACCTGAATGGAGGCTGTAGCCAGGTGGGGTTGATCTCTTAAATCAGGCAACCAGCAACAAAACAAGGGGACACAGTCTCAAGCTGTGGTGGGGGAGGTCTAGGCTGGATGTTAGGAGGAAGTTGTTGGCAGAGAGAGTGATTGGCATTGGAATGGGCTGCCCAGGGAGGTGGTGGAGTCACCATCCCTGGAGGTGTTCAGAAAGAGACTGGCTGAGGCACTTAGTGCCATGGTCTGGTTGACTGGCCAGGGCTGGGTGCTAGGTTGGACTGGCTGAGCTTGGAGGTCTCTTCCAACCTGCTTGATTCTATGATTCTATGGTCTGAAGGCGCTGAACGCTAACCAGCCACAGCAAAGCAGAACTGACAAAGAGGTGTAATTAGGACAGGGAAACAAAGCCACAGGCCAGGTAAGGAGCTGTAACATGGATGAAGCTGCAGCAAGGGCCACCTCGCTGTGCGGGCAGGCCAGGGGCTGCAGGGCGCAGCACTCACGGGAGTAGCCGGCGGTTGTGCCCTCCTGGGCCCGCGGGAAGCTCTCTCGGTCACTTCCAGCAGTGAGAGACAGGGATCGTGTGTCCAGGTCCGGGGAGTTAGTCCTGGTGTCCACATCCCCTTTCAGAATAAGCCAGCTGGTCTTTAGCTGGAGAGAGTAAAAACCCTGTTACAAGATTCAGGACTTAACATCTAATACACCTAACCTGGTGGACTGGTAGAACTGGTTGACTATAGCATGACTTAGACACCACAGCTACCAAAACCTGCTGACTTCCATCTGGGCTAGGGACAGTGACAGCTTCTCTGTTAATCAGGCAGCCCACTGTGACCCACTTCAGATGACTGTAGAATTGTTTTGGTTGAAAAGACCTCTAAGACCATCTAACCCAGTCACTCTCTAACTTTGCCAAGCCTGGTGCTAAAGTATGATGCACTATGTGACTTTTATTAACCCAATGTTAACCTTTTTGTTGTACCTAAAGCAGAAGTCCACAGGCTCAGCTGAATCACCTGTCTGTGTATTGGGGACTGCAGGAAAACTCATGAGCTCATTGCTCTTCATCTCAATATCCCCACTTCTTCTTCCCTGTAGAATGTAGGATCTGAAACTTCTGAGTGAGAGATGAATCCTAGAATGGTTTTGGTTGGAAAACACTTCAAAGATCATTGAGCTCAAGCATTATCTAATTCTACACTGCTCTTCATGGACAGACCTAAAAGTAGTAATGATTCTTTCCTTCACATGACAGGACACCTTTGTGTCAGAACACATTCTAAGCAACAGCTGCTTCAAGGAAGATCAATACTCAACTTTTATTCCTCCTGATCATTACCTTCCTGCTGTCCTGATCCAAGCCGACATCCTCCCCTTCTGATCTTCTTGCTGCTGGAAGATTAAATTCATTATAAAAATTAGAATAGATGACATTAATCTTTTTCTTCCCCTCCCCCCTGCCCCTCTCTGTTTTGGATGTGGTTATTTTCCAAATGTTTTTAAGAGGGGAAAAAAAGGCAATTGAAAAGAACCAAACCAGAGATGACAATGTATGTGGTCACTGCGAGCAGTGCAGTCAGTTTCTGTGTTACCTTAGCCATGGAAAGTATATTTGGTCACACAGATACACTGTGGTTTACACACCTCAGCCTCCTACATTCCCAAAAAGGATAGGCAATGATGATAGTAAAGAAGATAGGAATAAATTTGGTATTATCTCTTCATGAAACCTGCAAAAGAGGCTGTGTCAGACTCTAAAATTCACAGTTCTTGGACCAATCACTTTTCTGACTGCATTTTCCTCTTCAAAAAAATAGTCTTTTCACAAGAAAAGAACCCCAAACTATCGTTATTTTACTGTTGCCTTATCTTCCTGTAACCTCCCACCTTGCTGACAAGAAAACTCAAAACTGAAACCCTCAAAGCTATTCATTACAGAGGTCCCAACCATACAGTGTGGTGTTCCTTTATCTCTTTATCTCCCAGAAGAATTGTTTCAGCCACCTCAGATGCTTCCAGAAAGATATTTTCCACCATTTCAGAAAATCTCCCCAAATTTGAGTCTTAGTTGCCTTTGTCTCACTCTGTGTTGTTTTGGGGAGACATTTGATGGTACAAAGCTGGAGTAATGCAATGATCTAACCTAATCTTAAGCCCAGGAGAAGTCATCACAACCAGAAGTTTGTCTGCAAAAAGGCAACACAAGAACCTCATGCAGCACAATCTGGCCAGAAAATGCATTTATTGATAATAGAACCAGTGTGGTAATACAACAGTTAAGGCTAAGGTGAGATTCTCAGAGGTAGAAGTGGGGAGGAGATCAAGTCGAGCTGTTGGAAATGCCCTCTCCGTTTCCCCAGGCAGCACATTGGCAGAGGATCTACCCTGCCTCTAAACAAGGGCAAAAAGCCACCAGCAGCAGCACTGCAATGCTGTGTTGTTGTGTTTTCTGGTGCCATCACAAGGCTCACACCCAAATCAGAGCTGTTTTGCTTGAGGAGGTGATACTTGGAAGTTGACCAATTGCAGAAGGGAAGGAAAAGCTATGGTTGAGGAGGTGAACATCTGTACCTGTGAGGGCTGGGTTGGGTTTTTTCTCAACTTAAGGTGGCAAAACAAAGCTGGGTCATTTAAAAAAAGGCATGGAAAGTCTTACAGTTTTCAGAGTTAGCTGAGAGCATCCTGATGAGAGCATTTTCCCTAGAATAGTTTTGGTTGGAGAGGACCTTTAAGGTTATCAAGTCCAGGATTATCCAACTCCACACCATCTATGCCCACTAAGGCACGTCCTGAAGTGCATGTTTCTTGAACACCTCCAGGCATGGTGACTCCACCACCTCCCCAGGCAGTCTGTACCAGTACATGACCAGGTGGCAAGCTCCTTCTCTAAGACACAGACATGTTCCTAGCTGACAAATAATTCCCTACACTGCAAGAAAGACTGAAAACAGGTTCAGTGATATTTTGGGAGCTTCCAATCACCAGTCAGTGAGTTGCTCCAGCTTATAAGTGTGGATCTTGCTCTCACTAAATCAGAAATTCACACAGAGAACCTGATGCATTTTTGGAAGCTGCTTTTGTTTCAAGACAAAGATGTCTCCAAAGACAAAAATCTAAACAAGTTTAATCCAAAGCATTATGCAGAGATTTCAAACGTTCCATGGGATGCTGAGCATCAGACTTCAAAGAGATGGAGAGAAGTGCAACCAGAATCCACGGGGGCTGTAAAAGCCTGTCCCTCCCAAGTTCCTGGGAAGGCTTTATAAAACACATCCTTGGCAGATAAATTCAAGTGGCCTGAATTTCATCAGTGCTGAGCATTAGCTTCACCACAACAAAGATCACTCAGTCCTGCTGTGAACCCCAGCAAGAACTGCATGTCTCAAACAGACCAGTGCCAATAGTGCCAAAGAGCCAATCCCTTCCTTTTTGCCTTCCTGTTTTGAATGATGTTCAAATACTCCTGGACAGTGAACATAGACAGAAGAGCAATCGTGTAGGCTTCCCCACTCTTCACTTTCCAACTCCTTGCTCTCAGCCTCTTGCATGTTCCATTTTGTCCACTCTGAAGTTGTGTGTTTATGATAGAAACACAGAAGCCGTAGCTACAGCAAATCTGTTGGGCACTGCTGTAAGTGAAACCTTTCACAGCCAAATGTTTTAGAAGAGCTTCTTGCACTTTTTTGTTTGAAAGAACATTTTTGTGCTTGTTTATTCAAACGTGGTCTCTTCAATGAAGGAATGTTCTCTGGCTCCTTTTCAACATCTATTAGTTCAGTGTCCCCTTAGCTTGAGGAGCTGAATCATCAGCTGCTTATGCTTTAGCCAGGAGTTCTTCCAGAACAAGAGGTGAATTTTATTTAGTTCATTGCTGGGGGGGGTTATCTGGTTAGTTTTGGGGTTTGTTTTATTTTGAGTTACAGAAAACTCTGGTTTTGCTCTTCCACAGTCAAACAAGGAGCACATATTTTTGACACAACCCCGTAGAACATCTACCATCTATAAAAGAGAGTTTAAAACATCTATCCTGTGCTAGTTTGCAGCTAACTAGAATGTTTTGGTGAGAAGAATTAGATTGCAGGCTGTGAAAGGGAAACAATGGTGATGTCTGCTGCACTCATAGGCTTGCTGAGATGTATAAGAACAAGAACACAAACACAGATAGCACAGTGGCTGTCTGGGCTTTGGGGCTGCACTTCTCTCTCTAACCTAACCTGCCGTCTGTGTGACTAAATCCATCTGCTTCCTAACCCACTGCCCGACCCTTCAATCTTCCTTGGGCATAAGGCAAGATCTGGGGTAAGGGGGAGGGGTGAGAGGAAGGTTGGTTGGGAGCCCCTCCTGGGGACTCAGGTTTCTGGGAGGGCTGTTGTGTTTCTGTATTACCTTTCACCTTGTCTATTTCTGTCTATAGCTGTACATATTGTAACTATCTGCTTGTATCTTGTGCTAAGATGTAAATGCAAAGCTTCATTCAATTTCCAGAGCCACTGGGTCTAGTTTGGACTTGGATTTTCCAAAGTGTAGAGGAGCAGGGAACACCCAAACCATCACATATCATTCTTAACTTCTAGCTATGGCTGATTGGCTGATTTAATTGTTTTACTGCTCTCTCCAGTGATTATGAGGGGCAGCTCCTTGCAGCAGTGCAAAACAGAGAGAATCCAGACTTCAATTGAGTATCTGATGGATGAGAAATTGATATAAAAATGCCTGGGCTGAAAGAAATAATAAAAGCTGCTTAGAATCCTGTCTGGAAACCAAAAATATCTATAAAGTGAAATGACACAGCCAGGGTACAGGACATCAGAGATGTGGCATCAGGTTGTGTAAGTCAGTGAAGCTTACTTCATAGAACCATAGAATCACAGAATCAGTCAGGGTTGGAAGGGACCACAAGGATCATCTAGTTCCAACTCCCCTGCCACAGCCAGGGACACCCTACCCTAGATCAGCCTGGCCAAAGCCCCATCCAGCCTGGTCTTAAACACCTCCAGCCATGGGGCTTAAACCACCTCCCTGAGCAACCCATTCCAGCCTCTCACCACTCTCATGCTCAACAACTTCCTCCTCATGGCCAGCCTGAACCTGCCCATCTCCAGCTTCACTCCATTCCCCCCCAGTCCTGTCACTCCCTGAAAGCCTAAAAAGTCCTTTCCCAGCTTTTTTGTAGCCCCCTTCAGATCCTGGAAGGCCACAAGAAGGTCACCTGGGAGCCTCCTCTTCTGAACAGCCCCAACTCTTTCAGGCTGCCCTCACAGGAGATACTTACTGAATCCTTCCTTGGACAGTTAGACAAAGTGCTACTTCGTTTTCACCTGACATTTTCCCTTTTCAGTTTCAGATTGTAGGGCCAGAATGAAAGCACAGAATGCAGCAAACTGATTTGGAAGTCAGTATGTGTTTGTTTACAGAGCCACACAGAGGAAAGAGCAACAGAGAGAAGCAGACTGTACCATGCTGTTTGTAGATAGGAGGTTTCCTATAGATGTTATCTTTTACACCAGTGTCTGAGGAAGAGGAAAGAGAAAGAAGAAAAGAGTAAACAAGCAGTTCAGACCAGCTGCTCCTGACTCCTCTCAACAACACTCAAAATGCAACCACTCCAGCAAATACTCCATACTCAGTCAGTGCTTTGTCCATCATTACTTAGTACAAGAGAATGAAGCTTTATCCATCATCTGTTGGGAACAGTAATATTAAATGTAGTGATTCTGTAGAATCCCTACATTTAATATTACTGTTCCCAACAATCATCTTTATGTATTTTGAACATTAGCTGTCCCTGCCTGTGCAGCTTGCTCCCCTCTACATCCCTTAAAATGCTTTAAGACACCTTGGATGTCATCCACTTGCTGAAATGTAGGTGGTTACATCTGTACCACCACTGTATACTCCAGAGGCAGCACTTGTCACTGCTTCAGATAGAACTCCTGGACAACAGCCTGCTGTAACAGTCACACTTGGAAAGGGACTGTCTCTATGAACTGTGCAGGAAATGGAGATGTTCAGATACAGATGTTTAAACCTGAAATGCTCAGCATTCTTACTGTAAAGGCCTTTGTATTGTGGGGCTACCTTGGCCTTCCAGGAATTGTTTGAAAGCACCCAGAGCCACAGTCCAGGGTTCCTATATCTTCATAGAAAGGTAAAGCTTGGAAGGGACCTCTGAAGATTATCTAGCCCAATCCATCACATTGTACAGGCATCAGATTAATTTGGTGCTACAGCTCTGGGCAGATAGAGTTACTAATTACAGTGTGTGAGCCCAGAAGCTGACCTTAAATACACAGACTGTGCCACTGAACAGGTAGATGTGCTCAGGCAGCCCAAAAAGCCAACGAGTGTGGACCTGAATTTAATGTGCTTGTTGACTGAATGTGATCTTGAATGCGAGCTTCCCAAAGCTCTAAAGTCTCCCAGCTATGTTGAAAGCCTATGTTAATATGTCTTGTTAATTCAGAAATTAGATGGATGAGGAAAAATGCAACACCAAAAACCTCCTCAGCTTCCATGCTGCACACGAGTTCAACAGACCTGTGCAGCCATGGCACTATAAATCATTTTATCTTCTTAGGCTAAATAACATTTATCACTGTGTGCCTGCTCTAACACAGGTTTTTATATGTAAGCATAGCTCCCTAACTGTTATTTCTGAGACAAAGTTTAACAGGTAATAGATCTTAATTTCTCTGACATTTTCTTCTCCTGCAGTTCAAAATCCACAAATCAATGCAAAAAAATACCCAAACCAAACCCAAAAACATTCGGAAGAGAACAAACAGGTACCAGCAATTGAAGATCAAAAGCTAAGCAGTGAATGCCTACCTGGAATATGGAAATGCCTAGGAGCCTGCTGATAGACAGAAGGTGAAGATTTGCTGTCTGAGTACATGGATAAGCTTGGAGTGCTCCGGCCACTTTCACTGCCTCCAAGGGGAAGAGCAAAGAAAGCAGATAAAAGAAAAAAAAATGGAAAGCAAAGTAGAGTATTTCAAGCATAAAAGCTTGTTCAGTATGACTTGTTAATCCAACAGTTTGAAATGCATGAGGATCTGTAAAAGCCCTTAATTTCCAGCACAGGGTATTGGCTCAGACTCCCAAAATCTCAGTTCATCCATAATGAATATCTGCTAGGCAATATCAGATGGCACTGCCCCACTTGGAAACTGAAGCTTCTGTTTTCACAACACTTCAATGAAGAGGGGGGAAATAAAAGGATAAGAGCATCCACTACCTTGTAAGGTGTCTCACACTGCTCCCAGCTGAATCATCTATCAATCAAGGCTTTTAAAAGCATAATGCTATGGCTCATGCATGGCCTGCCCCTGACGAAACCAGCCATGAAATCATCCCACAGCATTTAAATTATCTCAGAGCAGGACTGGACCAAACCCCAGATGTTACAGCTAAGTCAAACATTCCTGAATCCATCAGTGACAAAACCAGATGTTGGAATTGGGTTCTTAATTGCAAACTTCTCCCACAAATAACATGCCACAGCATTTCTTACGTACGCAGACAAGGTTGGATTATCAAGTCATGGGTCTATAATGCCATAGTCACATCCTCACAGTTCAAGACATACGTAGGGCTGATCCATACTTCCATCCTGATTCCATGATTTCCACTTGTTTTGTCAAATGCTCTAATGAGCCCTTCATTCCCTCTCAGCTGGGCTCCCCAAGGAGCATTCTATGGCATTATAGTGCTGCTCAGCAAACAAAAAAGTAAAGCTCTACTTTTTTGGGACTTGTAAAATCCGCTTCATTGACAGCACTGTAAGCAACTGGAAGCCAGACATGACATTTACTCCAACAGAAAAGGGTTGTTAACTTGCTGTTACTGGTTTAGTGTGGATGAAGCATAAATTTAATGGGCTGTAATGAGGAAATTATAGCAAGTTCTGTGAGGGTGAAGAAGGTGCAGCAGCTCAGAGTGCTCTAGCTGGAAATGAATTCTGCCTCTGGGGAGAGCAGGTTTTATAGCCATAAAACTTCTGAAGTACCATAACTGTCCATGTTGTGACCATGGAGGGGGTCTCTGCCTCTGCTGACAAGCAGTGGATGCATGGCCATTGGTCTGTCACCAAAGCCAGCCTGGACATGCACTGCCAAAGTCAACTGGGTAGTGTCACTGAGCTCAGCAGGAGCAGAACCAGGCCAGGCAAAGACAGAGGAAGATGCTGGGTGTTGCATGATGAGGTACCAACTAATCCATCTGAAATGTTGTGTCTGCCTTTTTCACAGTTGGTGAAGAATTAAAACTCCCAAACTAGTTAGCTGTTCCCACTCTGTACTCATTAGCAGTGCCTCCTCTCTCAAAAACTGTGGTCTGAGCAGTTGGGAAGTGCAGATGCCAGCTGCACACACTGATAGCCTATGGTGTTTCCAAACAATAAAGGAAGAATTAGGGAGCTACTGAAAATCACCACCAGCCTGCAGTCAGCTCAGCCTCAGACAAGGAACTAAAAGTTATGCAGTCTCTTGGAATCATAGAATCAGCCAGAGTTGGAAGGGACCACAAGGTTCATCTAGTTCCAACCCCTCTGCCATGCCCAGGGACATCCTACCCTAGATCAGCCTGGCCACAGCCTCATCCAGCCTGGTCTTAAACACCTCCAGCCATGGGGCCTCAACCACCTCCCTGGGCAACCCATTCTAGCCTCTCACCACTCTCCTGCTCAACAACTTCCTCCTCACGGCCAGGCTGAACCTACCCATCTCCAGCTTTGCTCCGTTCCCCCAAGTCCTGTCACCACCTGGTAGTCTAGAAAGTCCCTCCCCAGCTCTTTCGTAGGTCCCTTTCAGATCCTGGAAGGCCACAAGAAGGTCACCTGGGAGCCTTCTCTTCTGCAGACTGAGCAGCCCCAACTCTTTCAGTCTGTCCTTATAGCAGAGCTGCTGCAGCCCTCTGAGCATCCCAGTGGCCCTCTTGGTTTTGGCTTCACTCTTGGAAGGAGAGCAGTGGGGACAGGTGTTCACTGCTCAGCTGTGAGTTCCCTCTCTGCTCTTGCTACCCAGATACTTGCCCATCCCTGCCAGGTGAAGAAGCCCCAGCATCACTTGAATGCAAAGAGCAGTGGCAGACTCTTACTCAAGTAAGGTCCCTCCCAACTCCACAAAGCTCGTGGTGGTGTTCATTCCAGTGTGCTGTGACTGCTGGAACAATTTGATTTCAGAAGAAAATGAAAGTTTTCCAGTGATTCTTGCAGTGTATTCATTTCTAATGCCCTTTCCAATGATACACTCATTACACAGTATGAATATAGAAAGATATATTCATGCATGACCTGCATGAAAAGAAATCACTTCCCTGAGCAGTGACCCCATGGTGCTGGCACTGTGCACACATAGAGAGTTGCTCTTCAGGGACAGGGCAGAGTGCCAGCGAGCAGTCAGGAGGAAGCATACATTAAGAGGAATAAACTTGTAAAGGAATAGGATGCAAGTGCAAGCAGCAGGGGACAGCAAATCTGCAAAGTGCTCGATGTCAGGATCCTCTGTGTGGAGCAGTTTGCAAAGCCATCAGCTCCTAACTTGCGCGGAAGGGAAACACTAAGGATGAAAGGAGGGCAAAGGTTCTTGCTGCAGCCTGCTCACACAAGCTGACACACATTTAAACTGTCAATCTGCCACTTGGATCTACTGTTTGGATCCAAGAGCTGTTGCACTTCATATGTTATATATACATATATATATATATAAAGTATTAAGAAGTATTTAATAATAAAGCAAATGAAAGAGTCATACAGAAAGCTCATGTGTGGGAACTACAAACAGTCATTTAATCCAGCCTAGAATTAACATCTCTCAAATGAGGCTTTGCCATGAGTTTGCCCCTTTCAAGCTCTTCCTGTCATACACAGAAGAAGAACTTCAAATAAGGTGTCAGGGAAAATAAAGCTACCAGGCAGAGCATGTTATCAAACTTCTGGTTTTGTCTTCCACCACAATCAGCTGCAGGCTGTGATCTGCTCTACTGGCCAAGGCAGAGCTAAAAAAACAGAATCATGAACTCTCCTCTGGATTTTGTTTAACTTGGAAAGAGGATGGAAAGGTTTACTTTGAACCCCAGTGTCAATCACAAAAGCTTCCTTGTGTCTCTTGGCTGCTGCCAGGGTAGGCTGCTCTTTCAACCTTCTTTATGCGGAGCCGACTGACCAGAGCTCAGCACATGCTCCCTTTTCAAGGGATTGTTAGGAGCAGTCTAATGCTGTTTGTGTCTCCTCCCTAGTCAGCTTTCATCTTATCTGGAAGATGGGAAACTTGATAAGCAAGTTACAGCAAGAGCTGCCTAAGTTCAGGACTGAACAACAAACAGATACCACTGACCTAGTGAGGGAGATGTCAGAGCCTCCTCCTGAAACTGGATCCTTTCATATCTCTGCACACTGCATCAAGCTAGACAAAGTGTTTTGAAGTTGGACTAATTCTTCTAAGGCTTTCAGAGCCAAATAAACGGACTTTGGAAGCTATGCTGCTGTAGTAGAAAGGCAAGAGACTTTTCATCATGTTTAAGCAGGCGTTCTTTCAGCAGGGCTCATCATGGCCTGACCGCTCACTGACTCCACCATCTCCAAGTGTAAGCACTGAGGATATCACACCCTGCGATTTGCAAGGGCATGAACTGTGAAGCTTCCTTGAAGTGAAGCTACGATAGGATTTATTCTGAAGATAACAACCCTTAAAAGAGCACAACCAAATAATTTGCATGATAAATGCTCACCCTGCTGGCTTCACGGGAGCTTGGCTACAGTGTGCTGAAGGAGGAACAACCACTACCAAATGCCTGTCACTCTCAGGAAGGGTATGATGCAAACTCAGTGAAGTCAAAAGGAAGATTCTGCTTTAATTTCCCCGGGGTAATAACATTTCTGTCTCCTGCAAGCTTAATATGACCACCGTGGAGTGCTGCTTTCACAAAGATTACTTCTCAGCCACGCACTGGGGTTGGATTTAATCCAGGTTTTAAATCAGTGCCATTTCACTTTTCAACAGCTGAAGTGGCAGCATCACCCTTGGTCTGGATATAAAGCAACTATTGGTACAGTCCTCCTCTTCCCACACTAACCACTTTAAAGCAAGCAAAAAAATAGCACATTGACACCCTCTGAAAGGCTTCTTCAACCAAGGAGGAAACAAAAAGCCTGCACCTGCTAGATTAAAAATAAATCAGAGCTCTCAAAGAGGATGAGGGCAAAACTTTTGCCTCCTTGTGGACTGAGACGTTAACTCAGTGTGCAACGGCCAATAACTTGCACAGGCTCTACAGGGCTCAGGATTACCTGTACAGGGAAATGACAGACAAGCCTGCCTGCCTCCCAGCAGTGTTGAGAGGCACCACAAGCTACTGCTTGCAAAATATTTGAGCTCCTTGATTAAAAAGTGCAGCAAAATGACAGAATATTATCGCTCAGATCACACTACTAATAATTGTTTGGGCGCAAGGGGCTGCCACTTGAGGATTTCTTCCTCCAAACAGCAGCAGTAAGTAATTGCTGCTGCTCTGAGCACCAGCAGGTAGCAGAGGAACTCGTTTTAATAGGAGTGCTGCTAAGCAACTGCGGGTGGGCTTTGGAATAAAGCCTTCCATGGAGTGAAGTTGTGCACTGCAGCACACAAAAGAGGTTTTTCTCACTCGGTACAGCAGGCAGAACAACATCAGCCAAATGTAGAGGACAGCTCAAAAAACCTGCCCAAGCAGTGCCTCAGAGAATGGCAGGCTATGTGCCAGCCTTCCAGGGAAGTGGTGGGTGACTGCTTGTGGTTGTGGGAAGCTCTGCAGGTGGAGTTTAGAGTTTAAACAGTTTAGGCTCATCAGACTTTTTTCCCCCTTGTGTGTGGAAGACCTGCACTTAGTTCTGCTCCTGTTTATTGCAGTGAAATCACTGTGGGCAGCACCGTCTCTGGATGCATCAGGGTCCAGTGAAGATGCCTTATTTCCAATGGCAATGAGTGCCTGCTAGTCACCTGAGGCTGCAATTCTGGCTCCAGCAGAGGGTCCCTTCCTTTGGTTGTGATGTCAAGAACATTTTTGCTTCATTAAATCAAACACTTCAAGAGAGTCAAGGAATTGGCATTAAAAATGTTCACCATTCATATCTCCTTCCTGTATTATTGTTAGGGGACAGACCCAGGGAAAGATACAAGTGGCAGTTGAATGTCTTCTCTTTATGGTCTTCCACTAACAGGCTAAAAAACTCCAGTTCTTGGTATTCCTCAGTACTGTTTCAGATACATAACATGGAGGCCATTAAAAGATAATATCCCCTACAAAACCAATTCATGGCAAGGAGAATAGGCTCAGTTGCTGTGTTTTATAGTTGATGGCACAGATTACTCGCTAACCAGAGCAGCTATATTGATCTCACCAACTTGGCTGCTGTATTGGTTGGCAGCACCACACAGGACGTGAAGAATACCTATCTGTTGGGCAGAAGGCAACTGGCCACCCAATATATAAGCTTGTTACAACATTTATTTAGCACCACTAAATTCAGCTAAACAGCGTATTGAAGAACAACAGACTTTTGCATTATTTCTTCCCTCGTGTTCACTGTGAAAGCTAATTCCTTCCCTCCACCCCTCTGAAAGACACTTGACACTCACTGAAAAACAGCAGAAAATCAAACAGCTCACCCCCCCAGCCCATTCTTCAAACTTACACAGTACATCAAGGAAGCACTAGCACAAAATTAGGACAAATTCTACCCAAGTGGAAGCCATGCTTGCACAGACAGAGAAGTGAAACACAGCTGAATATATCTACAGGACCACAGCACGGGTTTGCATTCCTGGACCTTACCTTTGAAGAAAGGGATGTAATGATGTCTGAATGCAGATGTAGGGCTTGGGTGTTGGGGCAGGGAGATGCAGCTACTGGTACCAAGACTCAGAGTACCAGCTGGGGGCAACAGAGAGGGAGTGAAAACAGACGGCTTTAGCTCACTTACTGAAAGCCACAAACCACCATGCCAGCTTTCCCTTCTGTACTGGAATACTCTCCTCCTGATGCTTAGAAGACACAGTTTAAGACTTCACTCTCTCTGGTTACTGCTAAAAACAGCACAGTGGCCACACTGTGTGGTTGGCCAACAGCCATGGGCTCTCCACAGCAAGAAAGAGCCCTCTGTGACGGGCTGAGAACGTAAGGCATCAGAAAGCATTGCAGAGACGGCCCTGCAGAAAGCACGGCTGCACTCAGGGGCAAGATCTGCACACTCCAAAGCTGCAGGAGGGAAGGATGTGCGCTCTTAGTGGGGCTCCTTGGCTGCTGAGAGCTGTGCTATGAGTGGGGCCAGTTCTCACTGTCCTCAGTGCACACTGGCAGGGTTTAGCTAACAAGGCACAAGGATGCTCCAGGGCAGGGCTAATTTGAGCTTCTGAAGAAGCTTCCTGAAGTTATTTGGGCTCTGAAAGTTAGACTACCTGCTTGACTACTCTGACAGACATTCTCCCAAGTCCTCTTTGTTTGTTTTGTTGTAATAACATCTCCACAACTTATTTTGGAGGACTAATAGCAGCTGCTAAAGGGGCCAGTTATGACGACTATCTTCTGGATTTTCAATGAGGTTGAGAAATGTTAGAATGAATTTGGTGGGTTTTTTGTCTTTCCTTCTTCCTTTAGCAGTGCACAGTTAAGCTTAAGACAGACACAGCTGCCAGCCCTTCTGCAGACTGATCTTTCCTCTCCAGCAACTCTTTGACACTCAAGATCATTTCCACTTTGTCAAAGACTTTAGGTAGTATAAAGATTCAATCCCTGTAAAACCTATTACCCATAAAATCTTCATTTCCATTGGAAATATTCAACACTCTCCATTTTAAAGACCAGTTTATAATCCTAATTTATCCCCCAATGAAATTAAAAGACAATAAAAACAAGAATTAAGACAAATGATGGAGTAGAGAAAAAAATAGAATGAATGTTGAGCAACTGAATCGATTGTTTCCAAGGATAAAACTCTGTACAGTGCCCCAATATGAACAGGCTTTTGTGAGGGACTCTGATGAAAGGATCAAAAGGAGATGAGCCTTCCTCTCTGTGCAACAAGAACACCAACATAGGTATTACAGCCCAAAACTGCAGTCACCACTGGTGTAAACTTTTCAACTGAAGCAACTTGGCCTTCAAAATCCAGCCATTAGAACCACTACTCAGTCCTGCACTGTGGAGAGGAGACATGGACCATAACCCATAACAAGGAGGGATTCCAAGTCCCTCCATCCCCCTCTTGACTGGGTGACTGCTGCCATGCTGCACTTTGAAGAAGCTGTGGATTGAATGTGTAGCTTCAGGCAGGATGGGACTAGGATTAAGTGATTTAAGATGTAGTCTTCTGCTTACAGACACAAAAAAATTTCCACCTTTCCAAGTGGAAATTTACTTTCCATTTACTTAGGTGCTCATTCCTGAAACACTTATTTTCTTCTCTCCCCATGGGACTCTTTGTTCACAGTAATGAAATCACTGCAGTGCACTGCTACCCCACCCTTAAACCCCTGTCTAGCAGAGTCTCCGCTGCTTACTGCATAAGATGAAGTAGTGGGAAAGCCTGGAGAATAAATGAGGCTGCTTTTCAATTACCTGGTCTGCTGTAATGCTGAGGAGAATGGGAGGTTGGAGTGTAGCGACCGTAGCCCAGAGAGCCAGCAGAGCTAGGGCTTGATGTCCTGTACTGCTTGAAAGATCTGTCATCTTGGTCACCCTGAGAGGAAGAGAGGAAATACACGTCACCAGGGAAGGGAAACAACCACCAAAGCAGGCAGAATGTGTCATTTTGTGTGTTACTCTGCTGTGCAGCTGGCAGGAGATGCTGTCCTGACACTCCCATGCAATCTCGATGAGATGAGGTGGCACCTCCACCGCAGCGTGCCCAAAAGAGCTCTGCCAAGGGTCAAAGAACACTGTTCCCAGCATGCCCAAAAGTGCTCTTCTGAGGGTCAGAGAACACTTCTGTCCCCACCAAGCTCAGCACACACAGGAAATTAAAATGACAGTATAAAGTGAGGAGAACAGAACACTCTACAAGTGTCATTGCAGGACTGTACAATTCCCTGAACATACAGAGGTGGGTGGGAGATGACAGCAGGTCAGCATGATGCTCCTGTGGTCATTTTGTACCCATGTGAGTGGATACATCACAGTTACAGGTAACACAGAAATCAGCATTTGCTGGCTTCAACACAGCATGGAAAGTGTGTCTGAATTGCCCAGTGTGCCATATCCCACCGTGCTCACTGCTAGCTAAATGACAGCAACACTCAGACATGGCATTAGCATTAAACATGTCACACAACCCATTTCCCACTAAACCCTTGGCTTCAACCACTGAAACCCATGTAGAATTATAGAATCCTTTCAGTTGGGAAAGACTTTCATGATTATTATGTCCAATCATCACCTAACTCTACCAAGTCTGGTGCTGAAGCACCCATGCCAAAGCCCTAAAGCACAGCTGCAGTTTGCATGCAGTGCCTTCTTAGCAGCAAAAGCATTACTTTGGCAATCAAAGATGGCAAGCACTTTTTGTGAGCTATGAAAGCAAAGTCACTTTTAAGACAAGGGAGGGCTGGCTGCAGTTAACTTCAGATCAGATCAGTTCCCCAAAATCTGCATCCCCTCTCCTATTCCAGTAGGAGTGAGTGCATCATAGAATCATAGAATCAGCCAGGTTGGAAGAGACCTTCAAGGTCATCCAGTCCAACCTAGCACCCAGCCCTGTCCAATCAACTAGTGCCAGAAGATACCATAGCAAGTGTTTGTCACTTGTCAGGAGCATTAGGACCTCTGTAGGCATCTGCAAGACTCCCACTGGATCATCCATCATTTAAACACACAGGAGATTCTATTTAGCCCCATCATCATCATCTCCCAGATTCCTTCCAGAACAACTTAATTTTAGACATCCATTTGCCCTGGGATGAAGGCAGCTTCTCATTTGGCTACTCTGGGAGTAGTCACCTAACACAGCACCAACCTCCCTGGCAGCACCAACCCCCATACCAGTGTCACTTCTGGAATTTAATAGTATTGACAGTTTGATATCTGCTAGCTATAGGAAACTCTTTTAAGCTTCCAAACCACCAAGATTTCATACTGATTACTTCAGACCTTACCTTTTGTGCACTTTGTGTCTCTGTGAGGAGCAGTGAATCAAGTTCATGAAAGCCAATGTCAAATAAAGCACATTTGTTTATTTTCAGTGTTAAATTTCTGTCAATTAGGTTGCATCTCTGCTGGTTAACTGCTCTGTTTCACCAGTGATAGGTTATGATTTACAGTCCTTAATGGAAATCCACAATTCTCCAGTATCACCAAGGTTTTGAAATAGATAGAATGGGAAAAAAAATGAGCCAAGCCTGGATGTGTAACTGAGTCAACACCTGGGAAGCTTTGTTAAATGCTGTCATTGCTTCCAAGGTGGTGGTTCCTGAAACAATGACAGGCTTGATCATTAATGCACATCAAAACAGCCAGACTTGGAAGCTCAGGTGTGTGCAAACGATTGAGCTGTGTGTGTGCACAAAGAGCATCAGTAGCTTAACTATTTGTGGAACAAACAGAGAGAACAAAAAGAGGAGAAGGTTGTGCCAAGCATCAATTCAAGGCACAACTTGAATTGTGCCTTGCTGCCACGCTGGCAGCTGTAAATGTCAGCATAAACCATATTTCCCAATGTCATTTATTTAGGAGAGCTTGAAGAGTGACCACCACACATCATTTATTTTGGAAGGCAGGAACACGTGTGACAGTGGAGACAGAGGCATACAGATGACAATCCAGAAGCAAAGCACACATTGAGCACAGGAGGACTGTGAAAACCATCAACGATAAACCCCATGCACTGCAGAGGCAGGAGGCAAACCCCACACTTCGACATGACTGGGCTTATGCATCACAAAATGGGTCAGAACAGGAGAACAGAGAGCACTGGGGATTACCTCAGTAGGTGCTGGAGAGAGCAACTGAGGTGACTGCAAACAGCAACACAAAACAGATTAGTGATACAAATCCATGCATGATGTTACTTGTGAGAAGGCTCTTAAAATCCCAACATCCATGTCTAACATGCACATCTGTCAGTGAAGTCAGTCCTGGGTTTGGTTTTAAGTAAGTAAATAAGGAATGAGAGAAATCATTTAATATGAAGCATTTGTTGAGTTCTGTGCTGCAGGATCCTGGGATCTGGTGAGGTCAATCCTGTGCCACAGAGCATGCTGCTAGCTGGGAAGCTCCTGTGTAAAGCAGCTGCCTGAAACTACAAGGGTGGCAAGGCTGGTGAGGGGCCTGGAACACAAACCCTATGAGGAGAGGCTGAGGGAGCTGGGGGTGTGCAGCCTGCAGAAGAGGAGACTCAGGGCTGACCTCATTGCTGTCTACAACTACCTGAAGGGAGGCTATAGCCAGGTGAGGGTTGGTCTCTTCTCCCAGGCAACCAGCAACAGAACAAGGGGACACAGTGTCAAGTTGTGCTGGGGCAGGTCTAGGCTGGATGTTAGGAGGAAGTTGTTGGCAGAGAGAGTGATTGGCATTGGAATGGGCTGCCCAGGGAGGTGGTGGAGTTGTCCTCCCTGGAGGTGTTGAAGCAAAGCCTGGCTGAGGCACTTAGTGCCATGGTCTGGTTGATTGGCTAGGGCTGGGTGCTAGGTTGGACTGGATGATCTTGGAGGTCTCTTCCAACCTGCTTGATTCTATCATTCTACACACAAGCCCTAGTTAGATCTGCAGTGAAGCAACTCCAGAATCTAGACCAGAACTTTGTTGTTCAGAGCTGGCTGTTTCAAGGGAAGCAAAATACCTGTGCTGTTTGATTTCTAATTAAACTTGATGGAATCTGACAACTTTCTGTTCACAGAATCATAGAATCTTTTAGGTTGGAAGAGACCTCAAAGATCATTCAGTTCTAACCCCCTGCCATAGGCAGAGACACCTCTCACCAGAACAGGTTGCTCAAAGCTTCATCTAACCTAGCCTTGAACACCTTCAGGGAGGGAGCATCCCCAACCTCCCCAGACAACCTGCTCCAGTGCTTCATCACCCTCACTGTAAAGAAGGGCCTCAGGGAACTGCTTGAAGGAGTCCAGTGCAGAGCCACAAAAATTATCAAGGGAATGGAACATTTTCTTTATGAGGAGAAGCTGAGGGAGCTCATTTTCCATTGCTTAGTTGAGCATATCATAGAAGAAATGATTTGGGTTGGAAGGGACCTGAAACATCACCTAGTCCCAGTCCTCCTGCTATGGGCAGAGATTCCTTCTACTAGACCAGCTTGTTCAAGACCCCATGCAGCATGACTTTGAACACTGACAGGCTTGGAGGCTTCACAATTTCTCTGGGCAACCTATTGCAGAGTCTTATGACCCTCATAGGGAAGAATTGCTTCCTCATATCTAAATCAAACTTCATACAGTTTGAAGCCATCACCCCCCCATCCTCTCACTCCATGCCTCTGCACAAAGTCCTTCTCCAACTCTCCTGAAAGCCTCCTTCAAATACTGGACAGTTGCTCTGAGGTCTCTCTGGAGCTTTCTTTTCTCCAGGCTGAACAACCCCAACTCTCTCAGCCTGTCTTCATGGGAGTGCTCCAGCCCTCTGATCATCTTCAGTGCCCTCCTCTAGACCTACCCTAACAGTTCCATGTCCTGCAATCCACTGAAGCTCTTGCAGCTGCAGGTAGTAGTCAGGATGCTGTGCAAGGCTTTGTTTCTTTTAGGATGCATTATGATAGAGCTACTGTGGTTCAGCATTGGACAGAAAGGGTTGGGAAGAGTCTGCAAACCTAATGTCTGTGCTGCACTTCACCTGAGAGCAGCTCTAAGACTTGAGAGCAGGTCTAAGACTTCACTGGCACGAAGGGAAAAAGTGACAGTAGGACTAGGGCTGTTACACATAGCATGGCTGGGATTTCTGGCACTTCTTCCTACCCATTCACAGACACCTAAAGAAAACAAAGCAGATTTCCACCCTAGCCTATATATGTTTGTCCCTAAGTACAGCTAAGAGGTTTAATTTGTAAAAAACAGATCTAAAATTCTCAATGAAACCAGAAATTCAGATGGAAGTGAGATATGGTTAGGGAGGAAGCTAACTTGCATGACAGAGAAATTCAGGTGGAAGGGAGGAATGTTTTAGAAGGAAAAGCTAACTTGCATGACAGGGAAATTCAGGTGGAAGGGAGGAATGTTTTAGAAGGAAAAGCTAACTTGCATGACAGAGAAATTCAGGTGGAAGGGAGGAATGTTTTAGAAGGAAAAGCTAACTTGCATGACAGGGAAATTCAGATGGAGTGGAGATATGTTTAGGGGGAAAAGCTAACTTGCATGACAGGGAAATTCAGATGGAGTGGAGATATGTTTAGGGGGAAAAGCTAACTTGCATGACAGGGAAATTCAGATGGAAGGTAGGTGTGTTAAGGGGAAAAGCTGACTTGCATGACAGGGCAATTCAGATGGAAGGTAGATATGTTTAGGGAAAGGCTAACTTGCATGACAGGGAAATTCAGATGGAAGGCAGATATGCTTAGGGGGAAAAGCTAACTTGCATGACAGAGATTAGCCACAAATATGCTTCACAAACCCCAGTATTAGTAAGACCATGTTATGTTAGATTTCCGTTGCACACACTGCATAATATAAGCTCTGCAGGTAGAAATGCATGCATGGCACGAGGATGAACTTCAATCAATGGACAGCTGCAAGAAATTAGTACACAGAAAAAGTGATACCATTGTTGTGTCACCAAAATAACATGGTAGACTTAAAGAAAGTTAAGTGAAAGACCTTTGGCTTCGCTTCTGAGTTTTCGCACTACAATTAGCAATGGCTTCTGTTTCCTCCTGCATGCAGTTGAACTCTTCTCGGAGGAACATGTGTTTAAAGGCCATGTCATCTGTTCAGAGAACGACCACAGAAAGCAATTCTTTCATTTCCACCAGCTGAAAGGTGAAATGAAGGCCTCACTCATGCTTTTGGAAAGAGTTGTGAGTGAATGGATGACGTGACTCAGTCGCAAAAGCGATGCACGTTAGGGTTTGGGGGGTTCTGTTCTAACTATGCACATGTGAGAGCGTTCAGCAACAGGTTTAATGAGGCATAGAAACCCTTCAATTCACAGTAAAGAGAATACCCATGTTCCAGTACCTCCCCGTAACTATGCCTGTCATCTGAAGAGTAACTGATATATGGAGAATAGGAGATCATGTCTGGGCGGTCAATGTTATAGATGGCTTTATTTTTAGGAAGAGCAGCCAAATCCCTGTAGTCAAGAATTTCATCTCCAAGCTTTGCCTAAGGAAAGGAGGAAAGAGAGCAGTGAGAATAAGAAAGGATACGACCAGGAGGCAATCAGAAAAGGACAGACAAGTGTAAGCAGAGAAGTCATCATCATCATCATCATCAACAACAACCATTTTTGTCTCTGTACATTGACATCTCTTTGTTTTCTACAGAATGCTGTTTCCTTTTTATACTCTGGGGGCTTCCCTTTGCCACTCACATTTGGCTAATAGGAGTACCACAACATCATTCCTGATCTCTTGGTCATTTTGGCTAATGGGAGCAGCACAAGATCATTCCAGATCCCTTAGTTATTTTGGCTCATAGGAGTAGCACAACATCATTCCAGATCCCATGGTCATTTTGGCTAATGGGAGTAGCACAAGATCATTCCAGATCCCTTAGTTATTTTGGCTCATCGGAGTAGCACAACATCATTCCTGATTCCTTAGTTATTTTGGATCATAGGAGTAGCACAAGATCATTTCTGATCCCTTGGTTATTTTGGCCCATAGGAGTAGCACAACATCATTCCAGATCCCTTGATTATTTTGGCCAATAGGAAGAGCAGAACATCATTCCAGATCCCTTGATTATTTTGGCCAATAGGAAGAGCACAACATCATTCCAGATCCCTTGGTTATTTTGGCTCATAGGAGTAGCACAACATCATTCCAGATCCCTTGGTCATTTTGGCTCATAGGAGTAGCACAACATCATCCCAGATCCCTTGTTTATATCCCACTTACTGCTAGCTGTACAAAGAGGCAAAGGTGGTCAGATACTGGAGTCTTCCTCAGATAAACCACCCCTCCTTTAAATTGGTTTTGGTGTGCAGAATTTCCCCTACCAGAAGCAGCAGTGAACAATAAAATCTGTATTTCCAGCATGGACTCTCCAGATGCTGAAAAACAGCTGTCAGGTCTTTAATTTTTCCCAGTCAGCTGTGTCCCAAAGCTTCACTTCCTTTCTTGACTATGTCTAAGCAGCCCTTAATTACAGGTCACAACACAGCAGATGACAGATTTGCACCATGGTGTTCTTGCTGGAAGATCACAGATACCATTTAAGTAAGGTTCAAATCCTTTCATGGGAGTCACACAGCCACCAGAAGGAAAGGGACATTCTCCTCTTACTACATTTATTCCAAGAGTGCAATTATCAAACTGCCACATTTGCACAGATCATCCTTAGGGTAATGGTCACTTGCACCACAACAGTATCTAGCTTGTACTGGCTTGTAGACACACTGGCAAGCTGACCACATTGAGAGCAGAGAAATGGGCAGTGTCATTGCCTCATGCCCAGGTCAGGCTCTGCAGAATGAGGAGCTCTTTGTGGCCACAAAACAATGAGTGATCCTTCCAGTGCTTTGCAGAGCTCAGTATGGTCAGCTATGAAAGTGCAGTGATACCTTCCACGTGCAAAAACATCAAAGAGGCCAGGATTTCTGTGTGCAGTGACTACATTTGTCCTTAGTATGAGCTAAGAAAAGCTCAACAGGTTTTCCAGAGGAGTTTTCTACGAGGATAATCACCCAGGAAAAACTTCAGTGTGACAGTTTCCAGGTATCCCTTTTGCTAAAGCGATGGACACAGCCTCAAGTTGTGCCAGGGGAGATCTAGGCTGGATGTTAGGAGGAAGTTCTTCACAGAGAGAGTGATTGGCATTGGAATGGGCTGCCCAGGGAGGTGGTGGAGCCACCATCCCTGGTGGTGTTGAAGCAAAACCTGGATGAGGCACTTAGTGCCATGGTCTAGTTGACTGGCTAGGGCAGGGTGCTAGGTTGGACTGGCTGATCTTGGAGGTCTCTTCCAACCTGGTTGATTCTATGATTCTATAAGTGGAATAAAGTTGCCACAACCATCACATGTTCTCAGCCTCAAAACTAATGGAAACATGTGGTTTAATCAAATATGTGATTTTTTTTTTCCAGCAACCTAGAGACCTCACCTTCCTTGCAGCTACTTTTAAGGAGCCAAAGAGCAATGAAACAGCTCCTGCCCACTGAAGCAGAGACAGGTCTGCCCACCAGGTCTGTTCCAGGAGGACTGTGGGCACCATTGTATCTACAAGGAAAACCAACGAGGCTGTAACAGTTTTCTTTTGAAGTTGTACTGGGTTGCAGCCCCTCTCTCTCCACACAGATATGCAACTTGAGATCCTCCCACTAGACTTCAGAACTTTTCAGGAGTAAAACATTTCTAGTTACATAATTATTTTCAGTTTAAAGATCAAAAGGTAGGCAAATTTGGGTGAAAAAAACACCTTAGAGATAGAGCTGCTTTCTAAACACTCAGTTCCACAAACATCCAGCCTACACTGGTTTGTATTTCATTTAGTTTACTTTCAAACATGTGAGTGGAACTCAAATCTGCTAGGGAAGGCTCAGATTACCAGCCAGGAGGCTTTGAGTAATTTCTTCAGTAATCTGGTGCTTTGGATTCTGTTAAAGCCATGCTCTAAGCTCAGAACATGTTTCATTTGGAATGTGTAATCTTACAATTGGCTAATTGCAAATATGATTTGTGTGCAGTGTCATTTCTCTTCCTACTGTGCAAAGGAACAGCCTAACCTAGACTTCCAGATGGATAGAATCATAGAATCAACCAGGTTGGAAGAGACCTCCAAGCTCAGCCAGTCCAACCTAGCACCCTGCCCTAGCCAGTCAACTAGACCATGGCACTAAGTGCCTCAGCCAGGCTTTGCTTCAACACTCCCAGGGACAGTGACTCCACCACCTCCCTGGGCAGCCCATTCCAATGCCAATCACTCTCTCTGTGAAGAACTTCCCCCTAACATCCAGCCTAGACCTCCCCTGGCACAACTTGAGACTGTGTCCCCTTGTTCTATTGCTGGTTGCCTGGAAGAAGAGACCAACTCCCACCTGGCTACAACCTCCTTTCAGGTAGTTGTAGATGGCAATGAGGTCACCCCTGAGCCTCCTCTTCATATCAGGTTTATACCTAAGTATAAAGAAGGACTTTTATTTAAGCCTTATTTAGTGGCATAGTCTAGAAATCAACTAATTTTTAAGCTGTATGTAAGGCCTGAGGGGATGGAAGTGGGAGGTAAATTTCAGCTGGGATGTGATGAAATAATCACTGAAGATCATGAGAGGATGCTCATTACCTTCAATAGGCATTGGCCTCTGCCTTCTCTGACACCAACAGGTGAAGAAAAAATGGTACATGGCTTTAGTAAGCATCCCTATGAGGCACACTCAGGTGTATTCCAAACAGGCTTTCTCCAGCTTTTCCTTCTCAACCACAACCCACAGCACACATCCCAAGAGATGCTGCACTGCTCAGGATGGCTCTGACTTGAACGTGCAGTCACCATAAGATCATGGTTCCTGCCCTTTCATCATTTTCTCTCAAGTCTCTGTTGCCCAGCAGACCTCAGCAACTGCTAATGTGTATTTTTCACTCCTGCTTTCAGTGGTCTGAATCCAAGCTACTGCTGAAAATGGTTGTCCTGTGTGCTTCTTCCCACTCTGCTCTGCCTTCTGTGTTAGCAGTAGAAGACATGCAGACAGCTGAGGCTTTTTTTGCCTCTTTGGTTGTCTGGAGGTTTTTACTGGGTTATTCTTCAGCTGAATCTGGTCTCAAACCTGACTGATTATACCTCTGTGTACCCACTAGTACCAGCACCAGAGAGAAGGGAAGACTTGGCCAGAGAGGAACAGGGATACATGTGGGTGGAGACCTTCCTTTCAGTGGCTGCATGCATTTTGGTTTGGTAAGACCAACGACAAAAGCACCCAAGACAAATGTGGAGCATGTCTGCATGTCATAACACTCCTGTAATAGAAAACAGATTCAGCAGACAGGCAAAGAATCATTTTGATAGTATGGAAGTCCAGAAGCCTGCTTTCAATTCTTTTTACTCTCCTTTTTGTGAAGGTCAACATCAGATTTAATCAATCTCACGGCTCTGACAATTAAGAAGTCAGAGATGAGACAGAGCAAGAACTTGCACACCTCTGGGGAATATATTTTCCTAATTGACTCACATTTGCTAGACAAGTTTATTGTTTTATAGTCCCAGCTGCCTCTGAAGTGTATTACAGTAACAAACATTGGAGCTGTGTGCTGACTTAATGATGGTCTTTGGAAAAAAAGGATAGAAAAAGAGAGTGGAGGTTTGTCCTTGACTTCTAACAGCCTGTGGAGCATATTTAAAGCTGTAATCACAAACATCAAGACAAACAAGGAGCTACCACCCCACAGTTAAAGAAATGTCACTAAAAACATGAATCTCAGAAGAAAGCTCATGCTTATAAAAACAATTAAGTGGTGCATGGCTGGAGAAATAGAGACCATCTGCTCCCCCCCAAAAAGTGTTCAGATGACAGCAGGCTCCCAGCACAACGAATTGTATTTACAGTAGCTGAGGCAGCAGACTTTCTTACAGGGAATACCCCTGGCACCCACAGCATGAAGCTCTCTTGGAAGGAGATCTCAGAAACATCAGTGAGTGCTGAGACAAGGGCTAGTCCCTCCACACCTCACAGAATCATAGCATGGGTTAGGCTGGAAGGGACCTCAAAGATCATTTAGTTCCAACCCCCCTGCCATAGGCAGGGACACCTCCCACTAGAACAGGTCTTACTCAGATAAAGGGCATACTGCATTCAAAACTATTTTTGCTTGGAAGAGGCAAGTCTGGCTCCAAGGCAGCCTTTTGCTTGTCTCAGTGTACTCACTAAAAGCCTTTGTTGTTTGTATAATAACCTCTCTGGCAGTCAATGGCATCTCCAGCAATTTCCTCTGCAGAACCCAGTGAGAACAACCTGCCTGCCTGAGGGGTACTTGGTGCAGGACAAGGAATAGCCCTGGGGATCCTGAAGATCACCAAGAGATATTTGTATGGATCATGCCACACTGGTGGTAGCCAATACTGAAGATCACCAAGAGTTATTTGTATGGATCATGCCACACTCATGGGTATTTTCTTAGCCTACTGGTGGTAGCCAATACTGAAGAGCACCAAGAGATATTTGTATGGAACATGCCAGACTCATGGGTATTTTTTTAGCCTGTTGGTGGCAGCCAATACTGAAGAGCACCAAGAGATATTTGTATGGATCATGCCAGACTCATGGGTATTTTCTTAGCCTATTGGTGGTAGCCAATACTGAAGAGCACCAAGAGATATTTGTATGGATCATGCCACACTCATGGGTATTTTCTTAGCCTATTGGTGGTAGCCAATACTACAGAACTACAGAACTAACCAGGTTGGAAAAGACCTCTGAGATCATCAAGTCCAACCTATTGGTGGTAGCCAATACTGAAGATCACCAAGAGATATTTGTATGGAACATGCCAGACTCATGGGTATTTTCTTAGCCTGTTGGTGGTAGCCAATACTGAAGAGCACCAAGAGATATTTGTATGGATCATGCCACACTCATGGGTATTTTCTTAGCCTGTTGGTGGTAGCCAATACTGAAGAGCACCAAGAGATATTTGTATGGATCATGCCAGACTCATGGGTATTTTTTTAGCCTGTTGGTGGTAGCCAATACTGAAGAGCACCAAGAGATATTTGTATGGATCATGCCACACTCATGGGTATTTTCTTAGCCTATTGGTGGTAGCCAATACTACAGAACTACAGAACTAACCAGGTTGGAAAAGACCTCTGAGATCATCAAGTCCAACCTATTGGTGGTAGCCAATACTGAAGAGCACCAAGAGATATTTGTATGGATCATGCCACACTCATGGGTGTTTTAAGCTATTGGTGGTAGCCTGAACTTTAGCTATAGCAGTTAGAAGAAAGCACAGCACACTTGGCACTGAAAACACCACTCAGAACAAGATTTTAGTGTGGGTTGATGTTTTACATTCCTTCCATGAGCTTCCCAAAGGTAAAACTTCTCAATCCATAAACACAACAAAGGTCCTCTGAGCTTTGAGACTGGCTTTTGTCCATGCCTGAGTCCTGCAGCCACATGCAGGAGCACTCAGAGTTAGGCTGAAGAGCTTGATTTAGACAAGCTGCATTCAGCTCTAGGCTTGCAATCTACCTGTGGGCTGCACTGTTTACTGCAGCTGCTCTTTCTAGGAAGCACTGTGGTACTCTGCTCACATTGTTATAAGCCAGCTCCAGTCCTAACAAGTGCTATAAATACAGCACCAACAAACAAGAGGAAACTGCCAGAATTCTGCTATGGCAAATGTAGCATCCAAACATTTCAAAGGTGAGAAAGAAGATTCCCCTTCAGAGGGATCACCAGCTGCAGTGGTTTGGAGACACGAGGTGCTAAGCTACATGAGGAAGCAGGGGGGTTTCCTCATCCCACAGGGATGGATTTCACCATGGAATACTCACATAGATCACACGGCTTGGGGAGCCTGATGTACTTGAAGCAGGTACAGAAATGATACTCTCAGAGGAAGTCCTTGTTTCCTAGGGCAGGAGAAGAGAAGTGGAACAGAAAAGAAACAGAGGAAAAAGCCAAAGCAAAGGAACAGTTACTACACTTGGGAACAACTCTCAGCTCCAGCCTGGGTTTTCTTCCTGCTTGGGCAAAACTCTCACTGACTTGCAGACACAGATCAGAGAAGCATAGACTTGGTTTAGTTGGAAAAGGCTTTCAAAGTCATCAGGTTCAACTGTTAACCCAGTGCCACCATGCCCACTAGGCCAAGTCCCCAAGTGCCATGTCCACACATTTCTTGAACACCTCCAAGGGTGGTGACTTCATCCTCCAGGGGTGGTTACTCCACCACCTCCCTGGGCAGCCTGTTCCAATCCCTGACCTCTCCTGCAGCAAAGAAATTGTTCCTCATCTCCAACCTGAACTTGCCCTGGTGCAAACTCAGGTTATTTACTGTCATTCTATTGCTTGTTACTAGGGAGAAGAGCCCAACCCCTACTTTCCAGGAGTTCTAGAAAGCAATGAGGTCTCTCCTCAGCCTCCTCTTCTCCCCAGGTCACTCTGCTGCTCCTCACCAGACCTATTCTCCATACCTTTCACCAGCTTTGCTGCCCTTCTTTGAACATCACCAGATGTCCTCCTCTCTAATGGGCACGGAGCAAACTCCCAGAGCTCAGGAAAGATGTGCTATAAATCACTATTTTGACAACTGCAAATATGCATGTGTTAAACACTGCACCTCACCCTGCAACACCACTGATTTGATACCCAGCTCAGCATGAAGAATGCCAGGGCAATCTCTTCCCAAACACACGAGTACAAAAAGTACAGCCAAGAGCCTTCATGGGAAAGCCCAACCCAAAATCTGTTTTAAACTGTAATTCAGTCAAAGTTGCCCTTGCTAACACACCAGATTTGTATACACTCTTTTTATAGCTGCTGCCTGCTCTTCTGCCCTCTTCCATGTGTCTCCTATCCAAGCCCTGAGCTACAGAGGGGCTTTATCAAGCGAGGATGCTGAGGGTACCACTTAGAATCATAGAATCATAGAATCAGTCAGGGTTGGAAGGGACCACAAGGATCATCTACTTACAACCCTCCTGCCATGCCCAGGGACACCCTACCCTAGATCAGCCTGGCCACAGCCTCATCCAGCCTGGCCTTAAACACCTCCAGCCATGGGGCCTCAACCACCTCCCTGAGCAACCCATTCCAGCCTCTCACCACTCTCAGGCTCAACAACTTCCTCCTCACATCCAGTCTGAATCTCTCCACCTCCAGCTTTGCTCCATTCCCCCTACTCCTGTCACTCCCTGGCAGCCCAAAAAGTCCCTCCCCAGCTTTTTTGTAGGCCCCCTTCAGATACTGGGAGGCCACAGGAAGGTCACCTTAGAGCATGCTCTGCTCCAGACTGAAGAGCCCCAACTCTTTCAGTCTGTCCTCACAGCAGAGCTGCTGCAGCCCTCTGAGCATCCCAGTGGCTCTTCTCTGAACACGCTCCAGCATCTCCATATCCTTCTTGTAATGTAGACTCCAGAACTTGATGCAGTACTCCAGATGGGGTCTCAGCAGAGTGGAGTGGAGGGGGAGAATCACATTCCTCACCCTGCTGGCCACACTTATGATGCAGCCCAGGCTCTGGTTGGCTTTCTGGGCTGCAAGTGCACACTGCTGGCTCATGTTGAGCTTCTTGTTCACGAGCAACCCCAAGTCCCTCTCCTCACTTGGAGCACCAGAGAATATCAGTACTGCAAACCCCCTACATTTGGCCTCTGAATTAAATAAGATATTTGTATCTCAGTCCCACCACTTTAGAGGGATCATTTCCCCAGCTACAGACTAATTCTTCATGTCCTAGGGGCAGCTTATTCATCTTCTAACCTTGTAATTACTAAAGCTGCCAGAACTCCCCCTTTTTTCCCCTGACACACAGGCAGACACACAAATTATCCCACTTGAGGAGGTCCTTAAAGCCTAAGAGACTGCATTAAGTTGGGTCTGGCTTGCTAACATTTTACAAACAAATAATGAGGAAGAAATTCCAAGGAGAGGTTTTTCTGTTGTAAAAACAAACCAAGTGAACGTTCTCTGATCTTTTGAGAGCAGAGCCACATAAAAAGGGGTCATGCACTGATCACATCATAAGCAGACAGAAGTTAAAAATTAACTTTTTTTTTTCCTTCTTCTTATTCATCTTTCCCCATTTTTCCTGATTCAGCTGATACCCATAACTCTTAGGTCAGCATTCTCCTGAAGCTGTAGCTTTAATCACTAAGTAAAAGCAGAGTATTTATATTACATGACATTAACCTACTGGATTTCTGGCATTTAAGATTTAAAACTGCAGCAGTGAAATAATTCCAAATCCTTCCCCCCCTCAAGCCCATGGCAGAAAAAGGGATAGACAATAATATGACAGTGAAATGACACTGGGTAAAAATACAGTGGGCTTACCTTGTTCTTCTCTTCAGCCTTTGCAGCCTGCCTACAAACTGGATGCCAAATGGAAGTACCTGGAAAGGGAATTTAAAGTCTTGCTTAATTCACCTCCCTGGTAAGAACCTTAGAATGTTTAAAATAAGACCATTTAAAAACCTTCCTAAGAAGGTCTTGCAAGGCAACACACTGTCTGATTCTACTGCACTCACGACTTCATGGATAAGTTCAAAGCTATGAGGAGAGGCTGAGGGAGCTGGGGGTGTGCAGCCTGCAGAAGAGGAGGCTCAGGGCAGAGCTCATTGCTGTCTGCAACTACCTGAAGGGAGGTTGTAGACAGGTGGAGTTGGTCTCTTCCACCATGCAAGCAGCAATAGAACAAGGGGAGACAGTGTGAAGTTGTGCCAGGGCAGGTCTAGGCTGGATGTTAGGAGAGAGTTGTTGGCAGAGAGAGTGATTGGCATTGGAATGGGCTGCCCAGGGAGGTGGTGGAGTCGCCATTCCTGGAGGTGTTCAAGAAAAGCCTGGCTGAGGCACTTAGTGCCATGGTCTGGTTGACTGGACAAGGCTGGGTGCTAGGTTGGACTGGCTGATCTTGGAGGTCTCTTCCAACCTGGTTGATTCTATGATTCTATGATGCTATGATTCTCAACCTGACGGTTTCTCAGCATCAATAAGGCTGCTCACACAAGCACTTCCAAAAGCTTCAGGTACTTCAATATATGAGATCAACACCTGAGATCTAAGGAGTGTGACATGAGAGCTCTAGAGCTCTTTCAGCCCAACCTCCAGCTCAGATCAGGTCACATTACAGTAGGCTGCTCAGAGCTGTGCCCAGGTGGGTTCTGTGTATCCTCAAGGATGGAGAGCCCAAAGCATCTCTGGGTAACTTGTTCCCCTCTCATGGTCATTTTCTTTTTCCTTGCCTGCAGTTAGAACTGCCTGCCCTTTATTATCCAGGTACACATATGGATGTGCATATACACAGAAAGTCCTTACTCTGAGGGTGGTGCAACACTGTAACAGTTTGCTCGGGGAGGCTATAGAAGCCCTATCCCTGGAGACATTGAAGGTCAGGCTTGATGGGGCTCTGAGGAGCCTGATCTAGCTGGGAATGTCCCTGCTGACTGCAGGGAGGTTGAACTATACGACTTGTAAGATCTCTTCCAACCCAATGCACTCTGTGATTCTGTGATAGTCTTGCAATAGTCTGGCCCAGGCCATACCAAGTGGCACACTGTTGGCATGGAACAGGCGTTTACATCAGCTGAAAATCCAGACTTTCTGAATTATCCACTGTATTCATCTTGCAGTCCCTATGTGCTTGCCTCTCCTAAGTCAAATGCATGCATTCAGGGGAATATCCATCTTGGAGGAAGCAGGAAACAGAGTGAACTAATTCTCTACTGCATGTTAAGTATTAAAGAGAAGATTATGAACTACAGAGGCATAAGCAAACATTAAGTGGGAGAAAGAATCACCAGAGTAGTTTGGGCTAAAAAGGATTTTGAAGCTCAGCTAGTTTCAAACCCCTGCCATTGACAGGGATACCTCTGTGCTAGTTTGAAGCTAGCTAGAATGTTTTAGTCAGAAGAGTTAGATTACAGGCTCAAAGCCCCATCCCAGCAGGCTTTGAACACTTCCAGGCTTGAAGCCTCCATAACTTCTCTGGGCAACCTGTTCCAGTGCCTCACCACCCTTATGGGTGGGAGAATTAAGAAACTTAATATTTGCACTAGTCACAAAGGTAAGAAAAAGCTTTGAAAAAGCTGAACAGGATGTTCAATGCTCAATGCAAGGAGTCTGACTAGATAAAGATTTCTAAGTTTAATAGCAAAAAGGAACATCATTTTCTTCCTGCCAGCCTGAGCTGACCCAAGCCACAAACCAAAGCCTGGTGGAGATGAACGAAATGAGCACACTGCAACTTCTGCCTGACTGAATGGGAAGCTGAGAGCCTTGGTGTTACAAATATTTCATGTTTATACTGGGTGGAGAGCACCAAGAGGAGTTATTGGAAGTGCTTTGTTTTCACAACACTTTGATAGTTTTCTAAAGCAGTGGATTTTGGAAAGAAGATAGACTCTGAAAGTCTATTTCCCAGAAGACAGATGGAGATGGTTAGAATTTATCTCACAAAAATAACTCAGATGAAGGCAGGCTCAAGCAGTAAGAAACTATCTCTAAGTACAGACAGGACAAATCAGCTTTACCAGGTTACCACAGAATTTTAAGACTGAATCACTAAGAATCATAGAACCAAGCAGGTTGGAAGAGACCTCCAAGATCATCCAGTCCAACCTAGCACCCAGCCCTATCCAGTCAACCAGACCATGGCACTAAGTGTCCCATCCAGTCTTTGCCTGAACATCTCCAGGGATGGTGACTCCACCACCTCCCTGGGCAGCCCATTCCAATGCCAATCACCCTCTCAAGTGATTTAATGAAGCATCTTCAAATTCATAGGATCACAGGATCACAGGGTGTGAGGGGTTGGAAGGGATCCAAAGAGATTGAGTCCAACCCCCCTGCCAGAGCAGGACAATGATATCTAACACAGATCAACACATCCAGACAGGCCTTGAAAGGCTTCAGAGAAGGAGACTACACGACCTCCCTGGGGACCCTGTTCCAGTGCTCTGTGACCCTTACAGTAAAGAAGTTCCCCCTTGTGTTGAGGTGGAACCTCCTGTGCTGCAACTAACACCCATTGCTTCTTGTCCTATCCCAGGGAGCAGTGAGCAGAGCCTGTCCCTCCCTCCTGGCCAGCCCTCAGATACTCATAAACATTTATCACATCCCCTCTAAGTCTTCTTTTCTCCAGACTAAGCAGCCTCAGGTCCCTCAGCCTCTCCCCATGCCCTCCAGTCCCCTAATCATCCTCCTAGACCTCCACTGGACCCTCTCCGGCAGATCCCTGTCCCTAGCATTCAGCTACGAGGAAGTCTGAGCTTGCTTTCTGAAAGTGTTTGTCCCAGCTGCTGCAGAAGGTGATGTAAAACTTTCCAATGGTTTCAGGAAGCACTTAGATCAACTCTTTTATTTTCGTTTCATTAATCCTATCTGTGCTCAAGCAAAAGTGGCTCAGAAGCATTTTCACACAGGAAAAGAAGAGTCACCTCAAAGTCATCTGCTGGATGACCACTGGTGACTCTGTTTCTGCTAGGGAACATGCAACAACTAAAGGAACTAGGCAGTAGTTTATTCAGAGGATGAAGAACAAGTACAAAAGCCTTTCATGAGGGTAACACCAGTTTTCAATGGAAACTTCTTCATGTGAAGACAAAGCAGGTGAGAATAACCCAGTAAATACAGTTTCATGCATCAGAAAATAGAGTGAGGAAGCTGGGTCCAAATTAACAGGGCCTGAGCATACTTTGCAGTTCTTTGAACTTAAAGCCAAGAGAAAACCTAACAAATACCCACCCTGAAAACAAACAGAACTTAAAAAGAAGATTCACTTGTAGCCCAGCTTCAGAGGGTTTGAAATCTGGGAATGAATTTGCAGTTTGCTATCCTTTTCAAAGCACTGATTTCCCAGGGGATTTCAGTGCTGCTGAGTTACTTTGCAATTGGAAGAACCACAGCATTTCCTGGCTCCTGAGGGAGAATCCACCAGCACAGACAAAGATCATCATGTCCTTTAATGAGCTACTTCGTGTTGCAAACCAGAGTGACAATGGAATTGTCATTTCAAACAGCCTACTAAATTATAACTCGATCTGGCTGCACCCACTATGGTATTTCAAGTGAAGTCTGGCTTCTGCAGGATGATTTCAAAGTAGGCTTCTAGAAAACTGGGTAATTGCAAAGCTGCAAGAGGGATCTGGGCAGGCATGTGGCTTTAGGGTAATAGCCCAGCCTGGCAGTTCCCACATCCTACCAAGTTCACTCTTTTGCTTTCCTTTGCAAAGACACTGCCAGTCAAGGCCATAGACAAAAGCTTTCATTTTCTCTGGTGTCTAACCCTGTATTTAACTGTGCAGACGCTGATTTCCTTGACCAGTTTAGAACAGCTAAAAATGATGCACATAAAACACAGATTTGAGCTCAGATCTGTGTTAGATAGCTTCTTTACTCAGTTGGATACCTTATCATGCAAATCCTCCTCCACTGGCACTGAAATTCCCTGACAATAAACACTAAATCTTCCTCTGCAAGCTTTTGGCTGCATAAGGCAAGGGCACACTGTGTGGCAAGGGCTTCATCTCCATGGCATCGTCTTCTCCACCCTCTGGGGGACTCACAGGGCTGAGGGGAATTCATATAAGGAATCTCAGGTTCAATAAGACCAAGTGCAAGGTCCTGCAATCCCAAGCGCAAATACAGGCTGGGCAGTGAGTGGCTGGAGAGCAGCTCTGAGGAGAGGGACTTGGGGGTGCTGGTGGACAAGAAGCTAAACAGGACCCAGCAGTGTGCACTTGCAGCCCAGAAAGCCCAGAGAACCTGGGCTATATCAGGAGCAGTGTGGCCAGCAGGGCGAGGGAGGTGATTCTCCCCATCTACTCCACTCTGCTGAGACCCCACCTGGAGTACTGCATCCAGTTCTGGAGCCCCCATTACAAGAAGGATGTGGAGATGCTGGAGTGTGTCCAGAGAAGGGCCACTGGGATGCTCAGAGGGCTGCAGCAGCTCTGCTATGAGAACAGACTGAAAGAGTTGGGGCTGTTCAGTCTGGAGAAGAGGAGGCTCCCAGGCGATCTTCTTGTGGCCTTCCAGTATCCGAAGGGGGCCTCCAAAAAAGCTGGGGAGGGACTTTTCAGGATATCAGGGAGTGACAGGACTGGGGGTAATGGAGCAAAACTGGAGGTGGGGAGATTCAGACTGGACATGAGGAGGAAGTTGTTGAGCATGAGAGTGGCGAGAGGCTGGAATGGGTTGCTCAGGGAGGTGGTTGAGGCCCCATGGCTGGAGGTGTTTAAGGGCAGGCTGGCTGAGGCTGTGGCCAGCGTGATCTTAGGGTAGGGTGTCCCTGCCCATGGCAGGAGGGTTGGAACTAGATGGTCCTTGTGGTCCCTTCCAACCTTGACTGATCTATGATTCTATGATTTTCTCCTTGTACATCAATGGGCAACAGGTTCAGAGCTGCCCTTAGAACTGCAGCAGCAGCTTTAGGGGAGCTGCAGCAGCTTTAGGGGATCTGCTGTGCCATATGCACATTAACTTTCATCTGGATCATTTGTCAGGACAGATTTTTAGTAAATGGATCATGTTTCAATCTTCAGCATCAAGTACTTCCATCTGCAGGGAATAATTGCTACCACTGCTCCTTTCTGTGACTCACTGCAGGATTGGAACTGAGGCATAACAGGTGAGTAAGAAGCAAGAAGGGTTTGGTTTTGCTTTTCCTTAGCCTACTCATTTTATTCTTCTTTCTCTTTCAGTTACAAAGTGAAAATGTATGCAAAACAGCTCAGCCATGCAAGCAGGTAGGATCAGGAGGGCCATGCTGCCAAGTGTAACTGGGTTTGGGTGCTTTCCTCTTACCTTGAAGATACATTTCTTCTCCTTCTGCAAACATCTGACTGCACCTGACACATCGTGCACAGGTTGGGTGATAATGTTTTTCTCCTGCCTGGTTGGGCAAAAAGAGGTAGAGATGATTAAGTACAGTGAACAGCTCAGCAGCTTCACTACAAGAATTTTTTCTTTCATCCTCTAGGATATAGAATAGAATGCAGATGAAAGCTGCATTAACTCTCTCAGCCATGCCACTTTCTAAGCACAGAATAGAAAGTGCTAGAATATAGAATATAGATTCAATCAGGTTGGAAGAGACCTCCAAGATCATCCAGTCCAACCTATCCCCCAGCCCTATCCAGTCAATTAGACCATGTCACTAAGTGCCTCAGACAGGCTTTTCCTGAACACCTCCAGGGATGACAATTCCACCACCTCCCTGGGCAGACCATTCCAATGCCAATCACTCTCTCTGTGAAGAACTTCCTCCTAACATCCAGCCTATACTTCCCCCAGTACAACTTGAGGCTGTGTCCCTTTGTTCTATTGCTGGTTACCTGGGAGAAGAGGCCACCCCCCACCTGGCTACAACCTCTCTTCATTGGATATGACTAATTAGAGTATCAGACACATAGAACTGTAGTGGTTGGAAGGGACCTCCAAAGACCATCAAGTCCAACCCCCCCTACTAAGGCAGGATCACCCAAGGTAGATTGCACCAGAATGCATCCAGGAGGGGTTTGAAAGTATTCAGAGAAGGAAACTCCACAACCTCTCTGGGAAGCCTGCTCCAGGGCTGTCACCCTCACTGTAAAGAAGCTTCTCCTCATGTTGAGGTGAAACCTTCTATGTTCCAGTTTGTTGCTGTTGCTCCTTGGCTTATTGCTGCTGACCACCGAAAAGAGATTGGCCCCAGGCACTTGACACCCACCCCTCAGATATCTGTACACACTGATCAGATCTCCTCCTCAGTCTTCTCCCGATTAAGCAGCCCCAGGACTAAGTCTCTCTCCATAGCGGAGATGCTCAAGTCCCCTGGTCATCCTCATGGCTCTTCACTGGACTCTCTCCAGCAGGTCCCTGTCTCTCCTGAACTGAGAAGACCAAAACTGGACACTTTATTCCAGGTGTGGTCTCACCAGGGCAGAGTAGAGGGGGAGAAGGACCTCCCTAGCCCTACTGGCCACACTTCTCCTGATGCACCCCAGGATGCCACTGGCAATCTTGGCCACAAGGGCACATTGCTGGCCCATGCAGCACTTGCTGTCCAACAAGACTCCAAGGTCTTTCTCCACAGAACTGCTTTCCAGCAGGGCAGCCCCAATCTGTACTGGTGCCTGTAGAGAGAGAGAGACCTCCAAGATTGTCCAGTCCAACCTAGCACCCAGCCCTAGGCAGTCAACCAGACCATGGCACTAAATGCCTCAGCCAGGCTTTACTTGAACACCTCCAGGCATGGCGACTCCACCACCTCCCTGGGCAGCCCATTCCAATGCCAATCACTCTCTCTGCCAACAACTTCCTCCTAACATCCAGCCTAGACCTCCCCTGGCACAACTTGAGACTAACTCAATCTGTACAGCAAAGAACATCAACTGGCTGTAGAGCAGTGCAGAGAGATCTCTTTCATAACTTAGAACAGAAAAAGCAGGGGAGAAAGATGGAGTGGTCCTTTTGCTGCTGCCCAGCCCTGCATCACTCCAATGGATCTTGTGTAATTAGCTCTGAATTACAACAGGACATACTCAGATTTCTCATGTAACTCTAAGTGCTCACACTGGGGTTTGCTCTCTCATTTTGTCCCTCTCCTAACCAGAGCACAGAAGGCAAGGCATGGCAGCCTCCAGCACTACCACCACTACCAGATCACACCATCTTCTCAAGTGGCTGACACTTGGGCTGGGGCCTTGACTGAGGAACTCCCTGCCAATACTCCCTGATATGTTTCTGCAGTTTGCCTGGCTAGATACCAAAAAACAGCTTTGAACTAGAACCTGTGTGTGTTTGTTCTACATGGCAGTCAGACCCAGCACTGCTCACCTGGCAACGTGCCAGGGAGGCTTCCATCAGTGCCACTTTCTCCTCTCCAGCCTATTTCAGAGGCTTCCTCTCACAGGAACAACAAAGTAGACACAGCCTCATTTTCTCATCTCTCATAACTTCAGGGCTTGTACAAGATAAAAGAAGGATGAACCTGATGTGACAGGTGTGAATCACATCACTTAAAGCACAATTTGATGACAGCAAGGGATTGTGCCCTAAAGTCTGCTGAGCAGGATGAACCCCCAGGACTAGGAAACATGAAACATTAGCAAAAGTGGAGGAATTCATACCAAAAGGAATAAGCTTAATGAGGTAAGGTTGAGTTTTAAATTAGCTCTCATCACTCAGGGAAAAGATCCTGTCCTGCAGACACCTCAGCAAAGCCTCTGCTCATTCTCTGGCTCTGGCTGCAGTAACTGATGAAGTGGCAGAATATGCAAAAGATGATATGTATGATAATTGTAACTCTACCACAATGACATTGCTGGTCTGGCCTCTCATGACATTGCTTGGGCTGTGACTGAACTTATTTTTCACTGCAGTTGATGAGTGAATGCTCCTTGTGGATTGACATACAGGAGACAGAGACAGAACAGCCCAAAGCTCAAAGCACAGGCTGAGCCCAGGAAAGAAGACTCAAGATTTCTGGTGAATCTCACCAGTGAAGTCTAAATACATCTTCTCTCCCTGCTTTGCTCAGTAATGGGAAGAAGGAAACCAGACACAAGTATTTAATGTGTTAAATAGAATCATATAGAATCACAGAATCAATGAGATTGGAAGAGACCTCCAATAAATAAACCTGCAACTATCTGGTTCCTTTCCTGAGAATTAGTTTTCATTACACTTCTTTTTTCCCCCAATAAAAATAAAGTATAATAGTAAAACAAAAACCTCTCTTGTTCAAAATGCACAGTGGTAAGTGACATCTTTTACCACTCAGAGTAAAGAGTTAGTGGAAGAGAGACAAGGTCAGACTGATGCAGTGATTCCACTGTATCAAAGCACATTGTCCCTGTTAAGGTATCACACAGTACACAGGCTGCTGTTATGCTTTGTTACTACCACTGAGAGTTATCTATTGAGGTAGGTCCTGCCATCCTCATCCTCTAAAATCCCCAAAGGAGGTCTTAATTGTATCCCTCCCCTGCAGAACAAGGAGCCTGCTGGCATGCCAAGGCATGGTGCAGTTGTATGACCCAGGAACAAAGCCCACAGAGGACTGGTAGGAAGCATTCTCAGTTTAAAGCTCTTCTTGTGGAACAAATCTGGTGGAGATTTGGGTCCTTAGCAGTCAACCTCCTGGATCAAGCCAAGGCAAAGAGAATAAAGCACATTCCCACCACCAGTCAGTGGGGCTTTCCACCAGGCAGCTTCTCACCCTGCAATAAAGGACTAAAGCTCTTCTGATAGACAACTTCTTCTGATAGACAACTTCTTCTGATGGACAACTGCTGCCAAGTGGAGGGAGTTTTGCTTGGGATGGGAAAGATGGGAAATACTTAGGCACTGTAGTGATGGGTGGAAGTTTAGAACTCCAGTTAGATAATAAATGATTTCATCTTCTGTCTGCACTTCTGGAATAATTCGCAACCTGATGGACACTCACTGAAGAGCTCTGAGATGTCCTGGAGTGTACTTTGTAATACAGCTCACAGCAGAAACAGAATTTAGGTTTAAGTCAGGAAGTGTGCAAGAGCCCCACAGAATGATGGAACAGTTTAGGCTGGGAAGGACCTCAGCTTGGTCGTCTAATTCAACCTTCTGCTCAAAGCTAGGATGATGCTCAATTCAGATCAGACAGCTCAGAAATTTGTCCAGTCAGACACTGAAACTCTCTAAGGATGGAAACTGCATAGGCTCTGAAGAGGCTGTTCCAATGCTTAGTTACCCTTAGAGAGAGATTATTTCTTTCCTTATCCAGCAGAACTTCCTCTCTTCTAACTTAGGACAGTTGTCTCCTGCTCTCTTCCTCATCTCAGTAAGGATCTTGTGAGTGTCCCCTCACAGGTGTGGAAACACTGCTATTAGGGCCCCCCTAAAACCATCTACAGACATCATAAAGAGAAGACAAAACCAAGACACAACTCCCTGATGAAGGAACCTGCTACAGCTTGCAGCTTATGTCCTTGGATTGATTGGGATGGGTAGATCTGGGGAGAAAAACATCTGAACACTAGGCAAGGCAAGTTCATGGTCTGTCATTTCAAACTCAACACCAAGGAATAGATAACTTCACTGGGAAATTGGGGTTTTTTTGTCAGACTATGCAAATCAAAGAATGTGCCAACTCCTTTACTGGGTATTTAATTCATGCAGTTTGTTCCTGCTGTTCTTTACCCACTGACTGCTCTTGCTGTGCTGTTTAATTCTTGGTCAATGAACTATTCTTTATGTTAGGTGCCAGAAACTAAGAGGAAACTGGTCTAGAAAGGAGCTCCAGATATTTATCTCCATGAAATTTAGCACAGTTTTTGAATGAGCCACAGCATTTTTGACATCCAATGGCCCAACTAGGCACTGCACTGATTTATGGAGGCTAATTCACCTTTTTCTTGAAGTAAATGGAGCTCCTTGAATCTGCCTGAGCTAAGGTTTCAATTTGTGGTCACAGCACAGAATTATTATTTAATAACCCTTTGACCTAACAGCACAGAATTGGCTCAGAAAAGTCTTCCTTTCAAGATATTAGGCTGAAATTAGGGCTTGTGTCCTTGCTTATTCCCAGCTGGTGATACAACTCTCCTGCTCCTGGCCAGCATTTCAAGATCACAGTATCACAGTATCACAGTATCACCAAGGTTGGAAGAGACCTCACAGATCATCCAGTCCAACCCTTTACCACAGAGCTCAAGGCTAGACCATGGCACCAAGTGCCATGTCCAACCTTGCCTTGAACTGCCCCAGGGACGATGACTCCACCACCTCCCCAGGCAGCCCATTCCAGTGTCCAATGACTCTCTCAGGGAAGAACATTCTCCTCACCTCCAGCCTAAATTTCCCCTGGCACAGCCTGAGGCTGTGCCCTCTTGTTCTGGTGCTGGCCACCTGAGAGAAGAGATGGAATTGTGAGTTTCATTCTAGAGGCTGTGTAAAATCTAGGGTCTAGGTGTTAGTCTTTCTGTCTTTATCTCAGGGGTACCATGGCCTGGATTAGGAGCAGTGTGGCCAGTAGGACAAGGGAGGTTTTTCTTCCCCTGTACTCAACACTGGTCAGGCCACACCTTGAGTGCTGTGTCCAGTTCTGGGCTCCTCAATTCAAGAGAGATGTTGAGATGCTGGAATGTGTCCAGAGAAAGGCAACGAAGCTGGTGAGGGGCCTGGAATACAAACCCTATGAGGAGAGGCTGAGGGAGCTGGGGGTGTGCAGCTTGCAGAAGAGGAGGCTCAGGGCAGACCTCATTGCTGTCTACAGCTACCTGAAGGGAGGTTGTAGACAGGTGGGGTTGGTCTCTTCTTCCAGGCAAGCAGCAACAGAACAAGGGGACACAGACTCAAGTTGTGCCAGGGGAGGTCTAGGCTGGATGTTAGGAGGAAGTTGTTGGCAGAGAGAGTGATTGGCATTGGAATGGGCTGCCCAGGGAGGTGGTGGAGTCACCGTCCCTGGAGGTGTTGAAGCCAAGCCTGGCTGAGGCACTTAGTGCTATGGTCTGGTTGACTGGCTAGGACTGGATGCTAGGTTGGGCTGGATGATCTTGGAGGTCTCTTCCCACCTGGTTGATTCTATGATTCTATAATCAGGTGTTGCTCAACAACCACAGGCTCATCACTCTGTCATTGCACCCACATAATGGCACAGCACATGGACTGTACTGGTCCTGCAACCTGGGTTCAAATCAGGGTGATGTCATTCAGAAAATCCAACAAGTTTTGCTGCTTGGAGGAGAATCCTGTGCTCAGTTAGCACCTTTAAGTGTAAGCACATAAAATCTCCATTCAGATTTCTAGCAAAGGCAGAGTTTCACAGAGGAGCTTGAGGGCTTACTCATCACCAGTGCTATACGATGATGGCTAAGTTAGTAAACAGCTGTCATCTCATCTACAAAGTATGAAGGGACAGGCAGCAAGGCAGGGGTATTTGGAACATATCTACTGTTTATGTTATCCAACAGTGGTGAGGGGAGGAACGTGTGAGAGCCAGGAGACAAAGAGAGGATTAGGGAGGAAAACTCTTACTAAATCTCTTAGTCACAGTGGACTTGACTCACCACTGAGTCACTTTGGCTGTGTGCCAGGGTGAATGAACCATTTTCAACAGGGTTTACACCAGTGTAATGTTTTGGATCGATCCTTCTCCTCATTTTCTCCTTGCTGGATCAATTTATCATCCCAGCAGAAGCCAAGAAACAACCATGTGAAAGGTTCAACGCATGCACCTGCAGCATTACTGACAGCTTGATCTGTCTCATATGTAGAGTTATTTCATTTTGTCTGGATTCTGGTTCGTCCTGCTGTACTTTGCAGAGTCTTGAGACTTCCCACCCACATCTGAGTCATTTTTACTGCCTCCCACACACTCTTTACTCTTCCAGGTGTAAAGAGCAGAGAGAATGCACCAAGAGGGACACTGATCTCCACATGGCAGTGACTTGCTGAACACTGGACTCCCAGGCAAAAGCTGGAGAAGGCCAATAGTGCATCTTTTCCTACAGAATTTGGTGTGTGAACCTGCAAACCACAAAGGCCTTGCCATGCCTAAAATCACTGCTTTTGCATGCAGTTGCTTTTGTTCTGCAAGGAGGGATTTGCCTCTTTCGCCTTTTACTTCTTGGCCTTGCAATTTTTCCTTGCCACCCACTAGGACTGGAAGAGGCTTCTGTTCTGTTTGCTCAACTCTCTCCTTCATTTCTTTCCCACTTCCCTCTCCCACTCCTTAAAATTCACTCCAGGGCCAAGACAATCTGCAGCTGGATCTCACTTCACTGATGGGGGAGAGGGAGTGATGAAGAAGAAAGATGACTTGCAGATGTACTCCCCATCCCTTCTGACTCCACAGCTGTGCATGTAGCCCACCCATTTCAGATGGGAGAGGGGAAGCTGCAGCCAACACCAAACAGCCCTGAGGAGGCAGCATGATTTATCAGATGATGCCAGCACAACTCTTTCCAAGCTGGTTCATAGAATCACCAAATCAACCAGGTTGGAAGAGACCTCCAAGATCAGCCAGTCCAACCTAGCACCCAGCCCTAGCCAGTCAACCAGACCATGGCACTAAGTGCCTCAGCCAGGCTTTTCTTGAACACCTCCAGGGATGGTGACTCCACCACCTCCCTGGGCAGCCCATTCCAATGCCAATCACTCTCTCTGCCAACAACTTCCTCCTAACATCCAGCCTAGACCTCCCCTAGCACAACTTGAGACTGTGTCCCCTTGTTCTGTTTTGGTGATTCAGACTGCAAACATCTGAGAGGACAGAAGCTATCACACATTCTGTCCCTGGATAAGGACTAGTAGTTTGGATCCCCAGATTTAGTTGGAATGGAAAACCCTGCTGTCCTATGTAGAACTGAGATTAAGAGCCCTTCCTGGAAGTAGGAAGTTGCTCATTTCTGACTCATCAACACATTTCCAGTTCAAGGTACCATTTAGAAGTTCTTACTTAGGGGTAAAAGAAGAAATGTGCAGTACATAAAATGCTGGAGGTTGGTGGGATGAAAAGCCTTAAGGAACCAAGAAATGAGTCATGTAAGCAGCTTTTCTGCTATTAGCAGACACACTGAAGCATTGCTACATGGGCCAAAGCATGCTGGAGAGACTTTATCAACAAAGCCAATTGTCACTAACTGCACTTACTGCTGCACTACTGCCATGGTTACAGAGAGAGCTGGAGGGAGATGCCTCTGCTGCTGGCTGGATCATGGGTTAGGTACTGGGCACTGCAGAGCCCCAGGCACGAGTCAGAGGGTCACCAGAAATGAAATAAATGATGTAAAGCAATAGGGTGAGGAAGTGGAGACAGCTAAAAAGTGCAACATTTCACACTGTCAAAACACCCAGCTACAGGCACATAGTGGTGGGGAGTAGAGCACCACACAGTAATGCAGCGCAAGGCGAGGTGAGGAGCCGGCACACCCTGTGCTGCTCAGATCTGAGGCTCAGAAGGTGTCAAGCTGACTATGGAATCACTGCTTTGATGCTTTAATTAATCAATTAAGATCGTTAACTGCTACTACATTTTTGCATGATGGCAAAATCAGTGGGCACCATCACCCACCTGCCAGGCTCAGGGGACAAACTATACCCTAAGACTTTACCACAGACAAATCCACGCAGGCACAGATGCAAAGAAACACTCCCAGGACTATTTCCACACGTACCAGGGAAATCCTCAATGGAAGAGCAAGCAAGCAAATGAAAGAAAACCAGATCATAAAACCTGCAACAGTCATTCTTTCCTCTCTAGCAACCAGTTTCCCTTCTGTTCTGAACTTCTCTTGTGCTACTCAGAAACACTTTGCAGAATCCCTTTGGTAAATACTCAACAGACTTAAGCACTGACCACAAGCTGCTCAGTGCCCTTCCTCAATAAACCTAAAAACTGATTTACAGGGTAAAATCTATGCCAACAGCTCCTTTTAATGTGTCCTGTTCTTTCCTGACATGGCCACAATTGGAACTTCTTAACAAATATGGATTGGTGCAGCTCTGTATCTCTTTCCTGAGGGAAAATCAGTGGTGGAAAAAAGGAGTGAGTATCAGAGTGGGAGAAGAAAGAGAAGGTGAAGAACAATACAACTGGGTTGCAGAAAAGGCTAAAAGCTCAAGTCAAAACCATTTGCTATGCTCCTTGTCTGTTGACAGCATTTTCAATGATGCTTGTTTGAAAGCCCAAAGTCTAAGCCAACTACCAGTTCACACTTAGCCAAGTTTAGATCTTATGCACAAATTCTTGACCTGTCTTTGCAAACCAGCAGCCCCAGACCAACTCAAGTGGCACCAAGCCAGAGACCACTCTCAAGCTGCAAACCATCCTGCATCTCCACCAGCACTGCATTGATGTTTCCTACCTTAGGTGGCTTCCTTTGGCGAGAGCTGATTTACAGAGAAGTATCTTTGCCAAAAGCTCGCTTTCTTCTCTCGTGATGGGAGCAAACCGGCGCAGAGAGCAGTTTCTAAGTGCAGATCAGCACTGACACAGGGATCCTGTGGTTGCTCTGACATCCTTAGCAAGGCTGCCCATGCTAAACCCTTCGATAGACGGAGCCGCTTCGCTGGCAGGGCTCGGCATCAGTGCCGACGTTATCAGCTGCTCAAGCACCTTTCTCACATCACCAGGTTTTGTTGTCAGCGGAGCAGCAGGGTAACAGACAGTTCAGAACGAACCATTCTCCCCCACTGCAGGCAGAAATCTGTACACCCTGCTGCAAGGAGTTAGTCTCGTCTCTGCTACAGAGACATTTGCAAAGGCAAAGGCGATTGATTTGCAAAGTAGCTGTGGCTGCAAACAAAAGCAGCTCGACTCGAGGGAATGAACCACAAACCCCAAGGCTCATGCTTTAATTAACAAGTCACTGAGGTGTAAGTGGCATTTAACTGACATATAAATTAGTGACATTTCTCCTTTCAGTCCAGCCCAGTGTCTACTGCACTTGTTCCCTTACTGTTAAGTAACCTATGGGCGTGATGGATAGCTTTAAAAAATACATTGGTTGTGTTTGCCAGACATTTGCACATCCGTGTAAACCAGAACAAACATTAACTCTTTCTTCTCCCACTCAGACTGAGTGCCATGCTGCCAGACTAGGATGTCAGGGGCAGCAGCTGGACCCGGCCTTATGTTTCATAGAATCATAGAATCAAGCAGGTTGGAAGAGACCTCCAAGATCAGCCAGGCCAACCTAGCACCCAGCCCTAGCCAATCAACCAGACCATGGCACTAAGTGCCTCAGCCAGGCTTTGCTTCAACACCTCCAGGGACGGTGCCTCCACCACCTCCCTGGGCAGCCCATTCCAATGCCAATCACTCTCTCTGACAACAACTTCCTCCCAACATCCAGCCTAGACCTGCCCTGGCACAACTTGAACTGTGTCCCCTTGTTCTGTTGCTGGTTGCCTGGGAGAAGAGACCAACCCCACCTGGCTACAGCCTCCCTTCAGGGAGTTGTAGACAGCAATGAGGTCCCCCCAGAGCCTCCTCTTCTGCAGGCTGCACACCTCCAGCTCTCTCAGCCTCTTCGCATAGGGTTTGTGTTCCAGGCCCTTCACCAGCCTCACTGCCCTTCTCTGGACATCTTTTCACCAGCACCTCACACCACAACCAGGCAGCAGTGAATCACAGGACAGCTGGAGGCAGAAGCCCAGTCAAATCAAAGCTGGTGAGGGGTGTGGAGCACAGCCCTGTGAGGAGAGGCTGAGGGAGCTAGGGGTGTGCAGCCTGCAGAAGAGGAGGCTCAGGGCAGAGCTCATTGCTGTCTACAACTACCTGAAGGGAGGTTGTAGCCAGGTGGGGTTAGCCTCTTCTCCCAGGCAAGCAGCAACAGAACAAGGGGACACAGTCTCAAGTTGTGCCAGGGGAGGTCTAGGCTGGATGTTAGGAGGAATTTCTTGCCAGAAAGAGTGATTGGCATTGGAATGGGCTGCCCAGGGAGGTGTTCAGGAAAAGACTGGATGAGGCACTTAGTGCCATGGTCTACTTGATTGGACAGGGCTGGGTGCTAGGTTGGACTGAATGATCTTGGAGGTCTCTTCCAACCTGCTTGATTCTATGATTCTACACACAAGCCCTAGTTACATCTGCAGTGAAGTTGTCGTGGCCAAAGTGTAGCACCCTGCACTTGGCCTTGTTCAGTCTTATCCCATTGGCCTCTGCCCACCCATCCAGCCTGGCCAGGTCCCTCTGCAGGGCTCTCCTACTCTCCAACAGATCCACACCTGCTCCTAGCTTGGTGTCAACTGCAAACTGACTGATGCTGGACTCAATCCCCTCATCCAGATCATCAATAATGATATGGAACAGGACTGGGCTCAGCACTGATCCTTGGGGAACACCACTAGTGCCAGCTGCCAACTGGATGCCAGTCAACTGGTTGGACTTGATGATCTTGGAGACCTTTCCCCACCACAGCAATTCTATCATTCTATGTCCCTCAGGTTCACATACCTCCACAGCCTTCCAAGCCTCTGTATGGCCTCTCAAGTGGGAAGGACCAGGAGGTAGGATGACCACCTCTGCCTCCTCCTGGCTTTACACAGCTAGAAGGCTGTTTAAAATCACAAACCAAAACTGATTTCTTGATTGAAAGTGGTTTGGCTCAGGCTCTGAATTCTCCTCTGAAGCAGAGTCTATGTTCAGAGAAAAGGTACTTACACCTATTTTGTCTATTCTTATTGTCCGTTCATTGGCACAAGCTGAGGTTTTCACTAACAAATAACTGTTTGTGACAGAAAAAAAGGACAGGGAAAAAAATACTTGTAGTGCCAAATGCAGAGAAATAGATTACAACACAACAAAGGGGAAATGGCTGGTTATAAAATAATCAACAGCTTGTTGGTTTAAATGATGGGGTTTTCTTCCCCCCCTGTGTTTATTTCCTGTTGCATGATTCTAGGCATTGCTGGGTTGGGAACAGAGCTATAGCATGAGCACTAAAATCGACCCTTTTCTTCTCTCCCTAGGGCATTTCAGTCCCACTATCTTTTAAATCAAACTCTGCATTCCAGCCACCTCTTGCTTGCCATTTAAGATGAGAGGTTTAGGTATCTCTATATATATGGCCAGGGCAAAAGCAGCAGTTTTTAGGAGAGGGCTGGTCTTGTGTCAAACACTGCTCTGCTTGCTGCTCCAGCAAAGCCATCCCTGCCCATCAGAGCACTGGTGGGCAGAGTTGCTGTAAAAAGAACAGCAAAGTAGAATCATAGAATGAATCAGTCAGGGTTGGAAGGGACCACAAGGATCACAGAATCACAGAATTTCTCAGATTGGAAAAGCCCTTCAAGCTCCTCGAGTACAATCATTAGTTTTACACTGACAAGTCCTTGACTAAACCAAATCCCTCAGCACAACATCTCATCACTGTCAATCGCTATGCTTGGAAAGGACCACCAGCATCATCCAGTCCAACCTTCATCCCAGAAGCCTTCATCACTAGAGCACAGCCTCAAGCACCACATCCACTCTACTCTTAAACACCTCCAGGGATGGCAACTCCACCACCTCCCTGGGCAGCCTGTTCCAGTGCCTGACCACCTGCTCAGGAGAGAACTTCCTCCCAACAGCCAACCTAAACCTCCCCTGATGCAACTTGAGGCCATTTCCTCTTGTCCTATCATTAGTAATGTGGGAGAAGAGACCAGCTCCAGCCTCACTACAACCTCTTTTTAGGTAGCTGAAGAGGGCAATAAGGTCCTCTCTCAGCCTCCTCTTCTCCAGACTAAACACTCCCAGCTCCCTCAGCAGCTCCTCATAGGTCATGTTTGCCAGACCTCTCTCCAGCCTCATTGCCCTTCTCTGCACCTGCTCCAGCACCTCACTCTCCCTCCTGTACTGTGGTGATCAAAACTGGACACAGTACTTGAGGTATGGTCTCACGAGTGCTGAGTACAGGGGCATGATCACCTCCTTACTCCTGCTGGTCACACCATTGCTGATACAGGCCAGGATCTGGCCTTCTTCATCTAGTTTCAACCCCGTTGCCATGTGCAGGGACACCCTACCCTAGAGCAGCCTGGCCACAGCCTCATCCAGCCTGGCCTTAAACACCTCCAGCCATGGGGTCTCAACCAACTCCCTGGGCAACCCATTCCAGCCTCTCACCACTCTCATGCTCAACAACTTCCTCCTCACATCCAGTCTGAATCTCCCCACCTCCAGCTCTGCTCCATTCCCCCTAGTCCTGTCACTCCCTGATATCCTAAAAAGTCCCTCCCCAGCTTTTTTTGTAGCCCCATTCAGATCCTGGAAGGCCATAATAAGGTCACCTAAGTGTTGCCTTTGAAAGTAGAACTGATGCTCTCTGCACGTTAGCTGCTCACCCCCCATTGTAGCTTTTCCAGTACAAATTCCCCAAGGAGACTGGGGGCAAGCCAATGTGGAAAAGAAAGAAAGAAAGAAAGAAAGAAAGAAAGAAAGAAAGAAAGAAAGAAAGAAAGAAAGAAAGAAAGAAAGAAAGAAAGAAAGAAAGAAAGAAAGAAAGAAAGAAAGAAAGAAAGAAAGAAAGAAAGAAAGAAAGAAAGAAAGAAAGAAAGAAAGAAAGAAAGAAAGAAAGAAAGAAAGAAAGAAAGAAAGAAAGAAAGAGAAAAGATAAGAAAGGAAAGAAAGGAAGAAAGGAAGGAAGGAAGGAAGGAAGGAAGGAAGGAAGGAAGGAAGGAAGGAAGGAAGGAAGGAAGGAAGGAAGGAAGGAAGGAAGGAAGGAAGGAAGGAAGGAAGGAAGGAAGGAAGGAAGGAAGAAGGAAGAAAGAAAGAAAGAAAGGAAGGAAGGAAGGACAGACAAACGTTTAACTCTATTTCCTACACGGGATGAATCTGGCCCTCAGCAAACGGGCTGAAGGAAGAATTTAAGTAACTAAATCATCCTTGGATTTGGCTGGCAACCCACAAAAGCAGTTACTGATAACTATTTGTGAGTTATCAGTAACTCACACCAGCTGACTCTCCCTTCCTCCTCTGCTGAATAAACACTTGAGCTGGACCAGGGCTGGAAAGGCAGGCAATCCCATAAAATCTGGGCACAGAGTAATTGTGGAAGCAGCTGTCCTCCTGATGCTATCACACAAATCAGAGATGGAAAAAATCCTGTTAGGTCATGCAGTCCCTCCCTTTGTCACTGCAGGACTGCTCCCTAACGTGGATTTTCCAGTGCCTTGTCCAACCTTGTTTTAATACTCTCTGATAGCTTCCAGCAGCTCCCTTAGCAGATTACTCCCCTGTCTGATAAGCACTGCTGTCAGGACTTCCCCTGGCTTGAACAGCACTTTTTGCCCTGTTATTGATGTAAGCCTCCAGCTTATGTTCAAGAAGGTAAGAAGAATTCCAGACAGTTCTACCAACCCCACATTCTACAGCAAAATGCAGCCCTGCTTACGGCCCTGTCTTCCTGACTAGGAGATAGGCAAACATATCAACAAAGCAGCTGGTGACAAGCACATGCTGAATTCAATAGGAGGCAGATGGAAAAGATCAGCCCCCAGTCCCATGCCTTTTGAACAAGTCTGTTTGCTGCAGACAAACAACAAATGACTTAACCATGTTAGCTACGGAATGGCTTCTGCCTTCTTTCAAACCTCCTTAGGTCATCACTTCCTATCTAGCTTCCTAACGAAATGAGGTGTGTGTGAGCCACCCACTCCTCTGACTGCTCTCCATCTTAGAATCATAGAATGGTTCAGGTTGGAAGGGACCTCAAAGATCATCCATTTCTAAGGCCCTGCCATAGGCAGGCACACTTCCTACTAGAATAAGTTACTTAAGGCCAGAGAAGGGCAATGAAGCTGGTGAGAGGCCCAGAACACAAACCCTATGAGGAGAGGCTGAGAGAGCTGGGGGTGTGCAGCCTGCACAAGAGGAGGCTCAGGGCAGACCTCATTGCTGTCTACAACTACCTGAAGGGAGGTTCTAGCCAGGTGGGGTTGGTCTCTTCCTCCAGGCAACCAGCAATAGAACAAGGGGACACAGTCTCAAGTTGTGCTAGGGGAGGTCTAGGCTGGATGTTAGGAGGAAGTTGTTGGCAGAGAGAGTGATTGGCATTGGAATGGGCTGCCCAGGGAGGTGGTGGAGTCACCATCCTTGGAGGTGTTGAAGCAAAGCCTGGCTGAGGCACTTAGTGCCATGGTCTGGTTGACTGTCTAGGGCTGGGTGCTAGGTTGGACTGGCTGATCTTGGAGGTCTCTTCCCACCTGGTTGATTTTATGATTCTATGATTCTAAGGCCTCATTCAACCTAGCCCTGAACAACTCCAGGGAGGGAGGAGCCACAATCTCCCCTGAGCAACCCGCTCCAGTGTCTCACCACCCTCACTGCAAACAAATTCTTCCTAACATCTAGTTTAAATCTCTTCTCTACCAGTTTAAACCCATTTGCCCTCATCCCATTGTTACAAGACCTCAGACACATACAAAAATTATCTTAAAAGATCACTTTTACAGCAAAATTATGAGGAGCTGAAATAGTACAATAGAATCATACAATCAACCAGGTTGGAAGAGACCTCCAAGATCATCCAGTCCAAAACCGATGATGATCCAAATCTTCTAACATTGTAACTCAACAGCCATTTACAGTGGTCCAAAAGGCTCACATGGAAATCACAGGCTGGTCACCATGGGAGGAGGCTCACACTGCCTGTCACTTCTTGACCACATAAAGAGGCTGTGGGACAGTGTGGAAAGCTCTCAAAATATTTCATGGGCAAACACAATCACAGAATCATAGAACAGTTTAGGTTGGAAGGGACCTCTAAGCTCATCCAGTTCCAACCCCCTGCCATAGGCAGGGACACCTCCCACTAGAACAGGTTGCTCAAAGCCTCATCCAACCTGATCTTAAACACCTCCAGGGAGAGAGCAGCCACAGCCTCCCTGGACAACCTGTGAGTGCTTCTTCACCCTCACTGTAAAGAACTTTCTAGCATCTAGTTTAAATTTCCCCTCTGCCCATTTAAACCCATTACTCCTCATCCTGTCATTACAAGACCTTGTCAGTAGTCTCTCCCCAGCCTTCCTGTAGGCCCCTCCAGATACTGGAAGACTACTACAAGGTCGCCTTGAATCCTCTTCTCCAGCCTGAAGAGCCTCAACTCTCTCAGCCTGTCCTCATAGCAGAGCTGCTGCAGCCCTCTGAGCATCTTTGTGGCCTCCTCGGGACTTGCTCCAACATTTCCATGTCCTTCTTGTGTTGGGGTCTCCAAAACTGCACACAGTACTCCAGGTGGGGTCTGATAAGGGCAGAGTAAAGGGGCAGAATCCCCTCCCTTGCCCTGCTGGCAATGCCTTTCTTGCTGCAGCCCAGGTTGGCTGTCTGGGCCAAGGGATAGGAATAGCTGTTCTGAGAGCTGTCATCAGAAACAAGGCCTGTGGCAGCAGCAGAATGCTAGGACACAGGACACGCACCCATACTCAGGCTTCAGTAGCTTTGTTGCACACAAAAATGTGAGTTGTTTTCTCCAGCCTTATGGAAAGGAGGTCACAGGCCATGGAGCTGAAGTTGTAACAAGCCTCCAAACCCTAAATCCCATTGTACCTGCTCAAATCCATTGCCTGCTTTGTACTGACCTCATCTTGTCCTTCCTATTTGACAGTGACACTGCTGTGCTTTTACAGAACACAAAAGTCCTTTCTCCTCAGCCTTTTTTCTTTCCTTTTTTTAGGGTTTGAGAATCTTGCATCAGTATTTTTTTCCCACTGACTTCAACTGAAGCTATGTGCAGAATGCACTACTACCAGGGCAAGAAGAGACTTACTATCACAGCACTGTCATTCTACCAGAGCAATCCTGGAGAAGGGAGTAGGAGAGGGACAGGTATGCGCTAATCAAAACCATCACCCAGAGCTACAGTGACAGGATAGAATCAGCCATAGGAAAACTCCCATGACAGTTTTATGTAAAAATAATTCACTTTTCTCCAGTTTGTTTCTGGTCCTTCTAAGCTAAATTCAAGGAACTCTGTTCCTCTGTGTCATGCTCTCACCAAAGAGGCAGAAGGAAGAGATGCAGCCACCTGTGGCCTCAGCTCTCACAAATCCAACTCTCTACTGTTGGCATGCAAATCTTGTGAACTCCTTTTTATCCTCTTCATCATGCCTGGAGACAAGCGAGGGCTCAGCTCTTCAGCACAGCACAACACAAGCTATTGTTTAACCATACTGTTTCACATTAACCATATTGTTTAACTAAATACATTACCAAATAAAATAGAGTATTTTTGTAGGGGTATTTCAAGGCAAGAACCAGGACAGAAAGCCACAGTATCACAGGATCACAGGATGCTAGGGGTTCGAAGGGACCCAAGGAGATCAACGAGTCCAACCCCCCTGCCAGAGCAGGACCATACTATCTAACACAGGTCACACAGGAACACATCCAGACAGGCCTTGAAGGCTTCCAGAGAATGAGAGCCCACAACCTCTCTGAGGAGCCTGTCCCAGTGCTCTGTGACCCTTACAGTAAAGAATTTCCCCCTTGTGTTGAGGCAGAACTTCTTTTGCTGCAATTTACACCCGTTGCTCTTTGTCCTATCCCAGGCAGCAGTGAGCAGAGCCTGTTCCCCTGCCCTGGCCAGCCCTCAGATACTTATAAACATTTATCAAATCCCCTCTAAGTCTTTGATACTGTGAAGGCAAGAGACAGGGCAGAAGTTGTACCTTCTGTTCTTTTCCCATCCTAGTATGAATCACTCCCTGTACAAACTTGAACATGGGCAACTTCACTTCAGCATGAGGAGAAACTCTACATTGAGGGTGAAGGAGCACTGAAACAAGCTGCCCAAAGAGGTTGTGGAGTCTCCTCCTCTGGAGACTTTGAAAGCCCACCTGGATGCATTCTTGTGTAAACTACTCTAGGTGATACTCCTGCCTTAGCAATAGGGTTGGACTCGATCTCTGGAGGTCCCTTCCAACCTCTAATGTTCTGTGTTTCTGTGATACTATGGGTAAGGGAACCTTGCATTTGCTGGGCGGAACTTGGAGCGTGACACTTTGTGTTGTACTCAGTTCTGAGCACACAGCTACAGCCCAAAGAGCAGGTCTCTTTGAGCACTTTGAGATGCTTGAAGGCAGGGTCTCCTTACCTCGAGCACTCTTCCTGTGATGTACTTCTCACAGTTGTCACATCTGATGCCAAACTTGGCGTGATAGTCGGTCTCGCAGTATGGAATGCCATCCCTGGGGACGAACAACAGCCCACACAGATTGCTTTACACAGGCTGCAAGGTTTACTGGGAGACAAAACAGCTAAGATTTCTTAATGCTTCAACACTTCCTAGGGTGCTTATGGGCTTTGGCACCTCTCAAATACTGGAATGTATTAATTTAGTAAAGAATTGCATAGTTCTGCAATTACTTAACAACTGTTCTGGCCCTTCTGAGGCTATCACAACCCCACCTTCCTGCTTTGTCCCTGGCCTGGGCCACTGCCTCTCCCCTTTGTCACAACATTCAGCCTCTGAGATCCTCACACCTTTTCATAGTGTTGCTCATTAGCTTCTTCCACATTTCCCCCTCTTTGTAAAAACAAGTTATTTCTTCATATTAGTCTTTCCCTCTTACCATCTAATCAACTCAATACATGTACCAATGGACCAAACCTCAGCTCTTAGCTTACACTGCACGTGGTAATTTTTCAACTGAGTATCTTAACTGTTGAACCAAGTTTTGGTTAATGTTTCAGCCTATTGACATTCTTCACTGGACCTGCTGAAAGATGAATCATCTCAGGAACTTGGTCCATAGAAACCAGCAATGACTCTTGGAGCTCCTTCTGAGCGAGAGAAGAGTTCTGGCAGTACGTTCATGTGTGATGTGAAGCTGGTTCAGCACCACAAGTGGTAGAAGACAATGTATAATGTATGAAGAATAAGAACATAACTTTTAGCTTTATCTCACAAAGCCAGAACCAGAACACTTGGGCTATAGCTCTGAAATAAACTTCTTTGTTCATTTTCCATTTCAAGCACCATTTGGTCAAGTTTGACACTCAGACAATTAAAGCAATGAACGAAAATAAATCACTCCAGAGAGAACTGGAGACTCTTCTCCTATGTGAATGTCTAAGTTAAACACAGTTCCACACATTTACTGACAGACAGATTTGCTAGCAGAAGCAGAATTCTATTGGACATTTCCCTGGAGAAACATAAAGATTCATTTCATAGCATACAAGTTGGACTGCTTAGAGGCTAATCCAGAAGTTATCACAATAATTACTTGAATTAATTGAAGCCAGGATGTTTCTTCTCTTGAGTTATTTTGTTTGGCATTTAGCTTTTGCTAGAAAGAGGACTGCAGAGTAACTCTGTCTTTAAAATTTATGGGGGTTTTATTACTAACTAACAAGGGAAAAAAAAAACTAACACCCAAGCACTGTCTCAAAACTACAGCAGAGGAGCACAGCATCTGAGATCATGCAAACACTCTTTCAGTAAATATTGTTCCTCCAGTGCAAGCTGTGAAGTTAAATGTTATTCATCCAGATCCAAATAATTGCTGGAAATCAGTGGGACACCAACTGACTGGAATCCACCATCCCTGGGCACTAGTGATTGAGTTTCTCAGCTGCTTAAGTAAAGTTCATCACATCTACACACGGAGATATGGATGGAGAGAGGCTGTTTACAAAGGCCTGTGGTGATAGGACAAGGGGCAATGGCTTCAAACTACAGAGGAGCAGATTTAGATTGGATATTAGGAACAGGTTCTTTCCTATGAGGGTGGTCTAACTCTGGAACATGTTGCCCAGGGAGACGGTTGTGGCCACATCCCTGGAAATATTCCAGGTGAGGCTTGACAGGGCTCTGAGCAACCTGATCTAGTTGAGGATGTCTCTGCTGACTGCAGAGGGGGTTGGATTAGATGATCTTTGGAGATCCCTTCCAACCCAGACCATTCTATGATTCTTTGAAGCAGAAATGAAGCCCAGGTGCCTTGGCCATTGAAATCCTGTATCTTACCAGACCAGATGGGACTTGGTCTGTGTGTGCACTGTGCTTCCTCTCATTGCTGTCATCACCTTCAGTCCAAATCTGACAGCATGAGGGTCTGGAGCAGCACAAACCCATGATACCCAGCTCCACCCTGAGCTTTTGGAGAACATTTCTGCTTATGTGAATCACATGGGAAGGAGAATATCTGCTTGTTCACACCACAGCATGCAACAGAGCAGAGTCAAACACAGCTGAGGGTATGTTTTCAGGGCTTTGAAGCAAACTCCAGCCACTGCCTTTCTGCAATACAGTCACCTTGGCAAGCCTCATGGACAAATTGGACTTCTGCTTTCCCTCTTCCATTCTTTTTCTGTGTACAGAAATTACAATTCAGGTAATAATCTCTCATGTTTTGTGTATCTCACAGAATGACAGAATGATCAAAGTTGAAAAGGACCTCTGAAGAGGTTCAACTTCCCTGCCACACCATGATCATCTAGAGAAAATCACCCTGGTAGGTTTTGAAAGCCTCCAGAGAAGGAGACTCCACAACCTCTCTGAGCAGCCTACTCTGGTCATCTGTCACACTCAAACTGAAGAATATTTGCCTTTTGTTTACATGGAACCTCCCATATTCCAGTCTGTGTCCATTACCCCTTGTCCAATCCCTGGACACCAGTGAGAAGAGTGGCTCCATTCATCTCCAAACACACATAAACAAAACCTAAAGGCCATGCAGTGCTACATTGGTTATTTGCTATGAAAAGAACACTGAACACAAGCAGAAATGCTGCTGCCATGAACTTACTTGCTGATGTACTCTGCATTCAGTAGCTTGCCGCATATATTGCACTTAAAGCAGCCCAAATGCCAGTGTTTGTCCAAGGCAACCAAGGACTGCCCATTTTTGATTTCAGAACCACAGCCCCCACAATCTGCAAAAGAAAACTCCAGTAAGAGTGAATCACAGGTTTCAGATGGTCACTTCAACTTGAGGAGGCAGCAGTGTCCTAGTGCAGGCTACAAAGCTCACTGACGGAAGGCAAGCAGTGCTGCTCTGGTATTGCCTGACATTGCTAAAAGAGATCATAGAATCATAGAATCAGTCAGGGTTTGAAGGGACCACATGGATCATCTAGTTCCAATCCCCCTGTCATAGGCAGGGACACCCTACCCTAGAACAGCCTGGCCACAGCCTCAGCCAGCCTGCCCTTAAACACCTCCAGCCATGGGGTCTCAACCACCTCCCTGGGCAACCCATTCCAGGCTCTCACCACTCTCATGCTCAACAATTTCTCCTCACGTCCAGCCTGAACCTACCCATCTCCAGCTTTGCTCCATTCCCCCTAGTCCTGTTACTCCCTGATATTCTGAAAAGTCCCTCCCCAGCTTTTTTGGAGGCACCCTTCAGATCCTGGAAGGTCACAAGAAGGTCACCTGGGAGCCTCCTCTTCTGCAGACTGAACAGCCCCAACTCTTTCAGTCTGTCCTCATGCAGAGTTGCTGCAGCCCTCTCAGCATCCTCATGGCCCTTCTCTGGACAGTCTCCAGCACATCCACATCCTTCTTGCAATGGGGGCTCCAGAACTGGATGCAGTACTCCAAGTGGGGCCTCACCAGAGCAGAGTAGAGGGGGAGAATGAATAGAGGGGGACATGAATAACTGAAAGGAAAAAAACCCAACCTTCTATTTCCTAGTGCTTTAAGTTACACTCCCATTAATTTTTATTGTATTTAAAAGACAGGAAGTTTACCTGGTTAAGTTTTCCAGCATCTCAGATTAGCCCACTAAAACAAATAAGAGAGACCTAACAGTCATGAGATGAAAACAAATAATTGATTGTTGAGGTGCAGGAAGGTGTCCAGATAAGGGTGACAAAACTGGTGAAAGGCCTGGAACACAAATCCTGCGAGGAGAGGCTGAGGGAGCTGGGGGTGTGCAGCCTGCAGAAGAGGAGGCTCCGGGGGGACCTCATTGCTGTCTGCAACTGCCTGAAGGGAGGCTGTAGCCAGGTGGGGTTGGTGTCTTCTCCCAGGCAACCAGCAACAGAACAAGGGGACACAGACTCAAGTTGTGCCAGGGAATGTCTAGGCTGGATGTTAGGAGGAAGTTGTTGCCAGCGAGAGTGACTGGCATTGGAATGGGCTGCCCAGGGAGGTGGTGGAGTCACCAAGCCTGGATATATGTTTAGAAGTCTTTTGGATGTGGTGCCTGGGGCTATGGTTAGGGGTGAGCCTTGTAGGTGACTGGCTAGGGCTGCGTGATAGGTTGGACTGGCTGATCTTGGAGGTCTCTTCCAACCTGGTTGATTCTATGATTCTATGACTTGGTGATCCTGAGGGTCTTACGCAACCTGAATGTTTCTGTGATTCTGAAAAGCCCAATCTCACTTTCCACAGCAACAGCCTATTTGTGAGTACCCAGTTTAGACAGGCCATACAGACAGGGGATTTTAATGTGGCTTTCTACATCCTAAATTAATCCTCTCATACCCTGCAGGGTCCTGGTCTCAGTCACTCTTCACTCTTTAGGTTCTGGGCTATGCATAATCTTCTTAGAAAACGTTCAAGCAATCAGAATATTGGCAAAACAAGGATGAATATCAGAAGCAAATTGGTTCTAGTATCAGTATCTCAGTAACTCCTGTAAACCTCCATATGGTTTTATCTTCCATTTTATGTGAAACCATGTGTGGGGAGTTTTATTCAGGAATTCTTCATGTACAGCAACAATTTGCTAAAGACAAAAGAGTCATTTAGAGATGCCAGAAGAGCAAGAAAACCACAACAATGTCTTGCATGGATGAGGAAAAAAAACACACAGAAGTATTAAAAAAGATTTATCTAAGCAGGTTCTCATGACAAGGCTTTAAACAGTCCTCCTGAAAAACTTTCTGATCTAAGATTCTCTTCATTTATGAGACACTGTTAGTGCAAGGGTAAATGAGTGCACAGCAATAAGAAAATAGCTCTTATTTGCCTTCAGTGGATTTGGAATGCATGAAGGGAGCAATAATGTGCCTCTCCAATGGCACCCTGTGTACAGCATCACTATGTGGAAACAAGCCCAGCACAGAAGTGTGTGCAGCACTGCTCAGAGCATTGGAGTATTGCCAATAAAAGAGAACATTTTGGGCTGTGACTGCATTTTGTCCCACAAGACAGCAAACGCTGCACTGCTCTGCAGGTCCAATCCTTTGGCTGCACTCAGAACTCTGTGGGTGAGTTTTCCTGCACTGGAGGTTCATCTGTGATCTAATTTCATCTTGCTGTTTGGGGGCTGGTTCCACAAACTTACTACAACACTGTGTGTTTAGAGATGTAATAAGTGTTTATAAACATCTGAGGGCTGGTCAGGAGGTAGGGAGTGGGGGCAGGCTCTGCTCACTTGCTCCCTGCGATAGAACAAGGAGCAATGGGTGTAAGTTGCAGCACAGGAGGTTCCACCTCAACGTAAGGGAGGAACAACTTTACTGTAAGGGTCACAGAGCACTGGAACAGGCTCCCTAGAGAGGTTGTAGAGTCTCCTTCTATGGAGACTTTCAAGGCCTGTCTGGATGCATTCCTCTGTGACCTGAGCTAGATTGTGTGGTTCTGCTCTGGCAGGGGGGTTGGACTCAATGATCTCCTTGGGTCCCTTCCAACCCCTAATACCCTGTGAACCTGTGATCATTCACCTTTCACCTGGTCAAAGCTTGGGTGGGAAGAGAGAAGGCATTTGGTGAGCCACTTTCTTACTCTCAACTGTTGTTTTCTCTGTCAAGTTCCAGATAATTAAAAACAAACATTGTGGTTGCCATGCCAACAGTGCCTACTGAGGCAAGAGTCCTTGTCTTCCTGCCTTGGATGCAGCATCCTTTGGTGACTCATCTAATTTCAGCCAATAACTCTGCAGAACACATCAATTTGCTGCTACATGTTGATGTTCATTCCTGAGTACCCTTCAGCATCAGCACTGCCACAAGAGGTTTTCACAGGCAGTGCTTTGTAAGTCGAACAAAACAGGCAGGGAGGCATTTCTAGAATAACAAAACCATCAAGGAGGCAGGCAAAAAGCAAATATTTGACATTCTTCACTGCTTTCAAATATAAGGCACAAAGGAGGTCAAAAACAAAGTGGGAGGATGAAAACAGAAGGACTGGTCAGAGCGGGCAGTGATGTTGGGAGCTTGGCAAGTCGCAAGAGATCTCCTGAAAGCATTTTTGAGCTCAAGGCAGACAAATAATCTAGCAGATAACATACACAGCCCATATAGAGAGCAGCTCTGAGCCAGCAGCAAGCTCAGCGTGGGAGTGGGTCAGCAGATCACCTGCTCTTTGCTTCAGCTTCCTGGAAGTCAAGATGTTTTGTGCACTGCTGTTCTTTGATAGAAAGAGCCGTTTGTTTGAAACACACATTTCTTTTCCAAGAAGACTGTTGTTAAACAAGGAGATGACATTTATTGCTTTGTGTTAATACGTGGTATAGCTACAGACAGCCATACAAGCTGAGGGAGCTGGGGCTGTGCAGCCTGCAGAAGAGGCTCAGGGGTGACCTCATTGTTGTCTACAACTACCTGAAGGGAGGCTGTAGACAGCTGAGGGTTGGTCTCTTCTGCCAGGCAAGCAGCAACAGAACAAAGGGACACAGTCTCAAGTTGTGCCAGGCCAGGTCTAAGCTGGATGTTAGGAGGAAGTTGTTGGCAGAGAGAGTGATTGGCACTGGAATGGGCTGCCCAGGGAGGTGGTGGAGTAGCCGTCCCTGGAGGTGCTGAAGCAAAGCCTGGCTGAGGCACTTAGTGCCATGGTCTAGTTGACTGGACAGGGCTGGGTGCTAGGTTGGACTGGATGATCTTGGAGGTCTTTTCCAACCTGGTTGATTCTATGATTGTATGATTGAGATTTTGCTCCGGGGAAAAGCTAAACTTCTGTTTTCCAAGCTCAGGCTTTGCCACAAATGTTTCCAGTGCTGTTTGCTTTAGAGGCAAGTGGTGTGCTACAGGCTACAGTACCTGTGCCCCAGAGAGGTTGCTGCAGCACCCTGACAGAGCTGCAGAAGGGCAAGGCAAGGACAAGTCTGCATGGGGGCAAGGGATGTACAGAGAAAAGGAAAGTACATTAAAGAGTTCTGCAGTACAGATAATCAAATGAACTTGCTCTGTCAATACTCAACAAGGCAAATAATGTCTATTAAAGTCAAAGCCACTTTTCCCATAAGAAAAGGAGACAAACAGATGATGGGCCATTAAAGTATAGATCTGCAAATGCCATCAGGCAAGATGGCTCAGGATGAGCCATCTCTGGGAATAAGTGACAGGCGAAAGTAGCCGAGAGGGCAATTCCCTTCCCCAAATGAGATCAGCAAGAGAGGAATTAGCACAGTATCTCCCACTGCATGAACTGGAGAAAGGAAATAGTGAAAAAGATACATGGTGGGGGGAAAGGAAAAAAGCTTGAGGAGCTACTCCCTGAAGAGGGCTGGATTCCTTACATACAAAGAAGAGTAAGCTGTGATGTCAGCCTATCCTCATAGCAGAGGTGGTCCAGCCTTTGGATCACCTTTGTGGCCCATCTCTGGACTCGCTCCAACGATGGTAGCTAGACCTGACCTGCTCCAACAGCACCAGTGGTAGAAATTCCAGGTACACATATTGGTGTAAAAATTTGCTGTTGAAACCTGTGCAGACTCAGAAGTGCCAACAGAGAAGAGCAGAAAGCCTCCTTACTTCGCAGGTTCTGTAGAGGGAAAGAGGCAGTGCTGCTGGCAGGGGGCAGGGAGCACTTCTGGCAGATGCACTCCTTCCCGTTGAACGTCACCCGGTCCCCAGCAGGGAAAGGCAGCCTGCAGCAGGGCAAACAAAAGCAAACAGGTTAGAGTCTCAGGCCTTTGTCAAACAAAAGCTCTTCCCATGAAGGAGAAATTATTATTCTGGTTTCTTTTGCTCTGCTTGCCCAGTTCTCATTCACAACTTTTCAGCCACTCAGAGGTATTGCAGGGACCTATCAGACAACTGCAAAAGCAGATGCTATGGCTACTTAGGAAAGAATAACACCTAAAGACATGAAAACAAACTTAGCATTCAAGCCCAAGTCCTGCTGTACCTAAGAAATGTGGCATCAACAAGGGTTGATCACTAGCAGGATCAGTTACACACTGAAAATAAACCTGGCATTGCAGGGAGGAAGAGCAAGCAAATGCAGCTGCTTTTCTGTTGTTGAGCTACATGGGAGAGAAGCCTTTTATGCATCAAAAACCCAGCACTTGTCCTCCCAACTCTGATCATATCAAAGCCCTCTTCTTAATCCATATGCACAGAAAGGAAACATCAGTGAACTCTCACTGGAGCCAAGATAATGCAGTTAGAAACCCTAAGCTTCCACACTGCTCCTTTGCTCTACTCAACAACGTCTCTCCTTACCCTTAATTAAATCTTTCCTTTTTATCAGTGCCCTTAAATCAAAAAGCTTTCCCCTGGGAGCTTTGCCTGGGCACAGGACCTGCTGAGGTTTGTTCTGTCAGAGGGCCAGATGGACAAGTCACTTCGCAGCACAGCAAAGACAGGCAGGATTTAGAAACACATTTCACTCCACCCAAAGCTTCTGTCCAACTAAATCCCAAGCCAGCTAGCAAAGGGGCACGAGCATAAGACAGGCCTCCTGCTCGTGGGGAAGTCCATCTGATCAGATGATTTCATTAACTTCTCATTACAATTCTGCATGACATTTCCCCACAAAGGCTGCTATCAAATTCATACCAGCTGAGAGATTGTCCTCAATACAAAAGCTGCACTGATCCTTCCTTGAGAAGTAGAAACACAATTTTGTTCCCCAAACAACCCAAAAGTGCCTTAGTCTACATCTGAGCAGCATTTAAAAGTTCTTACCAATTAAAGATAAGGCAGCAGTGTGCCCTTGTGACTAAGAAGGCCAATGGGATCGTGGGGTGCATCAGGAGGAGTGTGGCCAGTGGAGCGAGGGAGGTTCTCCTCCCCTTCTACTCTCCCCTGGTGAGACCTCACCTGGAATATTGTGTCCAGTTCTGGGCTCCCCAGCTCAGGAGGGACAGGGATCTACTGGAGAGAGTCCAAGGGAGGGCTATGAAGATGATGAAGGGGCTGGAGCACTGCCCTGTGAGGAGAGGCTGAGGGACCTGGGGCTTTTTGGTCTGGTGAAGAGAAGACTTAGGGGGATCTAATCAATGCTTATAAATATCTGAGGGCTGGGGGTCAAGAGGGAGGGGACAGGCTCTGCTCAGTTGTGCCCTGTGATAGGACAAAGGGTAATGGATCTAATCAATGCTTATAAATATCTGAGGGCTGGGGGTCAAGAGGGAGGGGACAGGCTCTGCTCAGTTGTGCCTTGTGGTAGGACAAAGGGTAATGGATCTAATCAATGCTTATAAATATCTGAGGGCTGGGGGTCAAGAGGGAGGGGACAGGCTCTGCTCAGTTGTGCCCTGTGATAGGACAAAGGGTAATGGATCTAATCTATGCTTATAAATATCTGAGGGCTGAGGGTCAAGAGGGAGGGGACAGGCTCTGCTCAGTTGTGCCCTGTGACAGGACAAAGGGTAATAGATCTAATCAATGCTTACAAATATCTGAGGGCTGGGGGTCAAGAGGGAGGGGACAGGCTCTGCTCAGTTGTGCCCTGCAACAGGACAAGGGGTAATGGATGTAAACTACAGCACAGAAAGATCCACCTCAACATGAGGAAGTACTTATTTACTGTAAGGGTCACAGAGCACTGGAACAGGCTGCCCAGAGAGGTGGAGTTTCCTTCTCCAGAGATTTTCAAGCTCTACCTGGATGTGCTCCTGTGCAACCTGCACTAGTTCTATGGTTCTGCTCTGGCAGGGGGGTTGGACTCAATGATCTGTGGAGGTCCTGGGAGATCTATGATCAGCAATGCCGCCCTTTGTTGCTAAAGAATGGTACCAAAAACTACTCCAAACCAGCTAAATAAGTGTCCAATGCTGTCATCCACTTGGGATCACAGGCAATACCTCAATAACGAGGAGGACCCAAGGAGTTCAAGTATTGTTACATCTCTGGATATCTGCTAATGAATTCTGCTACTCATCTTTTCATCAAATCCACGATGACCTTCCAAAGAATATCTCCAAGCTGAAGTGATGCAATCCAAATGCTGCCCTGGTTTTCTGCTGCCAGCATGAAGGAAACCATTTTTAATCATGTTTTCAACATTACAAAATGAAGTCTAGCACTTAGCACTTCTGACTGACCTGGAAAGGCACAAGCCAAGGAATTTCAGCTGTTCCAGTCTAAGACAAGAACCTGTAAGTGTGTTCCTACATGTTTTTAGGAGGACATCTCACCTGGATTTACAGATACCCACAGACTCATTATGATCACTGGTAATCTCCAAATCAACCCTCCCCAAAATGGCAACCTGCTCCTCAAATGCAATCACACAACTGCACTGCCATACAAGCACCCCAGCACCATCTATCCTTAGGCACGTTGGTATGGCCTGGGCAGGGCTTTAGTATGGAGCATGTTTTGCCACAGTCTTCATGGGAACCAAGACCTTTAGCTGGACTCCCAGGAGATGCCTCAGTAAAAGGGCAGGCTTTGCACCATTGGTGGTCCTGGAGAAAGTGAAGTACTGGAAGCCACAGGCAATTCACTGCTCTAAAGAATGCCTGTGACAGCTGGGCAGTCTTGCACCCAGTGTATCAGGAGCAGCAGCTAGAGGGAAGGTGCAGGTATCTTCTTGACTCAATGCTTTACCTAACAGAAGTCCAGCTGAACTTCCAGATGAAGCCAGAACATGTACCAAGGACCAAGCAAAACAGAAGCAGGGGCCAAACAGTTTGAATTGGCATCTACCTGAGACAATTAGACAATCCAAAAGAAAACAAGTTTAAATGAGAAGAGAAGCAAAGGTTGTGTGACCTGTGGCACAATGGCAGAGGTGGCACCCACAAAACATGCCAAAGCTCACAAGCACCATTTCCTGCCACAGATCTCAGAGGAGAGGGCATGTGGAGGCTTTCCTGGCCCATCAGTGTATCTTAGTTCCCTTTCTACAAGCTTAGTGACTAATCTCAGTGCCTTGCCATTCAGACAGGAGAGGGCAACAATTCCAATTCTCTGTTAAGTTTTCCACATCTACAAGACCAAATCACAGAATGCACTGGGTTGGAAGGGACCTTTAAATGTCATCTATTCCAACTCTCCTGCAGTAAGCAGGGGACATCCCCAGCTAGATCAGACTGTTCAGAGCCCCATCTGAAAGCCTGATCTGAAATGTTTCCAGGCACGGGTCCTCCACCACCTCCACATGAAGACTGCAAGGTACCTTGCTCTCAAACAAAAGAAAAAGGAAATCCTCCTTGAAAGTTGTCTGCCTAAAGGTACAGGCAGACATTTCCTTCCCTTGCTGCTCTTGTAAGCCCATAATTAAGTCTCAGAGGTTGCTTCTCAGCTTTGTTCACTGGGGATCCAGAATTTGTACATAACACATTTGCCAGTATTGCTAACTCTGACCTCTGCTTCTCACAAGGAGGCCTGCCTGAGGATGAGTGAAGGCACAGCAGAAGGTGGAAACAGTCAGTTCACAAGGTGTCAGTTTAGGAGCTCTCTAACTTGTGAGCAGGTCTATACATAGCATTGTAGGCTAAAAGCAGCATTGTCTTCACATAACATGACATCTCACCACCAGTCACCCATTGAACATTGCTAGGTATGGGGTGTAATCAGCTACTTATCCCTTAAAAAACATTCAGTGTGACTTTCACAGTTGGATGATCTATTTTTACACTGAGAATTAAGACCATCTTTAGAGCAGCTCTCTGAACTGGCTTGTAGGATTTTAGTGCATCTTCTGTGATTCTTTTCCCAATGAGTTTTGGTTTATCCACCTGCCTACAGTATTTGTAAAGCTAGAAAAAAGATGGAGCCCAGCAACAAAAGTGTGATGTAAAACATCAAACTACCATCAGCCTGATCTCACGGCTAACTGTGGTGCACAGGGTAGCTGCATGCTGACACTACCAAGCCTGGTCCTGGTCACAGGTCACAGAATGAGAGGGGTTGGAAGGGACCTCTGGAGATCATCGAGTCCAATCTCCTTGCCAGAGCAAGTCACCTAGAGTGGGTTGCACAGAATCACATCCAGATGGGTCTGGAATGATTCCAGAGATGGAGACCATATATGCTCTTTAGGCAACCTGCTCCATATCTCTGATCCCTAAACAGAGCTCCAATTCCATGTGAAATCTGTGCAGAGCTCTGATCCTGTGTGAGGTCTGTGCACAGCTCTGATCCCTATGTAGAGCTCTGATCTTGTATGAGGTCTGTGCACAGCTCTGATCCCTACGGAGAGCTTTGATCCCATGTGAGATATGTGCAGAGCTCTGATTCCATGTGAAGTCTGTTCACAGCTCTGATCCCTGTGCAGATCTCTGACCCCTATGTAGAGCTCTGATCCCATGTGAGGTCTGCACACAGCTCTGGTCCCTGTGCAGATCCCTGCTCCAGGGTTCCATCAACATAAAGTTCCTCCTCATGTTTAAATGGAACTTCCTGTGTTCCAGTTTGTGTCCATTACCCTTTGCACTGTCAGAGAGCACCACTGAAAAAAGCCTGGCTCCATCCCCCAGTCATCCACCCTTGAAGTATTGATCAGCACTGACAAGATTCCCCCCCAGGCTGCTCTTCTCTAGGCTAAAGAGACCCAAGTCCCTCAGCCTGGTCTTGTCCTACTCTGCACCATGCCACAATGCATAGAGCTGTGGGCAGGTTATTCAAGCTGTGAGCAGGTTAGTAGAGCTTTCTAAGCTAAAAGGAAATGCTCATTTTATTTCAGCTCAGATGGAGCCTTCTGTGCTTTAAATCACTGCTCTGACTCAGTGGCTAGGGAGCCAACTAAATTTGATCTAAGAAAATGAAGAAAAGGATATGGCCAGGGTCATGGGGAGACCAAAGCTCTTCATTTCAGCAGCAGAGTGCTCTTACACTGGGTCAGGTGTAATGTCAGACTGTAACCTAAGCAGCTACAGGATCAAATTCTGGTCTAACTTGTACCTGGTACAATCACATCCCCCAAGGTTGCTCCATGGGGATGGATTTCACTCAGGGTGTTGAAGCTGACAATATGAAGTGGACATTACTTGCTATCTCCTGTCTCAGCAAATTTCAGCAAGGGTGCATGCAAAGGTACATGCAGTCCAGGCACTGGTACACCCTAGGGGTCAACCAGCTGGAAAGACATACAAAGATGTAAGGGTCCTGATGCACACCACATTGAACAAGAGTTATCACAGTGTCTCTGCAGCAAAGACAACAGAGAACATCCTGGGCTGCATCAGTGTAGTCAGCAAGCCCAGGGATGTGACCTTCTCCTTTGTTCATCTTTTGGGAGATTGCATGTGGAGCAACATGCACCATTTTGGGCTCTTCAGGGGAAGATTTACTGGAGGGAGACCAGTGGAGGTGGCTAGGTCAAGAACTGGAACACAGTATGCATGGGCAGGGGCCACTAATCCAGGTTGCTCAAAGCCTCATCCAAGCTGGCCCTGAACACCTCCAGGGTAGGGGGCATCCACAACCTCCCTGGGCAACCTGTTCCAGTTTAAAAATCCAGGGTTTAAATGCAAAAGAAGTTCATGTAGAAAACATACCTGCAGACAGCACACACAAAACAGTCTGGGTGGTAGGTTTTGCCCAGCGCTGAGACCACTTCTCCCTCAATGAACTGATCACAGCTGAAGCATCGTGTGCCATAGAGTCTCTGGTAGTCCAAAGTACAAATGTAGTCTCCCTGTCTCACAAAAAATCCTCCTTGAGCCAGGTCACATCCACAAGCTGCAGGAAGAGAAAAGGCAGACTCAGACAGCTAGAAAAGCAAAGCTCACTCTCTGAGACGAAGCTGATTTTTCACCCATGATCAGTATGGTTTTAAGCACTTCATTATATGGGCTTCTGATCACAAAGCTCTGCCTCCAAACCCCTCTACTTCCACAGTAAATGACACCAGTGATGTATTTTGTACACTGACAGTTTGGGTTTATTCCATGGAAAAATATGAACTCGGTGCAGAGTTTGGTAGCACAGAATGAAGTCTTTAGGAGTTAACACGCAGCAGCACTAACAGCACAAAAGAAATGCATAAAGGATATAAACTTGCCAAGTTCAGAGCCTCAGTGGTACAAAGAAATGCCTTTGACAGATTAAAATTGTCTGATGCTCCTTCTGGACACAACTGAAATACCGTCCCCTCTAAACGCAGGGTCAGATGTGCATGGCAACTGCTGCAGCTTCCACAGGTTTAGAAGATCACAGAATGGCAGTGCTTGGAAGGGACCTTCAGAGAAGGGTGACGAAGCTGGTGAGGGGCCTGGGGCACAGCCCTGTGAGGAGAGGCTGAGGGAGCTGGGGGTGTGCAGCCTGCAGAAGAGGAGGCTCAGGGCAGACCTCATTGCTGTATACTACTACCTGAAGGGAGGCTGTAGCCAGGTGGGGTTGGTCTCTTCTGCCAGGCAAGCAGCAACAGAACAAGGGGACACAGTCTCAAGTTGTGCCAGGGGAGGTCTAGGCTGGATGTTAGGAGGAAGTTCTTGTCAGAGAGAGTGATTGGCATTGGAATGGGCTGCCCAGGGAGGTGGTGGAGTCGCTGTCCCTGAAGGTGTTCAAGAAAAGCCTGGCTGAGGCACTTAGTGCCATGGTCTGGTTGACTGGATAGGGCTAGGTGCTAGGTTGGACTGGATGAGCTTGGAGGTCTCTTCCAACCTGGTTGATTCTATGATTCTGTGGTGCAATGCCCCTGCCACAGCAGGGTGATCCCAGAGTAGTTTGCACAGGATGGCATCCTGCTGGGTTTGGAATGACTCCAGAGATGGAGTATGTTTGAAGGCAACTACCAGATCCTCCTCTCCTAGGACAGGAAATCAGAATTATGTCACAGACCCACTCCTACCCAGCACTTGTCAACCAGAAGGAGCATCTGGAGGCAGAGTTATTTAAAGCCCAGAAACAGTTTCTAGCCATTGCTGGCATTCATCTTAGTGAAACAAAAAAGGCTCTGCCAGCACAGCACTTGTGATAATGAAAAGACTAACACTGTGTCACTCAGCTGCTTGCCTCGGTGCCACCCTGCACACCAAGGCAATGCCCTACCCTGAACACTAACAGGCTGCAGGAGGAATTCTGAAGCAGTTAATAAATACGTGTTTGTCTCCTCCTGTAGCACTGGGCAGTAAGCCAGCAACTAGCCATGCTGTGGGGACTTGGGATGGAATATAGCCACACCATTTCTGAGGAGGGTACCTCAGGATGGCTTCTCTGACAACTCAGTAATTCCACTCATTAGGATGGTTTCCAGTCACCTGATGCCAACATACCTCATATAGCTCTGAGGAGTTCCTCTGATTGCTTACAAACAAGCTAATTTCCCCCTAGCCCAGTGTCTGCAGCAGCATCTGGGGCATTATCATTTGTGCTGTGTGATTTCACAGTCAATCTAACTCCATAATTCTTTACTGCCCACAGCCTGTAAAAATAAATAGCAGCAACAGCAATTAATTAATGCACTCCAAGCATGCTGCTTGCCTGCTGTTGTATGTCATCAGTGCTCCATTTGCACTGCACCACTATCAAATGCAGCTCTATTTCCCTTGCTGGCAAATGAGCCTACTGAATGTAGATTGATTCTTGGGCTGTGTCCTGAGAGACTCAGAGGGTGCCATGCTTGCTGTGTTGCTAACAGTAAACCAGCCTGGTCTTCTTCTTGTCATTCAGTTCTGCTTTCAGCCTGTCAGGCAATCATAGAATCATAGAATCAATCAGGTTGGAAGAGACCTCCAAGATCATCCAGTCCAATCAAGGGGGTCCTGATTACCAACCTGCAACTGTATGGATAAAACCTACTTTTTTTCTCCCATTGATTGCAGCTAGGCACGATGCAACCCAGGAGAGAGAGGTAAAGACCTCAAAACCCAAAAGAGAACAAAGACTCGCTCAGAGTGTTGTCAGGGAGAAAATAGGATCTCTGCTTTCTCAGAGCTAATAATAGTTTTCTTCCTCAGCCCTGCAGCTTGATGTCCCTTTCTAGTACTTTCTTCTGTCTCTAAGATGGATGCTGGTGGCTGACTCAAGATTCCAAGAAGGACAGGTAGTGTGGTGCTGACATACTTCTCTTCTGGCAGCTTAACTGATGCAGCCTGGGAGCTCAGCTTCCAAAAGCCCATGATTCAACCTGGAATGTTTCTCGTGACCACTCTGCCTGTGAGAAGCAAAAGCAATCACCTGGCAAACTTCCACCTCTGCAGCTTTGACTCCATCTCAAACTGACCTGCAATTCACGTGAAGCAGTCTAAGTCCGTTTCCAGAAGTCACTGTGATACTCCTTCTGCTACATGCTCTGCTGCAGGTGAGTCCAAGTCAGCTTTTCATGAAGGTTTTGGGCAAGTTTGCTGACCATGCAAAGTCTGCATGCGACTATCAGCTCACCCACCTGAAACTTCTGGCTGTATGGTACAGAATGCCCTCACTGCCCAGGCAGCACTGATCATGTCTAAGTCTTTCCAAGGCGGTGCTTGTCAAACCAAGGAGACTCCAGCCTGTCTACAACTACCTGAAGGGACATTGTGGAGAGGCTGGTGCTGGGCTCTTCTCACAGGTAACTGGAGACAGAACAAGGGGGAATGACCTCAAGCTGAGACTGGGGAGATTTAGATTGGACATTAGCAAAAAGTTTTTCACAGAGAGAGTGGTGAGGCACTGGAATGAGCTGCCCAGGGAGGTAGTGGAGTCATTGACCCTGGATAGGGTCATTTGGATGTGGTGCTTAGGAGGCTGTAGCCAGGTGGGGGTTGGTCTCTTCTGCCAGGCAACCAGCAACAGAACAAGGGGACACAGTCTCAAGCTGTGCCAGGGGAGGTCTAGGCTGGATGTTAGGAGGAAGTTGTTGGCAGAGAGGGTGATTGGCATTGGAATGGGCTGCCCAGGGAGGTAGTGGAGTCACCATCCCTGGAGGTGTTCAAGAAAAGCCTGGAGGCTTAGTGCCATGGTCTGGTTGATTGGCTAGGGCTGGGTGCTAGGTTGGCCTGGCTGATCTTGGAGGTCTCTTCCAACCTGGTTGATTCTATGATATGGTTTGAGGCGAATCTTGTAGAGTAGGGTTATAGATTGGACTTGGTGATCTCGAGGGTCTTTCCAACCTGGATGTTGCTGTGATTCTGTGATCCTGTGAGTCACTGGCATTTCAGCTGGACTATCTGGCAGGCAGCTATAATCTCAAGGCCTGGAGTATCACCCAGTCTGCTGCTGTTCTAGGTTAACAAAAATAGGAATATGCAACACCAGGAAATCTGAGGCAGACCTTTGGGCCCCCTCCCTAGCTCCCAGCTAGGAGCTGCAGGAAGGTAGAGAGGCCAGCCAGAGGAAAACCAGACCAGGATTTTCGAGTGGAAAAGGTACTGCGGAGATAGAGCACATCCCTCTCACCACACTGTGCTGCTACAGCCATGAAGGGCACAGTGCAGAGAACACCCACACAAAGCTCCCAGCCAGGCTGCCCATAGTATCATCCCATGCCCATGATGATATCCACACTCTCTGTGGAGAACGCAGTTCAGGGCAGGAACACCCTTAGAGAGTCAGAATGCTCTTATCAGACTGACAGATCATTAATGACTCAGGTGTGCTAATTACTATGAAGGGGAGTTGGGGGAGTATCCTGTGCACTGTGTAACTTGACTCCTATAATTTACAGGAGCTACACAACCATTAATTCCTGCATTTCCATTTTCCATTTCCCTGCTGGAAAGCAGAATTTCCCAGTACCTTACAGACACTGTTAAAAGCTCTTCTGTAGTGACATGGTCAGTTTAGCAGTCACGGAGGTGTTAGGTGAGAGGCTAGACTTAGAGGTCTTTTCCAACCTTAATGATCCCCTGGAATCTTCACAGCACTATGTGTGTGGCTGTTCCATGTTGCTGAAAGAACCCTCAGGAGAACTGGAAAAGTTGTCTGCTTTATACTGATTAATTCTTTTAATGAATCAAGTTGGCTATTTAAAATGTCCAAGCACGCTATTAAGAAACAGAGGAATGTGCTTTACACCATCTTAAACCTAAGAGTGTCTTAAGTCTTCATGATAAAATACTGCTGTCATTTGCCACATTAATTACAACAGCTTCCTTTTTTCTTTCCCTGGGGAAAAAGAAAAACAACCAAAAACTTGTAAAACAATAATATTCAATATTTTTCAGATGCTTTTTCATAATGATGCTTCAGGTGTCAGTTACAGGCTTGCAAATGAAGTGCTCCCTCTGACTAGGCACAGATGGTCTGGTGTTAATGAGTTGCAGCGAGCAGGAGGTGGAATAACACCACTGTGCCAGTGTTGAATTTTAGGCAACAGCTCTCTCTGGGTCTCCACACAGGCTTCACACCACCTTAGTGCATGAAAACACCCACCAACTACTCCAGCAGGCTGGCAGTGTCCCTGCTGTGTCCCCATGTGAAAGAGCATGGTAAAGACAGAAAGTGTCCCTGCCAAAAGGCATCTTTGGACCAATACTACTTGAGTAAAAGAGCATGGTGCAGACAGAAAAGTGTCCCTGCCAAAAGGCATCTTTGCACCAACACTTCTTGAGTGAAAGAGCATGGTGCAGGCAGAAAGTGCCAGGAAACAGATACGGTACAGACAGAAAGTGCCAGAATCAACCAGGTTGGAAGAGACCTCCATCATCCAGTCCAACCTAGCACCCAGCCCTGTCCACTCAACCAGACCATGGCACTAAGTGCCTCAGCCAGGCTTGGCTTCAACACCTTCAGGGACAGCGACTCCACCACCTCCCTGGGCAGCCCATTCCAATGTCAATCACTCTCTCTGCCAACAACTTCCTCCTCACATCCAGCCTAGACCTCCCCCAGCACAACTTGACACTGTGTCCCCTTCTTCTGTTGCTGGGTGCCTGGCAGAAGAGACCAACCCTCATCTGGCTACAACGTCCCTTCAGGTAGTTGTATGCAGCAATGAGGTCAGCCCTGAGCCTCCTCTTCTGCAGGCTGCACAACCCCAGCTCCCTCAGCCTCTCCTCATAGGGTTTGTGTTCCAGGCCCCTCACCAGCTTTGTTGCCCTTCTCTGGACACCTTCCAGCACCTCAACATCTCTCTTGAATTGAGGAGCCCAGAACTGGACACAGTAACCCTCCAACCCCTAGCATCCTGCGATCCTGTGAAACAAAGCTTTCACATATGTGCAAATGAGATTGATCAGGTCCAAAACATGAGGGGCTGCAGAAACTTCTTTACGAATACAACGAGTGGTTGCAACAAGAATGTGATCAAACCAGCAAAACCAAAACTAGTAATTACTCCATGACTGTGACACTTCACAAACTAATCAAAACAGGTTTCAAGCTCTCATCACTGAGTAGCTTTCAGCAAGTTAGCGATGGATTATTTTTTAAAGTTGAAGTTTAAAAAGCCTTCGACCACAATGCAGAACATTAAGTGACTTTTGCACAGGCTAAGGTGGTTATGGTTGTTACTATAATTATTAAAGGTTATTATTATTAATTATTAGTTATTTCAGTGAAATAAAAGATCAAGTGACATTGGCAAGTCAGCCCCAAACCTACCACACTGTCCTATCCAAGCTCACTGAGCACTTCACCAGAAGCTCAGTTTTTCCTGTCATATGGAGTTAATATGATCTGCAACTGCAAACTCCTAAGGTACTCGGGAAGCAATGGGAACATTACTGGGAGTGCCTGATGAACAAGAGCCTCCACTCTCATACCTAGTGCCTAAGATACCACAGATGCCATCAGCCACTACTGCCTGGCCATAAATTGGGACTCAGAAATCTTACTAGTGAGCTTCTCGTAAGTGACTGCCGCTGCGAAACGTGAAACCCAGCGGCTGTGCTCAAGCACCAGTCCCTTGGATTACTCAGCGGAGCTTTCGGCATATTTATATCCTAAGCAGAGGCATTTGAGCTAACAAAATCACTTCTATTTCCAACTTACTTGATGTTTTTAACCTTTTCACTGAATACTCCTAGTCCTTCCCATCAGTACAGTCTCAAACATCACCAGCCCAGCTCAGAGCCGAAGATGTGCTCCGTTCTAGCGCAGGCTGTGCTGAGTGACAGACATAAGATGTTGTGTAGGTATAGAGGTCATTTATAAAACCAACTGAATTGAGCCCCTGAAGCAAAACAAGCTATGGCAGTGCAGAAGACAGCATGTGCTGCATCCACAGCTAGGCAGCAGTCCAGGGAATTCTCATTAGGGGTACAGCAATATAGACACACATAGTGAAGCTGCCATAGTGCAGTGGTCAGGAGTTTAGATCTGTGGCTCAGACTGCAAGCTTATTTCATTTCATCAAGGCCAAGTCAGTGAAGGACAAAGCTGTGAGTTAGGGGCCTTCTGAGGTGGGCAATCTCCTGCAAAGAACAGCTTTTTGCAGAGTTGCATGGGTTTTCCCATTTCACTAGGGTGGAGGCTGCAGGATTTTTGCATGCAAGTAGATCTGCAAGGGCACTACAGGCTGACTTGCATTTGGTCTGCTAGAGTGACTGTAAAATACTAACATCTACTTTCTGCTGCTCTGTAAAGCTACAGGAATGATATTATTCAGACACCCTGGGAACACTGGGCTTTGAGTCACAACCTCAGTATTTCCTGGATACTCTACTGCACATTGATAATCTGGACGAGGGGACTGAGTCCAGCATCAGTAAGTTTGCAGATGACACCTAGCTAGGAGCAGGTGTTGATCTGTTGGAAGGTAGGAGAGCCCTGAAGAGGGACCTGGACAGGCTGGATGGGTGGGCAGAGGCCAATGGGATGAGATTTAACAAGGCCAAGTGCAGGGTTCTACACTTTGGCCACAACAACTCCAAGCAGGGCTACTGGCTGGGGACAGGAAGAAAGGGACCTGGGAGTACTGGTGGATAGTAGGCTGAAGGTGAGCCAGCAGTGTGCCCAGGTGGCCAAGACAGCCAATGGCATCCTAGCCTGGCTCAGGAGCAGTGTGGCCAGCAGGACAAGGGAGGTTATTCTGTCCCTGGACTCAGCACTGGTCAGGCCACACCTTGAGTGCTGTGTCCAGTTCTGGGCTCCTCAATTCAAGAGAGATGTTGAGGTGCTGGAAGGTGTCCAGAGAAGGGCAACAAAGCTGGTGAGGGGCCTGGAACACAAACCCTATGAGGAGAGGCTGAGGGAGCTGGGGTTGTGCAGCCTGCAGAAGAGGAGGCTCAGGGCTGACCTCATTGTTGTCTACACGACCCTGAATGTAGGTTGTAGCCAGGTGGGGTTGGTGTCTTCTGCCAGGCAAGCAGCAAAAGAACAACAGGACATAGTCTCAAGTTGTGCTGGGGGAGGTCTAGGCTGGATGTTAGGAGGAAGTTGTTGGCAGAGAGAGTGATTGGCATTGGAATGGGCTGCCCAGGGAGGTGGTGGAGTCACCATCCCTGGAGGTGTTCAAGAAAAGCCTGACTGAGGCACCTAGTGCCATGATCTGGTTGACTGGCTAGGGCTGGGTGCTAGGTTGGCCTGGGTGATCTTGGAGGTCTCTTCCAACCTGCTTGATTCTATGATTCTATGATTTCCATGACACAGGTGAATGCTACTTTGGAAATGCCAGGACACCACAATAAAAAACACGTTTGGCAATCACCCCTGAAACAAGGGGACTTCTGTCTGTGGAAGACTGCAGTGGTTTCCCAGGATGATATAATCACAGCAGCTATGCCTCTCCTGCTTACATTTCTGCTTTAGTCTGTGCCTCCACTGGATCACTAAATTACACTGCTGCAATCAAGTTTTTTGCCTACCACCATACCCTGTGTGAGAAGCAATCCTGACCTGACAGACAGTTCCAGAATGAACAAGACAATACAGTTTGTTTCAATCTCTGATATTCAGAGCCATCAATATTTTACTACTTTTTGCCATTCTCTTTGAGGCTTTCATTGCAGCAGTAAGAAACAAGGGGAGAATTCACAGCCATGGGAACCAAAGCTAATGTGTCAGTATTGGATTGCCAGGCACCAGCCTGGAGCAGACAGAGTAGTCCCTTCCCAGAAACAGGAAAGCACAGAGTCACCCTGGGATTCAAATATCACAGTCCAACACAGAAATCACAGAAACAGAAACATTCAGGTTGGGAAAGACCCTCAGGATCACTATGTCCAACCTATAACCCTACTCCACAAGATTCACCTTAAACCACATCCCCAAGCTTCACATCCAAACGACCCTTAAACATATCCAGGGTGGGTGACTCCACCACCTCCCTGGGCAGCTCATTCCAGTCCCTGACCACTCTGTCCATGAAAAACCTTTTCCTAATGTCCAATCTGTACTGTCCAAAGAGCCCTGGAACAGGCTCCTCAGAGAGGTTGTGGAGTCTCCTTCTGTGGAGACTCAAGGCCTGTCTGGATGTGTTCCTCTCTGATCTGTGCTAGGTTGTGTGGTCCTGCTCGGGCATGGGGGTTGGACTCAATGATCTCCTTGGGTCCCTCCCAACCCCTAACATCCTGTGATCCTGTGTGATCCTGTAATCTAAACCTACCCAGTCTCAGCTTGAGGCCATTCCTCCTTGTCCTGTCTCAAATTACCTGTGAGAAGAGACCAGCAGCAGCTTCTTCACAATGTCCCTTCAGGTAGTTGTAGACACCAATAAGGTCTCCCCTCAGCCTCCTCTTTTTCAGACTAACCATCCCCAGTTCTCTCAGTTGCTAAAGACATAGAAGTCTGAATAGAGATGGCCATGACCCACCTCAGAACATGCATTAGAAAGCTGGGAGAGGAATAACCTCTGAATTTCTTGACACATTCTCTCCTAATCCTGAGTGTGTTCCACTGCACCTCTTCAGGCCCCAGCTCCATAGGTTTATACCCACTCCACTTTCAGGATTTATAGTGTTTATAATCTTACAGTAAGTAGCCATAAAGTTTACAGCAAATCCTTTCAGGCATGGACTGGACTGTAAAACACACTTGTGAAGTTTTCAGACCATTAAGTCCCAGGCCCAGTGCTCCTGGCTCCTCAGAATCAGCTGTCACAAACACTTACCTTTGCAAACAAAGCACTTAATATGGAAATACTTGTTCTGAACTCTCAAAACTTCTCCTTTGCATGGGTTCCCACAGTTATGGCAGAGAATTGCAGTGCTTGATGGCTTCTCCAGTTGGCTGTGTACAGCCTGTGATTGTGATACTGCAAGAGAAAAGAAAAAGCAGAGCATGTGAAAAGCTGTTGGATGAATCTTCTGTAAGACCTAGAAATAATGGCAATTATCACCCAGGAGAAAACAGGTCAAGCAGAGAAAACAGTTTGAACTTCTGGTGTTGGCCAGCACAGGACAAGAGATTACCTAAAGGAGCTGAGCCAAGCTTCTAATTTCATAGCTTTGAAAGTGCACATCTGCAACATTGCAATCACGATGCAGGATTGCTGATAGAGGAAAGGACTCACATCAGCAAGTCCTGAGAGCCTGTGCCTGGCTGCCACAAAATGCTTTGCCACATTGCTCCCAGACAACCAGCAACAGAACAAGGGGACACAGTCTCAAGTTGTGCCAGGGGAGGTCTAGGCTGGATGTTAGGAGAAAGTTGTTGGCACAGAGAGTGATTGGCATTGGAATGGGCTGCCCAGGGAGGTGGTGGAGTCGCTGTCCCTGGAGGTGTTGAAGCAAAGCCTGGCTGAGGCACTTAGTGCCATGGTCTAGTTGACTGGCTAGGGCTGGGTGCTAGGTTGGACTGGCTGATCTTGGAGGTCTCTTCCAACCTGTTTGATTCTATGATTCTATGATTTTCTCTTTGAGAAGTCCAAGACTGTAGATTAAAGCTATCAGTTTTATCCAAAACACCTTTAATAGGATTTAGTGACCACAGCACTGTGAGGTACTGATCTCTAAAGCTCCAAGTGGGGGAACTGCTGTTAAGATAGAAACACACTTCTGCAGCTGGTGTGAGTTCATGCTCCCAAAACGCTGAGAGCTCTGCACACACCATGTCCTTCTTAGAACCAGCAGGATGATGAGGACTTGAGCATCTCCCCTATGAAGAGGGACCAAGAAACCTGGGGCTGTTTAGTCTGGAGAAAAGTAGACTGAGAGAAGATCTGATCAATGTGTACAAGTATCTGAGGAGTTGGGGGCAAGTGGCTGGGGCCAATCTCTCTTCAATGGTGTGCAGCAACAAGGCAAGGAGCAACGGATATAAAATGGAACATTGAAGGTTTCATCTCAACATGAGGAGAAACTTCTTTACAGTCAGGGTGGCAGAGCACTGTAACAGGCTGCCCAGCAGGGCTGTGAAGTCTCCTTCTCTGGAGACTTTCAAAACCTGCCTGGATGCATTCCTGGGTGATCCTGCCTTGGCAGAGGGCTTGGACTTGCTGATCTCTGGAGGTCCCTTCCAACCTGTAAGGTTTTGTCGGTCTGTGATTCTGAGCACCAAGCAAAGGCTGCTGTGGTTTAGCACAAGCCCCAGGGCTTCCAGGGAGCAGGGTTATCTAGATAAGTCCAATATTAAGGGAATTAAAAACTTGCTGCCATCTTGTGATGTAAATCAGAAATTGCATTTATTGGGTTGATGATACAAACTGGCACCTCACTGTGTGCTGTGGGGCAGGTGGGACCTGAACTTACTTTTGCAGTTCTGCTGTGGTGCTTGCATCAGGTTTTTTTATTACTGAGCACTAAGGTGTCTGGAGAGCAAACTTCAGGGCACTTAATTATAAAGGGGCTCTGCTATAACACAACAGACTTGGCCTTCTTCTTGTGTGAACAAGTAGTAACAGGAAAACACAGCAAGCACTTGTCCTGGCTTGAAGTAAATGAAAAATTTAATGACAATCCTCTGTAATGTGCTGTGCTTAGTCCAAGACTGGAAACAACAGTCATGTCTGTACCTTTGCCTTAAGCAGGGATGATACAGAGAGGCAGTAAGCTCCTCAGTTCAAGGACAAGAAATACTGGAGATAGTCCAGTGGAGAGCCACTGAGATGCTCAGAGGATTGCAACAACCACCTTGTGTGGAGAGGCTATGGGCTGGGGTTGTTTAGTCTGCAGAGGAGCATCTCATCAATGCTGACCAGGAGCTAAAGAGTGAGCGCCAGGAGGATGGAGCCAGACTCCTCAGTGGTGTCCAGAGACAGCACAAGGAGCAATGAACACAAACTGAAAACCAGGAGGTTCCACATAAACATAAGGAAAAACTCTACTTTGAGGATGGCAGAGCATAGGGACAGGCTGCCCAGAGAGTTTGTGGAATCTCCGTCTCTGCAGGCATTCAAAACCTGTCTGGATGTGATCCTCTGTGATTTATTCTGAGTGATCTTGCACTAGCAGGGGTGTTGGACTGGATGATCTTCAGAGGTCCCTTCCAAGCCCTACCATTCTGTGATGGCACTGTCAATATGAACACAGGGTAACCTGTGTCATCCAGCTCCTCTTCTCTGATTTCCAACTTGTCTGCTCCTCCTCTACTATTCCAAACCCCTCCCCGCTGCCAACACCTTGTGGTGGTAGTTAAAAGACTTTTCCACATCAACTGACTTTAAGGACTCAGCGTTTCAGTGAGATGCTGAGTCTCCACTTCTAGGGCTCAGAAACTCCCTGTCTTCTGGAGGAGCTTCTGCAAGTCTGGCCCAAACTGGTACCTTCTAGTCCTATATACAAAGTGCCTGTTCCTTTTTCCCAAGAACATGCATGGGATAGAGCTGCCCATGGCATTCATTATTCACCACCCATTAGCATTCTGCCTTGTCTGTTGACATTACACATCCTGGGATTGTCCAAAAAGTCCTTCTGAAGGCAATATGAACTTTGGAGCTATTACTGAAGCCCTGGTTATAATTAAGTACATCTCCAACAAAAACAACACAGCACCACAGGCAGTCTGAAGTTTGGAGAAAGGCAGATGCCCAAATTTACAGAGAGTAAATAGTGTGCATGGGTCAAGCTGCTAAGAGGAGCTGACTTAATCCTCAAAATAAAATGCAGGAAGCTCTGAACTGTGCAACACTTAACTTTTGCCATGAGAATATCTCTGTACTGTAACCTGCCCAAAACAAACCACTTGCCCACAAAGAGCATCAACCCTGTAAGAAACTGAAGCAGAGCATTTTCTTCAGCCACTCCACTGAGTAGCTGCTAAATGCTTGTTACTATGGTCAGAGAAGTTTTGCTCCCTCCAGAATTACTAACAATAATCATTTCATTCAGGAAAGACTTGACTTAAAAAGGAGCTGACCACACCCAGAACACTTTGGCCTAGAAAAGTTACATTTGAAATACATAATTCTGATTGGGTTGATTAAACACTTGAATTATTGCCACATACAACTCTTTCCATGGCTGAGGCTTTTGGAACAGTATCAGGAGAAGTGTGGCCAGCAGGGCCAGGGAGGGGATTCTCCCCCTCTACTGCGCTCTGCTGAGACCCCACCTGGAGTACTGCATCCAGTTCTGCAGCCCCCATTGCAAGAGGGATGTGGAGGGGATGGAGTGTGTCCAGAGAAGGGCCACAAAGATGCCCAGAGGGCTGCAGCAGCTCTGCTGTGAGGACAGATTGAAAGAGTTGGGGCTGTTCAGTCTGCAGAAGAGGTGACCTACTTGTGGCCTGCCAGGATCTGAGAGGGGCCTACAAAAAAACCGGGGAGGGACTTTTCAGGATATCAGGGAGTGACAGGACTGGGGGGAATGGAGCAAAGCTGGAGATGGGGAGGTTCATCCTGGACGTGAGGAGAAATTGTTGAGCATGAGAGTGGTGAGAGGCTAGAATGGGTTGCCCAGGGAGGTGGTTGAGGCCCCGTTGCTGGAGGTGTTTAAGGCCAGGCTGGATGAGGCTGTGGCCAGGCTGTTCTAGGGTAGGGTGTCCCTGCCTATGACAGGGGGATTGGAACTAGATGATCCTTGTGGTCCCTTGCAGCCCTGACTGCTTCTATGACTCCATGATTCTATCTCTCCAGACTTGTTAGTGCCTGGCTGGTGTGGTGACACATGGACAGATGTGATCTCATGCCATAGTGTGCAGTAACCTGGTGGGACCCAGATGTCCCCATTCCCTAAAGCAAGCATGCTGTCACGATTCCAGGGAGAACTCCCTTTTCCTGTTAGTTTTCTTGCACCTGGGAGATGAATCTGCAATTATTGCCATTTGCAATTGGTGCACCTACTTTTTAATTGTAACAATTGCTGGGAACAGAAAAAGAGGATAGGATACAATGCATTGCTTTTCAGTGCTAAAAAGCTTAGCACCGTGGGTTTGGAAATACTTGGAGCAAAGTCTGAAAGCCTGACAGAGGTGGATCAGCATCCACTGAGTCCACGAAACCCCCAATTTGTGGTCCAAACTTCTCCATTTGTATAAGCACAGCTCCTAAAGCCTTGCTAGCCTCAAGAGGTTTTAACAGCAGTGGGGACCAGGATGAGGATAGGATTTGACTGAGGCAGGAGTCTTTTGGAAGCAGCACAAGACAAGCTGATGGTGGTGGGAGAAGGGAGATTAGTGAGACCCTGGTCATGCTCTGCTCCAGAGTCTGGGATGGAAAATGTCACCTGCTCTATCCTGTGAGCAAACTGCTGAGGGAAAGCAAACCTCTGGCAAAAGATCCTGTCTAGGATCAGTCTACACAGAGGATGACAAGCCCCTTTGGCATCAGGATCTCTGAGAGCCAATGAGACAAATTCTCCGGGTAGATCATAGACATGGTGAAGAAACATATGGCCAGAAACTGCAGAGGTCACGCTTCCTGAGGCTTGTTCCAGTTTGGGGCATTTTGGTTTCACTCAGCTTTAAGGACCCACAGAATCCATTACTGAGCACTATCCTGGATGGAGAGTGCTGAACCAGAGCCCAAAGGCAAAACCCAAAAGGGCTGGGGGTATGGTCACCTTCCCTGCTCTTTTTGTGGGTTGGTTTGGGGTATTTTATCCCACTCTGGGGGATGAGTTCACAGGATCACAGGATCACAGAATCACAGGATATTAGGGGTTGGAAGGGACCCAAGAAGATCATCAAGTCCAACCCCTGTGCCAGAGCAGGACAATACTATCTAACAGAGATCACACAGGAACACAACCAGACAGGCCCTGAAAGGCTCCAGAGAAGGAGTTGAAGAAGTGCAAGCCTTCCCTTTCAGGCTATACAAATATAATCTCATTTGTCTCCAAAAGCAATCCTTCAGCAGCAGAAAAGCTACATCTATTTTCTTTAGCAACTGTCAGCACTCCTGGCTCCTTTGTACATCCACCAGAAATTCATGACCCATTACATTCATCCCATGAGATTAAAACAATTTGTTTGAGGGGAAAAAAAAGGTAGACTTCAACATCTATGTGAACATCAATATCCTTAGTATCAGGTGACAGAACAAGAGGAAATGACCTGAAATTGTGCCAGGGGAGGTTTAGGTTGGACATTAGGAGTTACTCTTTGCTGTAAGAGTGGTTAGAGATTGGAACAGGCTGCCCAGGAAGGTGGAGGAGTTACCATTCCTGAAGGTGCTCAAGAAACATACAGACACAGCACTGTGATGTAATGGCCATGGTGGTGTTGACTTGCTGGTTGGACTCAGTGATCTTAGAGAGCTTTTCCAATCCACACATGATCTGCAATCACTATCTACACCAATAGATACTGCTGATATCAATATCCAATGCAATCCAATACCAATACCAGCTGCTCAATTCATAAAACCAATACCAATATCCAATGCAATCCAATACCAATACCAGCTGCTCAATTCATAAAACCAATATCAATATCCAATGCAATCCAATACCAATACCAGCTGCTCAATTCATAAAACCAATATCAATATCCAATGCAATCCAATACCAATACCAGCTGCTCAATTCATAAGACCAATACCAATATCCAATGCAATCCAATACCAATATCAGCTGCTCAATTCATAAGACCAATACCAATATCCAATGCAATCCAGTACCAATACCAGCTGCTCAATTCATAAAACCAATATCAATATCCAATGCAATCCAATACCAATACCAGCTGCTCAATTCATAAGACCAATACTAATATCCAATGCAATCCAATACCAATACCAGCTGCTCAATTCATAAAACCAATACCAATATCCAATGCAATCCAATACCAATACCAGCTGCTCAATTCATAAGACCAATACCAATATCCAATGCAATCCAATACCAATACCAGCTGCTCAATTCATAAGACCAATACCAATATCCAATGCAATCCAATACCAATATCAGCTGCTCAATTCATAAGACCAATACCAATATCCAATGCAATCCAGTACCAATACCAGCTGCTCAATTCATAAAACCAATATCAATATCCAATGCAATCCAATACCAATACCAGCTGCTCAATTCATAAGACCAATACTAATATCCAATGCAATCCAATACCAATACCAGCTGCTCAATTCATAAAACCAATACCAATATCCAATGCAATCCAATACCAATACCAGCTGCTCAATTCATAAGACCAATACCAATATCCAATGCAATCCAATACCAATACCAGCTGCTCAATTCATAAGACCAATACCAATATCCAATGCAATCCAATACCAATATCAGCTGCTCAATTCATAAGACCAATACCAATATCCAATGCAATCCAGTACCAATACCAGCTGCTCAATTCATAAAACCAATATCAATATCCAATGCAATCCAATACCAATACCAGCTGCTCAATTCATAAGACCAATACTAATATCCAATGCAATCCAATACCAATACCAGCTGCTCAATTCATAAAACCAATACCAATATCCAATGCAATCCAATACCAATACCAGCTGCTCAATTCATAAGACCAATACCAATATCCAATGCAATCCAATACCAATACCAGCTGCTCAATTCATAAAACCAATACCAATATCCAATGCAATCCAATACCAATACCAGCTGCTCAATTCATAAAACCAATACCAATATCCAATGCAATCCAGTACCAATACCAGCTGCTCAATTCATAAAACCAATACCAATATCCAATGCAATCCAATACCAATATCAGCTGCTCAATTCATAAAACCATGCTGTTTTCCCCCTCCTCCCCCAAAGGCAAAGGCCACATCCCAACTCTGAACCCAAACTGCACTGCTCTGCTAGCACTGATTTTTCTGCATGAAAGAACTAGCAGAAAACCATCTCTGCACTGACACTGAAACCTTTCCATCTCTATAGCTGGAAGTGCTTATTGCAAAACAAAATACATCAACAGAAGACCCAAATGCCACTTGCTCACCAAGTGTTTGAGAAACAAGGCAGCAATGTTGATTGATGAAATGCTTGATTTGGGGAGGGTGTGGCTCACAGCATCCCAAAGGGGAATTAAATTTGCAATCTTCTCTGAGCAGGATTAAAAGAGAAGCAGATGAGCACAGCAGCACCCGATTAGAATTAGAGAATGGAGTTCAAGCTGCTTTTTTTTGCCAAACCTTTCTTGTGTCACCTCAGTCAAAAAGCTCAAGGTTGGATTTCAAAACAGCCAGTTGAAAGCTAAGGAAGCAAGCATTTAAGTGCCTCTAAATAATAGCTGGTGAAGCACTATTCCTGGGGTTAAATACAAAGGTAGTCCCTGCTCACTCCCTGCCTTCTGTCTGTGTGCAAAATACAGTGACTGGGAGTGCTTCCCGTGCTGGTGTGGGGGTCAGGGTAATAAAACACAGTAACGTGGTGACCTCTGTCCTGTTCAAAGAACTGCTTTAGACAAGGAGGTTAAATCTCATAGAATCATCCAGGTTGCCTTTGTTTTTCTCATAAGAACTGGAGATTCAATATGGAGCCTTGTGGAGACCTGAGACCTTGATAGTCTTTATGCAGAAAGAATGGAAAAACAGCAATAGGTAAAAGGAGACTCCATGAGTTTTCCCCATCCAGCCTTCCAAACCATGCTCAGCAGCAAGGAAGAGCAACTCCCCATCCCTAGCCCTGCCTAGACATGCACCCTGCTGGTCCAGGCACCAGTGCAGGAGGGAGCACACATGCCCAAATGGATGGGCACCAAACCTGACTGAGCAGCAGAGGTGTTAGACGTTGTGCAACAGCTTGTGAGGTACCTCGTGGTAACCTGCTTTGCTGTATTTCTCAATCAGCAGCTTGTTCCCAGTTCCTTGTCATCACAACCCCACACCTTTTTCTTCCATACATCTCACAACAAAGCAGAAGATCCCAAGGATAAAGGGGAAGCTAACCAAGTTTTGCTTTGAATGTCCATATTGTGCCATCCCTTGAGCCCTCCAGCTGCCCAGGGATGAACTGTTCCCACAACGGTGCACAAGGACTCACGTTCCCAGTGGGGCTTCTCTGCATCAGCTGGGTCCAGCTGCAACCCCAGAAATGCTCTTTCCAAGTCCTCTGCTGTGGCTACCACAGCAAAGCGCTATTAGAGCCTCTCTCTTTAGTTGCTACATCACAAGACAGGCAGTTCAGCAAATTCAGTATAATTTTATGTCAGTAGGTCTCTCTGTAGCTGAATTAATTCACATAGTCCAAAATCCAATAAGAACAGGGTTCAGGAATCGTGCTCTCTTCTGAAATGCCCTCTGCTTCTGCTGCTTACAAGCAGCAGCTTTTACAGTGCCCTTCTACTGGCACTGGAGGAAGGATTGCATGCCTTTTCCAGCACTGCCTATGGATTGTAATCACAACAAAACCCTGTAGCTGATCCAAGACAGCAGGCAGCACAGCTGAAGAAACCTCTCTTCTCATTGCTAATTACAGAGTTTATGGGATCAGAGGTGAAGGGGAGGTGGTATCCAGCCGATCATGAACAAAACCACATGCATATGAGATGCAGCACAGCCCAAGCGCTCAGCACACAACAGCTCCAGCCCCCACCACACGCTCAGCGCAGAATTCAGATCACATAAACCAGCCCAGCGTGAGCTAACCTCCTGCCCTCATTATTACAAGAAAATATTTACCAAATCCAAAGGCAGGCAGTTAAAAATCTCTGCTGACTTTCAGGAACTGCAGCAGTGTAAGAGCTACTTTCTGTATGAGTTTAACAAGGCTGCATCGAGAAAGGATCTAGAAACAGCACTCAAAATACCTGCGCCAAGCCATGGGTGATTTGACTGTTAGGATCCAATACAAACTTTGACAGCAACTTGAATTAAGTGAAGCAAGGAAAGCTGTCAAAGTGAGCTGCCACAGCACCAGCATCGTTATGGTTTCCAAACCACCATTCATTTAATGCCAACGATAGGAAGCACCATTTAAAAGCAACATTTCACCACCTTCCTGCGCTCCCTGGCACTTCCACGTAACACAGAATCCCACGGCAGGATCAGAGACTGAGCTACCACAGCTCTGGATGACAAAAAGAAATCACAGTATCACAGTATCATCAGGGTTGGAAGAGACCTCACAGATCATCAAGTCCAACCCTTTACCACAGAGCTCAAGGCTAGACCATGGCACCAAGTGCCACGTCCAACCTTGCCTTGAACAGCCCCAGGGACGGCGACTCCACCACCTCCCCGGGCAGCCCATTCCAGTGTCCAATAGGCTCTCCACGATGTGGAGTCACCTCACTGTACCTGTATCTTCTGGCATTCCCACGTTAATTCTCTTGGGAGAGGGGAAGCACCAGCAGCTGCTGCGTGGCTGGCCGGTGGGTGAGGATCTGTGCCGGAGCTGCGGTCACACCAGTGCTCCCACACCAGTGTGCCCGGGGGTCAGATGACTCCTGCAGCACCCACGCACAGCCTGGACAGCAGCCAACACCTCGCTGCTGCCACCGTAGTAAAAATAGCATCCTGCAGAAGCCTGAAGATTGTCTTCTCCACAGGCTAGGCCACCCTTGGCAGGGGCCTGGAGGTTATTCTTCCCCTGTACTCAACATGGGTCAGGCCACACCTCGAGTCATGTTTCCAGTTCTGGGCTCCTCAATTCAAGAGAGATGTTGACAGACTGGAACATGTCCACAGAAGGGCAACGAAGCTGGTGAGGGGCCTGGAGCACAGCCCTGTGAGGAGAGGCTGAGGGAGCTGGGGGTGTGCAGCCTGCAGAAGAGGAGGCTCAGGGCATACCTCATTGCTGTCTACAACTACCTGAAGGGAGGCTGTAGCCAGGTGGGGGTTGGTCTCTTCTGCCAGGCAAGCAGCAATAGAACAAGGGGACACAGTCTCAAGTTGTGCTGGGGGAGGTCTAGGCTGGATGTTAGGAGAAAGTTGTTGGCAGAGAGAGTGATTGGCATCGGAATGGGCTGCCCAGGGAGGTGGTGGAGTTGTGCCTGGCTGAGGCACTTAGTGCCATGGTCTGGTTGGGTGGCTGGGGCTGGGTGCTAGGTTGGACTGGATGATCTTGGAGGTCTCTTCCAACCTGGCTGATCCTATGATTCTATGATTCTATAATTGGGCACAGGACATGACAGTGATGGCTGTGTTTCCATCAGGAGATGCCACCTCCCATAGCAGCTGCAGGGTATGAAAAAGGCTTAAAGGAAGAAAACCTGCAAACTGCCAGGCCATAAGTTACAAACAGAAGCTGATGTAGCTGAACCCCCACCGTGAGGCACCCAGCTCAGTTCAGGTGGTCCCTTCCCCTGGTGCAGGAGGGCATAGCATTGATGTTGGAGGAGATGCTGTGAGCTTGTCTCTTTCCCAAAGGTGGTCAGTAAGATACCTGGCAGCCAAAAATCTCTCCTCTGATTGCTTCTGTGGAGTTGGACTGCATGGCACTAGAATAACAGTGATGTGTTGAGCTATTTAAAACAATACTTGCTTGCCCACTTACCATATGAATACTCCCTGAGGATTAAAATGGTAGCTCCTACTTGCTGTGGACTACACTTGTATGAAGCTAATACCACGACTTGTTGTTTGGAAAGGGGACTGCTGGCTTGGAGAACAAACTTGCTAAAGATGGAGTAAAGAGCTGTGACAGGAATAGTTTGCACCTCCCTTTTTCACATCACAGATCAGTTTTTCCCCTGCAAGCTTCACAGAGGCCAAAATATTCTCCCCTCTCCAAAGCTCACCATCCTTTACTCACGCATTGCCCACTTAGTTACAAAGCAACAAACCCCCAGCTTTCCCTCTCCTTTAGCAAACAGGAACTACTCAGGGTGTAAATGTGAAAATAGGTCTCCACAGCTTCTGAAGCTGCTGAGGGAGGGCTGTGAAAGCAACACAGCTTGTGTAGCACCACACACAACACACACAGCAAGTTCACTCTCCTACGTGGGTTGAAGCACGGGTTGCTCTGAAGGGCACTAAAATCTGTTGAACTGATCCAGCCTGTCTGCTGAAGGGTGAAGAGCCTCCATCAACTTCACCAGTCAATGCCAAATGACCTCACAGAAAGGTCAAAACCTTCCAATCCCCATCAAAAAGCAAACTATTCTGTGGATGGAATCCCCACCCTTGGGAGTGTTTCCAAGAGGCAGAGATGTAGTCCTGAGGGGCATGGCTGAGCACCAGCCTTGGCAGAGTTGGAGAATGATAATGGGTGGACTCATGATCTTAAAGGTCTTTTCCAACCAAAATGCTTCTATAATTCTAGTGTTCAAAACCTGAAATGTTGGTTTTTTTACCTTTGAAAAACAAAAAAGAGGCAGGGGGAGGGTTGTATTTGCGTAACATAATGTGAAGGTTTCATGGCTTAGTGAAGGTTTCATGGCTTAGTGAAGCTTGGAGAATTTTTTGAAGCTCTCACCAGCTCACTGTGGATGGTTACAAAATCCTGTGTAAAGAAGAGGTGGAGGCTCTTCATTCTTTAATAACCCAACCAAGCAAACCCACCATCAGCATGTTCCTGTGAGACCTGCCCTAGGTGATCCTGCTTTAGCAGAGCAGGGTTGGACTCAATGTGCTCTGGAGGTCCCTTCCAACCCCTACCATTCTATATGGTCTATAATTTTAAATAGCCCCTGGCTGGCACGGCCTGAGACTCAAAGTGCAGATCCAAAGATCCCAAGGTTCTGCATGTTGAATCAGAACTCTGAGTGATTCCATTTTAATTCTTATGCATGTAGTACCTTGCAGCAGAGGGCTTCTGGCATTAAACCCAATGGAATATTTTGTTCTGTTCAGCGCTGTTGTGCTGTCTGTGTGAGGCCAAACCTATCCCTGCACTCTTCTGGATCACCACCAGCTTCCCTGGCTGAGTTCTCCAGGGTCTGCCCTACTTACTTTTTCCCAGCAGTGACTGGAGCTTGGCAGGAAGGCAGAAGGCATTTGGCTGAAGGAACATCAATTAGCAGGCAGGAAAAGTGAAAGCCCTTTCACTCTTGCACAGCCTTTCCCCTCTGCTCACCAGGTTGTCTCCTTTTCACAGCCACATTTCGACATTAAGTGATCATAATGTGCACTAATTTGTATTTACAGTTCCACTTGCAACCTCTGAGCCTCCCCTGCAGTCTCATGGCCTGGCTTCAGCACAGGAAGAAAAAAAAAATCATCCCCAAAGAGCTCAGAGGGTTTGGGTGGTGCTGCTGTGGAACTCCAGCACTGACCACAAGCTCCATGGGTACAGAGTCCAAGATGATTGCACTTCATTAGCGTGACAGACTGACAAGAGACAGCAGTGACGGCAGCACCGTGACACAGCTCCGCCACCACCTGCTGCCAAGCACCCAGAAAGCAGAAAAGCTTTAACCTGGTTTCTCACATCAGCAGAAGCCAAGCACCTGTAAGTCCCCTTTTGGAAGGTCATAGCAGTACACTGCCCATGCTACAGAAAAGGATGACGCACTTGTCTCCTCTTAGAGCTTCAAGTGAAGCTCTGGTAGCCACAGCACTGCCCTTTCCCATCCTCTGTTTCAGGCTTTTTATCCTCCTGATTATGTCACCCAGGTCAATGCCTTCTGATGTCTTTGCAAACAGCAGCCAGACAGCTTAGCAATGAATGTAGGCCACGCTGAAATGGATTAGCTGGCTGCAAATGCTCCACAGCCCATGGAACCACTGGTTCTAAATGGCATTTTTAAAAGGTTTCTGATCTGCTCTTAATTAACTCAAGTTTTGTTTTGTTTTGTTTTGTTTTGTTTTGTTTTGTTTTGTTTTGTTTTCCCTGTACTTGTATCTCTCTTCCCACTAAAAGTTGTCAATAGTAACTGAAGGCAATGACATGTGGTTTAATCCTGATCTTTTCTCCCATGCTTACAGCACCTCATCAGACCTATTTGAGTTCTCTTATAGCCTGTGTTTAGAGATGTCTAGCAATAATTATGTTCTTAGACATGGAAGCACATAGATTACAGAATTACAGAATCAACCAGGTGGGAAGAGACCTCCAGGATCATCCAGTCCAACCTAGCACCCAGCCCTAGCCAACCAACCAGACCATGGCACTAAGTGCCTCGGCCAGGCTTGGCTTCAACACCTCCAGGGACAGTGACTCCACCACCTCCCTGGGCAGCCCATTCCAATGCCAATCACTCTCTCTGACAATAACTTCCTCCTAACATCCAGCCTAGACCTCCCCTGGCACAACTTGAGACTGTGTCCCCTTGTTCTGTTGCTGCTTGCCTGGCAGAAGAGGCCACCCACCACCTGGCTACAGCCTCCCTTCAGGGAGTTGTAGACAGCAATGAGCTCTGCCCTGAGCCTCCTCTTCTGCAGGCTGCACACCCCCAGCTCCCTCAGCCTCTCCTCACAGGGCTGTGCTCCAGGCCCCTCACCAGTTTTGTAACCCTTCTCTGGACATGTTCCAGTCCGTCAACATGTCTCTTGAATTGAGGAGCCCAGAACTGGACACAGCATACAGATGTTTTTCTTCATTACAAAATATGCAGTGCTTTCTTATCAAGAAGATAGAGATAAAAAGAGATAAAAATCAGAGCTGAAACCACACTTGAGATTCAGGGACTTTGCAATATACTCTGTCCCTGCTTGCATACAGCAGCTCTCATGCTGCATGGGACCTGCACATTGGTTTGACTTTAGGTTGCCCTGTGTGGAGTCAGAAGTTGGATTTAACTATCTTCATGGGTCCCCTTGTAACTCAGGATCTTCTATGAGTTTATAATTCTGTGTCCCTAGATTTTAAGTCACTCATTAAATTTCTAACCCCCTGCACATAGAGCTGGTCAATAGCAAATGGAGACTACAGAGTCCAGACTCAATGCAGGTTTCAGAAACAATCTGTTCCAGTGCTCCACCACCCTCAAAGCAAAGAAGTTCCTCCTCAGGTGGAACCATGTTCAGGTGTGTGCCTGTTACCTCATCACTGGGCACTCCTGAAACACCTCCATCCTCAAGTCCAAGCATCAGAAACTTCTCATCACCTATGAGCTGTGTACATAGTCATCTCAAGCTGAAATGCATACCAAGCAAGGCAGAGAAAAATAAGGATTGGTGGGCTCCTGTAGTGAGAGGCACTGAAGGATAAGACACCAACCATGAAGCAGGAAAGGTTAGAATGTGAGATCAGGCTGAAAATCCATTCTGAGCCCTGCATAACAGAGAGTAGGCAGCTGTTCTTGCTCCAAAGGTAACCGGATCATGAATCCTTCACTGCTCCCTGCTATCTCTTGAGAACAAAGACCTTCCTTCAGCCCTGAAATTCATGATGACAGCCCTTGCCTACTGGCCAGCAAGTCAGATGAATGAAGCCAGAATTTCTCTCTCTTCCAGCTCCTGTCTCCAAGGGAAGAGCCCTCTCTACACCTAGACTGAAGGTTGCATTATCCCCTTTTACTCCTTCAGCTAGAATCAAAGCACAACCTATATTCCTCATTAAGATGTGCACATGGAATCGTGAGAAGAACTCAGATAAAGCCTGCAAAGCCTTTAGCAGGGATTCTGTAAGGAGAAAAAGTCAGTGTTAAACCATTAAGAGGGTGCAAGAACATTCTTTCAGGATAGAAAAGAATCCAAACCTCACTCATAATGAGGTGACACAGAACCAGCACACCCAGAAAGCAGTTTGCAAAGTGGCACAGGTCAGAGGGTGAAGGGATTAGGTCTGGTTAGCAGTGCAGGGACAAGGAGAACCTCAGCGATGCTACCACAGCTCACACACCTTCAGAGATGAACCTGCTAAACAGGGGATCTGCTGACCTTAGGCTAGAGATGGCTGGTGACAAATGGAGTAGCCACCAGATGAGAACAGGGCTGCTTCAACAGAGGTCAGAGGCTACCACTTAGTGCAGAAAAAAGGGCTGTGTAACAGGGGTGAGGCAAGCAATTAAGAAAAGGTATTAGTTTCTAAAAGGTAAGGCACTGCAAGGGACTGATTGGAGACTGATTGGAGAAAGGGCTTGAGAGTGCAAGAGGGAAACTTAAACCTTCTGCTGAGCACCTGGTGGTGACCTGGGAAGGTGAATGGGACAATGGGATGTATTGTATCAGGGGAAGGCAATAGGAACAGCACTGTAAGAGGAGCTGCAGAGATAAAAACTAGAATTCCAGCCTAGCAGTTGATGAGAGGGAAACCAAAGAAGCAGGACAAGGCAATGTCAGGTGCTGTGGCCAAGAACGGCACTTAGCAGGCAAGAAGGTTAGAAAAGCTCCCTTAGAATCATTGAATCAACCAGGTTGGAAGAGGCCTCCAAGATCATCCACTCCAACCTAGCACCCAGCCCTAGCCAGTCATCTAGATCATGGCTTTTCTTGAACACCTCCAGGGAGGCGACTCCACCACCTCCCTGGGCAGCCTATTCCAATGCTAATCACTCTCTCTGTGAAGAACTTGTATCCTTTAGTACGGGAGGAATTAAGCTACAATACAAATGTGACTTTTAGAGGATCATGAATGGTGCAGGAAAGATGACAGGCACTGCAAAAATGCCAGGATCATTTTAAAGTGTTTCTTCTGGGAGTAAAAATGAATTCATTCAGGGCAGGTTTTTCAGGATTTCTCTGTGTGGGCTGATGTTGCACGCACACAAAGAGAGAAAGAGATCTCTAGAATGTTAATTTATCATTTCTACATGCAAAAATTACCATTTAAATGGTCTGGATTTTTAATCAGGGGAAATTCTGAGTGCTTAAATAGAGCATAATCTGAGGTATTAACTGAGTAATTAGACAGACTGAAAGGATCTTCATTGCTTTGCTCTCTTCTGCAAAGTCACAGAGACATTGCCATTAATTCTGCAATCACCAGCTACCTACCACACAAAATTATCAAATGATAATGTGGGTTGGTTGCTGTTTAGTTAAAGAAAAAAGAAATGGGTTTGCATCTCATGTGCTTTAATTAGAACCCAGAAATGTAACTTCTGAGATGTCTTATAAAGAGTGAGCAAGGAGCACATGAAGGCACACAAACTTGAAACAAGCAAAAAGCAATGAATGTGCAGAAATGATCCCCACCCAAAACAGAAGATGCTGAGTGAGAGTGAAGAGGCCTGGGACTGGGTCTAAGGCAAACCTCCTGTGCCTGCAATGCCACACGCATGAAGTCCAAAGCTGCAAGGCTGAAAACTCCCTTCTCAGGCCTGCTCCTCACATCGCCCAAAGGCAGAGCAAGCCGATTTTTCTCTTCCCACTTCCCAGCTGTAAATAGCGGACTGCAAGAAAGTGCCTTTGGCTTTCCCTCCCCTTTTCCATACGCAGTGGATGGTGAAGCAGCTGTGTGTGCTTAGCTGCATCCCTTGTGTCCAGGGGGTTCTCATGAGTGCCTCACCCGGCAGCACTCAGCAGTTAAAGAGTCACCTTCCTTGCTCTCAACAAACCGGGACTATAGAGACCTTGGTGGAGCCTTAGCACATTGGTCAGAGGAAACCTGGAGAGAGCCTTCCCTTGCTAAGCCCAGGCTGCCCTGCTGCAAGGCTGTTCAGCTCAGCCCCCCTGCTGCATAGCACTACCAGGACAGGCTTCAGTAGCCCAACACAGAAACCACTCCACAAAAAACTGGCAGGAGCCTCCAGATCAGGGCAACCTGGGAAGGTGTCAAAGTAGGTTTACCCCAATAAGATCCAACAGGGATCACAGCTGAAAGTTCCACTCCAGGGCTCGAGCAGCTGTGGGTCTAACCCCAGCCTTTGCACAAACAGCTCTGCTCAGGTTTACAAAGGTGAGGAGAGAGACGCTGAAATCAGGGTCAGGATTCAGTCTGAATGCCAAGAGTAAAGCCCTCGAATGAGAAGCCTGCCCCAGAGGGCAGAGGGGATTTCAGACATTTCCTCACCTTCAGCTGTCCACATCCCATGCACAGGCACTCGATTCCCAGGGCTTTAATCCTTGCATTTAGCCCATGGTGACCATGCCAGAAAACATTTTTCTGCCTACGTTCCAAATCCCATTTTCTGTTAAGGGATGTAGCTGTAAAGTAGCAGGTCAGATCCAAAGCCTGCTTAAATACCTTCATTTTGGTGGGTGATCACTGAGGAATTTGTCAACAACATGGGGTGCTGCACAAGAGATAAAAAACTGAGTCAGCTCTGGAAGTGTGATGCTGTTGGACTTCACCCTGTTCCCAGTGAAGCCTACCAACAAAATTAAGTCTTGATCTGGCTGGAAGATTTTAATCATCATTATTTTTTATCTGAATTCAGTCAAGTTTAGATCTTAGCAACCTACTCAGTGCCCAACAGTTCAGCTCCTCCCCTCTTTGCCCAGGGTTACGTTTTCTCATCGCTCACATCTGAGATGAAATTAAGTCTCTGAGCTCCCTCAAATACAAAGAAACAAAGGCGAAAGATGTTATTTTCCTGGAGTATCTCTAGATTAACGGATATTCTTTGTTGCTGAACTTCCAGCATAAGCACCTGTACAATTTTAAGAACCAAATAAAAACTTCAGTGGTCTCTGTGTCTGTTTCTTACTGCTCTGCAGCTCCCTGGATGCCTGATAATCACTTCTAGCACATTCCTGCCAGTCCCCTCATCTCATACTCCAGCCACATTCCTGCCAGTCCCCTCATCATTAGGACAGGAAGCTAGAGAGACCCAGGAGGCCAGATCAGAGGCTGGCATTTGGGGGTTATTTCTGGGCTGCACCCCTGCTCGCCATCACTCTTCGCGCTGATGTTTGCTCTGCCTGTGTCACGAACGGAGCAGGGGAACAAGCACATTCCCTGGCTCAGGAAAGAGCAAATGTTTGGAACTGTAGAAAAACATTTTAGAAGGGATTTCCATGGCTCATTTATCTTTCCATTCCCTGGAACAAACAGAATAATAACAACAATAATGCCTGCTCTGATATGGCAACGCCAAAAAGCAAAAGCAAGATAAAACGAATGTAGAAAGCAGTAGCTCATTTTGCTAGCCAAGCCACAATGAATCATTAATTAAATCATTAATTACATTAAAATTTACCAGCTTTCTGCTGCTAGTCTATGAAATGGTGCTTCTAAAGGATTATAGAACCATAGAATCAACCAGGTTGGAAGAGACCGCCAAGATCATCCAGTCCAACCTAGCACCCAGCCCTATCCAGTCATGTAGACCATGGCACTAAATGCCTCATCCAGTCTTTTCTTGAAGACCTGCAGGGACAGTGACTTAAAGACCTTTCCACAGGGACTTTTTAGGCTATTAGGTAGTGCAGGACTAGGGGGAATGGAGCAAAGCTGGAGGTGGGGAGACTCAGGCTGGAGGTGAGGAGGAAGTTGTTGAGCATGAGAGTGGTGAGAGGCTGGAATGGGTTGCCCAGGGAGGTGGTTGAGGCCTTTTTGCTGGAGGTGTTTAAGGCCAGGCTGGATGAGGGTGTGGGCAGCCTGCTCTAGGATAGGGTGTCCCTGGGCATGGCAGGGGGGTTGGAACTGAATGATCCTTGTGATCCCTTCCAACCCTGACTGATTCTACAATTCTATAATTCTAGGTTCTTTCATTTTTAAGTCACATTCTACAGCAAACAACGTTTTAAATGATTTTACTGAAACACAAAACTGAACTCCTGGCTTTACTCACTCTGATTTGGCCTTAATGTTGCTGGTTTATTCATGCAGTTGCTGCAAATGTATTTAACTAGTGATGTGATTGAAGTGCTGATGCTGAAGTCTCACTGCCTCACACAGGTGCAAACAACTGTTAACTTTGGTGAGGTTGTCACAGCATGAGAATTTCTTCCTAGCTTCAGTCACACCCATACAAGTCTAAGTGTGCTTCATCCCCATCAGCACATGCTTCCCTTTTTTCACAGTCAGGCAACACAAATTCTGCAACCAATTATCTTTCAACACCACACTGAGAGGAGAATGTGTTACAGCCACACAAACTCAACCCCAGAGACTGCAGCCACTGTGCTACTCTTGCACAGCTCTACTGTCGACAGATGTGTTTTGGAGCTGTCTATATGACTTCAGGGTGCTGAACTTGCAACCCACCAGCCAATTTCAGCCAGCCAATGGGTTTTGTGTCAAATGGAGTATTTTTGTCTAACACAAAGGTTATAAGACCCTTTATGCTCTCTGTCTCAAGGGAGCAAGTGTGCTCAACACAGAAAGCCTAGGGAGCTACTGTAATGTGGAGGTCAGCAGCCCCACCAAGCAGATGTAGGTCGCTCCTCCTCCATGCAAGAAGGAGGAAACAAAGGAGTTTCATCTGGCTGCAAGCTGCTCCAGTTGCTAATAATCCTCCTGATTCAAGCCTTTAATAACAACCTACTAAGACAATAAGTACATGGGATGCTGTTCCCTGACCTATGTGCTGCTAAAGTCTTGGTCTGTTGGGTCATCACTGGTAGCAGTTCTGGTTCTTGGGCTAATCCTATGACTCTCTGTGTTCTACCACATCTCCTTCTTGCTGCCCACGTGTCTCTGAGGCTGTCTGTAATCAGACTCATCCCTCCTGAACCACTTCAAGTGCCCTCCCACTGCCTCACGCAGGATGGCTGCTCATATGTGGGTTTGGTCCATAACTACTGATTGGCCAGAAGGGAGATAAATGATGCATGACCAAATCAGGGTGACCACAGGATATGGGGATGCCTTTCACACACAGGCAGAAAGGGGACTGGGAGCCAGTCCCCAGTAACCACCCACTCACCAAACCCAGACACAATTTAAGAAGACAAGACAGACTGTGGTCATCAAGTGCTGGGCTCAGCCTGAGAAGATGCTGCCCAGCAGCCAACTTTCTTGCAACCAGCGCTTTTTATCCCTAATTTCTCTCTTTTCCCATAAATACTCCTCCCTAACCCACCTTGATACCTCCTTTCCCCACCTTCCTTCCTTCTCCTGGACATCTCCTTTCAGCTGAGGACAGAGTTTCTCCAAGCTTTTCTTCCACCAGCCCTAGGGCTCCCTGTGGAACAGGAGGAGCTGAGTCTCCCTTACTGTTCTGCAGGACTGAAAAATGTGGAAACTCTTTTTACTCTTCACCACTGCAGACCGCATACCAAAGGTGCAACAGGGCACAGGGGCCTCTGCTCTGCTCCTGAAGTACCACACAAAAATACTGGCTTTAATGAGACAAGCCCAGCTTCAGTTTAGTGGGACACACAGAAAGAGCAAGTGACCCCATGCTGCCACAGTACATTTCCAGTGTTTATGTCTAAACCAGAATTACAAGCAAAGATAAATCTCCTTCCCACCCAGATACTCAGAAAGTAAAGGATGACTCAAGCAGTAAATACCTTTCTTATGACATTCCACTTCTCTGTCATTCAGAGTGAAAACCCTGCTCTCCATTAAGAAAGGGCAATTCTTCTCTTTGCAATGAATGAAATCAACATTCAGTCTAGGACTGGCTTTTCTGCATTGCTGAGCACTACCTGTACCTGTACTACAAAATCTGTTTGGTCTAATGATGTTTCTGTAGGACCAAGCCTGGATTTCTAAAAGTTGTTTTTCTTTTCTGGGGTACTCTTTTAAATCATGGATGTGAATCATAGAATCGTAGAATCAACCAGGTGGGAAGAGACTCCAAGATCATCCAGTCCAACCTAGCACCCAGCCCTAGCCAGTCAACCAGACCATGGCACTAAGTGCCTCAGCTAGGCTTTGGTTGAACACCTGTTCAAGGCAAGATTGGATGTGGTACTTGGTACCATGGTCTAGCCTTGAGCTCTGTGGTAAAGGGTTGGACTTGATGATCTGTGAGGTCTCTTCCAACCCTGGTGATACTGTGATACTGTGTGTGATACCTCCAGGGATACATCCAGCCTAGACCTCCCCTGGCATAACTTGAGACTGTGTCCTCTTGTGTTGCTGCTGGTTGCCTGGGAAAAAGAGACCAACCCCACCTGGCTACAGCCTCCCTTCATGTGGTTATAGACAGCAATGAGCTCTGCCCTCAGCCTCCTCTTCTCCAGGCTAAACACCCCCAGCTCCCTCAGCCTCTCCTCACAGGACTATCCAGAGAAGGGCGATGAAGCTGATAAGGGGCCTGGAGTTTCAAGTTCTGCCAGGTCTAGGCTGGATGTTAGGAGGAGGTTGTTGGCAGAGAGAGTGATCAGCACTGGAATGGGCTGCCCAGAGAGGTGGTGGAGTCGCCGTTCCTGGAGGTGTTCAAGCAAAGCCTGGCTGAGGCACTTAGTGCCATGGTCTGGTTGGTTGGCTGGGGCTGGGTTCTAGGTTGGACTGGATGATCTTGGAGTTCTCTTCCAACCTGGTTGATTCTATGAACTCGTTTTCTTCAATATGCTTTACAATCGTTTTATAGTCAGTTTTATACTCCTGAGGCTTTACCACTCGTCTCTAGGAATTCAGTAGATGCTTTACATTCACCAGGGGAAAAAAAAACAACCCAACAACCAAACAGTCTCCCAATTCAACTTTAAATCCAGTTGCTATCTTTAAAATGACTTAATTGCAGTAACAACATAGAATCATAGAATCAATCAGGTTGGAAGAGACCTCCAAGATCATCCAGTCTGACCTAGCACCCACATCTTAAATGAAAAATGAGAAGTTGGGCACTCCACCACGCAGCACATCTCCAGACCACTGCCAATGCATCATCTTTACCCTCAGGTCAGCTGTAGAAGAGATTAAGTCTTTCAATTATCTGTCACAGAATGGGAAAGAGAAGCTTTGGATGTTTTCAGCTGTTCAGTTTGTGACCCAGAGAATTACATCTGACCCCTCACAAAGTACATCCCAGCACCACATACAGCTTGAAATGCAGCTATGGCAACTCTCCATTGCTGTGCTACAGAAGAACTCAGTTCACAGCAGCAAGCTGCTTGTGTCTGTAGTTTCTCCAAGCGTTGCAGGAGAGCCCCAGAAGCGTTGCCTCGCTGTCCTGCTCCAGCCTTAAAGGCAGTTTTAATCCTGCCAGCTCAAGTTTAGCACTCCCACAGGCTATATTTAGAACCACAGAATAATTTATGTTGGAAGGCATCTCTGGAGGTCATCTAGTCCTAGTCCAGCCTCACGCTCAGCACGCAACACACCAGATCAGGTTGCTCAGGGCCTTACTCCCTCCAGATCTGAAAACCTCCAAGGATTGAAGGCCACAACTTCCCTGCACAACCTGCTCCAGCACTTTACCACCTTCTTGGGAGTTTCATTTCCCTTTACACCTAACTGGAATGTGAGGTGTCACAAGCTGTCAGGGTGTGGACTCTCGTCCTTTTGCCACCACCTCTCAGGAGTGTCTGGCTCTCTCTTCTCTACAGCCCCCAGCAGGCACATGAAGACATTTTCTCCCCCATCCTCCTGAAACATCCTGGCTCTCCAGCCTCCTGAAACACCCCCTCCTCATCCACACAGCCTCTTGCCCCAGCAAGGGGCAATGGGTGGAAGCTGAGGCATAGGAAGTTTCATTTAATCTTGAAGAGGAAGTTTTTCCCTGTGACGGTGGCAGAACACTGAAACAGGCTGCCCAGGGGGGTTGTGGAGTCTCTCTCTCTGGAGATATTCAGAGCTCGCATGAATGTGTTCCTGTGTGATCTGCTCTAGGTGATCCTGCTCTGGCAAGGGGGTTGGAATGGATGAGCTTTCGAGGTCCCTTCTAGCCCCTGGCACTCTGTGACTCTGTGATCCAGACAGCCCATCCCTGGCCATGCTCCATTTCATCCCAGCAGCAGGACCCTAGCATGACAGCAAAACAGGTCTGTCTAAAATCCCCATCTCGCTTGACAGGAGTGGGGGGATGGAGCAAAGCTGGAGATGGATAGATTCAGACTGGACGTGAGGAGGAAGTTGTTGAGCATGAGAGTGGTGAGAGGCTGGAATGGGCTGCCCAGGGAGGTGGTTAAGGCCCCATCCCTGGCGGTGTTTAAGGCCAGGCTGGATGAGGCTGTGGCCAGGCTGATCTAGGGTAAGGTGTGCCTGTCTGTGGCAGGGGGGTTGGAACTAGATGATCCTTGTGGTCCTTTCCAACCCTGACTGATTCTATGATTCTGATTCTATGATTCTGATTCAATGAAATGGAATCAAAGGAACAAGCTTCCAGTTCTTTACCCTATGAAAACATGGACGCTACACAAATACAAACCTGAGGTGAAAATTCAGTCATGAATGATGATCCTTGTGACCCCTTCCAACCCTGACTGATTCTATGATTCTATGATCCTATGAATCTAAAATATTCTTGTTTAAATCAACCTTTTTCTTAAAAGATTCTTCACACTTTCAGGTCTAAGAGGCAGCTTCTGATAACTTTCACAAAATGGTTTGGGTTGGGAGGGACCTCAAGGATCATCTATTCCCAATGCCTCTGCCATGGACAGGGACACCTCTCACTAGCCCAGGTCGCCAGCACTCTTTGACCTGGTCTGAGACATTATAGAATCATAAAATGATTTAGGTTGGAAGGGACCTCAAAGCTTACCCAGTTCCAGCCCCCTTGCCATAGGCAAGGACACCTCCCACTAGAACAGGTTGCTCAAGGCCTCATCTAATCTGGCTTTGAACACCTCCAAGGATAGGGCATCCACAACCTCCCAGGGCAACCTGTTCCAGTGGCTGCTCACCCTCACTGGAAAGAAATTATTCCTCATCTCCAGCCTAAATCTAAACCTTTCTAACATCTAGTCTGATATCCTTCTAATATCTAGTCTGATATCCTTCTAATGGCTAGTCTGATATCTTTCTAATAGCTAGCCTGATATCCTTCTAACATCTAGTCTGATATCCTTCTAACATCTAGTCTAATATCTTTCTAACATCTAGTCTGATTTCCTTCTAATATGTAGTCTGATATCTTTCTAATAGCTAGCCTGATATCCTTCTAACATCTAGTCTGATATCCTTCTAACATCTAGTCTAATATCTTTCTAACATCTAGTCTGATTTCCTTCTAATATGTAGTCTGATATCTTTCTAATAGCTAGCCTGATATCCTTCTAACATCTAGTCTAATATCCTTCTAACATCTAGTTTAATATCTTTCTAACATCTAGTCTGATTTCCTTCTAATATCTAGTCTGACATCCTTCTAATATCTAGTCTGATATCCTTCTAATATGTAGTCTGATATCTTTTTAACGTCTACTCTGATATCCTTCTAACATCTAGTCTGATATCCTTCTAATAGCTAGCCTGATATCCTTCTAACATCTAGTCTGATATCCTTCTAACATCTAGTCTGATATCCTTCTAACATCTAGTCTGATATCTTTCTAACATCTAGTCTGATATCTTTCTAATACGTAGTCTGATATCTTTCTAGTACCTAAATAACTGCAGCATGAAGTTTTATTTCTTCCAGCAGCACATAGCTCCTCAGGCTTCTCTGGGACTGTACACTACAAATGCTTGCATTTGAAAATGATTCCTGTCCAAAAAAAAACCCCAAAACATTGAAGGGAACAATTTTGGAACAAACCTTACAGCATTACAATGAGCCCTACAGAGGAGAAATCCCAAGCTGGAAATGTGAACCACGTCCATCTCACAACAAAGGCACAACATAAAGCCAGCCAAACTTAGCTCTTGTGGATTTGCATCAGAGCCTGATTAGCTCAACCAATTATAAGCATGTATCAATAAAATTAATCCCCTTTCATGTAGCTGCACTCTTTGCTAAGTCAGCATCTCCAGCATTAGCACTCTGGTTTCTCAAGACTCTCTGGGCACATGTAAGGCAACTTTAACTTGCCAGTGCCCTACTCTGCTGCTCTGTCACGGTGCCTCCTGACAGGCATTCCCCACGGGGGCTGCAGGCTTCAGGGCTGGCTGCTGTTTCCTCTCTGGCTTTCTGTCAGCAGCTCTGAAAATAACCCTCATGAATTCCTTAAAATGAGCTATAAATGGGAACAAATTGTGGAGTACACTCTTCAAAATGCAGCTTCTGAACATGCTTCTGTGGTTTGAAGCCTTGTTGAAAGTCCATTACTGAATGGCATTGAGCATCTCCTGCAAAGAAACACTCAGCAGTGTTTTGGGTTTTTTTTTTTTTACACTACACCCATTCACCTTGATGGTGGCCAAACAACCCTCACCAATGAGAACTGCAATGACCCACATGCATGACAGGTGCAAAGCACAACCTTTCACAAACTACCCTGGGAACAAAGGAAAATGTCAGAAATGGCTTCAAACAAGTCAAAAAGACGAAATTAGCTTCTCCAGCAGTGCAGCTCATCATAATCACCTTGCACTGGTGCTGTGTTGTGCTGGTCTCCAGGAGGACATGCCCTGGTGTGACCTGCCTGCTCCACACCTCACTTGAAGCCTCTTTATGCAGATGTTCTTTCTCCCAGCATTAAATTATGTCAATGGCTACACTCTTCTGGAATGATGAAATGATCAAAACATGATCATGAACTGATGCTACCAAGCTATGAGCATTAGGGGACAATCAGTGTTGGTGCACACTGGTCAGGTTTTCCTTGTTTCAGTGTCTTTTGGACAGAGGTGCTATGTATGGCTTGGAGTAGGTCCACTTTATCTGTCCAAACATAGCCAGTGAACAACCTTAGAATCACAGAATCATGGGATTGTTTGGGTTGGAAAGACACATAAGACCATCAACTCCAACCATCAACCCAACGCCACTACAGCCATAAAATCATGTCCCAGAGTGCCATGTCCACACATTTCCTGAACACCTCCAGGGATGGGGACACCCTGGGCAATCTCTTCCAATCCCTGACCACTCTTTCAGTGAAGAAATTTTTCCTAATCCCCAACCTAACCCTTCCCTGACACAATTCCAGGTCACTGCCTCTTGTCTGATCACCTGAGACTAGGGAGAAGAGAACAACCAACACCTCACTCCAGCCTCCTTTCAGAGGGCAATGAGGTCTCCCCTCAGCCTCCTATTTTCCAGACTACACAACCCCACTTCCCTCAGCTGCTCTTCGGCAGACCTGTTCTGCAGACCCTTCACTCAGTACAGCCCTCAGGACTGAACTAGTCTTCATCATAGGATCCTAGGAACACAGGATGTTAGGGTTTGGAAGGAACCCAAAGAGATCGAATCCAACCCCCCTGCCAGAGCTATCTAACTATCTATATGGATGCTATACTATCTATATTGGATGCTATACTATCTAATACAGATCACACAGGAACACATCCAGACAGGCCCTGAAAGTCTCCAGAGAAGGAGACTCCACAACCACTTTGGGGAGCCTGTGCCAGTGCTCTGGGACCCCTACAGGAAATAAATTCCCCCTAATGTTGTGGCAGAACCTCTTTTGCTGCAACTTACACACACTGCTCCTTGTCCTATCCCAGGCAGCAGTGAGCAGAGCCTGTCCCCCCCAGTCCTGGCAGCCTTCAGATACTTATAAACATTTATCAAATCCCCTCTCAGTCTTCTCTTCTCCAGACTAAGCAGCCCCAGGTCCCTCAGCCTCTCCTCGCAAGCCATGCCCCCCAGTCCCCCAGTCATCCTCACAGCTCTCTGCTGGACCCTTTCCAGCAGATCTCTGTCCCTCATCCCAATAACCAAGTTTTCAGGTCCCTGGGGGATACAAATTCTGGCATGTGTTACTGCTTGGACCTGGAATGGATGACAAATACTTTCCCAGTTACCTGTTGTATTCATGTGATGGAAACCAATGAAAGCTACAGAAAGTGACAATATCTGGAACTCTGCCACTTTGCTTCCATCCCCAGCATGGGTGAGGTGAGAGAAGAGCAAGAGCTGTTCCACTTCTCTGCACGTATCTGCAGCACTGGCCTTTGGGGAAATATTAACCTGAGCCTGCCTCCAGAGGAGAGAGCTGCCTGTTATCTCTGTGCCACGTCACCTTTAAAGAGCTTTAAAGACCTGGCAAGTGACAGTGGCAGCTGCTGGCAGGGCTCTGCTGGGACAGGCGTCACTGTGGATTCCTTGGTGGGGCTGCATGGGTGCCAGGATGTGCAGCCTGCTCCTCCCACGTGAAAAGAAGAGATCTCCAGGCTGAGCTTCTTCCTTTGAAGTGTTTCACATGTGCAGTCTTACCTGATGAGTGGCATCAGTTGCAATCTTCATTTCTTTTTTGGCATGAGGTCTCCTTGTGGATAGGACCCAGAGAGATTCAAAATGCAAGGCGGGGGGGTGGGAGTGGGGGATATTTTGGCTGCCTGAAGCATGGATTTAGCAGCAGGAAACTGGTTTTGTAGCAGTTGTTTGTCACAAGACAAAGTCTTCCCTCCCTCCTTGAGCCACTGAACAAGCTAAGGACCAGATAATGTTTTTTCTAAACTCAGTGGAAGATGACAAGCAAATGAAGCTTTTGATTTCCTTCCTTAGTGCTGTAGACAAAATGTCAGCCACTCATGCCACTGCCAAAAATAACCCAAAATGCAGTAAGCCTCATCCATGTGAAGTCAGTGACCTAAGGGATACGCCATTTGGGCTTTCAGATTCTTTTCCCCTTGACTAATCCTACCAAACACAAATCACAAAGTTCTTCCCACTTTTCCTCTGTGTACAAGTGCATTCTCTTTCTCTTGTCAGAGCTTTCCAGCCCATCTGACCAAAAAACACTATCAAAAAGCTGAATAAATCTATAGAAATGTGCAGCCCCACCAGTAGCATAACGAAGTAGCTCTGACATTAGAGAACATAAAGTGTTCTACAACCTACCAAAAAAGGAAAGAGATCCTGCAAAATAGGGCAGCATTTTCCTCCAGAGGTGATCTTATCTTTCAGCTTGGGGCTAAAAAATAGCACAGCTGTTGGTATAGCAAAATAACAGGAACTCCATCTCCTCCTGGAAGTTTACAAACAGCAAACTGCAGTCAGGGAGCACCAATGCAACAGAGAATACCTATGCAACAGCAACCACCCTGTTAACAAGACCAAGTACAAAGTCCTACATCTGGGTTGGGACATGGATATAGGCTGGGCAATGACTGGCTTGAGAGCAGGCCTGAGGAGAGGGACTTGGGGGTACTGGTGGATGAGCAGTTCAATGGGAGCTGCCAGTGTGCACTTGCAGCCCAGAAACCCAACTGTATCTTAGGCTGCATCAAGAGAAGTGTGGCCAGCAGGTTGAGAAAGGTGATTCTCCCCCTCTATTCTGCTCTGGTGAGACCCCACTTTGAGTACTGCCTCCAGTTCTGGAACTTGTATTACAAGAAGGATATGGAGGTGCTGCAACACGTCTAGAGAAGGGCCATGAGGATGATGGCCACTCCTGGAGGTGCTTAAGGCCAGGCTGGATGAGGCTCTAGCCAGCTTGATCTAGGGTAGAGTGACCCTGACCATGGCAGGGGGGTTGGAACTAGATGATCCTTGTGGTCCCTTCCAACCCTGACTGATTCTATGATTCTATGATCAGAGGGCTGGAGCACCTCTCCTGTGAGGACAGACTGAGAGAGTTGGAGCTGTTCAGTCTGGAGGGAAGGCTCCAAGGAAGCCTTATTGTGGCCTTCCAGCATCTGAAGTGGGCTACAAGAAAGCTGTGGAGGGACTTTTTAGGGTGACAGGTAGTGATAGTACTAAGGGGAATGGAGCAAAACTAGGAGTGGGTAGATTGAGCTTGGATGCTAGGAAGAAGTTTTTCACCACAAGGGTGGTGAGACACTGGAACAGGTTGTCCAGGGAGGCAGTGGAGCCCCCATCCCTGGAGGTTTTTAAGACCAGACTGGAAGTGGCTCTGAGCAATCTGATGTAGTGTGAGGTGGCATTAGAACTGGATGGTCCTTGAGGTGCCTTCCAATCCTGACAATTCTGTGATTCTGTGAATTACAGCATTTGTATTAGAAGAGGTTTCCAAATTTCCTACTGCATTAACAACTTCTTTAAGGGATAACATTTCAGGATGCATACACAGGAGTACGCAACAAAAAGTCTGCACAGACTGTGAAGAGATCTGAACGCTGACAGGGAGATGCAAATGGCCACCTTGGTAGCAGCAGAAGAGATTGCAGCCCAGGGACAAAAAAGAGTGAAACAGCAGGGTGACTTGTTCTGGGGTCAGTACAACACTATTGCTAGCTCTTACCATCCAGCCCAAGTCCTCCCTCCCTGCTACTCAAGGGCTGCACATGGCTGCAGGTTGGAAACCCAAGTAGCCTGTGACCAGTTGAGGTTCTTTGACAACTTAACTCTTCAGAAGGTCACAATATCAACACCTAATTACCATAATTTCCATAGAAAATTCATAGAGCCTACCTGTTAAACTTCCAGCACGAGTGTCACCACCTGCCTCCCAGAGCCACAGCACAGAGCCAGGGGCAGGCTGGGGGTAGGAGGTTTGTTTTAGCACCTTAAGGCTTGTGTCTATCTGCTGCTAAGTTCTCTGTAAACAACACTGGGTGAGCAACTCCTTAAAGTACATTCACAGATTCCTTTGCAGCAAACAGGTTCAATCAGAGAAGATAGAAAGTGTGAGGTTTTCATTATTATTATTTACAGATACATAAACTACTACAGCATCTTCTAAGGAAGCAGAGAGATTGAGGCAGAAAGAGACTCCCTGTGGAAGCAAGAAGTTCATCGAGGGAGGGCAGCTCTGCTTCTGCAAACAACTCCATACTGGGGTATGTGAGCAAGAACAACCAAAAGCAGCAGCAGATTAGATGGTTTAGCAAGTGAATTTGACCCATAACCTAGACAGGGTCATAGAAACAGTCTCAAAAAATAAGTACAAATGCAAATGAGCTTGCTGATGTGCACTGTGCAAACTGCTGCTCTGAAAGCATCCATTGCCCTACTAAACATGGAATTACCCACCTTGGGAAAAAGGTATGGGATCAAAATGAATGGAACTGAAGCTGGGACTGCCTCCAAGATAGAGCATCCCTACCCATTTCCAGAAACATCAAGTACCTTGGTGTTCAGAAAGGCTCTAAGGAGCTGCCTTTTCCCAATTCATTACAAGATGAGTAAACCAAGCAAGTATCCAACCAACATGATGGCAGCTCCTGACAGCTTTAGCTGAACAGCCAAGCTTCTTCTGCCAACTTGCATTTGCAGCTTGTGCTGCTTGCTGCCTTCTAAAATAGGCACAACCATGGCACACTTCTAGATCTGCATAGACCTTATGTGCTTCAGAGGCAAGGTGCAGAAAGCCTAACCAAGCGTTTCTTCAGAGCTGGCAGCTTCTCCCCAACACCAGCCTCGTATTCTTCACAGGACACAGACCATGTTGTTCCCATGGAAAAGCAGCCTTGACCTTGGGAGAAAAAAAACCTCAGGAGCTCAGGCATCGCTCATGTTAAAACTGTAGCTGCAGAGAAAGAAATGAGAAATGGGAGCCTATTACTGGTTTGTCTGAAAATGCAGCACAGCTCTCCAGTGCAGAAAGACTGCTTAACCCCCAAATGTAGGAATCACAGGAGTTAAGGGTCCTCAGCACAACCAAAGCTTCAATCTCAGGTCAAATCCCATCAATAAAACAGGCACAACCAAAGCTGCAGTGGTCTAAGGGGGAAGCTCTGCTAAGATATTAACCTGTATTAAGCTATAAACAGGAGTTTATTGCTGGTATGGCTTTCTGCAGATAATGAAATTGAGCCCACATCACCAAAAATGAGTGAAACATCAGCATTTGAGGTGATGCATCACTTAGCACCACCTTGAAAAAACACTCAAGACCAAGATGGACACCATTAGCCACTGCTATGGTTAGTTCCCAGGGCAGGAGGATGTGCACAGCTGGACAGAGGTTACTGGGCCACACAGATGGCTAATCTGAGCTGGTACAGGCAGTGTTATGATCTTAAATGATGACAACAAATGTGGCATATACTGAAACACAGATGTATATTGAAATTGAAACACAAATGCTTATGTCTGGGTTATGGGATTGGGCTGCAAGCACTTTCCCATGTTCCTGTCACCAGGGATAACAGTGACAACACAGCCTGTTTCTGTGGTGTCCTTTGGTCTCTGTGACCTACACAGAAGGGCAACAAACTGGTGATGGGTGTGGAGAACAGGTCTGGTGAGCAGCAGCTGAGGGAACTGGGGTTGTTTAGTTTAGAGAAGAGGAGGCTGAGAGGAGACATCACTGCTCACTACACCTCCCTGAAAGGAGGTTGGTCTCCTCTCCCTAGTATCAGGTTATAGAATGAGAGGAAATTGCCTCAAATTAGGCTGGAGATTAGATAAAAATTATTCACTGTGAGAGCGGTCAGGGTTTGGAACAGGCTGCCCACAGATTTGGTGAAGTCCTCATCCCTGGAGGTGTTAAAAAAATCTGAGTACATGGCACCTGGGGACATGGTTTAGTGGCCATGGTGGTGTTGGGTTGAAGGTTAAAATCATAGAATCAATCAACCAGGTTGGAAGAGACCTCCAAGCTTAGCCAGTCCAACCTAGCACCCAGCCCTAGCTGATCAACTAGACCATGGCACTATGTGCCTCAGCCAGGCTTTGCTTCAACACCTCCAGGAACAGTGACTCCACCACCTCCCTGGGCAGCCCATTCCAATGCCAATCACTCTCTCTGTGAAGAACTTCCTCCTAACATCCAGCCTAGACCTCCCCTGGCACAGCTTGAGACTGTCCCCTTGTTCCGTTGCTTGTTGCCTGAGACTGAACCTCACCTAGCTACAGCCTCCCTTGTTGTAGACACAGGTTGGACTCTGATCTTAGAGGGCTTTTCCAACTTAAATGATTCTATGATTCTAAGGCAGCCTTAAAGTTGAGATCCTCTGTCACTGTGGTGTGTCTAACAGAGTAACCTAGGGCTTGCTCTAGTGCTGCTAGTATTGCAAAGACAACAAAAAATAGCAGAGCAAAGCAAACTCTCATCTGAACTCTTTCAATCATGTGAACTCAATCCCTACCAGTCTGTGGCCAAGTGAAGAACAGGATTACCTGTGTGACTTGCAGATCCCATCTAAATTTGCAGTTCTGGGAACATCAACAGGAAGAGAGACAGAGAGTTTGTAAACAGAGCAAAGGAAATTAAAAGTAACCAAGGTGAAAAATAAATATGAAAGCCTAAAAATATTTTGTATGTCCTGTAGAGCATTCACATCCTAAATAACAATATCTGCACCATCTGGGATTTGTAACTGTACCTCAATAAACTCTTGATAGGGGTAAAAGTAAGTCAAGCAAAACCTGAAGTGGTCTCTGATCAAGAACTCTCCACATAGGGCTGCCCACTCCCTCCGTCCCACAGCACTGCTGAGTGGAGAAGATCCCAGTCTGTATTTACCCAACAACCTGTATGCTGCCTTATGATTTCTGATGTCCTCAAAACACAAACCTGGGAGGGAAAGGAGGTATCTGACCTATTTTCTAAACTGCCAGAAGCTCCTGCATGAACAGGTTCTGTGGCTTCTTCCTCACATGATAGGCATCAAACTTCCACTCCCACTTCACCAAGGATTTCAACATGTGAACAGTGTCACAGGAATCAGGTTTACTTTGTCATCTTCTGGCACAGGCTGAAAGGAACACAACCACTGTGTGCTTAGTACTCTATATTTGTACTATAGCCACTTATTTTACTCCATAGACCAGTGCAAGTGAGGAATCTTTCCCAAGGAATTGGATGCTGTATGCGTGAGCTGGTACCATGCAGTAACAGCTGAGATGCCACACTACTAGTTCCTCATACCCACCATGAGGAGCACCTGTGGACTGTTACTATCCTGTAGTGACAGTTTTACTTGCATTCAAAAGTATGCTTCTGAATAGAGATCAAAAGCAAAACCAAAAGCCAAACCAAAACTCCCAAAATCTCCAAATCAATCAATCAAACAACAAAACAACAAACCCCAAAACAACAACAACATACCCTGAAAATAATGCATGTTACAAAACCTTTCACAGAATCATAGGATCAACCAGATTGGAAGAGACCTCCAAGCTCATCCAGTCCAACCTAGCACCCAGCCCTAGCCAGTCAACCAGACCATGACACCAAGTGCTTCAGCCAGGCTTTGCTTCAACACCTCCAGGGACAGCGACTCAACCACCTCCCTGGGCAGCCCATTCCAATGCCAATCACTCTCTCTGTCAAGAACTTCCTCCTAACATCCAGCCTAGACCTGCCCTGGCACAACTTGAGACTGTGTCCCCTTGTTCTGTTGCTGGGTGCCTGGCAGAAGAGACCAACCCCACCTGGCTACAGCCTCCCTTCACGTAGTTGTAGACAGCAATGAGGTCACCCCTGAGCCTCCTCTTCTGCAGGCTGCACACCCCCAGCTCCCTCAACCTCTCCTCACAGGGCTGTGCCCCAGGGCCCTCACCAGCTTTGTTGCCCTTCTCTGGACACCTTCCAGCACCTCAACATCTCTCTTGAATTGAGGAGCCCAGAACTGGACACAGCACTCAAGGTGTAGCCTGACCAGTGCTGAGTACAGGGGCAGAATAACCTCCCTTGTCCTACTGGCCACACTGCTCCTGATCCAGGCCAGGATGCCATTGGCTTTCCTGCCCACCCGGGCAAACTGCTGGCTCATCTTCAGCTACTATCTACCAGCACTCCCAGGTTCCTCTCTGCCTGGCTGCTCTCCAGCCACTGTGTCCCCAGCCTGTATCCCTGCTTGGGGTTGCTGTGGCTAAAGTTTAGAACCCTGCACGTGGCCTTGTTAATTCTCATCCCACTGTCCTCTGCCCACCCATTCAGCCTGTCTAGGTCCCTCTGCAGGGCTCTCCTACCCTCCAACAGATCAATACCTGCTCCTAGCTTGGTGTCATCTGCAAACTTACTAATGGTGGACTCAATAAATTTAAAGCCTACTTTCAAATGTCCCCATTGGTATCTTAACAATCCAGGAATGTTCCTTTTTTCATGGCCAACTGCACTCAGAACTTTGTTTTCCTTCATCTGACTGTACTATAGGGTCAGGAGACTCCACAAGAAGAGCTATTGATCAGTTTGGTTCACACCAGCAGAAGGGTGATTTGCTTTTACAGAGAAAGGGAGAAAAGAAGGCCTTAAAGCAGACAGAAATATTCACTGAAGGGAGTTTCTATTCCTCTCACATTCCTTTGCTGAACTGGAAGAATAAATAACCAAAGCCAATACTCCATCTAGATTTCAGAGCACAAACATCAAATAATAAGCTGTGAAAACAACATTCCAGCATTTCCAGATGATAACAGTAAAGGACCTTGACGTACTGCTAATGGATCTTGACAGAGGGAATAATCTGAATTCAGAGCTATTTGCCTTAAGCTTCCTTTGAAGGATGCAGACAGTGAGTCTGAGAATTGTCCAGCAATCCCCGAGGTCCATCTGCTGCCCTGCACCTGACACCAGCAGAGACACAGCTCTGCTGGCTGTAGTGACATCATGCAGGAAACAAGACTTCTTGAATGCAGTGGTGGAGTTTAACATTAACAACAGAGGTGAAAGACGTGCTTATGCTGTTAAAAGCCTGAATTTGTGTAGTGTAGAGAGGGGCTGCTTTGTAAAATTAGGCAAAACTGAAAGCAGACCTTTCTCACATCCCTCTGCCTTCTGGCCAACCCACTGCAGAGAAGTCAAGAGAGAAGGTTATCGCAGAGTCCATGCTTTCAATAAGTTTTCCATTTTCCTCAGTTTTATTAGCCCTCTATGTTTTTGTGACAAAGCTGATGGTTGCAGGTTAAGTCTGTAAGACATTTGGGCTGCCCAGGGAGGTGGTGGAGTCACTGTCCCTGGAGGTGCTCAAGAAAAGACTGGATGAGGCACTTAGTGACATGGTCTAGATGACTGGATAGGGCTGGGTGCTAGGTTGGACTGGATGATCTTGGAGGTCTCTTCTAACCTAATTCTAGGATTAACCTCCTGAGCAGCAGAGGTGACAGTAACTGCCTTGCCCATTGCATTGCAGCGGCAGTCAGAGGTGTGCTGACAACAGCAACGGAGACTGCTCCTTGCTGTACAGACCCTGGACAGTGAACAGGCAGAACTGTCAGCAGCAGAGCTTGCTCACAAAGCCAAATGCTTGGGCTTTAAAGAACTAGCCACCTTTCCAGGGACTTGCTGCAGCACTGGGCTATCAGTCATAGAATGGTTTAGGTTGGAGAGGGCTTCAAGGATCATCCAGTACCAACCCCCTGACATAGGCTGCCCCTCAGAAAGAGTTTTTATTTCTTCACAACCAAAGAAAGCCAACTAAATTAAAGATGAGTTTTGCCACCTGGTGAGGTTGCACCTCAAATAATGTGTTTAGTTTTGGGCCCAGACATCCTGCCTGGATGTCCTGTAGCCAGGAGTCACCAGCTCCATCACCTGAATCTCTTCTGGCCTCTTCCTCCTCTCCTGACTACTGTACACTCTTACAATCCAAGAACGTGAAGCCATTTAGCAGATGTCATCATCCACTGAGCTGAAAGTCTTTTCTAAAGAGCTCTAAAGAAGAATCTTCAACCAAAAACCTTAAAGAATCCTTTCTCATTGCTATTGCTTTGTTTTTCATGAACATTCCATGCAGTTGCACTTCAGAAGAAGCTAATAGCATCAGGAAATGTCTCACTGGTTATTTTCTCAGGCAAACACAGCTCAAACAACAATGACATGAGGTTTAATCACAAAACTCATTGGACTGCACACTATAATCTGCACAGGTTCATTAGCTGGAGATCTCCAAAGCAAGTCAACCTCTTGTTGGCCCTACCTAGGAATCCAATGTTCTCTCCTACTAGTGCTCAAATGAAGTGCTGGCAGTAACACACTGCATTGAACTCTAAAATATCCTAGAGTCTGAAACAGTTGTGCTGGTGTCCCCAGAGAGGATTCCTATCAGCACATTTGCATGGGAACTTTGAAAAGGAACTAACCATTTTTTCACTGAAAGGGTTCTCAACCGCTGGCACAGGCTGCCCCAGGAGGTAGTTGAATCCCCACCTCTGGAAGTGTTGGAAAGAGGCAGAGATATGGTGCTGAGGGACACAGTTTAGCACCAGCCTTGGCAGAGTTAGAGGATGCTTAGAATGGATGATCTCAAAGGGCTTTTCTGACCAAAATGACTCTGTGATCCTGTGATTCTATCCTATGATCTCCCAAGCAGAGCAGGACCCTGCATAACCTCTTCTGTAACCAGAATCACTACGTCCTTGCTCCATTTGGACTGTGACACTCCATTAACTGTTCTCTGATCTATGCAATCAATTTCTCCCTCTGATATAATAGCTTAAAGACTAAACAGCTGTGTGAATTTGTGTCATGACTTTTAATTGAATCGAAGGCAAGATAGTTCACCTCGTGTGTAATTAGCTCTGCACTTAAATAATAGATGCCATGTCACCCTACTTCTGGGAACTGAAAGGGAACCTAATTTTATCAATCTCCAATTTTTAACCTACTCTGCTCTTCCTGCTATGAATTTAAGATGGCAAAGAATTGAAACAGCAGACTGAGAAATATAAACTCTTAAAAACACCTTTAAAATCCTAAAAGCAGGGCCAGGCCATGTCATTCCCCTAGGTAACTGCCATGGTTGTCTTAGGTTGATGGTTGGACTTGATGATCTTAGAGGTCTCATCCAACCTGCGACCAGTCTTGTTCAATATCTTAGTCAGTGCCATGGACAGAGGCATTGAGTGCAGCCTCAGCAAGTTTGCTGATGACACCAAGCTGTGTGGTGCAGCAGACAGGCTGGAGGGAAGGGATGCCATACAGAGGGACCTAGACAGGATGGAGAGGTGGGCACAAGCCAACCTCAGAAGGTTCAACAAGACCAAGTGCAAGGTCCTGCATCTGGGTCGGGGCAATCCAAAACACAAATACAGGCTGGGCAGTGAGTGGCTGGAGAGCAGCCCTGAGGACTTGAGGGTGCTGCTGGATGAGAAGCTCAACAGAAGCCAGCGGTGTGCACTTGCAGCCCAGAAAGCCAACCAGCTGCAGCTGGGCTGCAGCAGCAGAAGTGTGGCCAGCAGGGCGAGGGAGGTGATTCTCCCCCTCTACTCCACTCTGCTGAGACCCCACCTGTAGTACTGCATCCAGTTCTGGAGCCCCCATTACAAGAAGGATGTGGAGATGCTGGAGTGTGTCCAGAGAAGAGCCACGAGGATGCTCAGAGGGCTGGAGCAGCTCTGCTGTGAGCACAGACTGAAGGAGTTGGGGCTGTTCAGAAGAGGAGGCTCCCAGGTGACCTTCTTGTGGCCTTCCAGGAGTTGAAAGAGGCCTACAAAAAAGCTGGGGAGGGATTTTTTAGGCTATCAGGGAGTGCCAGGACTAGGGGGAATGGAGCAAAGCTGGAGGTGGGGAGGTTCAGCCTGGCTGTGAAGAGGAAGTTGTTGAGCATGAGAGTGGTGAGAGGCTGGAATGGGTTACCCAGGGAGGTGGTTGAGGCCCCATGGCTGGAGGTGTTTGAGGCCAGGCTGAATGAGGCTGTGGCCAGGCTGATCTAGGGTAGGGTGTCCCTGGGCATGAGAGGGGGTTTGGAACTAGATGCTCCCTGTGGTCCCTTCCAACCCTGACTGATTCTATGACTCTCTGATTCTACGATCCTATGAATCTATGACATAAGCATTTCTATACCTGACACAGTTAAAGGGCAATGCAGGGTCACAGGGTTACCTTGACAGCTCATGATGTGTTGCATGAGCAGCAGAAGGGGGACAGAGCAAGCAAAGGTTTCTGGGCTAAGAAGCACAGGTCCACAACAGTTTTACTCCACCTCACAAGCAACAGGAAGAGCAGGGATTTCTCCTGGGTTACCAAACAGTGCAGCAACTCCTTGAGCCTTACACGGGGATGATTTGACAACAGACTGCACCCTTGTTTTCTTTGCAGAACCAGGAATGTCTTTCTGTTAAACACCAAGCTTTGAATTACAGCCTCTCCATAGTAATTTTGGTGGAAACCTTTTGGAAGCAGTGATTCCAGTCACATTGTGGCACTGCTGTGCAGTACTTGCCCCATTGGTATAAATGGAAAATTCCCATTGATTTTGCAGAGTAGATGTGGACCCCCTCACCTCTCATCTGCCAGGAAAATTGATTGAAAACTGTTTACATTGCCCACTCAGACATGCAAACATCAAAATTTGGACACACCAAAGCTAAAGCCAGTACTCCCCAAACTGCCAGTTATGTTTTCCGATGAAAGCTAAGCACTTCCAGGGTTTTTTTCCACTCTCTCTTTTTCCCAGGATGTTATTTTTATCTTGGCACTGTTCATTTTTGCTATTTCATTTACACCATCTTTGGTGCAATTACTGAGATAGAACTGTGTCAAGCCTCCTCTGCACTAGACTGGTATCCACTACCTTTTCTGCTGGGTTTGTAACTCTGCAATCTATTTAATTGGCATTTTAAACATTATAAAGATCCAGCTTTGGACTTCAATACTCCCTCTGCCAGCCTACATTCTACTGCTATAGAATTTAAATGTTTTCACAGCATTTAATAATCTGTGGTTCAAAATTACAGATGAGTAACCCAGGATGGGATTCTGTGCTGGAGTTTAATCACCTCCAGTGCAGATGTCACCATCTGTGTTAACCATCTCGACTCCCTTTAGAGACAGAGCAGACCCAGGATTTGTAGTGCATAATTCAGTGGCAACTCCTCAGAAGGAGACTCCACAAGCTCTCTGGATAGCCTGCTTCAGGGCTGCAGCATCCTAAAAGGAAAGAAGTTCTCCCTAAGTTCAAGTGAAACCTCCTAGGTTCCAGATTGGACCCACTGCCCCTTTTCCTGTCACTGGACACCACTGAGAAGAGCCCAGCCCCATCCTGATGACTTGAGGTATTGATCAGTACTGAGAAGATCCCCTCTCAAGCTGCTCTTCTCCAGGCTAAACAGCCCCAGGTCTCTCATCCTCTCTTTGTCAGTGATCTCCAGACCCCTCAGCATCTTCATGGTCCCCCCATTAGTTCCCTTTCTCTCTTAAACTGGAGAGCTCAGAACTGGACACAATATTCCAGATGCAGTCTCACCAGGGCAAAGTAGAGAGGGAGGAGAACCTCTGAATTCACTCTCAAACTGTGTCCCCACCTGTACCCCTTGACAGTCTGCCTTGGCTGGCACTGCACGTTTCACCCACAGACCACAGAGGAACGTGGATGATTGGCACACATGAAAACATCTACACCTTCAACAGATACCAGGAGATTCCAGACAAGGATTTCAGCTGAAGGCTGGCAGGTGCCTGACCCCAGATCTCTAACACGGAGCTCATTTTCCTCTTTGCTTGCTCCAGGCTCTCTCCTGGCTGGCTGTGAGGACATGGCATGATGAAGCGTGTTGACATACACAGTCACCAGGCAATTGAAGCTGCTCAGCCTCTCCCTGCTCTTGTGGCAGAGGAATATTTAACAGCTACAGTTATCCTCAGAAACCAGATACACACTCAACTCTCGCAGTCCCCCATGCACGACCCTGAATTTGCTTTAAAGATGTAATATTTTGTGACAGACTGCACCCTGATTTAATCCCCCTTCCCACTTCCACCCCTGCTGCCACACGAGGCTGATAAACGCCGAATCGCTGGGGAGAAAAAAACAAACAGCAAACCCACAGACCCGAGGCACTTCTCAAATGCTGCATCTATCAGAGGATAGATCAGTTTTGTACGGCCCTGGGCACCTGCGCCCTCCGGGTGGCAATGCCAGCCAGGGCTCCATGAAACCTCCTGTGCGGCACCTCCTCTGTCACCAGGGTATCTCTGCCAGCAGCAAACGCTGCTTTTAACCCAAATACGAGGAGCCGCCCGCGCCCACCCCTGCGGATGCCAGGCGGGGAGGGGGACAGAAGCGGGGCCGGGGCCGGGACACCCCCTGTCCCCCTGGGGAGGGGACAGAGCCGGGGCTAGCGAGCTGTGCTGTGGGTATCGGTGACGGTGGGGAAGAGACAGTCACAGCTTCCCAGTCGTGCCGAGGGTACCGGTAGCGGGGCGGGGGAAGGGGAAATGATCCGGGGCTCCTGAGCCGTGTCGGGGGTAGCGGTGTTGGTGGGGAAGGGCCAGACCCAGGGCTCTTGAACCGTGCCAAGCGACACCACCGGGGTAGGGGCAGCACTGGAGCCTCCGCGCTGGGTCCCAGCGCCCGGGTACCGCGGCAGCCGCAGCTCCTCCCGCCCGGCAGCGCCCGGGGCTGCGGCAGCTCCCCTGCGCGACAGGCGCAGCCACATCCCCTCGCCTGGTTTTTTGAGCTTAGCACATTTCCACCGGCGCCTCCTGCCCCGCACCGCACCGCACCGCACCGCAGCCAGCCGCCGCAGCGCAACGTGCCGGGACCGCAGCGGGACAGCGACGTGTCACCCTTCCGAAAAACGAGGGGCAAGGGCTACCCTCAGCCCCGCTTACCTGTGCCGGTGCTCATGGCGTGCCGGAGGGGCCGCTCCCCGCCGCTCCCGTCGCCGCCGCCTGTCACCGCGCCCCCGCGGGCGGCACCATCCCCGCCCGCCGCCGCCCCCCGCGGCAGGTGCCGCGCACCCACGGCCCCGGCTCTGCGCTGCGCGGGCACCTTGGGAAGTGTAGGCAGCACCGCGTACTACAACCCCCTCCGTGCCTTGCTGCGGCCCGAGGAGGGAGGCTCCGGCCCCGCCGCTGCTGCGGGCAGAGCTGCTGCAGCAGTCCCCTCCCGCCTCCACCGGCGCAAAGTTCTGCGCTGCTTCGGCGAGAGCCGCACCGCAGCCCGCTCGCACCGAGCTCCGCACCGCAGCCCGCTCGCACCGAGCTCCGCACCGCTCTCCCCCCACAGCTCTGTGGGCGAGGTCTTCTTCTGCATCTGCTGTTCGAGACAGTCCAATGAGGGCAACGAAGATGCTGAGGGGCCTGGAGCGTCTCTGTGAGGAGAGGAAACCGAGACACCCGCGGCTGTTTGGCCTGGAGGAGGATCTGATCAATGCTGATCGATAGCTGAAAGACAACGGGCAAGCGGATGGGCTTGGGTTCTTCCCTGTAGTGGCCGGTAACAGGACAAAAGGCAACGGGCATCAACGAGAACACAGGAGGTTTCACTTCAATTTAACGGGAAGCTTCTTTAACTTGAGGGTGCTGAAGCTGGCTGCCCAGAGAGGCTGCGGAGTCTTCGCCTCTGCAGAGATTCCAGACCCGTCTGAACACATTTCTGGGCCATCTGATCTAGCTGAACTTGCTCTAGTAGGGGTTTGGATTAGGTGGTCTCTGGACGTCCCTTCCAACCCCACCGTTCTGTGATTCTGTGATCTTCCTGGCCCACTTGTGCTCGGTTTCATGATACCCAAGCAAAGCAAATTGATGCATGTCCCCAGCGTGCCCAGGGAATGACAACGAGGATGTTTTGCGTTGCTTCTCAGCTCAGTCTAGACTCCACAGTGCTGCATTGCACTGTTGAAGAGTGGAAGGCTGTCAGTGCTTTCTGGAGCAGGTGAACTGCTGATCCTTCATCTCTGAAAGAACAAGGACACAAAGTTTTACTACAGGTGGATTATTCAGTGTTGCATCAGTCTGAGAATCTGCTACAGTTCTGGAAGAAAGAATAGTTTTTAAACACCACCTCCACACACCCCCACCCCCCCCATCCCCCAAAACAGCTGTTCTAACAAACCCAGAAGGAGCCAGCCAGTTATGTAAGAGTGATGAACTGCACAGCCCCTCTGATGCTGACTTCAGGCTGGGTTCTGGGAAGCTTGGAGTCACAGCATGAGGAAACAGGACTGGGAAGACTTGCTGTGTATTTGTATCAGCGTGCTTATTATGCTATGTTCTACCAACAGCTATCTGAAAGTTAAAAAGCTAACAGTTGTGACTGTAAAACCTGCACAGCCTTCCCACCCTACACCAGTGACTGAGGTGACTGGAGCTTTGTAGCTGTGATGTTCGACCTGACAGAGCTGGCTCTTGGCTCTGTGCTCAAAGCTGACACAGATACTGAGGTCAAATAGCAACTTGGAGTGAAAGGGACAATTTGTCAGCTATAGCATGAACTGCTTAAATCCTCCTAAAATCATCCTGAATGGATAGCTCATAGAAAAAATAAGATCAGGATAAAAACCCTCACTTAAATTAGATATTCTTTTGTAGATCCTCCTGTGCTTCTCTGCCTTTCAGTTCCAGTAGGTAGTCACAGGATCACAGGGTGTTAGGGGTTGGAAGGGACCCACTGAGATCATTGAGTCCAACCCCCCTGCCAGAGCAGGATCATACAGTCTATCTCAGGTCACAAAGGAACACATCCAGACAGGTCTTGAAAGTCTCCAGAGAAGGAGACTCCACAACTTCTCTGGGGATCCTGTTCCAGTGCTCTGGGACCCTTACAATAAAGAAGTTCCCCCTTCCGTTGAGGCTGTGCTACAGCTTACACCCATTTCTCCTTGCTCTATCCCAAGGAGCAGTGAGCAGAACCTGTCCCCCCGTCCTGGACAGCCCTCAGGTACTTATAAACATTTATCAAATCCCCTCTAAGTCTTCTCTTCTCCAGACTAAGCAGCCCCAGGTCCCTCAGCCTTTCCTCATCAGCCATGCCCTCCAGTCCCCTAATCATCCTCATAGCTCTCCACCAGACCCTCTCCAGCAGATCCCTGACCCTCTTCAACTGGGGAGCCCAAAACTGAAGACAGTATTCACAATGAGGTCTCACCAGGGCAGAGTAAATGGGAAGGAGAACCTCCCTTGATCTGCTGGACACACTCCTCCTAATACACCCCAGGATCCCATTGGCCTTCTTGGCCCCAAGGGCACATTGCTGTGCCATGGGGAACTTGTTAGCCACCAGCACCCCCAGGTCCCTCTCCACAGGACTGCTTTCCAGCAGATCACCTCCCAGCCTGTACTGGTGCAGTTTATTATTCCTCCCCAGATGCAAGACTCTGCACTTGTCCTTGTTGAACCTCATCTGGCTCCTCTGGGCCCAGCTCTCAGTCTGCCCAGGTCTCTGTTATGAAGGGGACTGGTTGAGATCTGAGTTTGGGGTGAAATGCAATGAGGCCAATGTAAAAGTTATTAAATAATTAATTAATACACACAAAATAACTCCCCCAAACTTATTTACAGCTCTCCACACAAGCTCTGGGATGTGGTTAGCAGAACTGTGTTACAGAATGTCTCTGTGCAATGGGATTTTGGGAGGGTTTAGAAACGTCCTTGTCAGAGAGCCTGGCAGCTTCCCTCACCGCCTGTGAGGTTAACTAAGCTCTTTTAGCAACGTGAATAAGAGCTCAGATACTCACTGGTCCTGATGGCTGTGGCCCACAGCACAGGCAGCAAAACATTCAACACAAGTCCTGTGGCGAATCCCACAGAGGCTGCGGTGTGCAATCAGCTGCTGGCTGAGGCGCCTGAGGCAGCTGAGGCGGCTTGAGCCGGTTTGAGGCGGCTGAGGCGAGGGGCGGGCGAGCGGCAGGTGAGCGAGGAAGGAGCGAGCACACAAGCCCCTTGTTCACCTGCTCACCCCCATTCACAGGACAGTGGCCGAGGCCAATGGTCTCACTGCCCACACAGTCACCCAATCGCCTCTGGCAATCCCCAAGGAGCCCCAGACATGGCAGAGCCACAGGCTGCTGCCTGCCAGAAACGGGGGCGCAGAGGCCTTGCGTGCCACAGGGGCATGGGCCTATGGAGCCCCTCTCAGGCGACCGGATCAAACCAGCCCAGGCTGCCTGGGTCTCTTTGTGCTGTTTTCCTGCCTCGGGCTGCAGTGCAGACAGGCAGGTGAATAAGACAGGACACGCTCAAGCCCAGTATAGGCTGGATATTAGGAAGAAGTTCTTCACAGAGAGAGTGATTGGCATTGGAATGGGCTGCCCAGGGAGGTGGTGGAGTCGCTGTCCCTGGAGGTGTTGAAGCCAAGCCTGGCTGAGGCACTTAGTGCCATGGTCTGGTTGATTGGTTAGGGCTGGGTGCTAGGTTGGACTGGATGAGCTTAGAGGTCTCTTCCAACCTGGTTGATTCTATGATTCTATGATTCTATTCACCACAGTCTCTCTGGGCGGCCGTGCAGCCTTCAGCTGTGTCAGACATCTCTGTGCTACACACTTTTTTCCCCCTTTTGATTTGTATATCTCTGAGAAATCCAGGGGTGGACTGCTTTGTGGTCCTGTAACTGCACCTGAACTAGGCTAGTTTCTTGTCTAATACCATGATGAAATTTGACACAAAACCTACACCCACACCTTGAGTGCTGTGTCCAGTTCTGGGCTCCTCAATTCAAGGGAGATGTTGAGATGCTGGAAGGTGTCCAGAGAAGGGCAATGAATCTGGTGAGGGGCCTGGAACACAAACCCTATGAGGAGAGGCTGAGGGAGCTGGGAGTGTGCAGCCTGCAGAAGAGGAGGCTCAGGGCAGAGCTCATTGCTGACTACAACTGAGGGGAGGCTGCAGCCAGGTGGGATTGGTCTCTTCTGCCAGGCAGCCAGCAACAGAACAAGGGGACACAGTCACAAGTTGTGCCAGGGGAGGTCTTGGCTGGATGCTAGGATGAAATTCTTCACAGAGAGAGTGATTGGCATTGGAATGGGCTGCTCAGGGAGGTGGTGGAGTCACCCTCCCTGGAGGTGTTCAAGAGAAGACTGGCTGAGGCACTGAGTACCATGGTCTAGTTGACTGGATTGGGTTGGGTGCCAGGTTGGACTGGCTGATCTTGGAGGTCTCTTCCAACCTGGTTGATTCTATGATTCTCTGAACCACACCTGTGCTTGTAACCTATCTGTGCCTGCAACAGCAGTTACCTCCCTACCACCTCACCGTGTTGTTGTATTGATGTGACACTGACATTAACGAGTGTCTCAATCTTCAGAAGAATAACAGCTTAGGATCTTAAAAATGAGATTCTGGGTATGGAAATATACCCCCAGCAACCCCCTGAGCCAGAGGTGTTTATAAAGAATGAACTGTGTGAAGCAGCTGCAGTGAAACAGTAACTCAGCACTCCCTTCTGAGATGGCTGTAACAACTTTTAAGCAAAACTCCTCTCACACTCTGGGCAGAATATAAATACTGCATCAGCAGCTCAAACTTAGTTACCCATTGCAAGCCTACATGCATTATGATCAGCAGGGCAGAGAAAACTCCCAAGCAAACTTCACAAACAGAAAGAATGAAAGAACATCAAAGGGAACAATGGCCGAGGATGAAAGAAGTCCTTGTTAGAGTGAAACAATCAAGGACTGTTCTGTCCTGTCAACAGTCAGCTCCTAGGAAGTTGGTCATAACAGATCAGTTTGACTACCACAGACTGCTGTGTGTGACAGCAGAGCCTAGCAGGTAGTGGTGAGCATCAGTCTGTAAGTCACACAGCAGGATGACACCCACCCAGGTTACAGCAAGGAAATCTGCCGGAACATGATGCAAAGGATGGTTTGGTGAAGAGCCAAGGCAAACCACGAGTAGCCTCAAAGTCACTACACTTGCAAAAAACGTTGGCCAAAATTTGATTTCCATTGATGAACAGCAGATGAAGCATGTGAGGATCTGAGAGCAAGGTTACCCAGTCTGTGTCACCAGTGATACCAATGCTCCTGGTTCTATACATGGAAATAATGTAGTGCTTTCTGCAGTAACCGAGTGAGAAGTGGGATACTGTCCCTCTTGTGCCTGCTGCAGGCACTCTTTAAGCACACTGTGATCTCTTGCAAATGGCCAGCAGTGTGGCCAGTAGGACAAGGGAGGTTATTCTGTCCCTGTGCTCAGCACTGCTCAGGCCACACCTTGAGTGCTGTGTTCAGTTCTGGGCTCCTCAATTCAAGAGAGAAGTTGAGGTGCTGGAAGGTGTCCAGAGAAAGATGACAAAGCTGGTGAGGGCCCTGGAGCACAGCCCTGTGAGGAGAGACTGAGGGAGCTGGGGGTGTGCAGCCTGCAGAAGAGGAGGCTCAGGGCAGAGCTCATTGCTGTCTACAACTACCTGAAGCGAGGCTGTAGCCAGGTGGGGTTTCGTCTCTTCTGCCAGGCAAGCAGCAACAGAACAAGGGGACACAGTCTCAAGCTGTGCCAGAGTAAGGTTTAGGCTGGATGTTAGGAGGAAGTTGTTGTCAGAGAGAGTGATTGGCATTGGAATGGGCTGCCCTGGGAGGTGGTGGAGTCACCGTCCCTTGAGGTGTTGAAGCAAAGCCTGGCTGAGGCACTTAGTGCCATGGTCTAGTTGACTGGATAGGGCTGGGTGCTAGGTTGGACTGGCTGAGCTTGAAGGTCTCTTCCAACCTGGTTGATTCTATGATTCTATGAAATGTGACTAGTTGGAAGACTTTGTGAGGCTGCAGCTTCTGGTTGGAAGTCAATGACTACAATCCATTGGCCCTCAGTCAATTTTCCTCTGTTCTGCAGTGCAGGCTGATGTGTGCTGATTCCCTGCCCTGTGTCCTACATTAAATCTCTGATGCTGTTCACAGAATCATAGAGTGACAGAGGTTGGAAGTGAACTCTGGAGATCATCTAGTCCAGCTCCCCTGCAGGAGCAGGGTCACCTAGAGTGGGTTGCACAGGATGGCATCCAGGGTGATTTTGACTCCAGAGATGGAGACTCCACAACCTCTGTACGCAGCCTGCTCCGGTGTTCCCCCGCTCTCAGAGCGAAGAAGTTTGTTCTTCACATACAGAAAATTACAGCATCCTGCTAGCAGAATTTAGATTCTTCTTGAGTGCTAAACTTAGATTCATAGAATCTTGGATGCCTAAGTAAGTAAAAATTTACCTCCTCAGTAGCAGGAGTAGCTCAGGAGATATCTGTGCTCCATCTGTGCTCAGGCACCCAGAAATAAAGTTCCTTCCCCCTGCATTTTCTAGCACTCAGCAGAATCACCAAGCAGATGGGCAAATTTTCAGTACTGCAAATTAAGTGTTTCAGTGCACAGCTAAGGGCTGTAAGTGCTTCTCTGCTGAAAGTCTTTTTATCCATTACAGAAGTACTCTAGCACCAGAGGAGGGGGGGAAACAAAAAGGCATGAGTATTTCTATAGAAACATAAAAAGATATTTCAAATACATTTGTGCCAATCCTGAGAAGGGAGAAGGATTGAGGCACAGACAAATATTCATTGCTGCTGCTGCTCCTCCTCCTTTTTTAAAACCAAGGAGCTGTGTTTTTCTCCTCCACTCCTCACAATAAACAGTTTCAGCTATAGTGACTTCATTTTTTTTTCTGGCTTAAAAGCTTTGACAGCATAAATGAAATATCTCATTTGGGGAAAAGTCTTCCTTAAGGCATCTTCAAGGGGCAATGGATGCAAACTGTGGCACAGGAAGTTTCACCTCAACATGAAGAAGAACTCCTTTACTGTAAGGGTAACAGAGCACCAGAACAGGCTCCCCAGAGAGGTTGTGGAGTCTCCTTCTCTGGATGCTTTCAAGCCCTGTCTGGATGCTGGAGTGTGGTGCAGAGAAGGGTGATGAGGTCTGGCAAACATGACCTATGAGGAGCGGCTGAGGGAGCTGCGGGTGTTTAGTCTGGAGAAGAGGAGGCTGAGAGGGGACCTTATTGCCCTCTGCATCTACGTAAAAGGAGGTTGTAGTGAGGCTGGAGCTGGTCTCTTCTCCCACATTACTAGTGATAGGACAAGAGGAAATGGCCTCAAGTTGCATCAGGGGAGGTTTAGGTTGGCTGTTGGGAGGAAGTTCTTTCCTAAGTGGGTGGTCAGGCACTGGAACAGGCTGCCCAGGGAGTTAGTGGAGTCGCCATCCCTGGAGGCATTTAAAAGGAGAGTGGCTGTGGTGCTTGAGGCTGTGGTCTAGTGATGAAGGCTGCTGGGATGAAGGTTGGACTGGATGACCCTGGTGGTCCTTTCCAACCACAGCGATTGATAGTGATGAGCTGCTGTGGTGAGGGATTTGGTTTAGTCAAGGACTTGTCAGTGTGAAACTAAGGATTGGGCTCGAGAAGCTTGAAGGGCTTTTCCAGTCTAAGAAATGCTGTAACTCTGTGCTGCATTCCTGTGTGACATGCACTAGATTCTGTGGTCCTGCTCTTGCAGAGGGCTGGACTCAGTAATCTCTGGAGGTCACTTCCAACCTCTAACATCCTGTGATCCTGTGCCCTTTTCCGAATGCTTAAGATGGGAAAGATTTCTCTGAAGGAAAAGAGCTATTAAATTAAGTTGATTAACACAATAAATAATCCCTACTCAATATATCACTCTGTGAACATTTCCTGCACATGTAGGAGAAGGCTACAAATCTTTCCTTAAGAACAGACTCTTATTTCTGCCTGCAGACTTCAAGCAGCTGGAAAAAGTTATCCTTTCATGAACAATTAGTTTACTTGATTATAAAAGGAGGTACCTTGTGCAGTGCTGTCAGAGGTGGGGTTTTAGCCTCTGTTAATCCCAGCAGATAAACTATGAGGAATTTAACATTTGACATGAAATGAAAAGAGACAAAGTTCATTTTCTATGCTGAAGCTTATGAACAGAGTCTCTCTAGATGATTTTGGTTTGGGGTGGTTCAGGAGTAAATGTTTCTGTGCCACTGTCGTTACCATCTCGCATTAATTAATCACCCCTTCATAACAGCCACAGGTGACTCGAAGCCTTGTGTGTCTAATTTGGGGAGGTTGTTATCCCTGTGAGGCAGAAAATAAATCCTGGTGACCCAGGGAGTGAAGAAAGGAAATGATTACTCTGCAGAGTGGTAAGTGCTAATTACCAGATTTTCATCTGTACCCATTTGAACTGTTTCAGAATGTTTCTCTATTGCATGGAAGCCTACAGTCCATGCCATGGCTGAGATGGAACAGCAAATCTGATCATGACCTTCTAATCTGCTGGGGTTTGGGTGTGAGCCCAAATTGTTTCCTTGGCAGAAGCACGTCGGCCTTTTGATTCGTGGTCAAAATTGTACTCAAGTGAGTAACAGTGGCTCCTGGGAGCTGCTAAACTTAGGAGGTCAGGTGTGTGCTGTGTTATTGCTGGAGCTGAAGAACAACAGGCTCAGTAACATCTATTAATAACAGTTGGTAATTGGAAGTAAGCTTGGCCATTGCCTTGCCAGCTGGGCGAGTAGCTCAGCAGTGCTGCAGCAGGGAGCAGCTGGGTGTTTGGCCTCTCTGCACTTCCCTGCAGACTCCCAGGCGACAGCATTTCCGTGCAGATCCATGGCAGGGGGAGTTTTCTTTTCATGTTTTCTGTTTGTGCTTTCTGAACCAGGCTGGAGCTGGGCTCGTGGCTTTTTCAAGGCTGGAGGAAGTAAAGCTATCTGGATTTCCAGCCAGGCAGGCAAAAAAGCTGACGGGACTATACGAGAACACACTTTGACTCGTCAGCTGCCCCTGACTGCACTTTCTGTCAGGAGATAACAGACTAATCAAAAGGAAACACATGGCTAAACTATTTCTGTGGCAGCTTTGTGTAGCCATAGTGTGAACACAACCAATATCCATGCTGATATCACTAAAATTCATGTAATTATTGGGGTAAGTTGTGAAGTGAAAAGTTGCCACTGTGAGTTCACACTTCAGGCTGGACAGATTTCCTATCTAAGGGCTCAAGTGATACTTCTTTGGGAACCTTGCAGCACAGCATTACCTTTATGTCTCTGGATGAACCAGAGAGAATAATTTAGGCAGCATCTTGTGTGATTTCACATTTGTCATGCCAGCTGTAGGCAGTTAAAGATGCTAATTTTAGCCAAACATGAAACAGAAAACATGAAACAAAGAGGAGATTTTTAATGATAGGATTCAGCAAGTGGAAATCAGCTTTGTCATATTTAGTGGAGCTGAGATGGAAGAGGACAGAGAGGATTTTGGTGAAGCAGCTACAAAGATCCCTCCTCGCCCAGTCTGGGATTGGCTATCAGTGAACAGTCACACAAGTTCCACTTCAGCCTGCTTATGTGTTAAAAAATTAATTCCTCTGGCAGCAGTCTGTTCCTTCACAGTTATATCCCCAGCTGGGCTGAGATAATAACTGGAAGGTAAAACCTGGCCTTCATATTCAGCTGTGTTGTTTTTCCTAGCACACACTGCTGGAGTGAAGAGTGGTCAGATGAACATGCAGCTGCAGGAGGACTGACAAACAGGATGATGAGAAGAAATGCCAGAGAGACAATTGGAGGAAGTGTTTTGTTTGCACATGCAGTGACCACCTCAGTTCTTTCAGTAATGCTGACAAGATCAGGGACAGCCCAACATAAGCAGGGCCACCAAGACTTCATGTAACCTGAGAAGCCAAAGAAGAAATATTCTCAAGTCTATTTTTTAGCATAACCTGAGCAGGTAGCACCATTTCCAGTGATGAAAGTGTAGTGTAAGGGATGTTGTTGCTAAGATGGAAACTGCTCTGTGCTACCTTTGTGTTTTCCTCTTGGTTACCATGCAGTGGTCTCTGGAGTGACTTCATGAGAGCAGCTGCTCACCCTGTCACTACAGTTATTCACTTACAGTTCTGTCATGTAGACTGTTTAAATAAGACAACAGGAAGCCCAGGGTCAACTTTTGAAGTCATTACCCTGGAGCTGAAAATTGTTTTTCTTGTTGCCACATAAACTACATATCAGTAGACATCCCCATGAATGGAAGTCCTGTGAAATGAAATACACTTTGGAGTAAAATCATAGAGAGGAAAGAAGATTTCTGATCTACTTCAGCTGGAGAGCTGCCAGTTGGAAAAGGACCTGGGGGTGTTGGTGGCCAGCCAGCTGAACATGAGCCAGCTGTGTGCCCAGGTGGCCAAGAAGGCAAACAGCATCCTGGCCTGTATCAGCAATGGTGTGACCAGCAGGAGTAGGGAGGTGATCATGCCCCTGTACTCAGCACTTGTGAGACCATACCTCAAGTACTGTGTCCAGTTTTTGTCACCACAGTATAGGAGGGACATTGAGGTGCTGGAGCAGGTTCAGAGAAGAGCGATGAGGCTGGGGAGAGGTCTGGCAAACATGACCTATAAGGAGCTGCTGAGGGAGCTGGGGGTGTTTAGTCTGGAGAAGAGGAGGCTGAGAGGGGACCTTATTGCCCTCTACATCTACATAGAAGGAGGATGTAGTGAGGCTGGAGCTGGTCTCTTCTCCCAGATTACTGATGATAGGCCTCAAGTTGCATCAGGGGAGGTTTAGGTTGGCTGTTGGGAGGAAGTTCTTTCCTGAGCGGGTGGTCAGGCACTGGAACAGGCTGCCCAGGGAGGTAGTGGAGTTGCCATCCCTGGAGGCATTTAAAAGGAGAGTGGCTGTGGTGCTTGAGGCTGTGGTCTAGTAATGAAGGCTGTTGGGATGAAGGTTGGACTGGGTGATGCTGGTGGTCCTTTCCAAGCATAGCGATTGATAGTGATGAGCTGCTGTGCTGAGGGATTTGGTTTAGTCAAGAACTTGTCAGTGTGAAACTAAGGATTGGGCTCAAGGAGCTTGAAGGGCTTTACCAATCTGTGATTCTGTGATTCTGTGTCCCTGCTAATTGCAGGGGAGGGTTGGACTAGATGACCTTTAAAGGTCCCTTGAAACCTCAACTATTCCATGATTCTAATCAGGTATTGAAGAGGGAGTCAAGGAGCCTGCAGTTCAGATGTATCTGTAATTGTTGTTCCCTTAAGGGAGTTGCATTTCTCCAGCTTTCACTTCCCCAACATAAACCCTGGTTGTGTTTTTCAGATGTTTAGGAACACACTAATCAGTGTTAGGTTCTGCAGTGGTCATAGAATTAGAGGAAGCAAGATTGGTATACAAGAGGAAACGCACAGGGTTAGATGAGTCTTTGGGTTTTGCAGGGCTCCCTGTGGTACACATAGAAGAGGTGACAGGAATGCCAGTGAAGCATTGAGGTTATAAAGTGCAGCTAAGCATCATCCTTAAATATACAAATAAAATGTAATGAAATGATGTAGGCATTTATGAAGCTCAAAGAAAATAAGTCAGGTAAAGGGTGACAAGAATGTGATATTTTGTGCTGTTGGCATAGCTGCTCCATAAATAAATAAACCTGAAGAGGCATGCTTTGTGTACTGCTTTAGAGTGCAATATCAAATTAACTCCAGTGGGAGGAGACCCCTCTGGGATGAGTGGCTTGTTGTGATTTGTACACCTACTTGAACACCTTCCAACCTCATAATTCCTGGAGAGTTCCCAAGCATGCTGCAGGAACAGATTGGCTGATCAGTGTGAGGTGGCATTTATAACTCTTGTTAACGTGGCGTGATGGGCTGAAGGTGAATGAGAGTGATTTGTAATTAATACCCTGTTTATGGAGTCTGAAAACATTTGCAGTTCCTGTTTCTTGAGGCAGGTTAGCAGGAGTTCTAACTAATGCCTCTAAGGCATCCAAAGGATGATTTTTTTCTACCCTCCTCAGCAAGAGCTGTGGGAGGGCAGCAGTGTCCATCACCTTAGACCATCCTCTCTAGGTGCTACCCAGTCCAACAGGCACTCTCCAGCTGTTTGACACATCTCAGGACTACACCCTCCATAGCCACACACACACCTGGTTGATGGCCTCATCTTAAGTGCTGGGCTGTTGCTGACTGGAGGTGTCTGAAATAGATGAGCATGGTCCATATTGATGGTATGTGGAGTACTCAGTGCTGTAAGAGTAGTGTAACTGTGACTGACCACAGGTGCAGTACATCAGGAAGGAAGGGGATATAAAACCATCTCAAGGTGTGGAGGACAACAAGCAATCAGGCTGGAAATGGCATGGATTCTTTTCAATTCCTCTCATCCCAGACTTGGTAGCTCGTTTAGGATGCAGCATTCGGATCAGTGACAATGTCTTGTGACAAAGAAGTGCTCTGCGTGTACCCCACACCAGCCTCGCCTAAATCCCACACCTGGTATTTGGTGCTGGAGTAGCTGCAGGGCATGTGATAGTTTTGCAGAACTCTTCGCTTCTGCAGTTTAAACCCATGCCAGAGCACACTCCTTGTCAAACAGTTCTTCACCAGGCTTTTGTACTGATAGTAAGTGATGTACCTCTGGGATGAAAAGAAAGGGGCAACAAAGCCTGGTGCTCCATCTGAAGGACCAGTTGTTACTCTGAACAATGCCCACTTAGCACAGCAGCCTCGATGTGTCCCGTGGAGCCTTTTAGCCACTAACGCAAAAATGCCAGCAGGAATTATGGCTTTGGAAAGCAAAAGTGTGTGAATCAACCTTCCAGCCTGTTTGATCCATGTCTGCTTCACACAATGAACTCAGCTCCTTGCTCAGAAATTACTTTGTCTTTTTCTTTCTTCCTTTCTTCCTTTCTTCTTTTCTTCCTTTCTTCCTTTCCTCCCTTCCTCTCTTTCCTACTTTCCTCTCTTTCCTTCCTCTCTTTCTCTTTCTTTGTTTCTTCTCTTTCTCTCTTTCTTTCTTTGTTTATCTTTCTTTTCCTTCCTTCCTTCCTTCCTTCCTTCCTTCCTTCCTTCCTTCCTTCCTTCCTTCCTTCCTTCCTTCCTTCCTTCCTTCCTTCCTTCCTTCCCTTTTCTTTCCTCATTTTCTTCTTTTTCTTCCTTCCTTTTCTCTCTTTCTCTCTCTCTTTCTCTCTCTCTTTCTCTCTCTCTTTCTCCTTTCCTTTCCTTTCCTTTCCTTTCCTTTCCTTTCCTTTCCTTTCCTTTCCTTTCCTTTCCTTTCCTTTCCTTTCCTTTCCTTTCCTTTCCTTTCCTTTCCTTTCCTTTCCTTTCCTTTCCTTTCCTTTCCTTTCCTTTCCTTTCCTTTCCTTTCCTTTCCTTTCCTTTCCTTTCCTTTCCTTTCCTTTCCTTTCCTTTCCTTTCCTTTCCTTTCCTTTCCTTTCCTTTCCTTTCCTTTCCTTTCCTTTCCTTTCCTTTCCTTTCCTTTCCTTTCCTTTCCTTTCCTTTCCTTTCCTTTCCTTTCCTTTCCTTTCCTTTCCTTTCCTTTCCTTTCCTTTCCTTTCCTTTCCTTTCTTCATTCTCTTCCTTTCTTTTCTTCCTTCTCTTTCTTCCTTTCTTGAAAAAAAAAAAAAGGTTTTGAATTAACAGGATCAGTTAATAGACAACTTTTTGTACTTGCCACATCCAAGCCAGGCTGTGCAATCAACAGGAAAGATAAGAAGGTCAAACAGGAAGAGCTGTGCTGGAGTCAGTTTTGAGCAGAGCCGAGGAGAGCACGGATCTGTCTGCTCCTTACCAGCATGTTAGAGGGAATCAGGCTTGGAAAAGGTAGGAGAAGTGCTGTGCATGTTCATCTTTTGCTCTGCTTTAGGTGCTTGTGGCTGCTGTTTGACTATAGGTTTGTTGTCAACATGTTAGAGCTGCAGTCAGACAGGGGCAGTTTCAGTAGCTCTCAGTACTGTGTCCATAGTGAAATGGCTGGAGAGTCTGCCAGTGTGATCTGTCAGGGTGATGAGAACCTGCTGGGAAGAGGTGAGCTGCTTTGTGCTCCCTGCTTTAGGCAGTGCTGTGTGACCTGAGCTGCTCTCCAGAAACAAGGGCATTCCTCTTGGTTTATTCCTCTGCATTAGCTGTCACAGGCCAAACTCCGTCAAGCCTAGCACTCAGAATAGAGTGCTGAGATGCACAGATGCCTTTTTATAGTTCTCTGGCATTGATTTGGCTTCCTTTAAACCTCCCCTAGAATTTATGCTTATTTTCAATTGGCTCTGACATTTTGGAGCTTAGTTGACAATTTTCTGTATCTGAAGTTGGAAATGTTGGACTTTGGGTGCTTTCAGAGCTGGACTGCAGGTGGTAAGCATGCTTCAGTGCTGCTCAGGTATGAAGAAAATGAATCAGAAGACATTTGTAAAGGAATCTATTGCATCTTGATTGGTAGGGTGCTTTTGTTTGTAGACCAGCTGTGAACAATGCTTCTGCTTGCACCACAGTTTACTAAGAATTAACTAACCTGAAGTTTCTTCAGTGATAAATGAGACAATCTTCCTTTCTGGAGAGTACTCACATTCCTAGGTCTGTTTACTTGGATTACAGGTTTACTTTTCTGTTATACAGCAGTACTGGAGGGAAGTGTGGAGTGTTGCCTATACTGTACATAATATGGAGTTCCTTTTGAAAACTCATGTCAGTGTCTGAATTTTACAGAGCTCAGGGCTGTGATTTACTTTCTCTGAGGACAAAGTCTGCAACGATCTTAGCTGTGAGGTGCTTGTAGCCTAACACACACACATGACACAAGTGTGAGTTGGAACTGAGGAGAAGGGGAGAACTACTCTAGCATCAGCTTGGGAAAATGACTCAGATTCCCTTATGGTGGTAGAGTTGCAAGACTGAGGTATTGTGACATGTGGAATGAACAGGAGGTGAAGCAGAGCAGATCAAGACCACAAACAGTGTCAAATATGAAGTCTTCACCCCTTGGTCTGGAGCTTTGGAGGAATGCAATGCACTGCATGGGATGAGTAAAACTTTGGGGGCTACTAGAGTTGTGTTGTGTCAGGTATGTGTTTGGAAGAGTCTGGAGACTTCAAATTCAGAGGAGTTGCCCATGATCCACCAGGGGCTCAGCTGAGGTGAGGGCAGAAACAAGCAGCAGCTGGTGCTCATCATCTTTGAGTGAGATGGAAAATGATGCATAGAGGAGCAATGACAGCAACCTTGGACCATCCTGGTGGTTTCCGATATGTAGGAACAATCCTGGCTACTTCTCCAGCACTTCTGTAGCAGTCCTGGATGATCACAAATAACTTTTGTTTTGATTTCCATCTCTGTACAACTTCAACAACTGGTAACCTGAAACTAGTCATTAATAAACTGTCCTGAGTCTCCCAGGGGGAAGATGATGAATGAAGGCATTTTACTGCATGATGGGTTTAGGCAACTGATTAAAACAGAGGCCATTTTTTTTTGGGGGGGGATGCTATTGTCATATTCAGAAACACACCTTTAAAGAGACAGAAGATGTTCAGTGGATGTTATTAGTTTCCTTCCTCATCTCCCTTTAAATGGGCAGCAGTTGCTGGGAGAGAGCGTTCCTGTCATCCACAGCTCTGAAACCAGCAAAAGGTAGTGTTGGGGGATGTCTCAATCTGCATAGCCAGGGGAAGTGGAAAATGTTAGCTATGCTTTTCCTTCCACTTAGCTGTTTTGAAAACAGAGATAGAAGCACTCAGTGCAGAGGAAGCAGCAACAGAAGGGAAAAGCATGATAAGGGAATTGTTCGGTTTAGCTTGCAGCACGAAAGCTGTGCCTTGTTTCCACCTCCTGTTCAACAGCTGGTAAGTGCAGACCTGTCCAGCCTGCTGTGCTCTCTGAGAAGGCAGGGGGCAGGAGGACTGACCTGAGCCTCACAGGTGCTGCCAACCACTCTGTGCAGGGCAGTGCCAGGCCATGGGGAGGGATGGCATCAGTGAACCCAGTGCATGTTCTCAGCATTTATACAGAGCCATGTGGGCTGACACTTGAGAGCTAAGGCAAACACAAAGGAGAGGAGAACATGACTGTTAGAAATGGGTTTGGGGGTTGAATTTTCAACCAAGCCAAGATAAAATGCTAACAGCTTTTTTTTTTGCTCATTCTGTGTGTTGGTTTGGTGTTTCTTTTTCCCTTTGGCTCAGGCTCTGGGATACTGTGGTTGGATCTTCTTAGACAGATCATATCCATTTTGATTCATTCATACATCCTACCTGCTCTTGAGATGTAAAGGTTCATTCATAGCCCTGTTTATATGTTTCCCTTACCAATATGCACTGGTACTGAAGACAAGATAAAACTAAAATCTTTTCTCTGATTCAATTGAACTGTAAGATTTCAAGTCCCAGTATATATATATATTTTTCCCCTACATTTTGTTAAGTATATTTCTCCTTGTAGATAGGAGCTGATGGGGGAAAAAAAAAGTAACATTCCAAATACTGAATTTCCGTCCTGGAATTAAGGATAATCCTGATCTGAAACTAACAACTGGCTTTGGAGTCATAGAAAAACAGTAAATGTAAAGAGAAATACACAAAGGGTAAAATTGGCCATGCCCGAGGAATGCTAAGCAGTGGTGGCCACACTGACCCTAAGAGTAAGTTTGAATCCTGTTCATAGAATCAACCAGGTTGGAAGAAACCTCCAAGCTCATCCAGTCCAACCTAGCACCCAGCCCTATCCAATCAACTAGACCATGGCACTAAATGCCTCAGCCAGGCATTGCTTGAACACCTCCAGGGACAGGGACTCCACCACCTCCCTGGGCAGCCCATTCCAATGCCAAACAACAGATAACAGTTTAGAGCAATGTAATTAAAACAGACACCTTTGGAATTAAAATGCCCTTAATATCACAATATTTATACCCTGGTCAACAGGAGATTCCAGTATTTGCAAAATAGATGGAGAAAGTCTAATTCTTGAGCACAAAAGTGACCACGTTCACAGGCACAGCACCGAAAGCAGGGCGTTAGCTGCTGCCAATGCTACAAGGAAAGGATCGGCTGCACAAGTGGAAAAGCACAGCCCCTGCAAACTGGGTTTGGGCTCTGGCAGGCTTATGTTTGTAGTCATTCATAACTAGGTCATCAAGCCTGATAGACACTGCTTCAGGAAAGTTAGCATGAGAAAGTGAGATCAAAACAAGCAGGCTAATGGAATGCATTAGTGGGAATACTCTTTTCTGAGGAGACTGCCAGTTTGAGTTGCTGTCTGAGTTTCACAGGGTTATATGAACTTGTGCACAGAGCTTTATAAGGAGGACTGCAATGCTGTTGAAAATCAGCCTCACCTCTCTGCCTGGCAGTTTTGAACAGTAAAATGGACAATGAGAACACTCAACCAACATCCAGCTTAGATTTCTTCATGCTTCATCAACTTATCTACTTGAGGTAGATGTGGTTAAGGTCTAATTCCTAGGGTTGGTCAGACCACCTCTCAGCACACTTCCTTTAATCCTTTATAACTGCTTCCTTTCTGTCTGTGTAGGCTACTGCTCCTTCAAGTTTTCCATGGACTAAGGGTTCAGTGACTGCACAATAGAGTTGGAATGCTGAGTAGACATCACTGCCTTGTCCCATGTGCCTGCCTACCGTGGTGGACAGCTGGGAGCTGTTGTGCAGTTCACATTGGAGCTGTTTGCTTAGATTTGGGGCTGTGTGACATGAAGCTCGGAGGGCAGGAAGTGGTGGAAGATATGCATGTGAAGGAACAAGCCAGAACAATGTGCTTTTTGATTCTCCATTGTATGGTGAACAGAGAAGGCAGACATTTCCTGACCAGTCTGAAGGCAGATCACAAGGGGCTACCGGGTGACCAGGCACTGAGGTTTTGGCAGAGCAAAAGTAATCTATCAACAGCTTCAGTTTGAACCAATTTCTGCTGGAAAACAGCTGAGAGAGGACATTTGAGGACATCTTCTGAAGGCTGGGGATCAGGAGTTGGGGGAAGGCTCTGCTCACTTGCTCCCTGGGATAGGCCAAGGAGCAATTGATGTAAGCTGCAGCACGGGAGTTTGCACCTAAACACAAGGGAGAACTTCTTTACTGTAAGGGTCCCAGAGCACTGGAACAGGCTCCCCAGAGGGGTTGTGGAGTCTCCTTCTCTGGAGACTTTCAAGGCCTGTCTGGATGTGTTCCTGTGTGACCTGAGCTAGATTGCATGATCCTGCTCTGGCAGGGGAGTTGGAATCAATGATCTCTTTGAGTCCCTTCCAACCCCTGACATCCTGAGATCCTGGGAAGAGTTGTGTGTGTGTGTAAATCCCAAAGCATCACAACATTGCTTTAAAATACTGATTCATTTTTTCTAATTTAGTTTTACTTTATTTCCCCTTCTCTCTCTCCTTAGATTGTTGATAATGTTAATGGCATCACTGTGAGGAATTTGACTATGGAGAGCTTGGCAGCAGCAGGCAGCACATCCATGCTCAACCTTAACACCATCCCTGGTTTAGAGGGAAATCAGGACAGGAACTTGGAGAAGAAAGAAATGGAACAGGAAAGGTGCAATGCTGAGTGGGTACCTGTGGAGGTTGATGCTACTATTAGCACTGTCAAGGATGGAGTTGGCATGGACATGTTGCAAGAAGAAATGGGTAAGACCTGGATCAATGCATGCTGGTCGCTTGCCACTGGGCTTCTCTTTGCATTTAAACTACTGTGCTCTTTAGCTGTCATTTTGTGGTTTTCAGCTGAGCTTTGTGTTTTTAAAATACATCTACAATTGTTAAACACAACAAAACAGGCAGCTGCATCTCCTCCATGGCATTGCTGCAATGGTTGGACTCTTAATTGAAAGTCACTGTTGGCAGACAAGGATAGAATGACTTGAATTGGGAAAGACCTTTAAGATCATGCAGTCCAACCACTGTCTAACTCTGCCAAGGTTGGTGCTAAACCATGTTTCTCAGCAATACATCTCTGCCTCTTTGAAACAATTCCATGGATGGGGTTTCAACCACCTCCCTGGGCAGCTTGTTCCAGTGTTTGAGAACCCTTTCAGTCAAGAAGGCCAATTTAAACCTTCCCTGGTGCAACTTGAGGCCATTTCCTCTTGCCCTATCACTTCTTACTAGGGAAAAGAAACATTGACATTTTGGTTAATTTCTAAGGGAGCAAAAGCAGATTTAAGTACTCAAGAAAAAAAAAAGTAAAGCCATGGCTTCATTTGTAAGGAATTATAACAGAAATCATAGAATCACAGAAACATTTCAGTTGGGAAAGCCCTTTAAGATCATCTGTCCAACCATTCCCTAACTCTACTATGCCTGGTGCTAGACCATGCCCCTCAGCATCACATCTCTGCCTGTTCTCAACACCTCCATGGATGGGGTTTCAACCACCTCCCTGGGCAGTATTTGAGAACCCTTTCAGTCAAGAAATCTCTTCTAATGGCCAATTTAAACCTTCCCTGAAGCTTCCATCTTGAAGCTTAGAATCATAGAATCATTCAGGGTTGGAAGGGTCCATAAAGATCATCTAGTTCCAACCCCTCTACCACGACCAGGGACACCCTACCCTAGATCAGGCTGCCCAGAGCCCCATCCAGCCTGGCCTTAAACACCTCCAGGGATGGAGCCTCAACCACCTCCCTGGGGAACCCATTCCATGCTCTCACCACTCTCATGGTGAAGAACTCCCTCCTCACATCCAGGCTGAACCTACCCACCTCCAGCTTTGCTCCATTCCCCCTAGATTAACTCCCTCCCCAGCAGGATAGAAATGACCTGCAGATAAACTGTCTGTGGGGTTTGGAAATGATAGAGCAGGAAGGGGGAGGGGGAAAAAGATTGTTATTTGCTTTTAGTAGCTATCCAATGCATCAGATGCTTTGAAAGTATGGCGAGCTGGGGTTATCTTTTATCAGTGTGACTTATACAAACTTAGTCAGGCACTTAACCATCCATTTAATCTCTCATAACAGAGTGTTCACTAATTGAGAAGTGCACAAATGGCAGTTCAAGGACCCCTCCCAAGCAAGCAGAGAATTTCCCAACTGGTAAGACATCTCTTTCTACATTATCCAACAAACAGAAGGCTTCTTAAGTGAGACAAATGCACAACAAGACTTGCAGTCATCACTCCTGTCAACTTCAGGATGTTCTTCATGACAGCATGTGATGGACATGAACTTCATTTCCAGCTTCCACACAACATTTATTTATATTTATGGGAGATGACTTCATTAATGTTTCTAAATATGTAAAGGGTGAGTGCCAGGAGGATGGAGCCAGGCCCTGCTCGGTGATGCCCAATGACAGGGAAAGGGGCAATGGTGGAAGTTGAGGTATAGGAAGTTCTAAGGAAACATAAGGAGGAATTTTTTGTCACTGTGAGGGTGACAGATTACTGGAACAGGCTGCCCAGAGGGGTTGTGGAGTTTCTCTCTCTGGAGATGTTCAAGACCAGGCTGGACATGTTCCTGTGTGATCTGGTATAGGTGGTCCTGCACTGCAGGAGGATTGCACTGAATGATCTTTCAAGATCCCTTCCAGCCACAGCATTCTGTGATTCTGTTATTTCTCATAAAGGAAGAACTGCTATTAAAGTCAGAAACAATTTCTGGAACATAGCATCATGGCTACCAAAAAGACAAATCAAAGTTCATTGCTTATTTTACAGATGGCTCTCGATTCTTCAAATCATAGAATGGTTGAGGTTGGAAGGGACCTCAAAGCTCATCCAGTTCCAACCCCCTGCCATAGGCAGAGACGCCTCCCACTAGAACAGGTTGCTCAAGGCCTCATCCAATCTGGCCTTGAACATCTCCAGGGAGGCTGCATCCACAACATCCCTGGGCAACCTGTGCCAGTGTGTCACCACCCTCACTGTAAAAAACTTCCTCCTAACATCCAGTTTAAATCTCCTCTCTGCCAGTTTAAACCCACTACTCCTCATCCTGTCATTACAAGACCTTGTCAATAGTCCCTCCTCAGCCTTCCAGTAGTCCCCTTCAGATTAAGGTCTCTTTGAAGCCTTCTCTTCTCCAGACTGAAAAGCCCCAACTCTCTCAGCCTGTCCTCATAGCAGAGCTTCTCCAGCCCTCTGAGCATCTTGGTGGCCTCCTCTGTACTTGCTCCAACAGTTCCATGTCCTTCTTGTGTTGGGAGTTCCAGAACTGCACACAGTACTCCAGGTGGAGTCTGATGAGAGCAGAGTATAGGGGGATGTCTCACTGAAGTTTGTGGCCTTTCCTCCCAACATCCAATCTAAACCTCTCCTGATGCAACTTGAGGCCATTTCCCCATTATTCTATAATGCTGTGATTAGAAGGAAATGATTAGTTGGGTTGCACAGATTCCAGCTCAAAGCAGTCAATATGGCAGAAGCAAGGGAAAAACATAGACACAGACTCTGACTGCCTTATCTATGTTTGTGTTCTAGTTCTTTCACATCTCAGCAAACCTAGGAGTGAAGTAGACATCAGCATTGCTTTCACAGCCTATAATCAAATTTCTCTTATTAAAATATTCCAACTAGCTTCAAACCAGCACATTCCTTTACCTCTTTTTGATGCTGTATTCTCAGTAAAGTTGCAATTGAGTGCAGGTCTTCATTCTCTTCTGGAGGCCTCCTGGCCTGCTCTAGGAACTGAGGGTCTAGTCACATTCCCCTTCTCTTGCTTGTGGAAGAAGAGAAGTAACCATCTGGAACCAGCACTGGATGTGCTCTGCCTTCTGACCTGACAAATGACAAGAGTGGCAGACAGTCTCCCTCAGGGGTCTCGCAGCCTGTACATACTTCAGCCTGGAGAAAAGAAGGGTCTGGGGAGACCTAACAGTGTCTTTCAAGTACCTGAAGGGAGCATACAAGAATGATGGAGACAGACTGTTTGCAAAGGGCCTGTAATGATAGGACAAGGGGCAATGGCTTCAAACTAAAGAAGAGCAGATTTAGATTGGATGTTAGGAACAAGTTCTTCACCATGAAGGTAGTGGAACACTGGACAGGTTGCCTGGGGAAGTAGCTGAGGCCCCATTCCTGGAGATATTCAAGGTGAGGCTTGGTAGGGCTCTGGGCAACCCGATCTACCTGAGGATGCTGCTGCTGCTCCTGACTGCAGAGGAGGTTGGACTAGGTGATCTTTGGAGGTCCCTTCCAACCCAGACCATTCTATGATCTCCTTTCCCAGATATCTCCTTGAAGTTATTGATGGTAAGACGAAGGAGTGGCTGTCCTGATCCCAGACTCCAGAGACAGCTCAGAGGGCAGCTCCGTCTCCTGGAGAACGACAGCAGAGACGTGATGGCAGTTTTCAGTGTAAGTCAAAAGGCCTGGCAGCTGGTTTATTTGGTCAGAGAACTCACCCCTGTGCAACTGAAACAGTCTGTGAGATACTAGAGTCCTGTTTCCACCTATGTGCTCTTTGCTTGAATTGATCAGAGATTCCCATGGCCCAAAACCATCTAGAGATGTGGAAACAGTGAAGCACTGAAAGGTTGTACCAGTAGCTGGACTTGCTTATTTTACATCAAATTAAAGAAGACATTTTAAATTAATGAAAACATTGAGTAAGACATTTGAAGGCTTTTAGTTTGAAAACATTCTGCTTTCAGTTGCACCAAAGGAAATGATGGAGTTCTGATTGCTTTTTACATTTGCCCTCATTGATTCTTCACTTCAGTTTCCAGTCACTTGGAGTCATTTAGTGTCCAAGTTACCAAAGGAGCCCTCTGCCAAAGAGGAAGCCTGAAGGAGAGCAGTATAAATATTTGACTTCCTAAGGCTAGATGGTCAGAGCCTTAAACAGCACATAAGAGGGCTGGCCAGTTTTATTGCTGTCTTTGTATATAGGAACTGTGTCAATGAGCTCTGCTACAAATACAACTTACAGCCTCCTCCTCCCTCTTGATGAAAAAGCAGGATGACACCATTTGACCTTTTATATCCCTTTTTTTTCTGAGCCATAAGTTCCAGCCTCCTTCAGTAGCAAGCTGGATGCTGAGACCCTAATTAGTTGTGGCTTTGATTGTCCTGGAAGCATGTGTTTCTACATGATTTTCCATCCATGTGTTTTGAACTCTCCATCAGCAGCCTGCTGATTTGTGGCTGTGAAAAGCCTGCACTCCTGATACTCTGTTTGGCTGGAGAAAGGGATCAGGAGGAGATGGAAGCCAGCATGCAAACAGACCAGATTTGTGGCCTCATTGGGAAAAGAGTTTTGGAGGAAGATAGATTTGTAGTCACAAGTTTCCTTAGAATGTTGTTTTGATATTCAGCAGTGCATAAAGCCCGGGAGGCTGAGATATTTTAGCAGTCTTGGCAATTTATTAATAGATTTCAGGGTCATGTTAATATTTAATCTAGCATAGAAAGAGGCATGCAGGAGATCAGAGCATTCATAGAATCATAGAATCAACCAGGTTGGAAGAGACCTCCAAGATCAGCCAGGCCAACCTAGCATCCAGCCCTACCTAGTCAACTAGACCATGGCACTAAGTGCCTCATCCAGTCTTCTCTTGAACATCTCCAGAGAGGGTGACTCCACCACCTCCCTGGGCAGCCCATTCCAATGCCAATCACTCTCTCTGTGAAGAATTTCGTCCTAACATCCAGCCTAGACCTCCCCTGGCACAACTTGAGACTGTGTCCCCTTCTTCTGTTGCTGGTTGCCTGGCAGAAGAGGCCACCCCCCACCTGGCTACAACCTCCCTTCAGGTAGTTGTAGACAGCAATGAGGTCTGCCCTGAGCCTCCTCTTCTGCAGGCTGCACACCCCCAGCTCCCTCAGCCTCTCCTCACAGGGCTGTGTTCCAGGCCCCTCACCAGCTTTGTTGCCCTTCTCTGGACACCTTCCAGCACCTCAACATCTCTCTTGAATTGAGGAGCCCAGAACTGGACTCAATACTCAAGGCGTGGCCTGACCAGTGTTGAGTACAGGGCATGCCTGGTGAAGAGGCTTGGACTTCTGTTTTTTTCCAAAAGGGATTGCTCTTTTAAGCTGTTTGAGTTGTATGAATTTAAAATTGGAATTTAAACCCCCAAATGACATATATATATATATATATATATATATATATATATATATATATATATATATTTAAAGCCTTTTAATATGTAGCATTTTAGCTGAAGTGTTACCTCTAAGAAACTGGGCTCTGGTCTAGTACAATTGTAATTAAAATGTTGGTTTCTTTGTAGGAGCTGTCTGCCAGGCTGCTGTCTATTCATAGTGACCAAGATCTAATAGTGGTGACATTTAAAACTTTTGAAGAAATCTGGAAGTTTCTAACCTACCACTCCCTAGGTAAAGCTGTTTCACCATCCAGCAGTTCACTGAGACTTCCTTCTTCCTCTGCACTTAACTTCTGATCGACTGGGAACTTGTTCAACAGGCTTTTGAGACTCTTTATATCAAGTCCTAATAGCAGTAAATAATGCTTCTGGACTGGGTACTAGTGATAGGACCTTCCAACTCCCAGGGGAACCTGCTTTTGTCCCAAAGCAGGTAACAGCTATCATTCTTGGTAGATTCTGTCTAAGTCAGATACTCCAAAATCAGATTATATTTTCTTTCTGAGCAGTCCATTCCAATCCACATGGTTTAGTCCTTAAGTCATAGAATCATAGAATCAAGCAGGGTGGAAGAGACCTCCAAGATCAGCCAGTGCAACCTAGCACCCAGCCCTGTCCAATCAACCAGACCATGGCACTAAGTGCCTCAGCCAGGCTTTGCTTCAACACCTCCAGGGATGCTGACTCCACCACCTCCCTGGGCAGCCAATTCCAATGCCAATCACTCTCTCTGGTAAGAACTTCCTCCTAACATCCAGCCTATACTTCCCCTGGCACAACTTGAGACTGTGTCCCCTTTTTCTATTGCTGGTTGCCTGGCAGAAGAAACCAACCCCCACCTGGCTACAGCCTGTACCTATCATACAGCTTTGAAAGCTCTAAACCCTAGTGCAAGGTGTCCTAGTTGCCAAGACCAAGCATTTCCTTCCTTATATTTACGTGACTCTGGTAAGCTGGAGCATCTTTGCTCCAGAGGAGTTCCAGGAATCTGACAGTCAGGCATAGGACCTGCAGAAATCAGCAGAGTTGAATCAGGCAGCAGACATTTATAAAGAGATTATTTGATGAGGTTGTTTCCAGCCATCTGTTGTTAAGTGGTTCTGAGCACCTGTTTCTCAGAGCTTGCTCAGTGATTGCCTCTTTCAGACTCCAAACCTTTCAAATATAGCTAAATTATGGGAAAGTCTTGGCAGGGGAGGACATGTTCTGCTTCTATTTTTAGGCACAGAAGAGTTGTGCCTTTTTAGGTGTAGTTTGAGAGCTCAGCATCAAAAGTAGCTCAATGCATGCAACTTCCTGGCTGCATCTTTGCCAATACTTTCTAGTTGTGGGTTCAGCAATAACGGAGTTCTCCAAATGCTGACCCCAATCCCTGCCTTTCTGAATGGTTATTTTCTTCTGTGTTACTCTAAAACTACAAAGAAAACAACACCTGCCTTTCTGAATGGTTATTTTCTTGTATCTTACTCTAAAACTACAAAGAAAACAAATCAGATTTTCTATTTTATTCCTTCTAGGGTTTATAAATCACTGCATGGAAAATTTACTCTTAGATCAATCTTTCTGGCTCTCTTCTCATGAGGAGGAAGAAACAGGCATTGAAGTCTGCATAAATGAAAAGTCATTAGATTTGATGTACAGAAGTCTGCTAGCACAGGAAGGTAAGGAATAGGGTACATGCTAAGTCTAAATACAGAGAAACACCTCTCCTAATATTCCCAAATCTAATATTAAGACCTATTCAAATCCTTACTGAAGCTGACATTTAAATCTGTCCAGTCCATATGCACCAGAATGAGAAGGACCAAACACAGGCTGGGTTCAACAAGATCACAGAGGGATTAGAAATTAATGTCTATAAAAGGATCTCAAGAGGATTAGGGCAGGATGCACATTCCAACTTAACATTATTGCAGGAGAGGGGTTACAGATAGCTGTCATGCTTGTGTGCTTCTCCTAAGTGGCATCACCTGCTGCCACCATCAGAGACAAGGATGGGCTGGAAGGGTTGCTGGTTACTGCAGCAGCCTGGAGAGTGTTGCAGCAGCAGAAGGTTCTGCACTTAACTGAACAGCTCTGCACTTATTTTATTGTTGGGATTTTTTTCACTGAAAGAGAAACCTGGCAAGTGGGAAGCCCTGAAGGTCTTGATTTCCAGTTTCTAATTGCTTTGATGCTCTTGAAGCCAGTTATGCAGCTTGTGTCACACTAAAACATCACAGAACATGATGTCTGCTCCACTGCTTTTCTTTCAGGGGTGTTTTTTGTTGTATGTCCTGACAACCTGATAAGAAAGACAACAGCTACAGACAATGAAATACACACTTATGTTGAGAATGGGAATTTCACTGAAGGTGTGACAGGTGGACCTGTGGATGGTGACACAGCTGTGCTGTTTAATGCTTCTCTGGAGCCACTGATCCCTTTCCATCAGTAGGTACCTGACTCCAGCTACCTATTTCATACAATAGAATCATAGAGTCAACCAGGTGGGAAGAGACCTCCAAGATCAGCCAGTCCAACCTAGCACCCAGCCCTATCCAATCAACCAGACCATGGCACTAAGTGCCTCAGCCAGGCTTGGCTTGAACACCTCCAGGGACAGGGACTCCACCACCTCCCTGGGCAGCCCATTCCAATGCCAATCACTCTCTCTGCCAGCAACTTCCTCCTAACATCCAGTCTACACCTGCCCTGGCACAACTTGAACTGTGATTCTATCTGGTTTCAAATGGATTTAAAACATCATTGCAATTGTCACAGCAGCAAGCTGATTTATACTCTTAACTGCCATTCCTTTGTCTCCTTCCAGATGGTTTCTTAAAGCATATTCTAACCCTATTGACTTTACATACAAGACTGACTCTGAATCCATCAGGCAAGTTGGTAAGGAACTTTTGCACTTCTAATTGCTCAAACCAAACTGGTAAGGTTTGGATGCTTTAAGTTTTGCCACACTGGATGTGCAGCCATGGGTTCCAGGAATGTCTTTTATTAAACATGTGTTCTGCTGAGTTTCTGTAAGTGTGCTTGTACTGTTAAATTGCTTTATCTACAAGTATGATTTATCTCCTTCATACACAGCAATGGGATCCTGTCTAGCTGTGGTGACTTATGAAAGTACTGTGTCAGAAGAGATGAGTTTCCAGGAAGGGGACAAAATTGAGGTCCTTGGCTACTTCATTGAATGCATGGAATGGTTTCTTGGAAGACATGTGCCTACTGGACAAAGAGGTTTTGTAAAGACAGGTCATGTCAGACTGGACTTACCTAGAAATGAGTAAGTCATATTTATTTAACTTCAGAGGCTTAAGCTCTTCAGCTTTAAAATGCTGAATGTTAAATTCAGGTTTGGGTGGCTTGGGGGTTTTGTGTGTGTGTGTTTATTTTTAATGAGAACTGTTAAGGTGTGGATCAGTCAAAACAAATCTAATAAACTGGATTATGAAGCTTGCTTAACTGCTGGGAAATATCAGCCTGCACCAGAGTTTTAGTGGGAAAAGGAAATGCTGTAGTTGTTGTATCTGATTTGGTTATTCTTGTTTGCCTCACAAGAGCCAAGAAGCTTTACTCTTGCAAAATATTCCAATTTTTGCTGGTCTCTCATCATCTATGTCAAAATGTTTGTGCTGGTATCCTTAATGTACTTCAAATAGGCCTGCTCTGGCAAATAATTGCTGATAATGCAGAGAAGCCTGCAGAAAAGTGCATTTCTGCATGCACTGGCACCACGTCAGCTCCCGTGTCTGGGTTGTCTGCGTGCTGAAACAACAAGTTCTGAATTGCTGTTTACAGGTCCATTTGAGGTGTGACTTTATCTTAGAAATTCAATACCATAGTGTCCTTTTAATGAATGTCTCACAAAATGCTATACCATGACAGCCAGAAACCTTACTCCTGCAGGGCAGAAACTGAGAGGTGCAAGCAGAGCTACTCAGTTTGTATGGCTGTGAATGTGACTGATAGAATAACTGAATTAACCAGGTTGGAAAAGACCTCTGAGGTCATTGAGTCCAGCCTATCACCCAACCCTTCTACTTAACTAAACCATGGCACTAAGTGTCTCATCCAGCCTCCTCTTAAACTCCTCCAGGTATGGTTACTCCACCACCTCTCTGGGCTGTCCATTCCAATGGGCAATCTCTCTTTCTGTGAAGCAGTGTTCTATGATAGCAACATTGAACACAGCAGGACCAGATAAAGATTGCATTGGTTTCTCTACCAAGACCCAAAATGATGCAGAGAGCTCTTTAAACCTAATCTGCTTTCAGACTCCTTCAAGGTTGCTCCTTTCTCTGCCAGGCCACAAGACCTGGGTTTCCTGGAAGCAGAAGAGCTGTCATTTTTTTCAGAAGAAAAGAACTTGGATGGAGTGATACACTTTTTGGAACAAACCTCCCTCACCGATGTGTGCTCTGTGTACAGAGTAGGTAAGTGCAAGTTTTACTCCTTTTTACTGCAGCAGACATGGGTGCAGATCTGAGATGCCTGTTCTGATCATTTCTGTTTCAACAACATGCCAGCCTTTACACCTACTATGAAATATCTTGGTATTCAGTTTGATCATGGCTATGGCATTTAAAAACCCTTTAGATCATGGAATGATAGAATCAACCAGGTTGGAAGAGAACTCCAAGATCAGCCAGTCCAACCTAGCACCCAGCCCTGTCCAATCAATGAGACCATGGCACTAAGTGCCTCAGCCAGGCTTGGCTTCAACACCTTCAGGAATGGCAACTCCACCACCTCCCTGGGCAGCCCATTCCAATGCTAATCAGTCTCTTTGGCAATAACTTCCTCCTAAAATCCAGCCTAGACCTCCCCTGGCACAACTTGACACTGTGTCCCCTTCTTCTGTTGCTGCTTGCCTGGCAGAAGAGACCGAACCCACCTGGCTACAGCCTCCCTTCAGGGAGTTCTAGACAGCAATGAGCTCTGCCCTGAGCCTCCTCTTCCGCAGGCTGCACACCCCCAGCTCCCTCAGCCTCTCCTCACAGGGCTGTGTTCCAGGCCCCTTACCAGCTTTGTTGCTCTTCTCTGGACACCTTCCAGCACCTCAACATCTCTCTTGAATTGAGGAGCCCAGAACTGGACACAGCACTCAAGGTGTGGCCTGATGAACGTTGTGTACAGGGGCAGAATAACCTCCCTTGTCCTACTGGCCATACTGTTCATGATACGTTTGCTACTTTCCTGCTGATGAAAGACTTTGCCCAGCAGAGCATTTGCAAACCTTTTGTCCTTTTTTTGAGTGAATTAAAGAGGGTTTTAAAAGCTCTGAGCTGAACAGATCTGCAAACTTCCAAATGGTAGAGTGCTGTATGACAAAAGTCAGTGTGTCCAGCCAGATGCTGCAGGCTGGAAAGGTGGAATAATAACAACTGACAGCTAATGTGCATCTCTGTGTGCTTGCCTATAAATTTCAAAGGCACAGCAAAATAGCATACAAAGGAAAAAAAGCAACCACACTTTTAGCTTCCCAGTCTCTGACACAGCTGTTATTTCTTGAGGTGCTCATGATTTACACAAACTAATTAGGGTAATTGAGGTTTCACCTTTAAAGACTTAGTGTAAGGAGGTGTGCTGCAACTGCGCTGCAGAGCAATGTCTCATCCCACCACAGAATCTCCTGTGGTGATGCATATGCTTGGCAAGTAGCCACCACTGTTTTGTCTCCATCAGTGCTGTCCTAAGACAGGCCTGTAGGCTCCAGTTTGAAAGGAACTGGTCATGCAGCTTTGACTCAGGCATGTTGATTTCACTCCCCACATCAGGTTGTGTGTGAATGATGACTGAGACTTGTCAGACCTGAGCTGCATTTTGCAAGGAGCAGAATGATTCCACATCTCTCCTTCTTTGCTCAGTTGAAAAGGCTGGAATCAAAAGCTCAGATCTCTATTAGGCACTAAAACAATTCCATGGTCTTAGCAGGCATACTGCTATTTATGTCTGCACATTTGCCACCATATCTCAGCTCCTCTCTAATCTTTACAAGTGCAGATTCTCACGTCTCCCCCAGCTAACAGTACCATCTCCACCACCTGTGCTTTAGTTCTACCTGGGATATGCAGATCTTCCCCCACCTCACCATGCAGTGGTAGCTGCATGATGCTATCCATGTAGACAGCAGTGACTTTATCAGCAAGAGGGTCCATCTCTAGCCTCTGTTAAAGTGAGGCTAATTTTCAGTTCAGAATTATTTGTCAGAAGAATTGGATGTATCCTAGAAGCTCAGTAAAGAAAATTCTAAGCCTGTCCCCAGGTCACTCAAAACAGAAAAGGCATTAAGATACTATAGCTAACCTGACTTCCATTCTTTCTTTCTTACAGACCGACGAGAAGAACCAGAATGGCAGAAATCTCATGAATGTGGTAAAACACTTTTTGCTTAAAACATGGCTTCTGAGATTTCTGATCCCTTTGCCAGCTTTCTCCTTCTGTCTCTTCCCATTCTGATTTTCCTCCCTGTTTGCTTTCCTAAGTCTTGCTGTAAAACTCTGTGTTTTCACACAGAGGTCTGTCTTGGACTTTGCTATTCGATTGCAAACTGTATGGCTTATGTTGACTGCTGTCACACACACACCACCCCCGACCACTGGCATTAACAGGGCAAAATACCCTATGGGGCACCTGGCAAGTGGTGACTTTGAACTTCTAAAGATTTTCCATCTGCTGGAAAATTTCATCCTCCAAATCTATTTCCCAAAGCAGATATTTTGATGAGGGTGCAGAGTTATTTCCTGTTGGCATTTAGTTGCTAACTGTCACTGCCATTACTTGCATTGTCCTCTGTTTTTCTAAATACCAATTTTTAAATCTATGATTCTGAAGAACACTTTCAGAAATGAAACTCTAAGCAATCTGAGCTCTAAATCTGCAACTTCATTAAGCTTCTGTTGATAGGAAGCTGTAAGCTTTACACTATGATTGTGAATGACATCCCTAGTCCCTGCCCTACTATGCTGGCTGAGTAACAGTGTGGGGGACTAAAGAGATGATGCCGTGTCCTGCCTTATGGGCACTGACCTAAGTTCTGCTCATACTGGCTTTCACAGTATCACCAGGGTTGGAAGAGACCTCATAGATCATCAAGTCCAACCTGTTACCTCAGAGCTCAAGGCTAGCCCATGGCACCAAGTGCCACGTCCAAGCCTGCCTTGAACAGCCCCAGGGACGGCGACTCCACCACCTCCCCGGGCAGCCCATTCCAGTGTCCAATGACTCTCTCAGTGAAGAACTTTCTCCTCACCTCCAGCCTAAATCTCCCCTGGCGTAGCCTGAGGCTGTGTCCTCTTGTTCTGGTGCTGGCCACCTGAGAGAAGAGAGCAACCTCCTCCTGGCTACAACCTCCCCTCAGGTAGTTGTAGACAGCAATAAGGTCTCCCCTGAGCCTTCTCTTTTCCAGGCTAACCAATCCCAGCTCTCTCAGCCTCTCCTCACAGGGCTTGTGCTGTTTAATACCTTGTAAGGAATTAAACCTTGTAAGGTATTAAAGCCAGTATGAGCAGAACTTAGGTCAGTGACCACAGCAATCACCACAAACTTGGTGACTTTGAGAGAGTTTCTGTGCCAGCAGAGGATCAGGGTTGAGTGAAAGAAGACTAACCTGCTTAGTTGTCTATCAGGACATGGGCACACCCTTATCCAACTCACAGGCCTACTCAAATTCACAGCGTCCTTATCCCTTAAGCCCATCCATTCCCTGACCTTGGGCTCTCTCACCAGTCTCCAGGTCACACCTTGGGTCTTCCCAGATTCTGGTCTTCATCTTCTTACCAACTAGTTGGGAATGTGACTCCTTGTCAGATCTCTCACTCACACACCCAGAGCGAACACATAATGTGCACTCAGTGTGTGTTTTTTGAGGATGCACTCAGGCACAAAGCACTCTTAATTAATGTTGGACTTAATTAATGTTGATCAGTGCTGGCTCGGGCACAAGGCCTAGCTAGCCAAGTGCACTGATCAGAAACTTGCTTATAAGCCCCACTTATGCCCATTCCTCCAGCTTCCCACACTTGCTCCTTCCTGATCTGTCTTTGCTCCCACCTTTGGCACATCTAGACAAATAGCTGGGGAAGTGCAGGATGTTTACACAATGTTTTCCTAGCAGCATCTTCTCATCTCCTGGTAAACGTTTTCACTGGTCTATCAAAGCTCTTTGTGTGCATGCACACATGGAGTTGTGATCTGTAATTCATTGTTTGGATTTCAGGTGCTCCACCTGCACATTCTAGCACAGGATCCACGAGCAAGAACGGCAAGATAGAGGAACTGCTGAAGAACTTGAAGAATTTGGAGGCCACCCAGGCAGAAGAGCCAACTGCTGAAGGAAAGGATTCTCCTGGCACTCCGAATGCAGAAGTCTTTCCTTCACCTGAGGAACCTTGCTTCCACATATGTCAAGATGATGTTCAAGCATCTGACACCTTTGAGTCATTAATACTTTTCTTAAATAGGAAAGAGTATGACAGGAACTTCAAAACCCTGTATGATTTCTCTTGCCCCTTTCTCACTAGCGTGTTCTGTGGGTTTGCAGAAGAAGAGGAACTGGTCAGCTTCTTCAGATTAGCAAGGGAAGCAGCAAAGAAGGCAGGCATGTCCTGGGCACTAGCAAGGCTGTGCTTTCTCTTAGGCAGGCTGAGTGTTAGAAAGCTGAAGCTGTCCCAAGCCAGGGTATATTTTGAGGAGGCGCTGGGAGCAGTGGCTGGAGGGTTCAGTGATTTGTACCTCGTGGCTGCTCTCTACACAAACCTCACAGCCATCTACTTGACGCAGAAGAACAAAGAAAAATGCACCCACGTCTTTGAGAAGGCTGCATCTCTTCTCATGGGAATTCCCAACTACATTTGCAGTGCTGACCTGGAGTCAGATATTCTGAAGTATGCTCTGAAGAGGACAATTCTGAGCCAGAACAAACAGGCAGAGGCAAGGGCATGCTTTCTCCTAGCAAAACACTACACTGCACACAAGCAGCATGAAGAGGCACTGCCATTCTTGGAAAGGTTTCAGCTGTTGCTTAATGACTTGGGTTTACAAAGCAGCTTAGCAAACCACTGTTACTTCAAACTAGCAGAGTCTTACAATGAAAAGTGCTTGCCACACATTGTGTTAAGTTGCATAAAGCTCACCTCTTCCCAGAGCTCAAACACTTTAATGGATTCCTTGCAAAGGATTGATTTAGTCATCAAAAACGCTCCCAAGATTTACGGCCTGAGGAGACTCGGACAAACACTCCCATCCCAAACTGCACCTTACCTTGTGCAAGCACTTTCCTCTGTGTTCACTGCTGAGCAGCAGGGCCTGTGCAGCACTCTCTGCCTTAGCCTAGCAGAACTGTACAGCCACCACAAGCAGTATGCAAAGGCCATTGCTTACATGCTGAAAGCACTGGACTCTGCTAAGCCAGGGGAAACTGTTAACTATTTGCTTTCACTTGCTTGGTTATACATCCTCCACAGGCAGTGTGATGTGGCTTTAGCCATTTTAAATGCTGTGGTAGGCTCTTCATGGAGCAATCCCCAACAGCTAGGCATTGCTTATAACATGCTTGCTATTGCTTGGAGAAGAACAAACAACACCAAAGCAGCTGCTGAGAGCTACTACAGAGCACTGCGCCTCTCAGAAGAGACTGGCACGACCCACAACCAAGCTATAGCCCTGGCTAACTTTGGGGCACTCTGCCTGCATGCAGCAGCCAGCAAGCTGGCAGAACATTATTTCATCAGGGCAGTGAAGCTCTTCTCCAAGCTTCCAAGTATGGCTTGTGGCCAAGACTTTATCCAAGTCCTCCTTCAGCTGGGTTGTTACTATGTTGGTGGAATGCAAAGAGAAAAAGGAAGAGTTTATTATGAATGGGCTTTTTTGGTTGCAATGGAGACAAGTCACCTGGAAAGTAAGTTGGTTTGGGTTTTTTTTTCCTCTCAAAGCTGTGATATGTACTATGTGGGAATGCTTGTTGAAGTATGGAATAGTTGCTTAAACAACCTTTTGTGTCCAGTTATGTGACATAAAATAACTCCCATTACCAGTGCTCTTTGCTCTGTCCCATAATGGTGGAGAAATAGATGTTGGTTTGCTCTTCTGGTGGTACTTAGGTTTGCCAAAAGTGCCAAAGCAAATGAAATGTAAAGAAAAACTGCCATAATTGGTAAAGAAGCTAGGGATTTCTACTTAATGCCATGGGATTTCACTTAGTGCCATGGTTTAGTTGATTAGATGGTGTTAGGTAATAGGCTGGACTTGATGATCTCAAAGGTCTTTTCCAACCTGGCTAATTCTGTGATTCTGTTCAGTAACACTGACAATATTTATTGGTGGTACACACAGATCAGACTCCAGCTGAAAGATATTAAACTAGTCAGTGCTCTGGGCTGCTTCTGCAACAAATAGTTGTGTTTACAAGACTCACACTTGCTTTATTGAATCTTTAATCAGCTACCATGCTGAAGGCAGCTTCTACAGCGCAGATGAACGGCTTATTAGTTCATTTTGAAGAGCAAGCCTGAGGTAATCTCTAGCCTTTGTTCACCCTGGGGGGTGGAGAAGCTGGCAGCACAATCTGCCTGTTAAGACTTTTATATTGTGATTTGTGAAAAAGGAAGAATGAATTGCTTTAAAGCTCATTTAAGCTTTCTTTTGGAACAGGCTCGCATTAGTATTTCCTATCTATTCTCCTAGGCCAGCTACAAGCAATTCAACTGCTGTGCCAGTTCTACACTACAGTTGCTCCCAATGAAGCTCAGTGTGTGATCTACAATGAGTATCAACTCTCCTTGGCTAGAAAGATGTCCAACAAAGTTTTGGAGGGACAGATACTGGAAACCATTAGTCAGCTCTACTTGGCTTTAGGAACAGAAAGGTAAGATCTGCTGAATGTCTGCTCCACATGAGCCAGCAGTGTGCATGTGCAGCCCAGAGAGCCAACTGTGTCCTGGGCTGCATCAAGAGAAGTGTGGCCAGCAGGGCAAGGGTGGTGATTCTCCCCCTTTACTCTGCTCTTGTCAGACCCCAGCTGGAGTACTGTGTACAGTTCTGGAGCCCCCAACACAAGAGGGACATTGAACTGTTGGAGAGAGTCCAGAGGAGGCCATGAAGATGCTCAGAGGGCTGGAGCAGCTCTGCTATGAGGACAGGCTACAAGAGTTGGGGCTCTTCAGCCTGGAGAGGAGAAGGATTTGAGGAGACCTTATAGTGGCCTTCCAGTATCTGAAGGGAGCCTACAGGAAGGCTGGGGAGGGACTATTGACAAGGTCTTGTAATGACAGGATGAGGGGCAATGGCTTCACACTGGCAGAGGGGAAATTTAGACTGGACGTTAGGAGGAAGTTCTTCACAGTGAGGGTGGTGAGACACTGGCACAGGTTGCCCAGGGAGGTTGTGGCTGCTTCCTCCCTGGAGGTGTTTAAGGCCAGATTGGATGAGGCCTTGAGCAACTTGCTCTAGTGGGAGGTGTCCCTGCCTATGGCAGGGGGTTGGAACTGGATGATTCTTGAGGTCCCTTCCAACCTAGCCCATTCTATGATTCTATGCTTCTGCTTTTATTCTGAGTGTAACTTTTGCTACATTTTGTGGTTGTGACTGAATTCTGAAGAACTCTCTGGTCATAAGCAGTTTTCCTTGTTTCAGAGCTTACAGGTCAGCTCTGGAATGTACCAAAAGAAGCCTTGGAATATTTATAGACCTGCAGAAAAAAGAGAGAGAGGCCTATGCTTGGCTGCGGGCAGGGAAGATATACTATGTTCTGAGGCAGAATGAGCTGGTGGATCTGTACATTCAGGTATGCTGCCAATGGGTACAGGAATGCACATGTCAACGTGGTGCAGCTGGCGTGGTGAGAGTACTTCAGCACAATGATCCCTGCTGTTCTGAACAAATGCTGACACCATTTATGTGCTGCTTGACAGCTGAAAGCCTCAGCACTTTCTGTTAGTCACAGAATGTCAGGGGTTGGAAGTGACCTTGAAAGATCAAGTCCAATCTCATAGAATCAACCAGGTTGGAAGAGACCTCCAAGATCAGCCAGTCCAACCTAGCACCCAGCCCTATCCAGTCAACTAGACCATGGAACTAAGTGCCTCATGCAGGCTTTTCTTGAGCACCTCCAGGGATGATGCCTCCACCACCTCCCTGGGCAGCCCATTCCAATGCCCTGCCAGAGCAGGATCACCCAGGCAGGGCTCACAGGAACAAATCCAGGTGGGTTTTGGGTGTCTCCAGAGAAAGAGACTCCACAGCCTGTCTGGGCAGCCTGCTCCAGTGTTTTGTCACCCTCACAAGGAATAGGCCAATGTCATGCATGTATATTCCACACTGTGCATGTGTGGAAGCAGGCATTTAGAGCAGAGTCAATGCCTGATCATGAGGAAAGTCTTAAAGCAGGAATCTGCCCACAAAAATGTTGATCAGTGTGCCAGTAACTTGTGAAAGTCCTCACACCTTAACTTCGATGTAAAACACAACTGCCACAATGTGATTGGAATGGGCTGCCCAGGGAGGTGGTGGAGTCACTGTCCCTGGCAGTATTCAAGGAAAGCCTGGATGAGGCACTTAGTGCCATGGTCTAGCTGATTGGATAGGGTTGGGTACTAGGTTGGACTGGATGATTTTGGAGGTCTCTTCCAACCTGGTTGATTCTATGATGCAATGGAGTCCTTAGGTGCCTGGAGCCAAACAGGAAGGAAACCATTGCTGCCTTTATGCTTAAGAGCAGAGCTGGACTTGGGTTAACTGATGCAGTTTGAAAACTACAGATCACAAAGCCAAAGCAAGGTTCTTAATCTTGCTCCATGTGGGAGTCTTTTCTCATACCTATTTACCCTATCACTGAGTATCCCAGTATTCCTGCTTGGGGAAGGATGTGTGCTGCTTTCAATGGCTAACGTGGCACAGATTTAGCTCAGGAAGAGGACAGCAGAGCTGCATTTATTTACAGGATTCACTTCAGGCTTTTACACCTGCACCATTAGCAATATCTATCTTGCAACTAGAATTTATTTCTGTGGTCAGTTTGATGTAATTCCAGTGTAGTGTGGCAGCTACCCAAATACACTGTTGCTTAGAGTGCCATGTACTGACAAAGGGAGCAAGATACTACTGGCAGAAAAAGGGTGGCCACAATACTCTGTGTCCAGCTTTCTTAGGTTCCTTCTTCAGCAGCTGCCACTGGCTGCTGAAAACCAGGGTACCAAAGAAGACAGCACAGTCTGTTCCTATACTTCCTGCCTGACAGTGAGGAGAGAGTTCTTAACGAGTGCAGGGTTAAGCTAATAAAGTGCAGGGTTAAGCTAACAAAGTGCAGGGTTCTGCACTTTGGCCACAACAACCCCAAGCAGCGCTACAGGCTGGGGACAGAGTGGCTGAGAGCAGCCAGGAAGAAAGGGACCTGAGGGTGCTGGTAGAGAGTAGCTGAACAGGAGCCAGCAGAGTGCCCAGGTGGCCAAGAGAGCCAATGGCATCCTGGCCTGGATCAGGAGCAGTGTGGCTAGTGGGATGATGGAGGTTATTCTGCCCCTGTATTCAAGACTGGTCAGGCCACACCTTGAGTGCTGTGTCCAGTTCTGGGCTACTCAATTCAAGAGAGATGCTGAGGTGCTGGAAGGTGTCCAGAGAAGGGCGACATAGCTGGTGAGGGGCCTGGAGCACAGCCCTGTGAGGAGAGGCTGAGGGAGCTGGGGGTGTGCAGCCTGCAGAAGAGAAGGCTCAGGGGGGACCTCATTGCTGTCTACAACTACCTGAACAGGAGGTTGTAGCCAGGTGGGGTTGGTCTCTTCTGCCAGGCAACCACCAACAGAAGAAGGGGACACAGTGTCAAGTTGTGCCAGGGGAGGTCTAGGCTGGATGTTAGGAGGAAGTTGTTGGTAGAGAGAGTGATTGGCATTAGAATGGGCTGCCCAGGGAGGTGGTGAAGTTACCGTCCCTGGAGGTGTTCAAGCAAAGCCTGGCTGAGGCTCTTAGTGCCATAGTCTAGTTGATTGGCCAGGGCTGCGTGCTAGGTTGGCCTGGCTGATCTTGGAGGTCTCTTCCAACCTGCTTGATTCTATGATTCTAAGGCAGAAATCTTCCTCTAAGGAAGAACAGGCTCACGCTGCTTGCAAAAGAAGTCTTCCTTCCACGTGAGTTCTGGTTTCAATTGCTAATATTTATGATTTTTAAAATTTATTTTCTTTCCCTATCCCTTGCTTTCTTCTCAGGTTGCTCAGGATGCTGCTCTTCACACAGGAGATCCCAATTTAGGAATGGAATTGTCTGAAGCTGCTGGAGATATATTTTTCAATGGTACATGGGAGAAGGAGAAAGCAGTGACTTTCTACAGGGTTTGTGCAGCTTTTCTACTGCCTCAGTAGTTATGCAGACAGTATAGAGTTCCAAACATGCTGCACCAAAAGCTGATCCTGTCAGCAAACACTTTATAACCCACTGCAGCTGAATGCTTTGTCATGGTATTAACGGAGATCACCTCTTGCACACCTCTTCTGTGTGTAAGAGACAGAGCAAACTGTGACTCTGAAACCAGAAAGTGCCTGATGTGCACTGACAGGCTTCCATTTGTGTCATCTGGGAGTTCAGCCCTATCTAATGTTATGCGTTTCAGGACAGGGCTCTCCCACTTGCTGTCCAGACTGGCAACAAACCCACTGAACTCAGGTTGTGCAACAAACTGGTGGAGCTGCTGGTGAATCTGAAGGCTTATGAGGAAAGTCTGGAATATGCAAGAGCATCTCTCAGGCTCAGTGTAAATTTAGGTAAGACCAATTTCAGTTGCAGTTGGATATGACTAATATCTATCAACCATGGCAGGCTGAAAGGCTTTCCTTGCTTTGAATTCAGTCAGGTTTCTTGCCAGGGTTCCACAACAATGCTGTCATTGCTATTTTTGCCTCTAATAAAGAATGAACAACATTATTGCTGCCTCCTCCAACTCCACATCTGTAGGGAAACCTTTGGCAGAACACAGAATGAAACCCTCCCAAACCGAGTGTGCTTCTAACAGCTAAAATGCAACACTAATGACCAATATTGTCCCAGGAGGCTTTTGTATGTCGTATGCTTTCAGATCTGCTGATAACCTTACTGGTGCCCCAACCTGGGATAAATGAATCCAAACCCATAGGGCTAGTTTTAGAAATAACTATTCATCAACTTTGGGAGCTATTCACCTGATTCAAAGCCCCCTCTCATCCCTGCCTACAGGCCATTTTGATCAGTCTGAACATCATCTGTTTGTCAGTCTGTGATGTGAGGTATGTGCTGGGGGGTGCAAGGGAGTCTGTGACCCCATTAGCTTCTTTTCTTCCATGACTTTCATAACCTCTTTGTAAGTATGCACAGGCTGTGGGGGGTGTGTGTGCCCAGGAAAGATGAAGTTAGCTATTTCTTAAGCAAATCCCAGGCAAGATCAAATTCAGGAATTCAGTGAGTTTTTTTTCTTAAAGGACAGGTTTTGGCCATGGGTCTCTTGAGCAAAATGAGTTCTATTCAACAGAAGCTCAGTAAACACCACCTAGTAATAAAATAAACAGCAGAGAGGTCTTTTGCTGTGAGACAATTTGCCTGCTTTGCCTCCTTGGTTTTTATCCTGCCTCTCATATTATCTCATCAGGAAATCAGCTAAATGAGCGCATAGCTTACCATCGGCTGGCTGCCATCCATCATCACCTGGGGCACTCTGAGCTAGCTGAACACTTCTATCTGAAGGCCTTGTCCCTTTGTTCCTCTCCTCTGGAGTTTGAGGAGGAAACGTTGTACTATGTCAAGGTGTACTCCATCCTAGGAGACATGATATTCTATGACCTCAAGGTAAGAAATGCCAAACACTGCTGCAGAAGTCACTACATCAGTAATGTTCCATGGCAGCAGGTTTACCACGTCCTGGGCTGATGTGGAATGCAATGGAAATAATCACAGAATCACAGAAACATTCCAGTTGGAAAAGCCTCTCAGGATCTCCAAGTCCAACCATTATTCCTACTCTACAAGGTTCACCCTTAAACTGCATCCTCAACCACCACATCCAGACGACCTTTAAATGCATCCAGGGTTGGTGACTTCACCACCTCCCTGGGCAGCTCATTCCAATGCCTGACCACTCCTACTGGTAAAAAATAGAATAGAATAGAATCATAGAATCAAGCATGTTGGAAAAGACCTCCAAGATCAGCCAGTCCAACCTAGCACCCAGCCCTATCCAATCAACTAGACCATGGCACTAAGTGCCTCATCCAGGCTTAGCTTCAACACCTCCAGGGATGGTGACTCGCCCTTCTCTGGACACCTTCCAGCACCTCAACATCTCTCTTCAATTGAGGGGCCCAGAACTGGACACAATACTCAAGGTGTGGCCTGACCAATGCTGAGCACAGGGGCAGAATAACCTCCCTTGTCCTACTGGCCACACTGTTCCTGATCCAGGCCAGGATGCCATTGGCTCTCCTGGCCACTTGGGCACACTGCTGACTCATGTTCAGCTACTGTCTACCAGCACCCTCAGGTCCTTTTCTTCCTGGCTGCTCTCAGCCACTCTGTCCCCAGCCTGTAGCGCTGCTTGGGGTTGTTGTGGCCAAAGTGCAGAACCCTGCACTTGGCCTTGTTAAATGTTCCCTAATGTTCAGACTAAACCTAGCCAGTCACAGCTTAAGGCTATCCCCTCTTGTTCTACCACTATTTACCTCTGAGAAGAGACCAGCAGCAGCCTTTCCACTACATCCTTTCAGGCAGCTGTACACACCCATGAGGTCTCCCCTCAGCCTCCTCTTCTTCAAACGAAGCAGCTCCAGCTGTTTAGTCTGAAGAAGGAAAACCTACTGAAGCATCTGTATTACTCTTCTTTGATTCCTAATACACCGAACTTGGATGTTCTCTGTGTAGGACAACAGAGGGGGCTATCCTTGTGTCTCTTGTTTCAGGACCCCTTTGATGCAGCAGGCTATTATCATCTGGCACTGGCTGCTGCCATGGACCTGGGCAATAAGAAAGCTCAGCTGAAGATTTACACGAGACTTGCCACAATCTACCACAACTTCCTCGTGGATCGGGAACTGTCTCTCTTCTTCTATCAGAAGGCAAGAACCTTTGCAACAGAGCTGAACGTGAGGAGAATAAATCTAGCTCCTGATCTGTGTCATAAGAGTTTGTGAGCACCTGTGGAAAATGCAGTCTAGCAACTTCAGAAGCATCCAGAGAAATACTGCACTAGCTAGGAGGGTGCAGAATGCATTCATTGTCTTATGCCTGTGATACAAGGTGGAGCCAGCATCCCAGATTAAACTACCAGTTTACACAGCAGTGGATTTTCCACTGCCTCCAGGATACATCCAGTGTTGTACTTGTTTAAGGAGCAGCCCGTGAGCTAAACTCCAAACTCAGCAGTCTTTTTTAAACTAAATTTTCCTGCCTAGCTGGACACTGGAAAATGATCAATGCATAGATACAAAACCAGTGAATAAATTGTTGCAGAGCAAAAACACTCCCTAGGATTGTGCCTTTCTTTGCATGCCTGAGCTCTCCTCTGAACTAGGTCTGGTTTATGACACCAACTACATTTCTACAAGCTTGTTAGGTGAGAATTGGTTTGATCCAGTTGCCCAGACATTGCCCCTTGCTTCCTACCAAATGCAGCTACAGCAGTGCTACCAGGCACCAGATAAGATTTACCTTTCAATTCCTGAACCACTCTTAGAATCATAGAATCAAGCAGGTTGGAAGAGACGTCCAAGCTCAGCCAATCCAACCTAGCACCCAGCCCTAGCCAATCAACCAGACTATGGCACTAAGTGCCTTATCCAGGCTTTGCTTCAACACCTCCAGGGACGGTGCCTCCACCACCTCCCTGGGCAGCCCATTCCAATGCCAATCACTCTCTCTGTGCAGAACTTCCTCCTGACATCCAGCCTAGACTTCCCTTGGCACAACTTGAGACTGTGTCCCCTTGTTCTGTTGCTGGTTGTCCAGGAGAAGAGACCAACCCCACCTGGCTACAGCCTCCCTTCAGGTAGCCAGCAATGAGGTCCCCCCTAAGCCTCCTCTTCTTCAGGCTGCACACCCCCAGCTCCCTCAGCCTCTTCCCAGAGGGTTTGTGTTCCAGCCCCCTCAACAGCTTCACTGCCCTTTTCTGGACACATTCCAGCACCTCAACATCTTTCTTGAATTGAGGAGCCCAGAACTGGACACAGCACTCAAGGTGTGGCCTGAGCAGTGCTGAGTGCAAGGGCAGAATAACTTCCCTCATCCTGCTGGCCACACTGTTCCTGATGCATGCCAGGATGCCATTGGCTCTCTTGGCCACCTGAGCACAGTGCTGGCTCATCTTCAGCCTACTATCCACCAGCATCTCCAGGTCCCTTTCTTCCTGCCTGCTTTCCAGCCACTCTGTGTATACTGTTACAGTTTCCACAACAGAAATCCCTGCTACTGCCCAAGTTTTCATTTTGTGGATTTCACTGATGAGGTGAAGGCCTTCTCTCCCTGTTTTCAAAGCTGAATTACCCTTTCCACAGCTGTTACTACTGTCTGCAAGGACTTCTTACAGCATTTTCTTGCATACAACAATGTTAACATTCAGGAAACTGAACCAATTCACTTGAGCTGGAAATATTCTAGACTGTGACTTTTGATAGCTCTAAATCTTTGTGCCTCAAAGTAGTTTCATCCTGAATTCTGGTGGAAATGACAAGTCATGCTCTGTGACCTGTAAAGGGATGTCAATGCCTTAATCTGAGAATTTTGCAATGAAATATTCAGCTGACCTTTGAAATGATTACTTTTTCCTGTAACCTACAGCTTCTGCGTGAAGTTCTTATTTTTAAGAGACATTACAAAGAATGGAGGCATGGAAGTGTTTTGGGAAGACGTGGACAGTCTCAGAAATCAGCTAGGGGGTTTTGGCTACGTTTATTTTGTTTGCTTACCCTGTCGGACACAGGGGAAAGTGCATTAAGCATCTCTGCATCAAACACAGTGGAAGTGGCAGATCAATTCCTGGTTATTTGGTATCTGTTACTCTCCTTTTTTAACTAGACAAAGAGCTCCACCGCTTTCTCATGTCCCCAGCTTTGCAGCTTTGTCCTCCTCAGAAGTTAAACCTGCTTCATGTTGGGTTTGTTTATTTTTTTTTCCAGGTTCTAACGCATCCAACCTTGAGCCGTTCTCTGTTGCAGGACCAAGCTGTGGAGTTTGCCAGCCGAGAGCGCCTCTGGCCACACGGTGGCGCTCTACAGCTTCGCAGCGGTGCCCTCCAGGCCAACAGGCTGGGAGAGGAGCTCAAAAAACTGAAGTAGCAGTGCACTGCTCCTCCAGCACCCTTCCTTTCCAAACAAAAGCTGATACCTCTTATAAAACCCCCAAACCAACCAGCCCACTCAAAAAGCCTTTAGAAAATGATGACCTAAAAGGAGCTGGGTCTTCAAGCCCCTTTTACAGGACAAGCATCTGTGCTCTTTGTTGCTAAGGAAATATTCTCCAGGAGAGCAATGGAGAACTTGGAGGGAGTGAAAAGAGGTAAATATAACAATTCAAGGCTACTCTGAAATGCTTAAACTTCTGACTTGTCCACAACCTAGAGAAAGCTGTCTGCTCTGAGGAAGGGCACAGCTTCATTTGGTAATCATAGGATAAGAGAGGTTGCCAAAGCAGGATCACCTACAGCAGCTTGCACAGGTGGGTTATGAGTAACTCCAGAGATGGAGACTCCACAGGACAACTGGAGTGCAAGTAGAGAACAGTGTGGCGGAGCAGAAGCCTAGTAAATGAGGTAAGAGCCAGGAATGTGCTGAGACAGTGTCACCAAGGTTGGAAGAGACCTCATAGATCATCAAGTCCAACCTGTTACCACAGAGCTCAAGGCTAGACCATGGCACCAAGTGCCACATCCAATCCTGCCTTGAACAGCTCCAGGGATGGCGACTCCACCACCTCCCCAGGCAGCCCATTCCAGTGTCCAATGACTCTCTCAGGGAAGAACTTTCTCCTCACCTCAAGCCTAAATTTCTCCCAGTGTAGCCTGAGGCTGTGTCCTCTTGCTCTGGTGCTGACCACCTGAGAGAAGAGAGCAACCTCCTCCTGGCTACAACCACCCTTCAGGTAGTTGTAGACAGCAATAAGGTCACCCCTGAGCCTCCTCTTCTCCAGGCTAACCAATCCCAGCTCCCTCAGCCTCTCCTCGTAGGGCTGTTGGTGTTAGTGTTAAAGGGTCAGCTTGAGCCAGCTCCTTGTCAAGAGGGACATCACATGAATGTGTTTGTGTGAGCCTGGTGTTCTGCTGGCATTTTGCACACTATAAAATATCACCTTTGCTCTAGCATCTGAGGCAGTGATGTTCAAAATGCTGACCCCAAAGGACACCTGAGAAGCTACCAAAGGCACTACACCAGCAGGGTTAGCAGCCCACTTACCGCAGGCAGGCACATCGGAGTGTTGCCTGCTGAAGCACTAAGGAGATGCTCCTCTAAATACTTTCTTTCTGCTTTCATTTTGCCTCTTTAGATAACGAAGGGAGGAAAAATCCCATTGATTTCCAAGAATATTACTCTCTTTCTGGCACATTAAACACTGAGTGGCAGAGAAGGTGCCTGTGCACACCAAATGGATTGTACCTGCACGTGAAAAGGCATGTTTAATGCTGTGACTTGCACACCCATCAAATCCACATCCTTTAGAGAGTTATGTGCTGGAAAGCTCTTGAAAATTTCCAGCAGGTGTTTTTCCTGATGTATCAGATGTACAAAATCTGTTCAGAAGTGCCCTTTCTTTGCCAAGTCACCAGAAGGAAATTCCACCATTGCATGGAAAATATTTAAGGTTTTGGAAGTTGGAATGAGCGTGACAGAGCATCTCTGCTGGTCTGTGAATAACACAGGCTCCTTCTGAACGTTTCCTGACGTGTATCTAACACAGGAGGCTGGTAGTAGATACTTGGGTTCTGTCTGGATCTAGCTGTGGGCCAAGGCCAGCTGTGTGAGATTTAACAAAGCCAAGGGCTGGGTCCTGCACCTGGGTCACAACACTCCCATGAAACACTCCATGCTTGGGGAAGAGTGTCTGGAAAGCTGCCCACTGAAAAGGATCTGGAGGTGCTGGATGACAGCTGGCTAAACATCAGCCAGCAGTGTGCCCAGGTGGTCAAGAAGGGACACAGAGGGTCAAGGGGACAGAGTCTCAAGTTGTGCCAGGGCAGGTCTAGGCTGGATGTTAGGAGGAAGTTGTTGGCAGAGAGAGTGATTGGCATTGGAATGGGCTGCCCAGGGAGGTGGTGGAGACACCATCCCTGGAGGTGTTCAAGAAAAGCCTGGATGAGGCACTTGGTGCCACGGTCTAGTTGACTGGCTAGGGCTGGGTGCTAGGTTGGAGTGGATGATCTTGGAGGTCTCTTCCAACCTGGTTGATTCTATGATTCTACGATTCTGTGATTCTAAGAAGGTCAACAGCATCCTGGCCTGGATCAGCAATGGTTTGGGCAGCAAGACCAGGGCAGCAATTGTCCCCCTGCACTCTGCACTTGAGTACTGGGTTAATTTTCAGGCCCTTGGCTACAAG